>NC_140602.1:5435451-6035451 GCF_057381915.1 Diplotaxodon limnothrissa
AAGCCACTGATTTTGTTTATGTATATTTCTGCAATCTGCACATTGTACTGACTTTCATTTTAATGTTTACACCAGGGTTCCTTGTCAGCACTTTATGCTCAGATGTTTGTAAGCTAAAAATAAACTATTGTGTATGTTCAAATATACTGTTGTGATTGAAGAAGTTAAATAAAAATGTCAGTCATCAATTCATGCATCACCTCATGTCATCATAACAGAGGTCTGTCTTCCAGGAAAGAACAGTTTAAAATTAATGTAATATAGTATTGGCCATACTATATGATGTATTGCTTGTCTTTGTTTAATAATACAGAAGACAAAGACCTTAAAAAATAATCGCATATCGCATCGCAATCGCAATATTGGGGCAAAAAATCGCAATTAGATTATTTTCCATAATCGTTCAGCCCTAATCTACATTGATCACACCATCTGTGACAGAGGGCTCATCTCTCCTGGATTCCTACAAGGAAACAATCATATTATTTAAAACACCAACTTATTTGCTTACTTAAAACATTGTTTCTAAATTTGCTATAGAACAGACCTCAAGTTAAACAATCTTAGGCTCCCTCCCCACCGGAGAGGTGGCATTCAATGTCTTGCTTGTTATTCTTGATAGCCCTGACCACCACCCGACACACAATAATGTCATGAAAGCATTTTTTTAAAAAGGGCTTTGTAGACATGGCAAATAACCTTTCATTGTAATTAGAGCTGGGCGATAGAACGATAACGATATGTATCGCGATATAACTTTTACTCGATAGAGAAATTAAGCTATCGCGATAGACCTCGCGGCTCTTGTTCTCTTAAAAAAAAAAAAAAAGGTCAGCCGATCCAAATTCAGTAGCGCAGAGCCGAACCAATCACAGCCGCAGCGTCACGTCGCGTGACTTGTTACGTACAGCACAAGTGCCAAGCCGCACGTGTGTTTGTTTGGGAAGCAGCCAGCGGGTAATGGAGGAAATGAGCGTGACCGAAGAGAAAACAGATGATGGTTCCAATGCCGGAGAGATTGTCGAACGGAAGAGCCATAGAAGTTCCGTAGTGTGAAGGTATTTCGGCTATTTCAAGTCTGACAAAAAACAGAGTAGCGTGCACTGTAAATTGTGCCGAAAGCAAGTCTGGAAATACAATAAACTGGTGCATGCGTCACACTGTGCGCCACGTTATTGTTTCGGTGAAATGAATTTCTACAATACTGTTACTGTTAATTCTACTCTCTGCAGTGTTTAAATGCTTACATATACACACAGTTACTGTCCCTCCACACATACGACTCTGTTCTGCTTCTATGCCCCAGCTTTGTTTACTTTTTCCCACCGAGCCTTCTAGACTTCTGATTGGCCAACATTTCTACACGGTTAGGAATCTAGCGCCACCTGCTGCTTTGGCATGTTCATAGCAGCGTTTTCCTTCATTTCTGCCTTTATGTGTGGACGGGATTATTTTTTAAAACGAAAACGGAAAATCCCCGTTTTCAAAAATACCCGTGTACGTGTGGACGTAGCCTCAGTCTCTGACTGGAAGCGCTAATTCGTCATTCGGCTTTTGTCAGACTAAAGTAACTGTTAAAACTGTTTGAAAAGCTAAGCTATACAACAAGGAGAGATTGAGAATTTCCTTTTAGTTCTCAGTTTATTTGATATTGACAAAAGTTAGTCAGTTTTGTCTGTTCTTCTGTAAAACAAACTAAGATTTATTTTTAGAATTAATATTTTGTTTCTAAGTGGAATTGACAATTTAGTCTGTTTCGTTTGTTCTATTTTGAAACTTAAACGCTTTAGCAGCTGCCTTTTGTGTAGTTTGCAATATTTGCCTTTATTTATCTGAAAAAGTCTCATGTTCCTTAAGTACATCTACCCTGTTGAACTTATTATGGGAAATAAATATTTAAATCAAAACAAGCTGCTGATTATTTCACATTTTACTTGTGAGCAACGGCACATTTAAATCTTACAAATAGTTATTTGGCTTATATCGTGATAGATATCGTTATCGCCTGAAATGAAAAAAACATATCGTGATATGAAAAAATCTCATATCGCCCAGCTCTAATTGTAATTGAAATAAGAATGCTGGTTTGAGATTGGAGTCAAGGAGGCCATTTACGTGAAAAGGGAAAGACCATCTCTGAATCGAGGAGGGGGCCTAAGGATACATTATTCAACATCTTACAATGCAGCCATTCCCCAACTCTCTGTGAACGGTACTCATGGCCATTGATCGGTGGTCTTTGATCAGTGGGTTTTGGTCAGTGGTTGTTGATCAATGGTCATGAGAATTTGCATAATTAAGATTAAGGAACTGACCTCCCAGCCCATTGTTCCTTCAGTGGGCTGGTTTCAGTCATTATGCAAATGTACTGTTTATAAGATTTGGGGAAACCTGCAGTCAGCTGAGACTGAAGAAGTCACTTGGATGAGTAACGAAACATTTCTCCCACAAAACGCTACATCCAGATGAACAGAATCAACTTTTGGAGGCTTTCATTGTAATGATCTTCAGAATAATTTGGGCACAAAAAAATGTAAATTCAAAAACTTGCAGACTTCACGGTATACTGTGCAGACAGTGTGGACCTTATAAACGAAGTTTGTGGAATATGATCTTTCAATAAGTGCAGACCAAACTCTCGTTGTTTGTATTTGCTTACACAGCATGTCTTGTAGAATGTAGCTGTCACAGTCAAATGTGTTTATTTGATTATAATGTTCAAAACTGAGTATTTCATCTAATCCCCATGTTGTAATGTTGCCACCTACTGGTGGACTTGAGTATTGTATTTTGAGGTGCACACTAGTGATGGGAATTTCAGCTCTTTTCAGAGAGCCAGTTGTTGTGGCGCGGCTTCCAAAGAAGAGCCAGCTCTTTAGCTCCCAAATGGCTCTTAATTTGTTATCATCTGTAACTTCATATTTTAGCCTTACTTGACAAAAATGAATACTTTGTGTGTTTTTATGAGAAGCCTTATAATTGCCTAATTTTGTGTATTTGTTCTGTTGCAAAAGCAGGCATTCTTACTTTTGTTTAATATTTTAATCAAACTTTTAATTTTATTTTAACACAAAAACAGATGAACAAAACACTGCAAACAAATCCACAGAACAGAGACAGAACCAAACTCAGTAACTAAACAGTGCAGGTTGACATTCAGAAAAATCAAATGCTTCTCCCTGGATGGGCTGATGCGGTTTCTCCTCTTAGTTAGTTTCTGCCCTGTTTTTGAGAAGACTATCCCAAGGAACAGATGTTGCCACAACACACAGTCTCCCCTCCATCACCTTCACCAGGTGTGGAAAGACTGTGGCCACCAGCTCAGTGGGTCTTCTCCATGTTGGATGATGGGCTCCTCATCCGCTCCTTGTTTTCATTACCTTCAAGGAATCGCTTATCATCAGGTTTAATGTATGTGCCAGACATGGGTGGTGGGTCCACTTCAGAGTTTGTATGGCTTTGGTGATGTTTGCAGCATTAACACTCACACAGCACACCACTTTGTCTTTTACTTGCCACTCTTAATGGCTACTCTACCAAATTTTCTGCGGTGTATCTGTCAGTGAAGTCAAAAAAGTCCAGCAGGCAAGATGTCATCTTGTAATTTTCAATAAAGTAGCAAGTGACAGACATGAAAGAGCAGGTGGTTCTAGAGGTCCAGCAGTCACATGTGAGGCAAACTGATGGAGCTTATTTCACCCTGTCTTCCCATAATGCACATTTTGTGTCATATAGTTTCGGGATCGTTGTAAGGGACAGTGTCTTTTTACTAGGTAGTGTGTGCATTAAGGCTTTCATAAAACGTTTTAAAAACTATGTTCTCCACAACGGAAAGGGTCTAGAAATCAGTGGCAATCATTTTAGCCAACTCCTCATTGGTGGGGTGATCTGCTTTGGTATAAACTGACTTATTTTGCTTTGGGTTGGAGCAAGATGTGTTATACTTGCATTACTAGTATCTGCTGCAACAGT
This sequence comes from Diplotaxodon limnothrissa, assembly GCF_057381915.1. Taxonomy (NCBI): domain Eukaryota; kingdom Metazoa; phylum Chordata; class Actinopteri; order Cichliformes; family Cichlidae; genus Diplotaxodon; species Diplotaxodon limnothrissa. The sequence goes on from NC_140602.1 coordinate 5,439,424, forward strand.
TGTTGTTGATTTGGGACCAGACACTCCAGGGTCAGTAGACATTGAGCCAGTTTTCCCTCTCTCTTCCAACTGCACCATGGGATGGACAGTCCTGATGTGTCTGTGCAGGTTTGTGGTGGAACCTGCTCTTACTGTTATTTTTATTTTACAGTGAAAGCACTGTGCTCTGCTACTCCCAATATCTTTAAACTGCAGCTAGATGCTGCTTTGTTTACGGGTGTCAGTCGTATTTACGCGTTTTACGCTTCCAATACCAGCGTTTCATGATGCAGGATCAATTTACATATGAAAATATCAATATCTAATTTGATTAAATTTGTTTTTAATCGTAAATATGACACACAGACAAAAGTAAACTCAGCAATTAGCGGGATAGTTGGCAATACCCTGTTAATTGGAACTACACTGGCCTTCCACCTCTCATTCATGTGCGTGCTACAGCTCTGCAAGAGAGTAATCCAATGAGAAACCCGAAGCACAAAACATTAGACCATGTCACGGTTCTGGGTCATTTTGACCCAGCTTTTTCTGTTTCTTATAATTTGGTGTTTTTCTAAATTATGATTTATGTTCTGATTTGTTAGTTTTGCTGTTTTGATTATTAATGTAGGTTTAGTTCAGTGTCAAGTTTGCGTCTTTGTGATTTGTTTCTTGTTTCCTGCTTTATTTTGATAGTCCCAGTCCTATGTCAGTGTATTCAGTTTTACTTCCCCCTGTCTCGTTAGCCCTAATCTCTCCCAGCTGTGTCTCCCTCCTGTTTCCCATTCCCTGATTACTCCCCTGTGTATACAGGGCTCTAGACTAACTTTTTGCCATGGGCGTACCGGCATAAAAGTTAGGTGCACACAAATTTTAGAATAATTTATATAATATAATGTGTTTTTCTGGATGCACTGCTTTTTCAGCATTCAAAGATTGATGACACCGTGTCAGAGCACTGGCTATGAATTTCAGATGGATCAGGCCTTAACTTAACAGAAAAGTTATCAATAGTTATTTTCTTATTACAGCTACATCCACTTCTGTCGGCCTAGGCTGCTCACTAGGGCTGGGTATCATCACTGATTTCTATAATCCATTCGATTCCGGTTTTCAAAGTCCCGATTCGATTCAACTTAGCCTCAGACAGTCAGAAATATTATAATTCTGATCATTTATCAGCACTGACTTCTTCAGAATTGTGAACATCACAGCAGATGCCTTTGTGTGAAAGTAACTGAGAATAAAACACAGAAAAACATGAAGGAGATTTTCCTGGTCTGGCTTTTTATAGCAGATAAGCTTAAAAACATTCTACAATGTTCTGCATATAAAGTTTAAATTTCTTCAGTATTGAACAACAGAAATTAGGCTTTCTTGTCCGAGGTCATTTAAGTGAAAAAAAGAAAAGAAAAAGACAGCAGCCACAGCGCTGTAAACAACGGTAGACTGGTGGGTAATAAGCGAATGAATAATACAGAAAACAGAGATTGGAGACGGGAAACTGTTCTTGAAGTACAGAGAGAGAAAGAGAGAGAGCTAGCTGTGCATGAAGTGTGATTTTAATAGTCGTGGAAGCAAAACAGCAAAATTCATGACGACATTGATCAAATGTGAAGCGCAGTTTGCTGCTTCTTTTGCTGCTGGCTCGGTGAATTTTGGTTGGAGAGAGACAAAACCTGCAGCTCAGAATCAGCGCAAAAAGACGTAAACACAGAGCGGACCCGACGCAGAATCGCCGAGCTCCGACAGCGTGTCCGTCTGCGGGCTGTCGGGTGAGAAAGCCGAGAAAGACAAAGCTGATTCTGATGCGTCGGGTCTGTGTTTGGCCTAATAGAAGGGGTTTGTGTGTGCATCTCGGTCTTCAACATGTTCAAGTGACTGTTTTAGATGGAAACACTTAGTAATGAGTTGTTCTTTTTAAAAAAAACAACTCCTCACCAGCACCAATCAGCACAGCAGGAGATGACGGACAAGCAGAAGAAAGAAGTCGACTCTTTGAATGCTGTTATTTAAACATTAATTTGTTTTAGTTTTTAAGATTATGCTCTTTTCTACACTGCTGCCATGTTGTGGGATTCTACATGCCAGATGTTTTTGTCATATGTGATGAAAACATGATGATTACCTGTGTTTTCATTCATACCTGTTGACTACTGTAGCACTACAGTAAAATGTTTTAACTCTGCCTCTGCTTCTACCTCTCGTTAATATTTAAAATCATATCCAGTGTTGCAAAATAGCTTTCTTTGCAATTCTCCCACTAGAGGGCGATGTTAATGTAGGTAAATAATTTTCAAACTGGGACTGTATCACATTGCAAAGCAACTCCCTTTTATGTAACTAGGCTGAGCTGTCAGCCTGATAAATCTTTTACATGCTGGACAGAAATTAAATGACTGGGAGGGAGGCAACGCAAGGAGACAACAATTCACAGTCTGGCTGCACAATTTGTTGCTTTCTTAAGCAAAGCAGGCTCCAAAGACCTCGATTCTGAAAGACGAATAAGAAAAATCAGACACATTTTCCTTTAAATGTATGTTGATTATCTACAAGTCTTTAGTGAAGATATCTTTAAATATATAAAGCCTTTTATTCAGTCAGAAAAAAATCCACATTGTGAGCCCCTTTATTTTGTTACTTTAGAGCATATTTAAAATGATGCATCACACCGCAAATTAAAAACCTGTAGTGTGATTTCATTGCTCCCTTGTGTTTGGGAGGGGTACCAAAAACTTTGGATCACATATGTGATAGTAACTGTGTTCAGCCCTGAGCTCAGGCCTGAGAGTACAACTTGACGAAGCAGAAGTCTTCAGCCAGACACCACATGGACTGATAGTTACCCTCTCCATTTAACTACTGGTTTAATCTACTGTTCTGATTGTATCTGTTTTGATTTTTGATTTTATATACTGTTTTGTTTGTTTGTTTGTTTGTTTGTTTTAATCAATTTTAAATCATGCTTTTTATTTTTGTTTCTAATGTCTCTGTAAAGCACTTTGAATCACCTTGTTGTTGAATTGTGCTATACAAATAAACTTGCCTTGCCTTGCCATTGAGGTTAACTGAATTGTTTGTGGCCTAAGAGGCAGGATTATTAAGCACTGCTAGCATACAATTAATCTCTATTTTTTTTTCTATAACATCACAACTAAGTAAAATAATTTGAAAATACTAAAGCTCATAGATTACTTAGATTTCTTCCCATTGATTTAGTTGTGGATAGTTTCAATTATGCAGATCCCAGCTGTTGGAAAAAACTATTATTCTTGCACTACATGACAATATATAAGTCAGATTTCTCATGTCATGTAGTTCACATCCTGTAATGCCTTCCTTAAGTGTGAGCTCATGTGAGCGACAGCAACAGAGTCTAGTTACTGTCACCTTACAAAGAAAGTCTTTGAACTGTAAAGAAGTGAATACCTGGCATATCCATGTGTCAGTTTTAGCCAAAAGAATCGGCCTAATCTGCACAGGTGGAATGTGATTATGATTTAATGTTTCCCTGAAGCTATTTGTAGGGTTTTTTGTGTGCCTCAATGTGATATGAACATAGTAATAATTATATCCATTAAAAATTCACCTTGTTTGATAAGCCAGTGTCTAATTGTGCTGTTATGGCTAAAATATTCTGTACAGTACTATTAAAAATAGTGTCTTCAAGTCACCATTTGAAGTTTGAATCTGCCCTGATAATGAATTTTTTCACTGTAGATTATTTACTCTTTTTGTACACACACATGGAGCTATTGGGGAATCAGTGTCTTGTTTAAAAAACTGTAATGGGGCAGGCACTTTCTATAACGTTTTATCTCTTCTGATCCAATTGATCTATATGAGCTGATGTTTCCACCATCTCTTAGTTAGATCTTGAAAAGCCCTTTTTCCCCACTTTGCATCCTGATGGAGGAAACGTTTGATGAGAATATGGCAGGAGCTGAGCTACAGAGAGAGCCGATTGGTAGCTGAATGAAGGTCAAAGGGTCGTCTCCTTCCCTTGCATTGTTTCCCATTCAGCAGAGTTAGCTGGATATCTGAGTGGGAGTAAGATGGACCATTGTGTTGTCTAACTGTATGTGTGGGGTTGGCGGAAGGAGTGATAGTCCATAATAGGTCTTGGGAGAGTGTCTGTGTTCTTTTTCCAAGCAGTGAGCACTCAAATTCAAATTTTATTTGTCACGTACACAGTCATACACAGTACGATATGTAGTGAAATGCTTGGACAACTGCTCGTGACCTAAAGAAAACAAAAAGGAAAGGCTATGAATAAGATAGGAAATAAATATGAAAAATTAAAAAGGGTAAATTTAACTAGGAAGGAATAAAATATAAATTAAGGTTAAAAATGAAATAACTGTACAACACAAATTAGAATGAAGGGTAAATTTAACTGGGAAGAATAAGATAAAATATATAAATTAAAGTTGAAAATAAAATAACTGTACAACAAAATACACAATACACAATACACTCCAGAGGAGGTACCTTGGAATATGTTTGAGTGAGTTTCTAACAGTGCATATGTTTACATCTCCTGGCAAGGTACAAATGAGGAGTGTCAACTGAGATCTGGCCAAATGTGTTCCACACAGACTTTTTTGCTCACTTTTAGTAGCCATTGGGACCTGTGATCCTGTTGTGCATAAAAATATATATATAAATTTTTATATACTGCACACACACACACACGCGCATGCGCGTGCACACACACAGCATTGTAATATTGTCAGATATTTGTTTTTTTATTTACACATCTTCGAGTTTCAATTTTTTTTAATAGCATCAGCCACTAAGCTGCAGAGAGGACGATGGTCAGACCAAAGAAAAGAGTGAAAAGTGAATTGATTTTTGAAAACGCTCTTCTGGAGGTCGACAAACAACCCATAGCTGCCAATGGACTTGTTTTTCTTTTTTCTTAAGCTACTGGAGAACATCAATAACAGACCATCAAGATGTGTCTAATGAGGTCATAGAAACATCAGGAGCTGCTTAGGCTCATCTTTTATATACAGTCTTTGCTTTAATTAGCAGACATGAAGCCTAGTGGACAAATATTGACTTTAAACCGGACAACTGCAACAATTTAAACCTCCATTATACATTTTAACATGCTAGTCTTTGGTAAATTGCTCTCTTTTGGAGACAGCTACAAGCAAAGGAAAAAATAGAACTCTACTCCTCATATATGTACACATACTTGAACAACAAAGCTGATGCCAATTCTCTTACAGGAACTGTACTGGAACTAAATTATTCACATAAGCTACTGGAAAGAACAAACTTTTTTAGCACAACACCTCACCTAAAGTAAAAGATATGTTTGATTTAAGTAAAATTTCCCACGCCATGTAGCTCACACCCTGTAAAAAATGTCATTGTGTCTCCGTGAGTGATTGCAACTTACAGAGAAAGTATTTGAACTGTAATGAGGCAAATGCTTAGAATATCAATGTGAGCTTCCTGTCACCACCACTTTATTAGGTACACCTGTTCAGCTGCTTATTAGTGGGGGTGTGATGGGATGATTCATCATCAGTTTGCAAATTCTGGACTGTCTTCTATAAAGCACCATGATTTTTGCTTTGCACAATAATTAGTTAATACAACAAGTCACATCCTTCAGCTTTTCATGTATTTTCAAACTGGGTTTCGTTGGCGATCTGGAATGTATAGGTGCCTGTCTCTAAAGCACTTTGGGTCCATTTCTGTTGTGCTATAGGCTTTAAATCAAATGGATGTGACAGTCAACACAAAAAGGTTCAGATATGTTTTGTCATTAAAAATATAACACAGTTCAGTGGGCTAAAAGTGGAATTTATCGATCCTATTGCACTTTAATACCAATGCCAGTACTGACATCGATACTAGTGTGACAGGATTTGTTCACCTCTAGCAAATATCTAATCAGCTAGTGACACGGCTGCAACTCAGGAAAATTTTATGTTGAGCTACATGTGGAGCTTAGAACATAAAAAAAGTATCATGTACCTGTCATGCTAGTATCAACCAATATTGCTAGCTAATACTTATCTCTAAGTGTGGAACTTTGACTCTTAGCTTCAGCTATTTTGAGTGGATGTCTTGTTTATTTTTTAGGCTTTTCCCTTCCACCTTACAGTATCCTAACCCATACTTAAACACAAAGAATCCTTTCATTTTCTCTGTGATCCATATCCACCCCACCCTTCCCGCCTCTGTATTTTCTCCCCAGGTGAGTGGCCAACTGCACTGAGGCGTGTTCTGCTTGTTTTGGCGTAATGGCAGCAGGACTCAAGTTGGATGTTTTTTCAGGCCTTTTCAGAATAGGCTGAGCCATGCTGAAATGCAGCAGGGAGGCACAGACAGCGAACTTGCCCAGACTTGTCTTGGCCTCCGGGATACAGGGGGAGGGAGTCTGGCAGTCAGCAGCACCCTGAGGCATTGTGTGTCATGTATCTACTTATTATTGTTATATAAGATTAAATAATGTCAGGTTAAGTTCTCTGAGTAAATCAGTGCTAAAATCTTGAAGCTTAACACCACTACTGTCACGTAGAGGAAATCGGTGCAGTGTGAAACAGTTACTGAAGCATTTAACTTAGCTGAGTTTGAATGCATTGGTGAGTTACTTGATGAAATTGTTTGCATTTTCGAAGAAGATTTCCACTGTCCTGGTGAATTTCTGTTGTTCTGAGCACTTTAAGGGTTTTTAATAATTTTTGAATTGGAGATGTATTTTGACTTATTCAAAGAGAGAGAGAGAGAGAGAGAGAGAGAGAGAGAGAGAGAGAGGGAGAGAGAGAGAGAGAGAGCACAAAGTCCACTTATTGGCTTTCTCTTGTACTTTCTAAGGGGACTCTATACTATTTGAATTCCCAACCTCTAGTATGCTTCAGCAAAAAGGCTGGTCTGTGTGCTTCATTTACATTTACTTGGCTACATAGTAACCAGTGAAGAAAGCAGTATTTGTTTCTTAATTCTTTTTGGTCTCCAAATATTTTCTGAGATCTATTGATGTCTCAACTAAATGTTTCAGAGTTCAAGCTGTGTTTCAGTACACCATCCACATTTTTTCTACATCTTTAAGTAAGACATAGAAACCCTGTGGCTTCCCGTGGTTAGGCCTTTGCTTATTCATAAGTTGTGTTGTGAACCGGTGAGAGACAGGGATTTTCTAATGTTCCCAGGTCACTGCTCATGTAAAATGCAGTTGATTTACCAGTAAATCTAATCTTTTTAATCTTACAAGTTGTATTGTGAAAGTTGCCCTTTTACATAGAAGTTATTTTGATGACGTGTGGTATGGTGGTGCAATGGTTACCACTGTTGCCTCACAACAATAAGGCCCTCGGTTTGAATCCACAGGGTGGTTTTGGCCTTTCTGTGAGGATTTGCACGTCCTCCTGTTTGTTCTGTACCCTGCCTCTCATCCCTCCACAGCTGAGATAGGCTCAAGTTCAATTGCAGCTCTCAACACGAAAATCCCTTCACAAAGATTTTGTGTAAACACATGGGTTTAAGTGTCAGAGTCATGATGTTGTCCTCATCATTTAACTTTTTCAGTAGATTTATTTTATAATAATAATTCATTTAGTGTGACTGACTGCAGTAGCACTATCCTGTATTTGCAAATCTTAATGTAAGTATGTCTGTGTTAAACCTCTCATTGTTATTTACTCTTTGTGATAGAATAGATAATAAAAACCAATCTTTCCATCTAACCTGACTCATTACATTTTGCCTTTGATGATTCAAAGGATGAATGACTAAGTCACTAAAAAGGGAAAAGTCTTTAAGGCAAGTGCTGATTTCTTTTTCTTTTCTTTTTTTTTTTGGTGTGGTTATACCAATGCCCTGCCTGTCTGTTGCTGTGCCCGCCACCTACACCATATGATGTAATTCTTTGGAAAAGATGTTGGGTGGTCTTCATGTGCAGACAGGTAGTCATGGCCTATTAATGCACGGGCAAAGGAGGATCTGCTTAGCTGTTACCTTGTGCCATTGCAGTACCGACAGGCATTAGGGTCACACTTTGACTTGTTGCTGTGGTTACGGCACTGCCTGCCTGTGAGTTTTCCACCTCGAGCCGCTGCTGCTCTTGTCGAGTCTTGTCCTGAAGTGCCCGTCCCAGGGATTAACGAGACAAATGCACACTTGCTCAGCATTGAAGTCAACACTACACACCTATCACCACCTTAACTTAAACTCAACAAGAGAGAAAAATATTTTTTGTTACTTTTTAAATTTTTATGAATCAGGGTGTCCCCAGAGGAGTGACCTTTGACCTGTGCAGCATGCATGCTATTCTGCAGCCACAAGTGGCATTTTAAATATAGTCGAGGCAGCTATGTATAAAGTATAGCACCAAGATTATGTGTGTGTTTGATCCTGTTTACACAGTGTGTTAAACGCTATATTGACTGATCTCTGCTTCCTGCTTGTGCCTCATTGTTTTCAGCAGTGGCCACTCAAGCAAGTCAGTTGCTCCTGATTGAATAAACAGCGGAATGAAAGCTGTGACACAAAGTCACAGCTGCTGTGTGTGTTTGTATGTATGTGAAGTCCTATATAGACATTATACTTGCTACCAGGCTCTTCAGCATTAACAGAAAGATCACACAAGGGAGTTTGTTGCCAGCAGGTTGTTGATTTTCCAAACAAATACTTGTCTCCTTGTTGAATTTGTAAAGGACCACACATGGATGAAGAAAAAGGGTTAAATTAATCATGTGCACCCAGTTATGTTTACGTGTGGGCATATGGCATGAAAAACTGTTTTACCAGTTTGCTATGGAAAGATAATAAAATGCATTGGGCTTACACAAAGTACAGAAAACCACATGCTGTACATTCATCCAACAAAATTTTTACAGTAGAAGCCTTTGTCACTGTGGCCACGTCCTCTGTGGCAAAATCCTGATCCTAGTCAGAGGGAGTGAAGTGTGTGTGTCTGTGTTCTGTGTGTGTATGTGTGTGTGAGTGCATGCGTGCGTGTACTCCTACCATGCATGTAGGCATGTAGGCAGGCCACGCTGTATGTGGCCTGCCTACTCAGCTCTTCCAGCCATGGGTCGGGATTCCAGTGAGCCTCCCTGCTCGGGTTTTGGAGGGGGGGTGATAGCGCTGGAGAGCAGGCTTTGAAGAAGGCTCCAATGACTCATTACCCAACAATCCACCCATCCTCTATGTCCTCTACACCCTCCAAACATCTCCATTCTCACCCCTGCCCCTGCTCCTTGTCCTCTGGCTCAGACAGTGGACACACAACTCCTTGCAAGCTACACACACACACACACACACACACACACACACACACACACACACACACACACACACACACACACACACACACACACACACACACACACTTTCTCGTTGATGATTGATAGAAGAAAAGAGAGACTGTGTGGCCTGAGTTCTTGTGAAAGACTCTATTGTGTGTTTGTGTGTGCGTGTATTCATGCATACTTTGATGCCACATGGACAACCTCCGCACTACATTTTCCAATATTTCGACATCATTTGGATCAAAATCAGTTTCATCTTGCATACTTAATACTTCAGCCTTTCGTGTGTAAACCTGAAAAACTAACATCTGGCTCCATCTCTCCTGCTGGAGTAATTTCTTCATCTTTCCTCGGGAGTTGTGTCAACCTACACCACCTACTCCTTGTTCCCACAGCTCATACAAGTCAAACTCCAAATTACAGTTGTGTGAACACACACAGCTCAGTTCACCTCTTGGGAACAAAACCAGACATCTGCAGCCATGTTTTAGCCATTGGTTCAGAAGATGTGTATGTTTTTAACATACTGCTGCGTATATGTATTAAAGATGACATCCATAGGAGATGACATCATGGTCCTTCCAGTCTGACGCAAAGGACACAGATTACATTTTCAAATTTGTCATTTTCAAACTTATTTACAAAAAGTTGGTGCAATTTGTCTTTATATACGTGTGTCAGTAAGTAAGTCAGATGCAAAGCTTAGAGTCTGTCCTTTAAACTAAGTCAATATGAGAGGTAAAGCAGGGTTAAGGAGAACAAAAGGAGTCAGTGAGGATGCTGGCACGGAGGGGTACCACCATCCATGGTGTAAAAGAGAGAGATTCTTTTACACAATGTTTTCCAAAAGAATGGATAAATATACAGGGATGTTTATTTTAAAACTAAACTTACTTGAATTGAAATCCCAGTAAGTTCAAGAAGCAGAGATTATGTTATTTTCATGCACAAAAAAAGCCTTTTTATAGCTGAGGCTCCCACAGAGCTTAAATCTGGGACTCTCCACCATTTGACCCTAGAACTGAAGAAGCTTCTTGGATGAGAGGTGAAACGTCTTCAAGCAACTTAAAGAAATCCAGACACTTTTCTTTCCAAGCTCCTTAGACCATAGCTCAGGCCCATTTTTTTCGCTAGCTGAGTCAGATTGACTCTGTAAATACTGTTGTTTACATTGTGCATTTTAAGTGTATAGTTGGTCTAGCATATATGGCAAAAGGTTGCCTCTGTGCTCAGTCTTGGTGCAGCATGTGAACAGAGGAGACCATTGTGTATCTTGGGAAAGACCCTTGAGCCTTGAAAAACAGGACTTCCTCTTATTTCAAGCTTTGGTCTTTCCATTTCCTCTCTCTGTAGGGGAGTTATAAAACAGCCACTTATAGCTGTGTAATTTATGTTGTTACAAAAATTCAGCAGTCAGCGTTCAGTTTTTATGAGGCCACACTGTTATTCTGACTTCTACTCAACAACGCTTGAGCACCGAGTGAACAAGATAAGCCCTAGTCAGCTGGCCGTGCTGTAAATTCTAGTTTTCGCTGGCCACTTGCTAAAAGCTCAAAAGTACTGACCAGGATTAGCTATTCATTTAGACTTTCAAGTGTTTGCAATCCAGTTTTATCCCGTGGAAAGACCTTATGATTCATTTAACAATACTATCTGTAACCACACCCTTCTACTCACAGGTCATTGAATACACCTGTTCAACTGCTTGTTAATGCAAGCATCTATTCAGCCAATCACATGGCCATGACTCAGTGCATTTAGTCATGTAGACATGGTGAAGACAGTCTGCTGAAGTTCAAACTGAGAATCAGAATTGGGATAAAAGGTGATTTAAATGAATCAGTAAGACCTTTTTCTCAGTCACAGACGTGCTTGCTTGAGTATTTCGCAAACTGCTAATCTACTGGGATTTTGCCATCTCTCTAGGGTTTACAAAGAGTAGTCAGAAATAGAGAAAATACACAGCCACACAGATCCCAGTGGCCAAAGAACAATTACTAATTTGAGTTTATTAGATGGTAATAACAACTCAAATAACCACTAATAAAAACCAAGCTATGCAAAAGAGTATCTCTGAATGCACAACATCTCAAAACTTGAAGCAGATGTTCTACAGAAACAGGAGACCATACTGGGTGCCACCTCTGACAGCTAAGAGTGGGAAATGGAGGCTACAATTTGCATGGACTCAATAAAAGTGGATAACTTCAGTAATTACTTCCTCCAAACAATCAATGTGTCTTTTTGACCCCATTCCTACAAGACTGGTAAAAGGAGTCCTACCATTAATTAATGCTTCAATCTGAAATAAAAAATATTTTAATATCTAAAATACTGTCTCTAATAATCGGCACGGGCCTTCAAGCTAGCAGTAGTTAAACCTTTACTTAAAAAGCCATCTCTTGACCCAGCAGTCTTAGCCAATTATAGACCAATCTCCAACCTTCCTTTCATCTCAAAAACTCTTGAAAGACTAGTTGTTTAAAAAGCAGACAGATCATCTGCAGAGGAATGGCTTATTTGAAGAGTTTCAGTCAGGTTTCAGAGCTCATCACAGCACAGAAACAGTTTCAGTGAAGGTTACAAATGATCTTTTTATGGCCTCTGACAGTGGACTCATCTCTGTGCTTATCCTGCTAGACCTCAGTGCAGCATTCGATACTGTTAATCATAATATCCTATTATAGCATTTAGAGCATGCTGTAGGTATTACAGGTACTGTGCTGCAGTTGTTTTATATCATATCTATCTAATAGACTCCATTTTGTTCATGTAAATGGAGAGTCCTCTTCACACACTAACTAACTGATGTGTGTTATCTGGCTCCATGGATAGATAAAGTTGAGTGTCATCTGCATAGCAGTGAAAATGTATGCTATGCCTCCTGCTGATACTGCCTAAGGGAAGCATATATAATGTAAACAGAACTGGTCCTAGCACTGAACCCTGTGGAACTCTATAATTAACTTTAAATTGCAGGAATGTCTTAAAGACATAAAGACCTGGATGACCTCAAATTTTCTGCTTCTAAATACAGATAAAACTAAGGTTATTCTACTCAACCCTGAAAATTGTAGAAATATGGTATCTAACCAGCATTACCTTGGCCTCCAGTAGCTCTGTGAGGAACCTTGTGTTACGGCCGAGAGGGCCAGGCTGTGGGTGTGGACTCAAATACAGACACAGAGGGAGGCAAAATGGGCGTGAACACAGTGCTTTATTTACAGTGCCTAGTTAACTTACAAAGCAGGAAACTATGAATGCTATGAACGGAGAATGCTATGAACTGTGGAAGCTATGAACTGAGAACTATGAACATGAAACTCTGACTGAGTGCTATGACTAGGTGCTAGATTTCATGGACGGATCCTGGGAATGGAAAAAGGGGCAGCGGCTTGGATGGAGGTACGCAGTCACTATAATGAGAGGAGACAAGCAGTCAGTGGCAGTCTAGTGAATCATAGCCAAAAGATTAGACTGTGGTGGTTAGGGCTTACGCGTTGCAGGTTAAAGTGTCATACGAGGAGGGGGTGTCCAAGGGGTTCCGGGTGAGGAGTGTCCAGAGAGGGTCCAGAATATACTTGGAGCAAGGGACTTGGCAGGGAGGCAGGCAGGTGGAGTCTTATGATGAAAAGGAAGCAACCAGATGACAGAACCAGCGTTCAGGCAGAGATGCGAGTAGTTTAGCTTGGGAAACGACCCACCTGCCAGGTGGGTCGTGAGTTAGCAGAAGGTCTGGCAGAGGTCTGTTATGAGTGCTGGTCTTATATGCTGGTGACTTGATTGGAACCAGGTGTGGAAGCTGATTGGCGTCTCTGCCTGAAGGTGGAGCCCAGCGGAGTGGAAAAACCCCGCACTCACCCGGGCCATGACACCTTGGAGTAATTTCTGACCAGGACATGTCCTTCAATGCACATATTAAACAAATATGTAGGACTGCTTTCTTCCACTTGCCCAATATCTCTAAAATTAGAAATATCCTGTCTCAGAGTGACGCTGAAAAACTAGTTTATGCATTTATTACTTCCAGGCTCGACTACTGTCATTCATTATTATCAGGATGTCTTAAAACCTCCCTGAAAAGCCTTCAGTTAGTCCAAAATGCTACAGCAAGAGTACTGACAGGGACTAGAAAGAGAGAGCAGATTTCTCCTGTATTGGCTTCTCTTTATTGGCTCCCTGTTAAATCCAGAATTGCATTCAAAATCCTGCTCCTCAAGGTCTTTAATAATTAGCCCCCATCTTATCTTAATGACCTTGTAGTACCATATCACCCTATTAGAGCACTTCGCTCTCACTCTGCAGGCTTACTTGTTGTTCCTAGAGTATTTAAAAGTAGAATGGGAGGCAGAGCCTTCAGTTTTCAGGCCCCTCTTCTGTGGAACCAGCTTCCAGTTTGGATTTGGGAGACAGACACTATCTCTACTTTCAAGATTAGGCTTAAAACTTTCCTTTTTGCTAAAGCATATAGTTAGGGCTGGACCAGGTGACCCTGAATCCTCCCTTAGTTATGCTGCAACAGGTGTAGGCTGCTGGGGGATTCCCATGATGCATTGAGTATTTCTTCTTCAGTCACCTTTCTCACTCACTATGTGTTAATAGACCTCTCTGCACTGAATCATATTTGGCATTAATCTCTGTCTCTCCTCCACACCATGAGTGGACTCCTATATAGACTCCTGTCTACCTTTTCTCACCCCCACCAGTCACAGCAGATGGCCCCGCCCCTCCCTGAGCCTGGTTCTGCCGGAAGTTTCTTCCTGTTAAAAGGGAGTTTTTCCTTCCCACTGTCACCAAAGTGCTTGCTCATAGGGGGTCATATGATTGTTGGGTTTTTCTCTGTATTATTGTAGGGTCTACCTTAAAATATAAATTGAGGCGACTGTTGTTGTGGTATGGCGCTATGTAAATAAAGTTTTATTGAATTGAATAGATAGTAGGTCTAAAGGGATACAAAACTACATAAAAGCATGAATCCATCCTGCAATGTGTTAATGTGGACCAAAATTACTGAGGAATGTTTCCCGCACCTTTTTTAATCTGTGCTATGAAAGACTGTGCAGTTCTGAAGGCAAAAGGGATCCAAACTGGTTCTAGTAAGGTATACATAATGAAGTGGCACTTGACTGTATACTAACATTGTCATACGTACAGAAATTAACTGATAACACTAAGACTAGACAAGAAAATCAAACTTCCAATAAAAGCTTCAACAGAATCAAATGACTTTGAGTAATACGTAAGAGCTCACAACAGAATTAATGCGCTGCTAATTGTTTTGGTTTTATGGCTTCTCTTTCATTTTTTTTTTTTTTGGTTCATTCTTACTGCTCAGCAATATGTTTAATGACCTCAACAGGCATTACATATTGCTGGTACATTTATTAAACACTAACTTTCCAGTATTAAATAAACAGATAAAGTTGGCAAAGAGAAAAAGCGGTATGTTTCCCTCTGTGCTTGATAAACACCAAAAACAGAACTGCAAGAAGATTAAGAACAAGACTTGTTTGCAAAACTACGCGATTGCTGTTGTCTGCTAGATTTGTTTGCAAGTATTTTTAAACATGTCAGATAATAGGTTGATGTATCATTCACTGACAAAAACAGGATGTGCCACATATCATTTGTCAGATAATTCAATTGAAAATGATCTCAAAGACACAGACATGGTTGAGAGGTCTAGTTCAGTGACTCGAATTAGTCAATCCAGGAAGTTCAAGCTTTAACATACCCAATGGCTTCATTTGTCAGCCCTTGAGGTTGCTGCTTGGGTTTCCTCTAATAGGAAGAAACGAAATAAAAGGAACACGAGTAAGCTTGTAAAATATTGTGTCTTTCCATTAACTTGGTTTGAATTTCTTCTTCTCATCTAATTCAGCCATTCATAGGGTAAAGGTATATCTGCATGGAAATGAGCCCGCATATCAGTGTCTTTCAGCAATGCACATCTGTTGTATTCAGCTATGATTAATGGAATAATTTGCTGCTGTGTCTATACCATACTGTTGAAGTGATCAGGGAGCGGGAGCCATGCAGCGAAACAATACGGAGGATCTGGGACCCCAGGAATGCATTGTGTGAAAACCTGTGCTCTTACTGTGGGACTTTCCAGCTTCCCACGCCTGCATCTTGTCATCCCATCACACTGAGAAAGGCATTTTCGGAGCAAAATAGCCTTTTTTCTGTTTCACAGCTGCATATACTAAAAATATCAAAATGGAACCTTTTTTCTCAACATTTCAAATGATGGTCAAATCACAAATTACAAAAATTATACTAATATAGTAGGCTAGAGATAAAAGAAGATGTTGCATATATGTTAGATCCTCTAATATGATACTAAATTACCTGGAAAGCTTATCTGTCTACACTATAGGTGTTGTTTGATTTCTTCAGAAAGACAGGGTGAAAGATTGATTGAAAATCATTTAGATGATTATGAGAAGGGTGCATTATCCTGATGCGTTACCAGCCCAATATATTGTTCCTGGCATGTTGTTAGCTTTGGTGTGGCACGGGGGAATTTTTCGCCCCTCTAAGCAAACTCTTCTGCTGCTACGTGAGATATTATCAGTGCTGGAATTTTTCCCTCCCTCCCTTTATGTGTTCATTTATCTTTCTTTCATTCTCACTTGCTTTCCTCTTGTGTAATTTCTGCCGTAAACTAATTTCCTCGTCTCTGGGCCTGGGGTCATCATTACAGGTTATTGAAGCCATTCGTTTCAGCTTCAGTTTCACGTTGCTGGCTTATTTGTTGCACTGACAGTCAGATGCAACTTGCAGAAACATGTGAGTGATGGCATTTAGTGACACTTGAAAAGAATCACACGACCCTGTGTCACCTGCACCTTGCCCTTGTAGTTTCACTGCCATTCTTTCGCCTTCTGACTTTGCATCTCCTTTCTTTATCTGCGCTGCTGTTATAAAGTTTGTTTTATAGATGATCGGTGTAAAGCGTGGGAAGAGTTGAGAAAAAAAGCTTTTATCAGACAAACAGAAAATCTCCACGCTTTTCTCCAGACATTGTAATAATGTCTTACACTAAACCCAATGAGAACATGTTTTCTGTGTTCCTTCCTTGGCCATCTCTTCACACACCCACACAGACAGGTGCTGGTAACTAAACCTCCCCTCAGGACCCGCGATAGTCTGTGATCAGACTCTGATTGTAGAGAGCAGCTCCAGACCTGCAGCCCAGCTGCTCAGCTCCACGGCTCTGAAACACATATCATTTAAATTAAATAGACAGAAGTTTCCAGCCAGCCAGATAATGCTGTTCGTTTTGTGAAAAGGTGGATAAAACGTCTATGAGATTTCAGCCGCCACATACTAAAAGAAATGGAGGGAAACTGATATTTCAGAAGCTTTTTTTTTTTTTTTTGCTTAAAATTTTGGATGAATATGATGGGAAATATCTGAGTAGTAAAAAAAAGGGTTGTTTCTGTTGCTGTGTACTGAGTTACTCCAGTTTTGTGGATCAGGAGGTGGCAGGATTGACATGAGTGCAGCACTTTACTCCAAGTCAGAGACTGTGGATGAAAGATGAATGTACTTTCTGGATCTGAAAAATGAAGCCAGTGTGGAAATGACTCATGGAGACTTTCTAAAGGGCTGCCCATTAAAAAGTCTTATTGTATAGAAGTCTCTGAGAAAATGAATCGCCTGTCACTTGATGCAGTGACTCAGTAAGCAGTTTCATAATGAGTTTATGGTCTCTGACAGGGTATAATCCAAGGTGTGGCTACCTTGAAGTTCACTTGAACTAATAATGACTGTGTGAATTCCTTCACAGTAATAAAAGTTTTAGGCCTCAGATTGGATTGAAGGCCTGGTGGGCCTATCAGACTTTGATCAGGTGACATGAACCATCCCTTTGTTATGCTGCCCCATGATGTACTAAGCATTTCTTTTTCACTCACGTCACTTTCCTTGTTTCCATGTACCACTACTGTATTTTATCTTTAGAAACTACTAAACTCTGGGTGCCCCTCCCTAAGTCTGGCTCTGCTGGAGGTTTCTTTCTGTTAAAAGAGAGTTTTACCTTCCCACTGTAGCCTGTAAGATAAGATAAGATAAGATAAGATAAGATAAGATAAGATAGAACTTTATTAATCCCTCGGGTGGGTTCCCCTGGGAAATTCGATTTCCAAAAAAGCACAGCACCGACAGAAGTTACAGAGTTACAGAATATTATATATATATATATATATACACACACACACACACACACACACACACACACACACACACACACACACACACACACACACACACACACACACATATATAAATACAGAGACAAATATAAATAAAATATACAAAGGGGATAAATAGAATAAATAGGAATAAAAATAAAAATACAAGTGAATTGCACTTGTATTTGTATTGTAGTGCTTGCTCGTAGGGGGTCTTCTAATTGTTGTGGCTGCTGTTTGTTTTTAATGTAATTATTTTAAATGAAATTTTCAATATTGTAAGTCTACAGTATAAAGTGTCTTTTGTGAAATGGTGCTATTTAAATAAAGTTGAATTAAATTGTAATTGAATCTATTTTTCATGATTTGTGGTGTGGACTGGAGAAGTTAAGCAGTTATTAGAGAGATTTCCCTAAATTTTGGTTCCCAGAGATTATATCCTACTGTATGTCAGAATCAGAAACAGAATCAGAGAGACTTTATTTATCCCCAAGGGGCAATTAAGATTTGGTTAACCTGTGACTTTTTCTTTTGTGCCCCCTCAGCAGTTCAAGGTTTTCACTTATCCTGTAAAATATTTAAATATTCATGAGATAAACCACAAAGCACGGTGATACGGCGGTTAGCACTGTCGCCTCACGAAGAAGATCCTAAGTTCAATTTCACCATCTTTCTGTGTGGAGTTTATGTAACATATGTGTTAAACACTTGTGAATTTCACCCAAAATACTTTCTTTTTTGGAATAAATATGTCATTTTTTTGCATCTCACTCTCCTATCTGTGTGTTCGGTCTGTGTGCGTTCATGTGCGTGTGTGCGCTGCGTGGTGACGTAGGCGCGTGCATGTGTGCCCCGGTCACAGCTCCTTTCAGCATGGCCGGAGGTAAGTCACTGCCACGTTGCTCTCTGTTAATCAAAGTTTGTTCGGATCCCAAGCTTCAGTGTGAATACGGCCGTACCGCCGCGTTTTTGTTTATCGTTAAGACACCTAAAGTTGGTGTGTCATTTGCTCCCAAGTTTTGTTCCACTCGTCTCCAGGTTCCCCCCTGTGACATTCAGACCCCGCAGACAGCTGGCAGCGCTGAGTTGAGTACACTCATCTCAGACTTGGCCAATCAGATTGGTCAGTCCATCGTAGCCCAGCTGCAAGGTGATAAGGGGAGCAGTATGCCTACTGAAAGCTCTAAGGCTGAGCAGGGACCCCCTGAGCTAAATTTGTCTGGGGTGAAACTGGTCTTGCAATCGGACGTCAAGGAGCCACCAGTTTTCAGGGGTGATGGCAGTGATAAATTTTCCATTCATGAATGGGTCGAGATGATGGAAATGTACTTTGTAAAACGCAACACACCAACAGACCAGCGATCACGTGACATATTGGCTAGGTTGATGGGGAAGGCTAAGGATGTAGTGAGGGTCACCCTACGTCACAACCCCTCACTTGACCATGTCCAGGTTCCTGAATTGATATTTGACATTCTGAAACAGCACTTTAGCGTATTGACTTACTCCTCTATGCCTATGGCTGACTTCTATAACACCAAACCATTACAACATGAGGGAGTGATGGAATATTGGATAAGGCTAAACAATGCTATTGACGCTGCTGACGAGTGCTTGCGTAGGCAGGGGCGTAATGTTGAGGACCCAGGGCGTGAGGTCTCGATGATGTTCATCAAGTATTGCCCCGACCCCATCCTCTCGAACAGGCTCAGCATCAAAGCAGCTGAGGAGTGGACAACCACTGAGGTTCAAGAACGCATTGATAGCTTCCAGCGTGAACTCAGGGCACGCAGTCAGGGCAGTTCCCACACCTCACAGAGGAGAGAGGTTAGCCACAACTGCTCTGTTGTGCCTCAAGAAGCGATGGCGCCACAGCCTGGTCAGGCCAGTGTCGCCTTGCAGTCTCAGCCTACAGCAGCAGCCTCAAACCTCGCTTGTCAGCTTTCGCCCACAGCAACTTGCTTCACTCCTGTTCTAGCTGATGTTTCGACGACCTATCCTTCTGGGACATCAGTGTCTTCTTGTCCGGTGCCTACGCCTACTCCTCAGTTCCAACAGTCACCAACATACACTGTGACCACTCAACCTGGTCAGCAGTCAGTTGGTTGCGAGCTTGGTGCGACTGACACCCAAGCTTTTGATGTGACTGGCATGCGCGCTCTGATCAGCCTCTTGGATCGCGTGATTGCATGTCAGAATGTGCAGACTGCAGCCCCTGCATCTACACCTTCGCAGCGTCTTACCCGCGGGCCCTTTCTTAAGAAGAATTGTCAGGTCTGT
This sequence comes from Diplotaxodon limnothrissa, assembly GCF_057381915.1. NCBI lineage: Eukaryota > Metazoa > Chordata > Actinopteri > Cichliformes > Cichlidae > Diplotaxodon > Diplotaxodon limnothrissa. The sequence goes on from NC_140602.1 coordinate 5,459,153, forward strand.
GGCAACACTGGTCATTCCACTCACATGCACTGCAGGAGAGAGAATCTCTGTCTTGCATGTTTTGCTCCTGGTCATTGGAAAAAGGACTGTCACAGTCGTCGTGAGGGACGGGAGGCCGGGGCTGTCGCGAGGCAGGGTTGGCCTTCGGAAAACTGAATCACCCACATTTGGAGAGGGGCAGTGTGGGGGAAGAACCTAATACCCTCAATCATGATGAATCGGATCTCGAAATTCTTTATGTCAACACCTGTTCAACAATGCCAGAGGGGTACCGTGTCGTGGTTCAGGGACCAGCAGTAGTGCCCACATTTAGTGAATTGTTCTACACCCAAGTTGCAGTGAATGACAAGGTTAACTTGAGGGGCATGATGGATTCCGGGTCTATGGCTTGCACTATGAGTGAAGAGGCCGAGAAGTCACTTAGAGAGGCTGGGGCTCTTGTGAGTGGACCGCAGTCGGCCGAACGGATTGTGCTGGTTGGCTGTGGTGGGAAGCAGACCCACCCAAAGTGCGTTTATGACTTGACACTTACTGTCCACGGTGTGAAATGCATTGTACCAGTTTTGGTAGTGTCGGGCCAGCGTGATGAGCTCATCATTGGCTCCAACGTTCTCAAGTACCTGATGCGAGTTATGAAACATTCTGATGACTATTGGAAGCTTGTGTCTGTGGGAAGCAAGCACTCGCTTCTTGACTATGAGCACTTCTTGGACATGATGTCGTGCACCACCAGATGGAGGGGTGAGGAGGTTCCCGACAAAATTGGCACTGTGAAACTGCCTCGTGCTGTGACACTACTCCCACGGTGTGAACATCTGGTATGGGGCAGGCTACCCAGCAATGTGCCAGTCTCTCCAGGCAGCACGATCATCGTGGAACCGTGCACCTCTGGGTCTGGGCCGAGAGACGTTCTTGTTGGCCGGGTGATCACATCCATGTGGGGTGATCGGTGGGTGCCATTGAAGATGACCAATCTCTCCTCAAAACCACTGACCTTGAAACGCAACTCGAGGGTTGCTGTTGTTTCATCTTGCCTTGCGGTGGAGGACCTTGATTTCCAGCAGGACTCCTGCAAGATGGCGAGTATGGCCCAGGTACCAGCCAGTGGGCCAGCTGCTACTGAGGCCGACTTGAATGACAGGTTGTGCTCCCTAGGTTTGGGTGATCTTGACATTGACTCATGCCATGCCAGCTTACAATCAAAGAGAGAGCTCGTTGAGCTAATTGAGCAGTATGAGGACATCTTCTCTAGACACCCGCTTGACTGTGGCGAAGCTAGACGCTTTGTACATCGGATCCACCTGACTGATGAACGCCCATTCCGTATGCCTTACAGAAGAGTACCCCCTGCTCATTACCAACAACTAAGGCAGGTACTCACTGACATGGAGGAGAAAGGGATTATTCGCAAATCCATCAGCGAGTATGCATCCCCCCTCGTCATGGTCTGGAAAAAGGATGGCGGATTGCGGATTTGTACGGACTTCAGGTGGTTGAATGCGCGGACTCTTAAGGATGCGCATCCACTCCCTCACCAAGCGGATTGCCTTGCCGCGCTTGGGGGCAATGCCTTCTTCAGCACGATGGACTTAACCTCTGGGTTTTACAACATCCCAATGTGTGAGGAGGATAAGAAGTACACCGCTTTCACGACGCCTGTTGGCCTCTACGAATACAACCGGATGCCACAAGGGCTTTGCAATAGCCCAGCTTCATTCATGCGCATGATGCTGAACATCTTTGGTGACCTCAACTTCACCAGTCTGCTCTGCTACTTGGATGACCTCCTGGTCTTTGCTCCCACTGAAGAGGAAGCCCTGTGCCGGCTCCGAGCTGTTTTTCAAAGGTTGAGAGACAACAATCTCAAGTTGGGTCCAAAGAAGTGTCATCTGCTGCGGAAGTCAGTCAGGTTTCTGGGCCATGTCATCGACCAGACCGGAGTGGCTGTGGACCCAGCTAAGGTGGAAGTGGTTTCCAAGATGCCAAGGGAGGCTCTAATGGAGAAGGATGGTTGCACTCCTTCTGTGAAGAGGATTAAGTCCTTTCTAGGAATGGTCTTTTTCTATCAGTGCTTCATCCCTGGTTGCTCAGCCATTGCCAAGCCTCTGTTTGCTCTGACGGCTGGTCAGAAGAGGAAGGGACGGACTAGTCACGCTGGGAGGGGTGCTGGCATGTTCAGAAAGTTGACTGCTGCAGATTGGAGCCCTGCATGTGACAAGGCCTTTCATAAACTGAAGGACGACCTCCTTAACTGTGCCGTGTTGGCTCATCCTGACTTTTCACGACCGTTCATTTTGTCTGTGGATGCTTCTCTGGATGGACTGGGAGCGGTTCTGTCACAATTGCCTATCGACGGGGATAAGGCACGCCCTATTGCTTTCGCGAGCAAGGCACTAAGCAGGTCACAGCAGAGATACCCAGCCCATCGCCTTGAGTTCATGGCCCTAAAGTGGAGCATCTCTGAAAAGTTCAGCCACTGGTTGATGGGGCACAAGTTCACAGTGTGGACTGACAACAACCCGCTCGTTCATGTATTGACCAAACCCAAGCTGGACGCTTATGAACAAAGGTGGGTGGCCAAGCTGTCATCCTACGACTTTGATTTGAGGTACATCCCAGGTCGAAAGAATGTTGTAGCAGATGCACTTAGTCGTGACCCCTTCACCTATCAACCTATCGGTGGGCGCTTGCTTCAAGAGCCCTACGAGCACTTGGTGCGGAATGCAGAAGGTGCGGCGGCTCATGAGGTGCAGGACGCTTTCAGGTTTGGTGTCCAAAATATTCGGGTTGTCCAACAACCTGTTCCAGCTCTGGCCTCAGAAGATTTCTACAGTTCGTCGGAAGTCACGGCTACCTTGGCTCACCATGATTACTGGGAAACCGCTGCGGAGAATAGAGCTGCCTCCATTCTCCACCTTGTTCAGCAGTTGCAGCCAGTTGGCAATGATGTACTGCCATCACTTACCTTATATGAGCTGGAGGACCACCAACTTCAGGATCCCATCATCTCCGCTGTCCTGCCGCTTGTAGCCCGCAGGAGGCGCCCTTCCAGGCGTGAGAGACATGATATGGATTCCAGGGCACTGGCCCTATTGAAGCACTGGGAGAGGCTCAAGGTTCGAGATGGCATTCTCTACAGGGAGACGAGAGACCCTGTGAGCAAAACAAAGAGACTCCAGTTGGTGTTGCCAGTGAATTTACGGGTGCAGGCCTTGAAAGGTGTCCATGATTTGGCAGGGCACCAGGGTCAAGTTCGCACCCTCCACCTAGCAAGGCAACGTTTTTTCTGGCCCAATATGGAGAGGGATGTGAAGGAGCATGTTCGGTGCTGTGGAAGGTGCATACTTGCCAAGACTCCAGAGCCTGCAGCACGAGCCCCATTAGAGAGCATTAAGACCTCTGTTCCCATGGAGCTCATCTGCATTGACTTTTGGTCAGCAGAGGACAAAAAGAAGCGCTCTGTTGATGTGCTTGTGGCAACTGACCACTTCACGAAAATGGCCTTTGCTTTCCCGTGCAGGAATCAGACTGCCAAGCAGGTTGCCAGAAAGTTGTGGGACTGTGTTTTTTGTGTATATGGTTTCCCTGAGCGTATTCACTCAGACCAAGGTCCCAGCTTTGAGAGTGAACTATTTTCTGAGCTTCTGCAGATTTCGGGCGTTGCCAAGTCTCACACTACAGCTTATCACCCTATGGGGAATGGGGGCACGGAGCGGTTCAACCGCACACTTGGCAACATGCTGCGAGCTCTCCCTCTCAGAGCCAAACAGGAATGGCCGCAGCAGATTCAGACATTGACCTTTGCTTATAATGCAACTGTTCACGAGACTACTGGATATGCCCCATTCTATTTGATGTTCGGCCGTGTCCCACGACTACCGGTCGACGTTATGTTCAAGTCTGTTTTGCATGATCCCATTGTGGTGGACTTTAACGGCTACTCCAAGCTTCTTCTGTCGTACTTGTCTGAGGCTGCCAGGATCGCCCAGGAGCACACCAGCAATGAGCAGGAGCACCAGGCTCGTCAATACAACAAGAAAATCAAAGGTGTGTCTCTGAACGTTGGGGATCGCGTCCTGCTTGCCAATAAAGGCGAGCGGGGCAGGAAGAAACTTGCAGACAAGTGGGAGCCTCAGGTTTACACTGTTGTGGAGAGGCACCCCAGGACCCACATTTACAGGATCAGTGACTCTTCAGGCCAGAGTAAGGTTGTACACAGAAACCTTCTGTTGGACGTGAGTTTCCTTCCTGTCCAGGATTCGTTGGGAAGTCAGTCCTTAGACGTTTTCTCCAGTGAGGGGGATCTCAGTGCTGATGGGGATCTGGAGGACCCTGGCAGTCTAGGGACAGAGTCTACCGCAGCAAGGACTTCTTTGTGGGTCCTTTCGGATTTGAGCCATGGAGTGGATGTGGATTCCGCGGCAGGAGAGCATGCCTCACAGTCCACGGATCGTCAGCATGGTTCATGTGATGGTGCGGATGTGGACAATGCCCCACCTGATTCTCAGACTTGCACAACGGACATTCCAGCAAGCCCTGCTGGTCAGGCCCAGCACTTTGCTCTTCCTACTCCGGTTGACTGTTCCGCTACCTCTGATTCGACACAGTCTGGCACAGATTCTGTTCCAGGTGCCTGTCATGGGGACGCTGTTGTTCCACAGACTGTTCCTGTTTCTGGTTCAGACATCAATCAGACCTCTGGTCAGCCGTATACTGAGCAGCCATCCAACTTGCCAAGACATGACTCTGACCATGCCAATGTTCGAAGCAGAGTGGTTACCAGAGCAGGTCGGGTGGTAAAGTCAGTCAACAGGCTGATAGAAAACATGGTCCAGAAGCCTATTACATGGGGCCTGTTACCGCCACGGGAGGCTCGGCCTCTGACATAGACTGTTTTTTTTTTGGGTCATCCCATTGCGTATTATGAATGTGTTGTACTTGCTTGAGGCATCATGACACCCACCCTGGGCGTTTTTATGGGACCACGTTTGATGAGGTGTAGGCTGCACCTTTGTGTTCTGAAAGGGTTGGAGGCCTGATCAACCTATCCAACTTCTTTTAATCCATTTATGGATAGTTTTTAACTGAACTATGGGATAAGATCCTTGGGTTACCTGTTCCGGAGGTGATGGTAGTTCAGCGTCGTTGTGCCTCTTGGTACTGCAGTACCATTCAGATGTGTAGTGATTTTGGTGAAATTCAGGGGGGGTGAATGTAACATATGTGTTAAACACTTGTGAATTTCACCCAAAATACTTTCTTTTTTGGAATAAATATGTCATTTTTTTGCATCTCACTCTCCTATCTGTGTGTTCGGTCTGTGTGCGTTCATGTGCGTGTGTGCGCTGCGTGGTGACGTAGGCGCGTGCATGTGTGCCCCGGTCACAGCTCCTTTCAGCATGGCCGGAGGTAAGTCACTGCCACGTTGCTCTCTGTTAATCAAAGTTTGTTCGGATCCCAAGCTTCAGTGTGAATACGGCCGTACCGCCGCGTTTTTGTTTATCGTTAAGAGACTCATTTGGGATAAGTTTTGTGGAGGACGAGTTCATTAATACACAATTATAATGAGTTATAGCCGAGAACTCGGCTAATATGCTAGCATGCTAAGCTAGTCCGTATCGCTAGCGGCTTGAGAGTTTACTCGCGTCAGTCTCTCCTTTTGTGTAACAGCATGCACCTTTTTTTTCTTTGTCAGGAGAGGGTTACGGGCAGTCGCGTGACATGCACGGATCGAACATGTGTCTCTGTGTTGCAGGTATGGAGATGTTTTTATGTTTTGGAGATGCAGTCTTTCATTTATTGTTCTTATAAGTTGTTTTGATGTTTTTTAGTGACATATTGTTTATTTTGTGCTTTTTGTTTTTTGAGAGTTTAAGTCAATGGTTTGAAATAATTTGTTGTATTTGGTTCGTTACATTAATGTACATTAAAGACAGCTCCTTTCAGCATGGCCGGAGGAGAGGGTTACGGGCAGTCGCGTGACATGCACGGATCGAACATGTGTCTCTGTGTTGCAGATGTGCAGTAAAGAGCCAAAGATTCGACACTGTCTCCTGCCTCTTGCTTCAACACCAAAACACAACGCAGAACAGCAGGCGTAACAAATACACGGGTTACATTTACATGTTCTCCCAGTGTTTGCGTGGGTTCTCTCCGGGTACTCCGGCTTCCTCCCACAGTCCAAAGACATGCACTTAGTGGGGATAGGTTAATTGGAAACTCTAAATTGTTCATAGGTGTGAATGTGAGTCCGAATGGTTGTCTGTGTCTATGTGTTAGCCCTGCTCCAGCACCCCCTGCGACCCTGAAAAGAATAAGCGGAAGCGAATGGATGGATGGACGAGATAAACCAAAAAATGTCTTTATGCACAGTGCTTCTAACCTGCTTGGGTGAACCTCACCTAAGTACCATTTGGTTTGAATGGCTCCACATTCATTAGATGAACTTGTTTGGTAAATGATAGTCTAGTCCTCATGTATTGCTTTCCTGATCTAATCTCTTAAGATCTGAGGATAAAAGGATTTTTTTCAGTTTAACTTTTTTCGTGATTTTTGTGTCGACTACAGAGGACACAAATGCTTAGGCTGGGTCTCAGGAGGCTAACTGAGCACTCACAGTGTTACATCCAACAAGCTTCATTCACATATATATAAACTCAAAAATATATTCTATGCTTTTAAGCAATTTCTTGCTACCACATACAGTCACACTTTGATGGATTCATCAAGAGCAATTTGGGGTTCATTATCTTGCCCAAAGACACTTAGGAATGCAAAGTGAAGGCACTGGGAATTAAACCACCAAACCTATGATTAGAAGATAACCCTCTCTACTTCTTGAACCTCACTTTCCCACAAATACACGTGTGCTAATCTTTAGTATGTTAGGAATTTATTATTAAAGAAAATTAGCCTTTGTAGTGCTTGGTTTATTGAAAAAGACAATACCAGGACATGTGACGTTAACATTGTTGTCACAGCAGCCTGATCAATATTTTTTAGTCCCGAAAGTTTAAAAAAGTCAAAATTAGAGACCGTTTCTGTTTTCAGGTTTAAGTCAAAACTGAAACTGCTCTTTGTCTAATTTTAAAGTTTAACGTCTACACTGTTACTAATCTTTCTGTTTCCTGCTTCCTCAAGAAACAAAAAGCAGTCGGAGCTCTGTCATCCTCAGCTTTCCACCCACTCACTGCCTTGTAGACATTCCTAACAATGTCTCCTCTCTCTGCTTGAAGCTTCTCCTCCGGACAGCTGGGTCTTAAGCAACATGATCCCACCCTTCACCCGCGCAGGCCCTGCCAACACTTTGTCTGTATATATACAGCATGTGTGTGTAGTCTTGTATATCCAACACACGTGCATGTCATGGATATAAGAGGTGCCGAATTCATAAGATTCTCTCTGAAAAACAGGCCTACGGCGGGAGACATTTGCTGATTGTAGGATAATATCACCCTTAATCCCACATATGTTGACAATGTTGAGGAAGCTTGTGGTTTCAGACTCTTTAAAAAATAAATATGTTTGATAGCGGATTTGGTCTGGATGTAGAACACTACTAGGTTGCGTCAATGAGATGTCTCACAGATAAGTACCTTGCTCCCTCCTACTGTTTTGGTGTTACTGACTCCAATGAATCCCGATTGCGGGTTTCAAAAGTTGTTCCAGTGAAAACTCAATTTCTATTTATCTTGGGTTTGGTGTTCTTACTCAGTGTTATTGTAATTACCCTTATCCTTTATCACAATCACAGTCACAGGGTGGGCAGATAGAGCTGAAAATGCAACTCTGGGGAGTTCTTTTCCTGTGACTCAGCAGACAGTAATGGATACCCACTTAAAAACAAACATGGTCACCATAGTTGCACACAATTAGGCTTTATGGATAAGACCCGGGAGGATAGTTGTCCATTTTACCCACCAGACCAAATCTGGGAATCAGATGACCTTTAGTGTGATGAAGGAATGAGAAACAAAAAATGGCTTCACAATGCCTGAGATGTGCCCTGAGGGCGTGTGGGTCTGTCTCCATTTACTGAAGTATGTGCTCAGGTATTTTCTCACCTGAGTTATGCATCACAAAGACAAATTCCTAAAGAGGTTCCTTCCAGTAAAACGAGCCTGTCAATAGCATTTCTCTGAGTTAATCCCATTCCTGTGAATTAACTAAGCGGAAGATCTCATACACTGCTGCCAGCTTTTTCTGATAGTTATAATAATTCAGGCTCATCAGAACTTTAGTTAATTCACTATGGTTCAAAATTACTAGGCACTATTAGCGTGACACAAATCTTGGAGGTTGTTAGTAATCAAACCTTCTCCCATGGCCTTGCCTAACATCCTCTTCTGTTTGGGTTTGGGAAGTTTTTATTTATGTGAAGCACTAGTGTTGTGTCCTACTGGCTTCAGATTAGCCTGTGACGTGAAGAGCGAGTGGGCAAATAGCACAACAACTTAAGGTGGAACAAAGACAGAGGTTTCTACAATACTATATCAGTTTACGGGAAGTGGAGTGAGCCCAATTCTTTGTCATGCTATAGTGAGTCATGACGCACACCTGAGCAAACCTGTACTGTTGATGATGTAAAGTGGAGTGATCAACATGTCACATCAAGCTTTTGGTGAGCTCTAAGCCCATATGAGGTAATATTTGATGTAAAATTAGAATCATTGTTACAGCCTGAATCACAGCTTGTCTATATTTAGCCTCTAAACTGTCAATCCAACACATATAAACCCTTTAATATTCCAGTAAAGACAAAGAAAATTTGATTTCTTGCTAGTCGATCCTTTTACTATGTAATCACTTACATTGTATAGTGTTTAAAACTCAGGATGAACTTGCTCTTTTCTTTCCCCAACCAATCACAGCAGATGGTTACCCTTCCCTGAGCCTGGTTCTGTCTGAAGTTTCGTCCTCTTAAAAGAGAGATTTTCCTTCTCACTGTCACACTCAGTGTTTGTTCAAATGGGGTCATCTGATTGTTCTTTACCCTACAATATAAAGCACCTTGAAGTGACTGTTGAATGTGAATTGGAGCTGTGTAAATAAAAATTAATTGAACTGATGCTGAAATGTGCTGTTAGGAAGACCCAGCATGTGAACAACACCATAGGATCTAGAAATATAATTAAAAAAAAAAACACCAAACCAAACCCATCTGAAGAAAAAATAAATTTTCAAAGTTATTTATTCAAATCAAATCAGTTTTATTGTCACATCACATGTGCAGGTACGCTGGTACAGTACATGCGAGTGAAATTCTTGTGTGCGAGCTTCACAAGCAACAAAGGTGTGCAAAATACAATAACATAAGAACAAAGCAAAATATAAGAATAGGAATGTGAGAATGATAAGAATAAATATATGTACAAATATAAGAATGTATGCGCATTACTGAATATGTATACTAAATATGTATATATACGTGTGTGTGTGTGTGTGTGTTTATATATATAAATATATATAAAATGGAATAAAAATAAAATACACAGAGGTCGGCAGTTGGACATTGTGCAAAACAAGTGGCATTTATGTACAGTATGGAGTGAATAATATTGAAGTTCCAGTAGTGAAGGTGAGGTGTCTATGAAGTGTTCAGCAGTCTGATGGCCTGATGGAAAAAGTTGTCTCTCAGTCTGCTGGTTCGGGACCGGATACTGCAGAACCTCCTGCCTGATGGAAGTAGTCTGAACAGTTTATGGCTGGGGTGACTGGAGTCTTTGATGATCCTCCCCACTTTCCTCAGGCACCGCTTCCTGGAGGGAGGGAAGCTCACCTCCAATTATCCTTTCAGCACACCGCACCATTCTCTGGAGAACTTATTTATACTAGTGTAAAATTTCTCCAATTCAAGTTTTAGAATCAACCTTTAAAATGTACAATTTAAAAAAACAAAAACAACTTCTTCTTTTCTTTTTCTTTTTCTTTTTACAAAGTAGCACATAAATCCCATCGATTTGTTTGATATTTAGCATAACTTTACTGCTCCATGAAAAGTCTTCTCTCACATTCATTTATATGTTTGCTAATCCTTTGGCTTTCCCACAGACTGTGGTACTGTGGCCTCATATTGAGACACACTACTTCTCCCAGAGACTTAATGGGTTATTACTGGCAAGGATGTGAGAGGCGTTTGTGTAGGAGTGCTGTTAAGTTTATCTTTATGACAAAATAGAGTGTTTCTTCTGTGATTCTTCCTTCACCTTACAACGCATGGTCATCATCTTGCTTCTGGTGTTTATAATAAATGCCTCTGAATCACCGATTTTGTCAAGCTCAGTTTAGAAAAAATGAAGACTAATTGAAGATGTAGGGCTTAGTGCACACGTGTCTCATATCCTCTGTGTGCATGGAGAGCATAACAATGCACAGAGCGTTGTGCAGCCGTGCTTCTCTCACATAATGATGAAGTCTGAGGGGATGACGCCAAGGCTACAAGTATGGCCTGAGTGTGTTCCAGTGCTGCGTCAGAGGATGTTTACACAGCCCGAGGTCGGGTAGAAGACACAATGTGTGAGTCGCTCCGGTTGGTGGTGTGGGTCCAGAAGAAAACAAGATAATTTTACACCCTGTGGCCAGATGCAGAGCAGATGATGACGTTTGCCATCAGCTAATGGAATTAGGTGAACTTTTAGGAGTCACTTAAACACAGAAAGTTTAGAAAAGGCCACAGTTGGATGTTGGTGCTGTCTAAAATAAGTGACTGGTGAAAAGAAACAAACTGTGTGGCCTTTGGCTCGGGGGCCAAAGGTGTGTACATGTGTGTGCTGTAAATTTGTGAAGAAGTATTTTTAGAGAAGATTGCCCGTCCACTTGTGTAATACTCCACAGATCAACCCTTTGATGCGTTTATTGTAGCATGATCCTACTTCAAAGCTGCACACATGGACTGGATGGTAAAGGGCGGGGTGTGCCTCCACGATACACTTCATTATTCCTGGCCAGCGATTCAGCTTTCTGTCACCTCCGACCCCTGACCATTTGTGCTCATAACACGCTTCCACTCTGTAAGATTCTCGACTGGAGATCTTTATGTGCAGTGAGGACAGTGAACACTTTCCGTTTTATCCAGAGTACTGAAACAACTGCCCCTTCCTGTACATACTGACATTTCATTTCTGTTTTACTATTATTTCTTTCATGTTACTTCTCTATGGTTTCCCATTTATTTTTTTAGTAGACCATACTGCATTCTATGTGACCCTTATTCAGAAATGTTCTGTAGATATAAAAGATTTCTTCCATTATTCACTTTATGTTTCTAAGCTGGATATCTTAAAAAAAAAAAAGCCTGGACCAGTTTTTACTGTACAGCTGGATGCAGTTCAAACTGTTCTACCTTCTTCATAGCCTGTCTATGAACATAGAAATACACTAGGAAAATCTGCACACATATGACAGCTACATACTGATTTATTAGCTTTATTCAGCTCCAGGTCTCACAGAAGTTTTTGAAAAATGCTCACCGACGTACCTCATGTCTTTATAGCAGTAATCAAATAGGTGTGTATCTAGCGTCACATTATTTCAAGATAGCCTGGTATAAAGATCAAAGGGATCTGATAAAAATGGTGCAGAGGCGTATTTTATCAGAATATGGTTCCAAATCAGCCTTAGTATCATTTTAAAAAGTTCAGCTGTTTAAAGCACACAATCACAAGAGCCACCACTTAAAATGAATAAATTGTTGAGCTTTACATCTTCTATGTTTCTATCTCAAGGGTTCCCACTGGGAGCTGTGAACGTGCCACACCTTAGAAGCAGGTATGTTCAAACGTAGTTTAGTCTTTTAAGTGTCCCGTGCAGCCCTGCTTATCGGTTATGACTCAATCCTGTAACCCTGCCCAGCAATAAAGCGTCACATTCCACCTGCCAGCAAAGAGGAAAGGGACTTTCCTGTCCTCCACTCCCTTTTTACGGCTGCATGTCTGGTATTTACTCAGAAGTGTTTCCGGTGAAAAGTGCGCCTGAGTTCCAAATATACTGTAACTGACTCCACAATTTTGTAATGAAATACCAATGGACTGATGGATTTTAAAGACAAGTGACAAAAATAAATGTCATTGATAAAATGACAGAAAAAACAAACAGATGAGATCGTAGAAGTATGTCAAAAAGAAACTGATATTTATTCAAATAAATACACACATGACACACAATGAAATAATTTAAATGACATGAACAGTTTGCCAGTAACACCATATTCTGGAAACAAATAAATTAACATCGTGGTTTTAGGAGTCGTTTCTTTCCGGAGAGCAAACATGAAATAGTTTTGACAGTTCGTGAGTTCAGTCCTGTGTGGTGGGGTCTGTAAAAGTGACGCTTTAGATCAGTTTCCCCGTTTCTCCGAGAACTTAATCCCGAACAATCCTTCATCTCTGGACCGGATGACCTCGTCTTCCTTTTGGTCCTCATATTATTTCTGTATGGTCCACAATGGCACTGTGGGGGATTAAAAACATGCCGTTAGTTTAAACTTAAAAAATATTTTTGCTGATTAGTACCGCGGCCGATTTTATTTTTAGCATATATGACTCATATTTTTATTCATATATTGTGGCAGCTATGTTTCATAATGTGTCTCTCACCATATTAGGAGTAGTTCACTGCCGGCGTTCCCATGGCGGCTCAGGGCGCTCTCGCCATGCGTCTTTCCTGCTGTCCCGGTGACGCACTCTCGTTGTCCTGTCTCGTTTTAAAGTCCTGGATGGCTTTTCTGTTCTGGTAATCAATCAGAGCCATGGTGATCACTGCGTTCCAGCAGTTCTCCTCTCCGGAGCACCGGAAATCGATCTCTTTATTGTCTGTGGTCACGATGGTGAAATAGACGAACTTGCCGGTGCGCTCCACGCAGTCTACTTTCTTGATGGACTGCAGTTTGAGCTCCTTGCCCTTGGAGCGCTTCTGCGTGTCGGGGTAAATGTTGAGACTGTCCGTGGTCAGGACGCACGTCTTCCTCTTCCAAAACTGGAGTAGGTTGTCGCTCCTCTTCTCCACCTCTCCCTCCTTGAGAACCTGGCAGATCTCTGCCGCTGACATTTTCATCGTTTATGTTTGGCACGTTTGTGAACCCTCTGCTTTCCTGCTGGGTCGTCCAAGCCGCTTGTGGAAGGATCTTCTCTACAGATGCTTTGGTAATCCAGAGTGTGGTTGTGAATGAACCAAGCTACCAGAGGGCATTTATAGCACGCTCTGGCCTCAGCCCTTCCCTCTTGACGTCAGATGGTTGGAGAATGCATCAACAGTTGCCGCTGGAGTAATTCAAGGCTGTGTGTGGGTGGATGCAGGGGCGCGCGGGGGGTGGGGGTAAAGAGGAAGTCCTAACTTGAACCTAATTACACTGGCAACACGTTAATTAGTAATCCACATCCTACTGCGGAGATTAGTCTAAGTATTTGCCCAGTCTGCACCGCGTGATTCAGTCTTATATTACCAGATGTGCACACAGAGTGACTCTGGGCCATAAGTCTGACCTCTAATATCAGCTGTAATTTCAGAGGAAGTTAAGTTCTCTGTTAAGATTTAAAAATCAGCCCTTTTCCTCTTTATGACCCTAAACTGTACCAAGTAGGTTCGTGTGTTCTGGGCCGCCCTGCTCTCTGGTGATCCTTTTCAAAAAGTAATACTACTTTCAGTTCAGTAGTGTTTCATGTAAACTTTGCTATTCCTGTCTGTGGATGTCAAAACAAAAATAAAGCATTTTTACCTCAGGAGCAACACCAGTGAAAACATTCTGTGGTCTTTAAATGTAGAAACAGCAATTCAGTGTGAGGTGGTTAAGTTAAACTGTCTCACAAGTTAGAATCAAATGTTGGTGAGTTAGCCCACAGACTGTTGGCTTACTGTTGATTGATATATAGGTGTGTGTGTGTGTAATTTTTTTTATTAGCTCATAAAACTAACTGCAAACTATATTTGAATTTAAAAATAGACATTCTCTAGTTCGGGCCTGCTTTGGGAGGTGATTCATGGTTTTGATAGTTTCATCTTGGGGTGCTGGTTACTAAAAATGAAAGCTATACCGCATGACTGATGGAATTTGATAACGTTGCTAAGGTGTGTCGGCTCTGCTATCACCGTATCTCCTGCCACTCCCAAGTTGTGCTTCTTCACCAACCGACCAGTCACATGATTGACTCCGTCCTGTTTCTTCATGTCAAAGATATTAGCAGACACTGGATACGTATCCCTGAACCCTTGGAGCCTGTGTGACTCAGCAGGAGGAGATGGTAAGGAGGCAGATGTCATCGACTGTTCCACGCAGCCTGTCCTGTCCCCTTGGGGCTTCAGCCACACCAACACAACACTGACCTCAGTTCATTCATCTCTGTGTGTGCGTGTGTGCATAACTGAAGAGACGCTTATAGCACCCACTTCAGGCTCTTCTGTGTTGACTTCTCTATCTGTCTCCCCTCAAAGACATTGTGGAAACATCTCCCCTAAAGATAAAAAATGTCATGTGTCATCACCCCTCATCACTGGGTCTCTAGCGTTGTGCAGTAAATAGTCGGGGGACCATATGGACATAAAAATGCTTTGTGTGGCCACAATTTACAAGCCTACCAAAATAAAAAGGCCTCACACATCAACGTCACCACGATCATTCAGATCTGACAACACCAAAGATGTAACTACGGCAAGAAATTTCAAACAGATCAACATCCAGTGTCTTTTACAATTGCTGCGTGAGTATATGAGGATGTTGTGGTCAGTTTAATCCTCTGACCTCAAAGAAAACAAAACTACACGTGTACCGAGTTAGCCAGCTTCTGTTTAGTGAAAAGGTTCACCAACGCCTCTTCACTTCCTTTCCTCTTCCTTTGTTTCCAGGCCTTTGCTTTATGTCTCTGAAACATACATATATGTGGGCTTTTTGTTTGATGAAGTAAAGTGGTGGAGACTCACAGGCGTGCCCAGGCAGTGACTCAGGGAGCTGCAGAGCAGCTTACTTTGGAAGAGTTTGCTTGCCTAAGGTGGGCCAGGGGTTTGGGTGATGGTTTGTGGATGAGTGTGTTGTGTCAGCCTGTGTGTGTAAGGATGACTGTTTATTTTACAGCAGGGTTGGGGTATAATAAATTATGCTCAGCAGCATTATTGTAGAGCTTTTAAAGCTCTAAACTAAACTCTAAACTAAAGCCCTGAACTAGGATGGAAGCAGACATGACCATACTTAAGCACTACACAGTGTTTTCGTCACAAAAAGTGGGTTTGGTATCCCTGCAATAAACTCTCCACACAATTACACACTGCGGAGAAGAGTGAATACATTCAAAATTAACAAGCCACATACTGCGACTGCAATGCTCGAGCCCCAGCAAAACTCAAACGTGACACTGTGTTCCTTGTTTTTCAAGATTGTGGGAAAGTACAAGTATTTCTCGAGGGAACTGAGGTTTGTGACGGATCTTTGCAGGTGTGTTGTGACAACCTCAGGTTCAAATCAGTGCACCCGGTTCTTGCTGTCTCCGCAAAGACAAAACAAATCCCCCAGAGACATATGGGGAGGAAGTCAGATAATGAGAAAGCTACAACAAGGGAGGAGGGTTTTTGTCACATAATGTGGGCAAGAAGATTAAAAGAGCTTTAGGTTTATCGATCTTTTAACCTTGTTTGCTTCAGTGTCATGCAGCCTTGTAGCCACAGGCGCATGGGTGTGACAAGACAGCAGGTGGAAGGACCAGAAAGACCCAGAGTTTGGTAGTCATGTCAAGACATGAAGCTGCTGAGTTTAATGTGAGTCACAACACAATGGGGGGGAAAAAAGAAATACAGACAGACTAACTGAATCCTGCTGCAACTGATTTGGACTGAAAATAAATCAGCACATGTTAGAAATCTCCATTAACAGCAGGCTGTGTTCCCTATTGTTGAACTTTAATTAGAGATGGAATAACTGAGTTATGACCACTGGAAACAAGAAGATTATTGATGCAATGATTTAAGTTAATATATCATTAATTATAATAATCTTTTTAAGCATGCATTTTTTATGTCTGCATTTCATTAAATCACGTGAGTCTGTCAGTTTGTTGTTATAAATCAGCCATGGAAACCAAAAAACTTGGCTATGTTTTGATCTTTTAACCTTTGATCTTTTAACTGCATTTCGTTGCCCTGTATCTGTGACATGTGCAATGACAATAAAGTTGAATTCTATTCTATCTGAATTTCCAAGAGCAATGAGGCATCAATTATTGGTGCTATTAGCAGTTATTAACACTAAGAACACATATTTAGAGAAGATGTACAAAGTGTTTTATCTGTTGGGTCCAGTTGGGTGTTTATCTGATGGACATGTTCTTTCTTTGCAATTGCCTGTTAACAGAAAATGGTAGCTTACAAAGTCCTTTTTAATTTTTTTTGTATATATCTGTGCATTGGTAAAGGTAAACAAGTGTTCATGCATTGCATTTGTGTGCTAGCTTGTGAAAACCTCCAACGGACGGGGAACTATACATAGTCAGCCTAACAGTGGGAACCAGTATGGATGGCTGCTTACAAGTACAGCAGAGCCCACAGGTAACAGCTGCATACTGTGACATGCTAATGCTTTGGCCTGCCGCTCGCACACACACACACATATACATACACATAGATGTACACATAATCATCCTCTTCTGCTCCTTGGTGACATGCCCTTATGATGAGACTCCAGAGCTATTTGAGGCATTGTTCTGATAAGCCCTCTGTGTGTGTGCACGGCTATGCTGGCATTCAGCAGCGTGGGAAAAAGAACAAATGGTTGATGAGGACAGCGTGCAGTCAAACACAATGTTGCACGAGGAGAACAATAAAAACAGACGTGGCTGCTGTTCGTACACATTACGCTCTCTTTATGAACTGGACAGGGTCATGGCAAAGAGTTATTATTACAGCAAGAGACTCCTTTCTGTTATAGCGGCGTTAAATAAGATGACATTTGTTATGAGTTGAGACTATATAAATGGAATTTATTTGGTCTTTTTACTCCAGCAAATGTAGGATTCATCAGATTCATCCCATTCATAAATTCAAACAGGAAGCAAAACACGTTGCACTAAATTTCCTGCTCACATATTACAAGATAAACTGGCGTGAACAATGCAGCGTAGGATAACCACATTTCCTTTGTGCACATCTCATGAATGGATAAGTTTTATGAGATGCAATCTTAGGAGTCACTTTATTCTTGCCAATTTTACTCCATGAAGAATGACAGGTATGCAGGTATGCAATCCTTCTCTGTGGCAGGAGTCTAGCATTCACTCAAAGCCTGCACAGCTTCACTGCAGTTTATATGATAAACTTAGAATCTAATCTGTGGTAGGAGCCGGATATGTGAACCAGACTTAAACATTTATAACTTTTGGGTTTCTGGCCTAGTGCTAAATCTGACACATGACTTTGGTTTGTTTTAAGACTTCTTTTCTTTCGAAACAATTTGATCTTGTTTTTCAAGGAAGTGCCACAGTGTAACATAATCTGTGTAAAAGCATGAGAAGATAATGAACGAGTGAGGAAATTCCATTTTACCTGGAACTAACTCATACCATATTATCATTCAGTGCAGAAGTTTTTATTGTAACAAAAAGCCAGTCACAGACGTTAACGTTCAAACCAAAACAAAAGCAAGCATGGGGCAGGATACAAATTTTACATACATTTAAATCAACCATGGCTGCATTCCTTATGTAACCTGATACCTGTTCATGTTTCCCACGTCTGACTGACGGTTTTATCCGTGCACGGAAGTTAAGGAGCGTGATTCAGGTTACAAGCGCCACACCTAGCTTGCCATTCATTTGACGACCCATTCACAAATCCCCACGGAGGAGCGCAGCCCTGTTGCTGTGCTGTAACTGGGCGTGAGGCTTTCTTTCCCAGACATACCAAGTAAAAATGTGATAATGCAATAAAAGCAGAGCAGATTAGCTTGGTTATAATGGCCATTGATTGCAATCTAACTTAAGCACACACAGATAAATGTAATTATGCCTTTAATGTGAGAGATTGTGCAGAGCTTTCTGATAATCAGCTGCATTAAATTTGGTCCTTGACATTATTTTTTTCCTCTCCATTCTATCTGATGCTTCTTTGTTTTATTCTGTGTGGTCTTGCTTTGTGGACAGCTTGGGTTTGTGTCCTTGCCGAGTCTTTTTTCTATTAGAGCTTCTCCCCACGCTGCCATTCTGCTCTTCCTCCCACAATGACAGAGATATGCCAGTCAGGTACCAGACATGCTGGGATAAACTCCAAAATAAAACAAACAAAAAGAGAGAAAAATGGTTGTATTTTGGCCAACAGCTGTCAACCCCCCCCCCCCCCCCCAGTTCCGTCACCTGACACCCACATATGACACTCAAACACAAAGCAGCATTGTGAAGCCTAGGGTGATGTGTTACTCACAGCCATGTTTAGTCTTGCTCTGGGAGGAGAGTGTGCCCCTCTCTCGTCCCTTTAAATGATGGCCTGCCTGAACAGTTTCCCATGAGTCCTCTGTGCAGTGTGTGTGTGGCAGGCCTTGATTCTGGATTGCAGGTGTTGTCGGTTGGCACTTTGCATGTTTTGTGTTGACTCATTTCCAGATCCTTGATTTGGTTTGCACACATTATTGCCCCTTAAGTTTCTGCCTTAAATTTAGTCTTTTCTTTCTTTCTTTCTCCCTCTACTTGTGATAACCCACATAGATTCATTCCTTGATGTCTCGTGTTTGATTGCAACCTCTACTTGATGTTATTGCTTTGTCTCAACCTCTGTAAACTTTTGGATTTTTGTGTTTTTGGCAGCTCCTCTTCTGTTCTAGCTGTGATTGTATGACCTGTAGTTGCGTTTTAAACTTTACATTTTTACACTGAATGCATTTTCTGATCGTGGGCCTTAATGACAAGATTGAATATCCACTATCTTTATAACTCAGCTCTCTCGCTGATGATTGAGCTTTTTTCTGCCAAATTCACAAGTTATCCATTGAAAAGCTGGTTTTGTGACACTGGGTGTATTTGAAGTTGCAGGGTTACTGTGTAAACTTGTAAGGTGATTTCCATGATTGAAGATTGAATGTCAAAAAAGGTATAATGTCGTAATGTTAGCTTAGCAACCTAATAGTCACTATTTACCACTAAAAAAGTGGTGACCATCCACGGTCATCCAGTAACAAGGACAAAAAGTTAATGAGAGTTTCAAAGATGTCTCTGATTATATCTTTGTCTGTACTGAGAGTGTGCAACACCACCAATAACATCAGATCTAAGAGGAAATGGGCTCTTTTATCAAGGCTCCAGTTCAGCTCATTCATTTTTTAACACCAACTCAGCACCACCAGCATAAAGCGCCTTTCTAATCCCTTGTTTCACTCTCTCTCTCTGAAACTCAGGCTGGCTCACATCACTTCCGAATAAGAGAGGACGACACAGAACACTCCACACAGACAACCTTGTTCAGGCACACTTGTATGTGTGCTCACGTACACGTAGGAACGCTGCCAGTACCACCTTGAGGCCAAGAGTGGGACGTTAGGTGCAGCTGCAGCTCAGAGTCAGACTGGAAGAAGACTGCACCCTTTTCCCTTCAGCTAGATGATGAGGACACGACGGCAGGAGGTGTCAGAATAATCTGAATGCTCCTCTTTGTTCTACGGCTGCTAACATGCGCAACTATCTATCTCCCTCAGAGCTCTCTAAAAGGATTTCTCTGTATTTGTTTACTGTTAAGAAGTTAACCATCCTCTCAGTCCTCCTATCAATGTACTGTATGAATATGTGATTAAACAATAAACAGCAAAGCGGCAGTAAGCTGATGAACCTTCACTGTAGCTTGAAAAGCTACATTTACCTTGGCTACCATTTTTAGATTCAAAAGTTACTTTTTATTGTTAAGTAACAATAAAATCTGCAGCCATCATGACTCCAGTGTGGAGTTCCACCTCCCTGGTCTAGTTCATGAAAATGCAGAAACAAATGGACTCCTTGTTACAGTGAGGCGATCCTCAAACCCCCACGCAGCAGTCTCAGTATGAATAATGTCTTGTTCACAGGTCTTGAGAGCAAAATCCCCAAAGTTACAGTAGAGACTTCAGTCTGTGGTTTGTCTGCTTTGAAGGATGGAGAGATCTGAATTCACATCTTATTCCCTTCATGCATTTATTTTAGCACCTTTTTGTCATCTTGGTGTAATCCAAAATGTTTTCCTGCCGTCTCACGTTGTCGCTTTTATGCCCCGACGAAGAGAGGCATAAACACACATAGCTGTAAGTGTTGTTGGATGAGTTGACAGGATAAGAAAGCACCCATGTCAGCACCGTGTTGATATTCTCCTCCAGAAACTTCAGAGTCCTCAGCCATTATCACCCACAATGCATCACAAGGATTTCTCAAAGGAGTGTGCATGCTTTCTCTATCTGCAAGACAGAATTCCACACTAAGTGGTTGCCTTTCTTGAGGTTGGACAGACTGAAACCAAAATTCCTGCAGCCTGGATACCAAACTGCTCTAACATTGTCACTATGGTGTTTGTGATGGACAAAAGGCTCAGCTGATTTGCTCATGTAGAGACTGCAACTGCATGCGCTGCTCAGAGCTTTAGTCAATCATTTGCAAATCATCACCTGATGTGTTTTTAACAGCATGTGCATTCACCTGAGAAAAAATACCAGAGCACATAAAGCACTCCACAGCAACACCGGGTAGGACATACAACAGAGCAGCTTCAGTAGCAGGAGACAAAGTGCTTTGCTCTCCAGGGACATTTTTAATATGTCACGAGGAACCTGTGTGCCGCATGTCAAATTTAGGATGTGTCGGTCACATTAGTATCAAGGAATTTTGCACCACTCTTCTTTATATTGTTTCAGTTAATTTCGATTTGTGGGGATTTATTCATGCACAGCATTTCAGTTGACTTCTGGACCTTGGGCCACCGCAACACGTTGATTCTTTGCTTTTCAAGCTACTCCGTTGTAGATTTGCCGATATGGGATTAAGCCCAGCTTTAACCGTCAAACAGATGGCTTCACCTTGAGTTCATGGTCGTCACGACTGAGAGGTGTTCAGATCCTGTGGCTCTAAAACAAACCCAAACCATCACCCCACCAACAGCATGTTGATATGACATTTAGCGTTCCCTGAAGGTAGCACTGTGTATTGTCTCATCTGTACAATAACTTGAGAAGGGTGTCATGCTGTAGAGATTTCTCATGGTAATTCTTCCTAGCAAGCCATACTTGCTCAGTATTTTTCTGACTATTATAATATGTCTGTAAAGGCCTGTAGAGTCTGAGATGTAGCTGTTGAGGTTTTTGAACTTTCTCTGAGCACTGCATGATTTGACCTTGCAGTTAATCTACTGGGATGTTCACTCATGCAAAAAAAAAGAAAAAGAAAAAAAAAGGCTAGTCTTGAATGCTTTTCACATGTGAATAATCTTTTGCACCGTGAACTTTCCAAATTGTTTGCAAATTTCCTTTCCTCCTCCTGATCGTAACGCATCACAATCTTCCACATGAGCAAACCCCCAAACACTTGCTTATAACTCAAAGTGCATTTGATTATCAGCACCTGATCCTCTTAATTCCTAGACAAAATAAAAAAAGTGGGTTACCTGTGGCAGCTCGGTGGCACGGTGGTTAGCACTGTTGCCGCACAGCAAGAAGGTCCTGAGTTCAATTCCAACATCAGGCCGGGGTCTTTCTGTGTGGAGTTTGCATGTTCTCCCCGTGTTTGCGTGGGTTCCCTCCGGGTACTCCGGCTTCCTCCCACCGTCCAAAGACATGCAGCTTGTGGGGATAGGTTAATTGGATAATCCAAATTGTCACTAGGTGTGAATGAATGTGAGTGCGAATGGTTGTCTGTCCCTGTGTGTTGGCCCTGCGACAGACTGGCGACCTGTCCAGGGTGTACCCCGTCTCTCGCCCTATGACAGCTGGGATAGGCTCCAGCGCCCCCCGCGACCCTGAAAAGGATAAGCGGAAGCGAATGGATGGATGGATGGATGGGTTACCTGTGTTCCTGGCTAAACCAACACAAACACACAAAGGACAACGAATTTGCATTTCCATGTCGCACAACTTTAATAGAATATTTTAACTAACTGTACAAATTGAAAAGAAATATTACGCAAGTAACAAATTGTGAATAAGAACCAGTTAAGGCCATTGCTAGCACACGGTCCAATGCAGTAGATCTGAAGATGTCAACCGTGGCTCTGAGATCTGTCTAACAAGATCAACAAATTTTTTTAAAAAGAGGGAGAGAGGGGTGGATAATATTTTGCTGTCAAGTCCTTTGATGATCAGTCATCAGGCACAAGCGCCCAAAACAAATGGCCAAAATCCCAGTGAAGTATATAAAATACATTGGCACCTTCTCCCATTTGTTTTCCCACTTTCTACTGATTCAATAAGTAGACAATAACAAATACTTATATATTCTGAAACAACTTTAAATGCTGAATTAGATTACACTGTGTTAACGACAATTGGCAAACAATTTAATGAACCAGAACAGCGTCTTTCATTTTGGCTTCTTGGCAACAGGATTTACATTTTATCCACACTTTGTGTCCCAACGCTGACTCTAAATGACACTTGTTTAGCGTAAGATACATACCAGAGGTGCCATCTTATAAAACAGCCACAAAAAGCCTAGGGATTGGCCACTGCTTAACTCTGTCATTTGTGAGGAGAATATTCAGACTGGATGTGAGGCCTGGGCTGGGGGGGAAATTCAAGATTCTTTCAAGTTTTGTCTTTCATGTCAAACATTGTAATTTAAAAAAGTACTCTCACCAAGCTGTTAAAACAAGAGCAAGGAGCATTTCAGGGGTGACTGAAGAAAATGGAAATATATAACCACATGCTTGTCTCGTGATTGTAGTTAGTGTGCTCAGTGTAAATGCTTGTTTACTCCACTACATCCGAACAGAAGAGAGCACTATCAATGCAGAACATGAATCTTCAGTCTGAACATGTTTTAAAAAAACAAAAAACAAAAAAATAAACGACAACAAAACAAACAAAAAAAAAATTGGCAGTATTCACGTTTTGTTAACCTGCTATGCTCAAATAAGCTTTGAGCCTATAACTGCAGATGGGCCTAAAGCGTTCCCCAAAATGCACCGTATCACATAGCTGCATGACACCAGAATAAATAGTCCAATGACATGACAATGAACATTTAAAAAAATGTAAATTAAATTGTATGTCTCTTAAAAAACACTAAACAAATGATAACAACCCCAGTGAAAGATTAAGTCAAACTTGTTCAGCAGTTTCCTGGTAAACTCACATCGTGTTGGTGTTTAAAAAACCCTGAGTAACTGACCGATTTCCATGAAAACTAAAGTTTGGGATCCAATCCTTTTTTGCTTATTTTTAAACTCTTTCATCTAATAATGCTCTGAGTTTTGCAGTAGTAACCTACTCCACATTATTAAAGACAACTGTTCCTATATGATACCATGGCAATTTACATAGAGTCAAGTCACTTTATGCTTTGGGCTGAAATGAAGCCAAATAAACGGGACGAGATGGGCGCAAGACAAAAGAAAAAGAAGTCATGCACATAGTAAAAAACGCAGTTTGGTTTGCGTTCTATTGCGTTCAGGTAAGAGTTTGTAAAAAGGCGGAGCCTGTACAAGTAGTAGGACTTGCTGATTGGTTAACAACTGATTTGATGGACAGCAGGTCTCCACCTCCCCTGATCACCAAGGTTACTGCTGTTTGCACTCAGCCGGCTGGGGCTGTTCTTTCTGCAAGGAACAAAGACGAAAAAGAAAAAAAATGAAACGAGACAGGCAATGAAACTGCTCAACATCAGCTAGCTAGAAAGCAACTGCTCAAGAAAGAAAGCACCTTGTTTGGTACAGCAAAGGGAGGATTGTTAGAAACCTGGAATGGGTCTAAAGCAAGAAATGTAAATAGATGGAAACCAGCATGACTAAGAACAGAAGCGATCTACTCAATATGTAAACTGGGGGTCCTAAAGAGGTGGGAATGTTAACAAAAATTAAAGCGGTAAAGAAGAAAAGGAAAGCAAGAATAAACCAAAGCCACTGGACGAGCGAGTGTGATGTATGTGGGACGCCATCCTAATTTCTCCCTTACCTAGAAATGCATGGGGTGAGAATGTTTGATTATGCCTGTAAGGGAGAGGGGGTAATCCAGGGGAGGGAGAGACAACAGTATGAAGTTAAAACATTACATTAAAAAAAATAAATGACAAAAAAAGCAGTGAAACATTGCTATTAATGAGCACCATGAAGCAAAAAACAATGGGTGATGAGGTGGTATCCGGGAATGGGAAAAAAGATAAAATAAAATTTAAAGACAAATTTATAAAAATAACACTACTAACTTATTACATGTTTTCAGGACACATTGTTTATGTGTTTATGTGATAGTCCAGTGTGATGGAGGAAGTATGGAGTATAGTGATCTTAACTACACCATCTGTTATCACGTGATTTTAAAAAAAAATTTAAATCCGATAGCCTGAAAGAAATGAGACGTAACCTGTATGAACAGGTCACTCAATCAGCAGTTTTCCAGCACAGGACATTATACAACTGCACTGCAGTGAACAGATGACTCAAGAGAAAGTAATGGTCTCCTAAAACAGCTACTTGAAATATTGAGATCTTGAGGCTCTGGTGATAAAATATATAACCAGTGTCTCCTATATAACCAGAGCTTCCCCAAAGCAGTCTAACAACATTGAGATTGTTAGGGCTTGAAATTGAAGCCAAATCCTGACAGTCAGGTTTGTGCAGCCTGTGCATTTACAAGAGAAAATTAGAAACCAAAGTCAAGGAACTGTCATATTGTTTTTTTAAGGCGACTGTTTACATAACAGGACATTGACACTCTGCTAAAGTAACTCTCAGCAGGACTGCAACACAGCTACAGATGGAAAAAGGATCCAAAGAACTCTGCTTTCTTCACTTAGTAAAAATGCTAAAAACATAATAAGAATAGCTTTGCTATTGTGTGCATTACAAATTGGAGGCACAAAATTAGAGGTTCCTTTAATCCTGCAGGAGTTTGCGGACCCTCATTAAGAACAGAGTAAACGACACTACTTTACATGAACATAACAGTGATCAAGCTGGTGCAAATCCCACACATAAGCTTGTTTCTACCACTGACAAAACATTTTACCATCCATATGCCAAACTTATGGGATATATCAAAACTTTGACTTACTAAATTAAACTTTTGAGGACCTAACGGTTCAAATTGTGATAATTTACAATGATAGGGAAGGAAGTGTAGGGTGCAAACCGACCTTGGGATCAAAGTCTCCCTCATCATCATCGTCATCACCTTCCTCATCTTGTTCCTTAGACACAAACAGAAAAATGACACTTAAACATGCAAGAAATACTTAAGAAAATGTCACATTTATAGTAACTAGTATCATTTAAATGTTTTGAGGTGGTACACTTTAATCCCTGTGTGAAAGTCAGGGGCATTTCTTAAGATTTCAAGTGTTTGTCAGTGAACAAATAATTACCTCCTCTTCTCCCTCCTCCAGCTCCTCCTCTTCAAACTACAAAAACAAAGAAGGGGAAAAAAACCAAAGCATCAAAGTCAGTCTGCAAATATCCAACTTGTGGCTTCAGTTTTTTATATGGTCGTGTATGAAAGTGCATGCGTCTGAGGCAAAAACTCACGCTCTCGTCATCTTCCAGGGCCTCTCCAGTGAAATACAGCACTGCTCTGGGAACTATTCTTTCACGGAAGAAATGACCAATCTCAAAGTCTGTGGCTAGGGTGAACTCAGAGTCTTCATCCTATAAAACAAGAATAGAATAGAGCGTTATCACACAAATCTGACAGATTGAACAGAATGTAATACCTAAGAAATGGTGCAATAATGCCTTTATGAAGAAAATTTCAGCAACATTATACTCACCATTTCTCCATCTGGTGGAGCTGCAAAGAAAAAAAATGTATATTAACACACTGAATCAAAGCGATGACAGAAAGGATTTAAACGGGACGAGAGGGTAAAAATAAGATTCATTAAAACAAAGGCCAATATCAATGGAAAGATTTATGGGATTAGCTGAATTTCACATAAGGTATGAAGACCCAGTAGGTTATCAATGACATCACAAAGCGAGGTTATCATACACAGGAAGTGACAGCCCATGAGCAAACACTTGTGCTCCACCACACTGACTAAAAGCGACATCATCTGATCCTTCCTGTTCTTTGAACAATTCTGTATTAGAGGAAACTGAGACGTTACACTTATGAGGCTGTGCCCACACTGGTCAGTGTTATGTACATCTGAGTGGTCAAGTTTTATAGTACATTATTATTTGCAAATTTTGTACCTGTCAGGTCAATATTATCATGTTTACATGACAGATGATTTTTTACAAGTTTAACAGCAGAACCCCAACAGTCTTACACTTTAAGATTTACAACTAGCAGTGCTAGTCTTGGAAGGAAAATAGAAATTTATCCAGAGATTTTTAGTGAAGCATGCGATTTAAGCGCAACAGTATTTTTGGTATATAAGACTATGCATGTAGGGCTGCAATGAATCATCAAGTAATTTGATTATAACAAATTTGACACAAATTCTTTCCTTCGATGTTTCGTTTAATGCATAGCTCTGTAGCGCGTCAATGTGTTAAACGCAAATGGGAGCTTTTTACCCATATGTACAACTAAAAACAAACCTGCAATACAAACTTATTGAGAAGCAGCGTGTGAATAAAAAAAAAAAAAACTTTTACAACATTAGGTCAAACAACCTCCAGTTTTTAACAAAAATACCAATAACACAACATCAGCAGTGATGATGACATTGACCCAATTTAACGGAATCTCTTTACACAATGCAAAGAGCAAAGAGGCAGAGCCGTTACAGAGACGGTGAGCTCAGGGTGAGCAAAAGAAAATGGGTTTCTAGCGTCCAAAACAGCAGCGGCGTTTCTGTGATCACCATTAAAAGCAGTACTAGGAAAAAAAAGCTAGCAGGAGTCCTTCATCAAAGCACCTGATCAACAAACTCTGATGTGAAGAAAGGAAAACTTTGTAGCTGTTCCATCCACCACCATCTGTTTAACACAGCGAGAAATCCACAGAAAATATTACATTTTTATGATTTATATCATTGTCAGGACGATAAATGTCTTATATCGGGATATGAGATTTTGGTCATATCGCACAGCCCTACTTGGACTGTTTGAGATTATTTATATATATTTTTTATTTATTTTTCTTTAAAAAATAAAATTTCTGTATAGCATGTATACAATCAAAGGGTTTAGTTGTTCTTATTGACCTGTGCTTTATCTCTTTATTATAATATTTATTATTGCACATTACTGAGACAAAAGTACTTCTTATCCAATTACTCAATAAATTACTTGATTACTAAAATAATTAATAGCTGCAGCACTATATTCATGACACTTGGCATAGTTCAGGTCTGCTTATAAAGAAGTCCCACACGCACGCGCACGCACACACACACACAAAACGACAGTGTAACTACTGAGAATAAGCTTCCTCCTAGGGCAGATGGAGATATCAAGCTTTATATTAAAAGTTGTATTTATGACATGCAAAACTACATGTATAGTCAAAAGCCAACATTTTCTCTGGCAACTATTTACCAATAAAAATTTTCAAGAAATCAAAATCTTGATATGTCAATGAGGTGCACAGCAGGTAAGTCACATGCAGCATTTGTGCATGTTCACATGAGCTTTGAATGATAGCCTATCTACTAATGGCCATTCTGGCCAAAGAGCTGCACACCCAAGCACACTTGACAAGGAGGTATTTATATCCACTAGTCATACACCAAGACTATGACTGAACCAGTAGGGCAAACATTGGTGCAGCCAACGAGTAATCAGGTCACCTCCTCAAAGTCAGAATAAGTCCGGGCATGTCAGACAGGTAAGACGACACAGTCATTGAAGGTGTATCCTGCCCTGACTTAATGATCTTTTGAATAAGAATATCAAGATTTTTTTCAAGATTTGCCTAACTGACACTTTATTATTCACCTGATGTTTATTCAACTGAAACTGACCTGCCTCGTTTTTAAATGAGGCAACTGTTTCAATAAGGTTGCCTAATATCAGAATGGTTTGATTTGTTCATTTAAATTAAATTAACACCAAATTAATTTCAACTCAGCAAGCTAAATGCCTTAAAAAAAGAACCTATGGTACTCGGAATACAGTTAATATTGTTTAAAGAACCTAGAGTGCCAGCTCTGTTAAAATTAGTTATAAATAATAACATCAATAAACTACATGATGTCATTAAAAGGTGGTGGTTACCTTAAACCTAAAATTTTTAATTATCTCTTTATCAGTCATTAAAGTCACTGTTTAGCATCACAGTAACAAGCCTTTCAAGCTGGAAAATAATGGTAAAACCAAAGTTTATAAAAGTCCCAAAGCTGACTAATGAACAGCAGCAACAGCTACACTGACTGATACACCTACTCATGGCACTGTCTGAACAATTTCAAAAAGTGATTCTGCTGCCACCTGCTGTTCACTTTAGTTGAATACATGATTAACAGCTCATATTATGTGCTTACATATTTTTTAAACTACCTGCATGTAAACAGATGCTACCAGCCCATTAAGTGTACCCATTTCTTGCAACATAAGCAAATTTCTGAGTGGAGGTTTGGCAGATCTGTACACAGTTCTCAACTTTTTTTGGGGGTTTTTTTAATTTAAAGAGAGAAGTATCTTTGAGAGTTCCTGAGAAATCCCAAACATTATGCGTGTCTGTGTGCTCTCACCTTTAACAGGATTAAAGAAGTTGAAGAAGGAGTCATTGGGGAGCTGTTTGGTAACAGTGCGGACAGTGCCACGCCCTTTATGCTTCTGCTTCTTCTTAATGGTTTTCACTGTCACGTCCTTCCCCTTGTGCCAATCTATCTGACAGCTAGAGAGAGGAAGTATAAAAAAGTGAGAGGCGGCAAAAAGCAAATATGCAAGAAAAAGGCAGAAGTTGGAAGGCCTGCTAAGAAGAGGATGATATGTGGGATGCAGAAACAGATTTATATAGAAAATACAAAAAAAATAAATAAATACTGCACAAACCACACATCTATTTCTGAGTTAAAACTTAACATCACATGTTTACCACAGTTTGACAACCATATGTATTAAGCTCTGGTTCTCACCCCTCACAGTCAATGATCTCTGGTCCTTCAAATGAGAAAGGATCTGAGGGATCAGGCTCTGACTTCATCTTGTAGACCTTAGTGAGAACTGCATTGTTGAAGTAACCATTGGGCTCAAAGTGGAACCCTAATGTAAAACTCTAAGAAAGAAGGAACAAAAGGATAATTTAACACAACGACTTAAATCTTGCCCAAGTAACTAATGATAATCGACCATAATTACAGTCACTGGCAGACACTGACCATTGGCTCTCCAGGCTCAGAAAACTTGACTTGAATATCTTTCAGGTGTTTTAGGATGGGCTCATCATGCTCCTGTCACGAGATTAACAGACAAGTCAAGTACTATTCATAAAGTAAGTGAAAAGGGAGAAGAGGATCATCAGTCACTGAAATGTACCTGTAGCATGTCACTAAGCATGTCCACACTCTTGAATATAGTGAGCCAAAACTCAGGGATGCCTTTTGGGTCTTCTTCTGGTGTGGCTTCCTCTTTCTTTGCATCCTCAATAGCAGCTTTTTCCTTTACTTCCTCCTGTAAGGAGTTGACAGAGCGATAATCAACACTCACTGTTCACAAAAATCTATATTCAGTCGAACTAAGATCATGATTTATTACCAAATTATCAGACAGTTCACACTGCAGCAAGATTACATTAAAATGTGGTATCAGGTTCTAAAGGAAAATCAAATTTGTACTTACAGCTAGCTCCTCCTCTTCGTCTCTGTCACTCTGCCACTCACACTCCTCATCTGTGGGTTCCACTGTTCCTGTGACGATATCTCGTCTCTGTGATAGACATTATGGTGAAGTTAAACATTTTTAACAGAATTTTCAATATATTGATGAAATATAACTATGCAGGCAAACGTTAATTTGGCAAGCGTGGATTATTTTCAGCTTGCAGACTGACACCAACACCATTTGAGAGAGAGACTGACACACACTCACACGACATGCACACAGGACAGGTGCAGCAGGATTACAGCTGCCAGTCTCCAGCGTGATTAAGAATGGCAGACTTCTTGTCCCTATCTCTGGAAATAGCCTTGACTGACAAAGGACAGTCGACTACTTGGTGCAGCAGTTTTCAATTTAGCACAATGGATGCAGCCTTGCTGACCTCTGATTAGGCCAGAGACATACTTAAACACCCATTCGTATAGGAAACACCACAAGTGATCCTTACAGATTTGTTCAGTTTTATATTTAAAGCTAGCATTTACTCTGTTTGCATTAACACATAAAGAGTAAACGAAAATATCTGCCTAGTGTTACGTAAAATAACTTTAAGGAAATGTGTTAATAAAAACAAAATCTGTTGTACCTTGTCAAACAGTGGCTGATAGAGAGCAGCATATTTCCTCTCAAGCTCATGAACCTCCTCATAGAATTTAGCCTCTATGTTAGCACATTGCACCTGTAGTCTTTTCAAGGCATGCACTCGCCTCTTCACTGCTTTGGGAAGCATGCTATAAGGGAAGAGAAACATAACAAAGGGTCATTAGAAAATGATGAAGGAAAATGTCTTACAAGAAAAAATGTAATCCTAAACATTTGTTGAGAGTCTACAACAAACTAAATCATGTTTTTGTTTTTAGGAGATTAAACAGGGATTTTATTTATATGTACTGCATAAAAAAAACAAAACAAAAAAACAACTATCAGCTGTAGGAAATTACTCAATAGTGTCAGTTATCAAATTCATCTGCTGACTGGAGCAAGCCAACAATCCAAAAACTCGCTTTGTTGTACATGTGAAAGGTTTTGTTTTATGCCATGCATAACAGCAGAATAGTTCACTGTACTGAATAATTTCATATGATTTTACATTAGTGATTCTGCATTTTTGAGCATGCTGTCCAAATGGAAATTTAAGTAATTTGCAAACTTTTGGCTCCTTAGTGTCAAATGCCAAGAAAAATGTCAATGAGATATGTTCTGTGCCACACAAAGGTCAATGCAAGGGGGAAATAAATCTTCAAGAATTATTTAGTTACAATTAGCCTTAATGTTTTAAAAGTTGCAATTCTCTTGAATTGACATCTACAACGCTCAATGATGTGAACAATAAATTTTAATCATGAGTGTTTTCATTTTCAGCATATCTAAAAACGTAATCGAATCACAGTTCAGTTGCACTGACCTTTCCAAGAAGTGGAAGCTGACAGGTCTGTCCACCTGCCCACTTGGATTTTGCATCCCTTGATCCCCTTTACCTGCCAAACCAGCATACAACATTAGTAGAGATGTTCATCTCAAAACTATGATAACAAAAATGTGTATTAAATGTAATTACATGTAATATTACTTTAATATTTAGCCAATTGCAACCTTGTTGTATACAATATAAGGTAAACCAATCAATAAAACAACAGTCAACAAATACTGTGAAATAATGGACTAGTTAACATCCCTAGCCCTTGTCTTGGAATAAAGCAGTTACTAGCAATATAAAACCATGTTTGATATGGTTTTATAGTAACAGCTTAAAAAAGTCCACAGACAGCCAGAGAGAGAGAGCCAACCTCTCCACTCTCCTATTTTATTTGTTTATGTCTTTTGCTTTTATGTAAAAGCAAGAAGCAAACTTCTTGCTTTTATGTTGCTTTTATTTTACTGTGTACAGCGACCTTGAGTGTTTTGAAAGGCACTTTCAAATAAAATGTATTATTATTATTAGCCAAAACCTTAAGCCCGTTAAGAGAAATGTTATAGTCAATGGTAATAAAGGCAGTACAGAGGTCAAACAATGACAACAATGCCCTACATTAGATCCCATTAGAAGATCATTTTAGATCTTCAAAGGGGAAATCTCAGTGGAGTGCTGATTTGGAAAAAGCTCATGAAAAGGACATTTGTAATATGCATAATGAGGATCTGATTTCATTTTTCACAACTTTTTCTAACAATTTGCCAACAAATTGCATATTTGAAGTAATAATTGCTGGAAGAGCTGGCATTAAGACTTTTTTTTTTCCATTGAGTAATGGAAAAACTTACTAAACATACATACCTTTAACAACCAACAGGTACAGAGTCAAATCAAGTAAACAAATCTCATCAGATGCATTACTTTAACGTGGCCAGTGGGAAAAATATAAAAATTATTTTTACCTTTATTGGCTTCCATGACCAAGTGTCAGCTCCTCCCTCTGTTTAGAAGTATATGAGATTATATAAGCCATGTAATCATCGTCAGCAATTAAAGTGAATAAGTAACTTATGGAAGTAACACCAAAGTGAATGATGAATACTGTCAATTGTATCTCATCAGTGAGTCCTTGTAAATTAGAGAAGCTACTGAACTGCCAAAAATAACCTGCGCTGAAGGCTTATAATTAAAACCGATGCAGAAGAGTGACAGGCAGACCAGCTGAGCTAACTTTCACCGATCTACAGCAACAGCAGTGTTGAGCAAGCGCAGGCCGATGACGCATTGACATGCTAACAGCAGCTGGGCTAAGCTATGTCAACCAAAGTTAGCATCTCTCCATTTTTAACAAGTGTAAAATGACCAGCGCTGGTTATGGCCATCAGGGAACCTCTGGGCAACATCTAATGAAAGTGGACGCTAACATCACCTCACGTACAAACACATAGGTGTAATCACTTAGTATGGGCGTGCCAAAGATCTGACAGCAGCTAACCGGGTTAGCCAGCTAGGTAGCAAGAAACTACCAGCCAACGTGCTAAGAACAATGCTTGGGCGAGGACAAAGTGTAAGGGTTACTATTTTAGACTGTCGCCAGTTGGCTGAAGACAATCAGAATGGGGAGGCAGAGCAGCAGTGCTGTACAATTCCATTATGTATCTCGACGGATAACGGTACAACAGCTAGCCACTACCGACCGCATTGACAAGCTAATACCACCTAGCTTCGGCTAGCTCGCGCGTGAATTAAAAACACCAGTCAGACAAAAGTACCGTGAAGACAGTTTACCGGCGGTCCGCCGGGCTCATTAGATAACTCCGGCTGCAAAAGTAATACTCCAACATGGAAACATATGCTAAAATTAATGACAAATCTTTGCTTACTGACTGTTTCAGCAGTCTTACCTCTATATGAGCGGAATCTCGCCAGGCGCGTCGCTCACGCGTATTCGCTTCAATCCGCACGCCCGAGCGACACACATGCTCCAGCTTCTTGGATTCTGATTGGACAGCTGGCGAGAGCGAGCTTGGTGCTACATTTAAGCACTGCGTACCAAAAATGTCATTTTTGGTAACACCGATCACTTATCTACCTTCACTTGTGCTTCAGTCATCCTGGGTTTCTTAAACAAAGAAGTGTTTTCATGATTACTATGTAATCTAATTCTAGAAACCCCTATCAGGGTTTGATAAAAACATAAACAAACAAACAAACAAGCATTTCTTGAGAGTACATCTTGTGTACGTGCAACACAAACGCACATTTCTTTCTTTCCTTTCCACATTTCATACCAAAAGACTTGTTTTCTTGTCAGAACAGTGTCATCATCTTCTGTGCACATTTGTATGTATGTATGGGGAAGTTAAGCATGCTCACAGGATCATTACTTTTAAAAATGCAAATGTTCTTGCATGCACAAGTTCTTATCTTGCACCCAGAAGATAACAGCTTGTGGAACAATGAATATAAGATTTGCATGAAAACTCCTATACATAGTGTCCAGCCTGCAGATGTTTCATTAGACAAGATAAATACTCTCTTGATAAATGCTTTCTGAAATGATCATAATGTCTCACAAGAGCCAATTAAAAATCCCACATTGGTGTCTGTCCTGGCCTGAGTTTTATTTGATGGATATTTGGAACCATTTCAGCCTTCATCTACACATCACATGGTATAATGCAACCACCATATTGAAAATTTAAGGTGGCTTGTAGTTTTAGAAATCTATGTTTTAAATAGTCCAGCATGTTTATGATTGTATATTTCAAAGCTGCATTTAAAAATCATGTGATTTCAGAGGACAGGTATAACTCAGGTTATCAGTTTTGGTGAGTACTTTCGGATGTAATTAATAATGACTACATTTTAGGGCACTTTAAGTCTTACAGAATTAAATGTAGGACTGCAATAGGAGAAATGCGAATGTTTTGGCACAAGAGACAAGCAAATTCAATTAAATTCTAGTGAGTGTTCTGAGTGATTGGCCAGATCACGTGTAGACCACAAGAGGGCTTCATATACTCATTTTGTCAGAGACAGTGACTCTTTTGGTATTTACCCTCAGAAAGAGACTCTAATGTTGTATAAATATATGAATAAGCCACTAAAAGATTATTAATGATGAGTGTTTTCCATTCCAAATAACATTTGTGAAACACTCATTGTTTCTATTATACTCAGGAAAACATCTGGAAGAATTAAAATGTTAAATTTTGTAAAAAAAACAAACAAAAAACAAACAAAAAACAAAAACAAAAACAAATAAAAGAACAAATAAAACTAATAATAATGAAATAAACACATGTAATAGCTCTGAGTGTTTTTTTTTGGGGGGGGGGGGGGGGGGGATGTTATATAGAGATTGAAATGTGTCAGCAACAAGCACATTTCAACTCCAATTACTAAAACGTAACATAAATTCTTCTCATGCAGAAGTAAAAGCCCATTGTCACCAAAGCATCTCTAGTATCAGCTGTGGCTGATTTCCTTGCATCCTCACCATTGTTCACGTTGACCTGTGGGATAGCAGATAGCCGCTTGCCTTCTGGTAGTGTCATCCTTTTAATCTCGATCATCTTCCCCATCTTTGCTGCCATGTGGCCATGCTTATGCACCCTATGACATCCCTGTTTTTGCTGCAGATCTTACTGAGTTGGGTCAATGAGCTGATCCCATGCTTGCCCTTGGCATACAGTTTCATCTTATCCATTAGGACAAAGGGTAACATTTGCCTGTTTTGTCAGAGATCATCATTGTCTTTACTGGAACCAGGAAATGACATGAAAGGAAATTTTAAATATGTGTAGCTTGGATTGGCACACCTATCTCATCCTGATATCATCATTCTTAATAAATCACCTGTCTTAAATTTTTTTAGAAAAAAATAGTTCAATTCAATCTTTTCTTTTACAAGTTCACAGAACAGGTCATGAGACTAAACTGGTAACGATCATAGAGACTATTTATATGCCACATCTCGCTGTTATAACATTAAGGGTTTTTTTTTTTCTCTGTTTGAAATTTACGGAAATAGTGCAATAGACATAAAATCACTGAAATCTGGTCTTCTTTCTGTTCACTATCAACTGCAGTGTAGTCTACGCACTTGAGAGGAAGTGACAGCACTGAGGCCCCTAAGGGTAGGATTGTTGTGACCAGACTTTGTGCCTGTCACATTGTGACATTTACCAGCAGGGTCTGTACTTACAGAAGAAATCAAATGTGATTGTATAGCATTTGGGAAGAGCCAGGGGTCTAGAAACAACTGTATAATAACTGCCAATTTATACTATAAATGTATAGACAAACACATTGCGCACTACCAACCAATGTAATGTAGATATTTGAGGTAGCCATAAAAAGGGGGGAAATATATTTATCTGAAAGCTTGCAACATTATTGCAACCACTTTGAAATCTCAGACAAAGTCACATTTTTAGACAATAATAACACCCGCAGGGCAAGAAGTAGGGTGTCCTTCACAGCCAATTGTCAAGTAATAACTCACAGATTTCATCTTATCTCAGTTTTCTCTCTCCTGTCCTCCCACTTGGGAAGCAGAGGCACACATCAGGTGTTACATGCAGTGGTCCCTCTTCATTGTTCAGCTGTGTGTTCACACGTTTTATTATGTGATACAAGATTTTACCATGTGCGTGTGAAGAATGCTGGAAAAACTCTTGTAAGCAAGTCAGACCTGAAAGTATAGACAAAGAGTGTGTGGGCCACTTTGGCACATACATAGATACCTGGCAATACTTAGCGATAAGTAAAACTGGAAACATCCCTCATTTCTTTAGATTTTTGTCTCCCAGTGAATCAGACTTTCTAATTTTTGGTCTTGAGGAATAGGCTTTCTTTCCTTTGGACAATGGCTGCTTTTCCACTTTTTTAGTCCAGGCCTTATAACTGAACATTTAAATTGCTTGATAGATTCTTAATCATCCAGATAAGGAATTCCCAAAAAGCTGATTCTGTTCATCTTAATGTACCAGAAAATGCCTGTTAGATTAGCAAATAAGACGTTTTAAATTTCCCTGTTACAGAAACACACAATTTATACATACAAATAGACTGCCTTCGCCCATTCTTCTTGCAGTGTTTCTTTTTGTCAGAAGAACCTCCTTAAGGAGTGACCAGTGAAGCCTGTCTTATTTAAGCCTCTGGCTTACATAGTCAAATGTTTTTGTTGATATTAAGGTGTGTTATGGGTGCTTTTAAGTCTGTTAAGTGATTATGAAAGCAAATAACGCACATAAAGCACATATGCTGAGCACAGTATAAGGCAGATTGTGTGCAATATGTAGTGTGTGCTTGGTTTGAGTGTATTTAGTTGT
Organism: Diplotaxodon limnothrissa; assembly: GCF_057381915.1. Lineage (NCBI taxonomy): Eukaryota > Metazoa > Chordata > Actinopteri > Cichliformes > Cichlidae > Diplotaxodon > Diplotaxodon limnothrissa. The sequence goes on from NC_140602.1 coordinate 5,495,801, forward strand.
TTCCAGTCTCTGTACAGTCATAATTAGTTCCTGGTTTACATTAATAGCCATGAATCAGATTCATTCCTGATGGGTGGTGTCCTCCAAGGCTGTCCTTTGTCACCTATTTTATTCATAGTATTTATGGACAAGATTTCTAGGTGCAGCCAGTGGGTGGATTGTGAAGGGTTAGTTGATCCTTGTTCCTCTTGAGTCTGCTTTTCACAGATGTGGTTCTGTTGACTTACCATCAATCTACATTCCTACCTATGTCACAAGCTGTGGGTAGTGACTGAAAGAATAAATTAATGGATATAAGAGATGCACCTGAGCTTCCGGTGAAGGGTGTCTTGGCTCAGGCTCAGAGATAGGTTGAGGAGCTTGATCATTAAGGAGTGGATCAGAGTAGAATCACTACTCCTCCACATCAAAAGGAGCCAGCTGAGGTAGTATGTGCATCTGACTATAATGCCTCCTGGGTACCTCCTAAGTTATGTGTTTTGGGCTTGTACTACTGGAAGGAGGCATTGAGGCATACTGGAGAGATTCCATATCTGGGCTGGTTGTGTGTTTATTTTAATTTCTTTATACTGCGGTCAAAGTGACCCTGATATATTTTAATTTTATGATTTAAAAACAGGTAAATAATGGTTATTTAGAATTACTGAAAACTAAGTGATCAAAGGACAGTAAATAAGCATTGAAGCAATACAAAATTGTACTCGGGATGAAAGCTGCATGTTTCATTAAAGTATAGAAATATCAGCAAAATAATAATATAATCACTTTTTCTTTAGTTAATATTCATTAGTTAATCAATATTAGCTTGTGGCTCCATTATATAATAGTGAATGCATTTCCTTTGCAAGCAAAAGTCACAGGTGAGGTGTCACAGGCATCTGGCATAAACCTCTGACAAATCAATTCAAATCAATTCAATTATTCACATATCACAACAACAGTCGCCTCAAGGTGCTGTATATTGTAGGGTAGACCCTACAATAATGCATACAGAGAAAAACCCAATAATCATATGACCCCCTATGAGCAAGCACTTTGGCGACAGTGGGAAGGAAAAAAACCCCTTTAACAGGACGAAACCTCCGGCAGAACCAGGCTCAGGGAGGGGCGGGGCCATCTGCTGCGACCAGTTGGAGTATGAGAGGGAAGACAGGATAAAAGACATGCCGTGGAAGACAGCCAGAGATTAATAACAGATATGATTCAATGCAGAGAGGTCTATTAACACATAATGAGTGAAAAAGGTGACTGAAGAAGAAATACTCAATCCATCATGGGAAGGATTCAGGTCCCCTGATCCAGCCCTAACTATATGCTTTTACACTCAATGTCATTTACCCTTACCTGAATATTGTATATTGTATATTGCATAGCTTTCTTGTTAAATTGTATTGTATTTATTTAAATTTTTACTTTTTAATTATTTTATTTGCATTTTTTAATCACTCTCTTATATTTAAATGTTCATTGCTATTTCATCTAGGGTTTGAGAGTAACGAAATTTCTATTCTCTGTATGTCCTGTACATGTGGCAGAATTGACAAATAAAGTTGACTTTGACTTTGACTTTTGACTTTGAAAAAGGAAAGTTTTAAGCCTAATCTTGAAAGTAGAGATAGTGTCTGTCTCCCAAATCCAAACTGGGAGCTGGTTCCACAGAAGAGGGGCCTGAAAACTGAAGGCTCTGCCTCCCATTCTACTTTTAAATACTCTAGGAACAACAAGTAGGCCTGCAGAGTGAGAGCGAAGTGCTCTAATAGGGTGATATGGTACTACAAGGTCATTAAGATAAGATGGGGGCTAATTATTCAAGACTTTTTATGTGAGGAGCAGGATTTTGAATTCAATTCTGGATTTAACAGGGAGCCAATGAAGGGAAGCCAAAACAGGAGAAATATGCTCTCTCTTTCTAGTCCCTGTCAGTAGTCTTGCAAAAATGCTGAACTACTCACTGTGACCCCTCATGCCAACGGAGCAGCTGAGTTTTAGGCAATTAAAATCCTAAGACCAGTGGAGTAATTGTTTTTTGTTTTTTCCACAGAAGTAATCTTATTTATTAAATGTTTGAAAACGCTCTGATTTTGTTCAAGAATACCAAATTACATGTAGGCATTAAATGCAAATAGTTTCCACCATGTGTAGTTTTGTCATTTTCGATGACTTGACTCACCTTTGCTGGTGTCAGATTTTTTTAATCCAGTCATGATTTACTGATTTCTTTTTTTCTCAGTGACTGTTATATGCAGCATTTTCCTAAAAACAAAAATAGAAATCTTGCAGTCTGTGAACATTTCTAATCAATTCTGTCTTTGTAGCTCAATTTCTCTACTGTATATATTCACTTTTCTTGCCAGTTAAACATGTGCTGATAATCTTTGACAGATATGATTGTGAAGGTGGCGTTTGGCGTTAAACGGTGACATGATGGCAAAGTTGTCTTGTTACCCTCTACTAGATTACATACTTAGAGAACCTCAATACTCTGTGACCTTGAATGAAATGAATCATTGAACCTTACATTTTCACAGATTGGCTTGTCAATTTCTCTGCCCTTATTGGTTAAATTTGAAAATTTATGCTACACATAGATTTGCAATAATATCTTTGCAATATTTAAAAGCTCCATAATGAATATTGTGTTGCTTCTATTGATCTCAGTTTGCAATAAGATTGGTTTAGACCCAGCAAAGCTGGTCAAAGCCTCTGTCGTTCACATTGCACTTAAACACACAAACCTATCCACATCCACACAAGAGAAGAAAAAAATCATTGGTGAAAGTGGATGCCATGATTGACTTTGTCTTTTTCTCTTGATTGAACACTGCATTCACTGGGCCACCTCATCCCAATGGGGTATTGGTTTTGTGAATGAAGTGGCCCAACTCCCAGATGACAGTATTGATATGGCCTGGAAGACAGGACAATATTTACGAGCTAGCTTGCCCTTGCATCCTGTGTTGTCCATTAAGCCCCTCTACTCGTAACGCGTGGGTAATGGCCTATCTGTACACCATAATCAGACAGACACACACATCCCCACTGACTGTAAAAAAGCCATCAATATAAGACACACAAACAAGCGCACACATGGCTAGCTGCTGCATTGACACAGCTGCAGTCATTATTCACAGGAGGGGGTCTTGAGTGAATGTGTGTGTGTTTGTGAGGATGGTAGGGAGGATGAAAAAAATGGCAAGCAGAACTACTATATCTCCTGTGAGTCAGCTGCATCAGAAGGATGTGCATGTAAAACAAATTCAGCAGAGCCGTCAATCCAACTTAGGGCAGCTCACGCTTTCCACACTTTGAGTGCAATTTACTTTAATCTGCACCAATAAGCAATTTCAATCATGACATCTTGTTTGTTTGTTTTGTTGTGCCCGTTGTCCTCCATCAGTCTAATTCTGCAGCGACAGCTAAACCTTTTAGTTAGCAGGAAAAAATGTCCATAACACCTGCTATCACATGAGCAGACACCCACAATGGCAGTTTTAGTGCTTTTGTTATACTTTGCTATAATTTTAACATCAAAACGTTGACGACAAAACTGCCTTCATTCAAATTTGGACAGCCAAGGATATTCTGTCAAGGGCACACTTACTTTAATGTTTGATCATTTTCATTTTTATTAACAGTATTAGTGTGCCGATATAGCAATATCTTTAAAAAATAAAGCTAATTATTAGGTTTTATGTCCTTAAGTACAGGTAACTCTTTCCTGTGAATGTCAGTAGGCCGATCTTTTATATAACCTCCGAAACCTTGAATGTTTTTTCTCTTTTGCCAACCAGATCTGTGTTGGCACACTGTTATTTTAGAGTAATTTTTTCCTGTAACTTACCCAGATGTACACATTTTTATTGTTTTCAACAAGTTTCTGTTTTTACCTCTGAATGCCATGCTGTTACATTCTTGCTTCTCTTAAACAGAAAGTTATATTCACTCTCAATAGAATAGGATACTTTAAACAAAAGAGGATGAATAGAAGGACATCAATATTTATAAAGTACCTAGAAATTCTCAACATGCTGTGAGCCTGGTTCTGCCATAGTGCTCTTCCCACTCAGGAGAAGACTGAAATTGAGATTCTTTTCCTTATATTTTAGGGTGAGATGACTGCAAATATAACTGAACTGAATTTAATTTTAAAAATGCCTGTTTTATCAGGTCAAGATGAAGAAATACAAGTGATCCCTGGAAAACACAATGTGTTCTTTGCAACTTATACATTTGACATCTGATGCAAATGTGAAAAATAATGAGCACAGTACTTCAAATTGTTGGAAAAATGGTGCTTGTGTTTTCAATTCAAGTTTAATGTCAGGGTCCACATGTATTTAAATCTGTGCAGTTACAGTTTGCTGTCAATAGTAAAGCTCGGTGAAGGATTACACAATCCATGTTCTCATATTATATAAAATATCTACTGATGCTTTTAACATATCAGGATAATTAATATGGTGAACTAAATCGTACCTTAGGTCCCCAACATCCTAAAGATAACAATGCAAATATTCTGTTTAATCCCGTTTCCCCATCATCTAGAAATAACTATGGTAATTGTTGTGTGGCAACCAGGAATCATTACTGCAAAATGTTGTGAACTGTATGCAAAAACGTGTGAATTAGCACACTGATTAAGATAGGCCTGAAAGCTGAATCTGATTATTAATTTAAATGCTAATTCATTTTCATCATTTTATTAGTAAGAGGAAACTAGGCTAAACTGGCCAAAAGGCCAAGAGGTTAAAATATGATGATGTTTTGCTTTTGTTTCCTTTCATAGGTCTTGAAGTGTGATAGGAGCATGCTTATGGGGCCAGAGTAGTGTATATTCTGTGTATTTATTCATCGATTTACATTTGTGAACTGTAATTTAAAGAGCTATACAATTATTTTGCCTGTATCACTATATATAAACAGTTTATTTGACAGTGGTGTAATATAAAATAGCCGTAACACCCATGTTTGATTCAGACATGTTTTTTTCTGTCTGGTTTTCAGATGAAGGAAGGAAGGAAATATTATTATGAAATTTAGTAGAAATGTGTAGTTTTACATTTTTCAGCCCTGATTCATGGTCATTATACTAAAACTAAGTTTCCAGGTAATCATCAGATTTTTTGAAGTTTGCTTTATTAGGTTATTAACAGGGAATCAAATACATTTGCTAACATTAAATAGAAACTACCACAAGTGTTTCCAGGAAATAGGCCACAGCATTAAACATGTTGCCTTCAAACAAAGAATAATGCCGTGGTATAAGTTATAACTTATGCTCCCTGCATTATTCTATTCTGAGAACTACTGTATCTCAGAGGAGATATAGTACTCCTGCTTGCCTTTATTATATGGTAAAGGTCTCCTAATATATTAAAATATCAACCCATATTACCTTTTCATGAGATTACTGCCACTTTAAAATCAGTGTATAAAAACTACCCCACTATTATCACATTAATATCTATATCTTAAGCATCCATTTTCATGCATGTACATAAATGGCTTAAACAACAAATGGCTGTATGGCAGAAAAGGCAAATGTAGCACTAGGTTTAGCTGAGGCTCCAGCTTGCTGATTTTCATCATGGGCTGCAGAAGCTTGGCCCCTCCAGGCTACTAGAGGACTCGGGCCCATTTAGGAAAGGTAAATCTAATTAGGAGTCTCTCCAGCTACAAAGCTCTGTGTCACTGCTGGAGGGGAAATGGGTAAAGCTACAGCATCACCGAATTGCTTCTTTGTCACTGGCGCTGGCTAGTGAAAACGTACTTACAGACAGCGTCGTATTTGTATACATTAGTCTGGGATTTAAAAAAAAAAAGCAGAGTCATTAGTGAGTTTCTCCCTAACTTCAGATGCTTGAAATGCAATTCAGGTCAGTGGATTTAACAAATCAACATGTATTATGTATATCTAAGGAGAAAAAAAGGAAACTACAAATTACTGTATAGTGCTATAAATCCTGGAATCGAAATATTCATATTTCCTTTATTCCAAGTGGCCAGTAAACAAAACAATAAACTTATTTGTGCTACCTGTGACCAGTTCTCCGACCACTTATAGTGATTGATGAAAATCAATCACCACAAGTGGTCTCAGAACTCTTTGTGAAAATTTATCCTGCTGAGCATATCTAATATGACAAACACAATAGATATTTGAATGCATCCGGACCACAGTCAGACTTATCAGATATGACATTTAGAAAAGCACAGGACGCTTTCAAAAAAAAAAGAAAGATCAATAAAGATGTAAAACACGTGTACCCTTGAGCACTGATATGTATGGCAGAGAATAATCAACAAACACTTTAAAAGGTTAAAGCCCCTGTTTGCTTTGAAATAAGCTACTGAGAGTTTGAGTTTCTCTCAACATCTTTCCTTACCATCATAATCTGCTGTTCCTCTTCTAAATGGCCATTGAGATTCATTTGACACGTGTAATGTGTCTTTTTCCAATGAAAACTATGATTAGTTTAGTCTTTGCGCCTGATTTAAAAACCTTCAATCACCTTGCTCAGTCATAAACATGAAATTACATTTGCACATTGTGTGAATGTTTGTGCCTCTGCAAGAACAAACTACGATTGAGGCCAAAAGCCTAAATGACTTAAAAACTAGAATGAACTAAAGTGTGATTGGAAAGACTCCAATAATCATAATGGGGTTACAACAGCCTGCTGGTAGTGTGGGTAATGCGTACGGTTATGTCGCTGCCACAGTTGCAATTATCGCCCACCATGGCACCAACGTGATGACGTCAGTCATGAACCATTGAGCTCCACTTTTTCAACCTCACCCCCACCCCAAGAACATTCTGTGTCACTGCTGTCATTACACATGCAGAAAGAGGTAATAGAGAAGCACTCTGGATGATTACTCATTCCACTTGGCAGCTGTATTTTAATACATGGAAGGACAATAACAGTTATCACTAGTCATACATTCTCTTTAAAAAACAACGGGTAAAAAGTGTGTTTGAGTCATTAAATATAAACTATAAATTAGTTAGATCATGCTTCCTTTGCAAAATATTAACTTCTTAGAGTTTTAAGTTAATGTCATTGCTATAAATATCGAATTTTGTCTCCTTATCCATCCGTCCATCCATCCATCATCTAATTTTCTAACATTTAAATTCAAAATCTCTCATAAGAATTGATTTAGTTCTACCTGACTCTGAAGGCCCTAATACAATAACTTAATAATAATAATACTATATAGGTATTTACATAGGTTTGTGGGTGAGATTGGGAATGGTGAGATGAGGTGGTGGGATACTGGCTTACACTCACAGGAAGAATATTCTGTGTTCAGATCCACTTGTTGGCATGTTCTCACCGGGCTGCGCAGTTCTCCCCCCACAGTCCAAAGACATGCAGGTTAGCTTAAGTAACGATTTTTAAATTGGGTGTGAGTGTAACCTTGAATGGATGTTTCTATATGTGTTAGCCCTGTGACAGACTGGTCACCTTCAAGGTGTATCCTGCCATTTGCCCTGTGACTTCTGGTATCAGACAAGCAAAATGCACTTTGAAAAATGCAGCAGTGTCAGCAAAGCAGGTAAAAAAGGGCCTATATTATGAAATGATGAATGTCAACAGTATGGGTTCAAAATGGTTTATATATGTTTTATAAAAGCAGTCTAGCACATTGGTAGGCTTTAAATTTAGCAGCATTCAAGTGCTTTGGTAAGTAACAGTGAGTGAAACTTTGTGTCCACAAGAACTTCACAGGACAACTTCCTTATAAACAACTTTTTGAGGAACTGCAAGTCACAAAATGTATTTGTGATTTATTAATTTTTCATTATTTTAAGTTTCAGTTCCGTCACACTACTTTCAAACTGCAAAGACCACCTGCGATATTTGAAAGCAAGGAGGGCAAGAGGTTCTTTTTTTTTTGAAGAAATGTGATTTTAGTGAAATATTGTATAAAACATGATAGACTTAGTGTTTCACTGCTATTGATTTATCTAATAAGTGAAAGATCTCTAGTTCTTGCCTGTGAGGAGATACAAATCCCTTAGGGGCAGCATAAGGAAGGGCATCATGTTTAAAAAATCTTCAAAATCAAATATGCAGAGCTACCTGCTGTGGTTACCCCTTGGGCACAGCTGAAAGCAGCTTTTCTTAATACTAATTCTCAAACTGTGGGGCAGGCGCTACTGATGGTATCAGTCTTACTCTAATGCATACCGTACACGTAGAAGATGAGAAACAAATTTAAAAAGAAAAAAAATGTAACCCCGACAGGCACTTACTGTTGCTTCAGTTAGTTGCAAAGTTCTTGTTGCACTTTTGTAATTTTTAAGGTTTGGAAACATTAAAACACCCATTTGTTTTCTGGATGGACTCATATACCATATACCAGCCATATTGGATTTGAATACACATCATATAAATCAAATAAGTACACATTCTTAAATGCAAGTTCATAAGGGTCTTGCTGGCTACAAAGGAGGCACTAAGCTGATGGCCTCATTTTGAGGTTGTTTACCCAACAATATTACAATTAATAGGGCATTTATTTTGTTTCTCTTCTTCATCAACTAGATGAGTCCATTGACCCCCACACAGGTGACCAGCATTGTTCAGCAGAGAGAGAGAAAAGAAATGTGGAGGATGGTGAATAATAGCCCAGCTGGTCGTGTTAGCTGCAATTAGCCCGTCTGAAGTCCCACAATTATACAGCTGACACTCACAAAGCCACAATGCTGCAGCTGAATCAATACATAATTGTAATAATTATCATCCTGGTGTCATTTGGGGACACATCCAACACACATCCACAGAGGTAGTGGCTCTTCAAGTCCAGTGTTTCTAACAAAAGGAACCTCGATACCTGGTATTCAACTCAGCAGTGATAATGAGTCAGCCCAGCTAAATGCTGCCAAAAAGGACTTTCTTTGCTGTTGAGCTACTGTACACAGTGAACAGGTGTGAGCCAAAAAGAGGAAAGAATATCACAATCAACAAAACCTCAAAGTCAGATCATTTACAAGTTTTTCCAAACAGTTTCCAAAACACTCTGATACCCTGATATTTACTCATTTGTGCCCTGCTTGATAAGTACATACTGCACATGGCCAATAGGAATTTCTAGAAACCCCTGTAATCATTTAATGAATTTAAATGTAGTATTTTGTAATTTAGAGTTTCCGTTTTCTTTGCTTTAGCGTTAAAATACCAAGACTACCAAATGTAATAATCAAGAGCCCATGCTTGATGACTGTGTCATATCAAACCTGAGGCTTCCCTTTAATTTTGGTATAGATGCAGATTTAATCAACTTTAATTAATTTGAATTGAAAATGGAAACAATGCCATAATTGTTTTAAAAAAGGAGGAAATGTTTACATTTCAATAAATTTTGCCTTCATACTGGAACAACCCTAACTTTTCATTTGACTCATGGTCCCTCCAGTCAGGAACCCATAGGCTACTGATGACAATAAGACCCTGTCCTTGTGTTGGTCAGTGTCGAATCTATGTCTGAGACAACTGCAGTTCCTTTTGGCCTCCTTTTAATTCAGTTTTAAATTTGTGGTTGACCAGTGACTCTGCTGTTGTTCCAGAATTGGTGTTTAACACTATTTGCGTTGTTCCTGAGTTCAAACTGACAAAAGTGAAGACTATTCCTGAGTCAGGCATTGGGTGCCATCCATTGTACCCTCTTTTAGTATAGGATACACTGGACCATCCTTTAACAGAATAAGAGCTATGCCTGTTTCATAATTCCTGGCAACATATCATAAGACTGTCATAAAAAGCTGTTAACATACCATAACCAGACCCTGCAAACAAGACCCTTCTTGTCAGGAACTGCTTCAGTGATCTTTCCCATAATCCACGAGTTTCTTGGTGCACAAGAAGAATGACATCTCCTTCTGCAACGTTTCTTGATGCTGTGGCCCACCACTGATGTTCCTGGAGTTGCAGTAGGTACTTTAGTCCATGCCTTCCAGAATAAGTTGGACATGTATTGCACCTGTTTTAATCCACATCACGAGTAGAGGTTATCTTGGTCAAACAATCCTGGAGCCAATGATGGTTTTGTTTTCAACAGCAGGAGATGTTTAGGTATTAGAGCTTCTAAATCACTGGACACCTCTCTGATTAGTCGGTTGTTGATGATCCACTCTGCCTCATGTAAGACTGTATGAAGGCATTCTTCATCAACAATCTGCTCTCTTACAGTGGAGCTCCACCATGATGTGAAACAGTGGAAGGGTTCAATGTCCACTTTATCCCATGTTGGTGGAACAGATCTTGAAAGTCCAGTCAACAATGGCTGCCTTCATGTCACTGAGCCATTTCTGTACAGCTCAGCAGAATGTTAGGCCAAAATCCTACTGGAGTGCAAAGAAAATCATGACCCAGGTCATGTTTCTCATAAATTCACCTACTCTTTCACCTACAGTCAGCCTGATTCTTTTCTGTACTAATTTGTCTCTACACATGCATGCCAGAGCTTTTCAGGATAGTTGAAACTCTGTTTGCCACAAATGTACGGAAATGCGTGGCCTCATTCTGGAGATACTTGAGTACCACCATACTGTCCGTCCAAAATATTGATTGTGCAAGGTTAACTTGTAGCTCTCTTCTCGGGACGCCATCCATCTTAACGGTTACTGTAGCAGCAGTCAGTTCCTGACAGGGTATGGTAGGAGGTATCTTGTCAAATCTTGACAAATTGCTGCTTTTATCTAACTTTTGGACACATGATTTGATGAAAATCTGACCTGTTGTTTAGAATATGTTTAGACTGCATGAAAATAGTTTGAAAAGTTAGGCTTTTGTTGCTGACATGACCATAAATCACTAAAAAGTGTTTGGGGACTAAAAAGCATGACAAAGTTTGTCTCTCTACTAGTTTTATTGTAACTCATGAAAAAGAGCAGAAGTAGGATTTGTGGGACCTTGTATGATGTAGATGTACAGACACTTGAAATAGCAAGCTAACTCCTTAAAAGACAAAAAAGACAGAGGCTACTCAGGTCAGAGCTATTCCCCTTAATGATCCCAAAATATAATGAATTTTGTATTTGGCTTTGAAAAAATGTTAGAAGGCTCTGATTAAATGTCATCTTACACAGGCGAAGAAATGCAAGAGACAAGAGACAAAATCCAGAGTGATAGGTTCAAGATCAGGAACAAACGATGGTCTGGCTGGAGAAATGGGTGGTGGAAGAGGAGAAGGTGCAAGGGGATGGCAAGATGGAGGAAGAGAAGCTTCATTAAAGTTGTGGCTGGGAGGAAGATGAGGGCAGGTTTAATGTGAGCTAAGCAGTGAACATGGCAGGTTAGCAAATAGCTACTAGTTAGTAAGGAATGGCCTAAATCTAAGAACTGGACAGCTGACAGGTGGACACAGAGTAGTTATGAGCTCGGTGAGGCTCGCAATTAGTGGGCAAAGCATGAATTAGATCAGAGATGTAGTGAAACAAGGATTACTCAGCTGGCTGAGTCAGCTTGACCTGGTTAGATTCGCCCTTAGCATTAGTGTCACTTATGCTAACTGAAAGATCTGGTAAATAGTGGAGAGTGAAGTTAGTGCATATGTGCACAGGGACTTGATTAGTGGCTGTATGTAAGTTGACTGGATGAGCAGTAACAATTGCAATGTCCTGTTAGAAAGAGAGACAAAAGAGGGGACTAAGAGTTATCGGGAAAGGGAAAACTGTAGAAAACAATAAGAACGAGGGGAAGCTACTGCCATCGGCACAGAAATGGCTAGACTACACCATATCACTTCAAAATTAATGGCTAGAAATAATGCATACTATATGTCAGAGCCAGGCTTTCTGTTACATAAATAGCAGGGGAAATCAAGAGTGCTTTCTCTCTATGTGATGTCCAGTGGGCTATGGTCTTGATAAATTGTGCTGACACAGGAAGCAGACATTTGGAGGGAGGAAAGGCATGGATATCAGTTTATCTTCATCCTGATTCAGCCTGTAGCTCTGCTGTCCTTCCCCAGACACACTGAATTTGGTTGTACTTAAATAAACTTGGGTTTTATCTCTAGTATTTTGGAATACAATTCTTCTCCGGAACACTCTTCTCTATTTCGAGCACCACGATACTTCATTCTCTGAGCTACCAAATTCCTTTTTTTACACTGACATGTACTCCAAATGTTTTTTGTTTGCTTGCAATTTTAACACATTTCTTTCTTCACTTTTTTTTTTTAAGAATACAACTTTTAATCAATATCACATCAAGTAATCTTTTTTGCAGCTCTTATAATTTACAGTTACATCTGGAATTATGTAGAAGGTGATGCTCTTAATGAGTTTGGCTTTGTATGTCACCAGAACAGATTTCAAATTGAACAACTGAGATGTAGATGAAATGCAGAATTTCTGCATTAATTAAACAGGCTGAACAAAAATATATTGAAGATTTAGGAATAATTCTTATACACGTATGTCTGTTAGCACTTCAAATATAATTGAACAAACCATCATATATTAAAATGTGTTTTAAATACTTTGAATTTTTGCAGACAATGGATTTCTAAAGTCTGAATCCTACTCAGATAACCAAAGAAATGTGTTTCACATCCTTTCTCTAAATTTGATCCTTCCTCTCATTCCAGTAAAGATTAAACTCAGTTTCTGCTATCCAATATATTCTCTTTCAGAGTTAGCCTGAGTTTTTTTTATTTATGTTTTATTATTGAAAAAGCTTAATTGATTTCTGTTCTCGAGAGGGATCACTGATCATTGGTTTGCCTCTTCTGCGGAGGCCTCTGTATTTACTTTAGTGAAGTCAGTACTTGAACACACCATCCTCTTGAAAGTATTCTTTACTTGAATTAATGTAAGGTAGTTTTCACTACCATGGAAGTGATCATGTGACCATACACCACTGCTTTTTTGTGCTAAATCCATATCATTTTGTGTGGCCTAGTTCACCAATGTTTTCTGCTTTTCACAGGCTGTACCAGACTGTTAATTTCAACACTTCTAATGTCCCAGCTATCTCTCTGTTGGATTTTTTTTTCACATACAGTATAAATATTGCCTATTTCACTTGCTTTGATGGGTCTTTTGAGGATTCAAGGCAGAGGTTTCAGAATACAATCCTTGCAATCATTTCCTGACCTTTTACCTGCTTAATTGTTAAATTATTAATGAATAAATAATTTATATGTGTACATGAAACAGCTTTACAGTCATTTGTTCAACTACTTTTGGCCCCTTGCAAGTGTAATTTGCCTGAAGAAAGAATTATTCCACATGAAAGACATGGATGGAAAAAATAGCATAAAATTATTCCTATCTCTGGATAAATGTCAACCTTATGTCTATTGCCAAGTCTTTTGTGTCATGCCACTTTCTGAAAAGGTCGTGATACAGAGAAAAAAAAATACATAACTAGCTTCTTTAAAAAAAAAAAAAAAAGATACACCAATTTACTGTTTCCATGCAGAATTGTAGGCTCACAAACAGGGAATGGTAGTATCTATCGTACAGTCTGTTTGTTTCAGGTTTCTTTACTTCCTTAGACTAGCTCTCCTTCAATTAAGGAAGCAACCTGCATTTTCTGCGCCCAGGGCAACATCAGTGCTCTTTAGCATTTTGAGCCTGTGTTCGGGTTTAAGTAAGAGTCACACTGGGGCCCCACCTGCCTCCTCTGCAGCCTTGTATGGTTGCTGCTGTGAGAGCAAGTGGCAAAAGGTCCACAAATAATCATTTTACCTCTTCTTGCCTCTGGGCACTGTACATCACTCACAATCATGTTAACCACTAAAGTCGTCAGGCAAAAGCGGTACAAATTCACTTGATATGGCTTTTGCTGAGGTAAGAAACAGAGCAGGCAAAACAGGAAAACAATGCGTTGTTCTTTTTCTCTTCTGTCTGTGCATGTGTTTCTTTTTCCTTTTTTTTCCAAATGAAATCTAATTTGTGAGGAGCTGTGGAGATTGGATTGAGCTGATAAAGTGACTTAATTTTCCACAGTTGACTTTTCTCTGGTCTAACCTTTATGTAAAGCCCTCAGGTCAAAGCTTTAATTATGGTCTAAAAATGACTACAGTGTATCCAACTGCTGCTTGAATACAACACACAGCTTCACCTTACTTATTTAAATTTTAATGAGGCAAACAACTTAATTAAGAAAACCGTATATTAATTTATTCATACAATATACTACAGCACATTATTACATTTTGCAGTTCACTTACGTCTAATTTTACCCTAATAACTTGAAACGTGTTTGCCTTTTTTACCTGCCAAATTTCGAAAATATAAGTGCATTCATAAAGGCCAATGAGAATGTGCCAAACATCTGCAAAAAAGAGCTCTGTCTCAAACTATACAGCACGCTCCAAATTGGGATGAGACTGATAGACTCTGCGCATTGATTGATTAGATTGAGCGTGTTTGACGTCAGAAACGGCAAACAAATGATCCCATAAAAAGGGGAAACCTCCGTGGTGAAAAAAAGAAAAGAAAAACTGTGGGCACACAGCACCGACTGAGAGGTTTAGAGAGAGCCAAAACCATACTACCACTTCTGCCACAGAAGCTAAGTCAATACAGACTTCCGAGCCTGAAGATGCCGCTTTCAACCAGCTCCACATCCTCCACAAAGAGCGTCCGCAGAGCAGCGTCCGAGCTGGAGAGATCTGATTCCATCACGGTAAGAAATATTTTAGAAAACACAAGTTTGTTTTAAATTACAAACAGAAATCTGTGATTGTCTGTGGAGTCATCTGTTAAGAAAAATACTTTCAATGAATCACGGAAACTGTTGTATGGCACAAAGAAAACTTGGCATCGTTTGAGATGTCGCTGTCTGGCGCACATCTCAAACGAACAGCTTCCCAGGAAGGAAAAACAAATCCTGCACGTTTCAATTTTACAGTTGAAATCTGCTAAAATGTGTGCTGTGGTCGCTATTTACTCTTAGATATGTCGTAAGGTTTACCTTGATTGCATTGCCGATCTAATGCGCATTTGGAGATGTAAAGCGCACCCATCAAATATCAAGGGAGACATCCAAAAAGTAAGCAAAGCCCATCAGTTACGTCCATGTGGTGTCGTGTCTGTCTTTTCTTACAGTTAAATCGTAACAAGCAGAACTTTAATTTCTCTTTTTTAAAACAGTCTCCAAGATTCGTCGGTAGACGGCAGAGCTTGATCGAGGACGCGCGCAAGGAGAGGGAAGCAGCCGCTGCAGCGGCAGAGGCTGCAGAGGCCAGTGAACAGATAGTGTTTGAGGAGGACGATGGAAAAGCACTCCTCAACATTTTCTTTACTTTAAGAAACTCCAAGACACCTGCGCTGTCGCGGACACTCAAGGTTTTCGAGGTAATCCATCACAATTTATTCTAATAGAGTTTTAAGGGGTAACTAAATATTTTAAAGATTTATTTTGATTTATATGTGACTATTTATTTTGTTTGTTAATAATTAATTTATGAATGCTTCATAAATTCACACTAAGCTACTGGATTTGCTCTTTTGCAAAGATTCCCATTGGTCGGTATTTGTGTCTAGTTGGTAATAATACAGTTATCAACATTTGCACTCTAATATTGTAGCTGTGACCCATTTTCTGGTGAGACAACAGGGTTGCAATAAGTGTGGGAAAATTAAAACCGGTTTTATAGTAGGTAAGTAGTCAAGATTCACAACAAAGTAATTGTAAAATGTTTTTTATTTTAGTGGAATATAGTGGATATGTAAAGGTTGAATAATATTTTATTGGCTATTGTTAAAGTTGGTTACACATTTTAGTCACACAGAAGTACCGAAAAAGGTCATGGAAGAAAACCATTTGGAAAAAAAAAAATCTATGTGTGGGTGGGGTGGGGGGTTATTCCATGTTTTGAACAGGAAAGTGTGCATCCAGAATCAGTTATTGTGCTTCACAAATACTTCTCACCTCTGGATCTCTGCTACCACAGTCACATCTCAGCTTGCTGACTGTATTTCAGACATTTGAAGCTAAGATTCACCATCTGGAGACGCGACCATGCCGGAAGGTCAAAGACACCCTGGAGGGCCTGGAGTACTTTGTCCGCTGTGAGGTGCACCTCTCAGATGTCAGTACCCTGATCAGCTCCATAAAGAGGAACGCAGAGGATGTCAAAACCACCAAAGAAGTCAAATGTAACTGATGAAATAATTGCGAAACATTTTAAATAGTCTGTAGAAGTGAGCAAAAAACAGAACAGTTTATTTTTTTCTCCCCGTTTTCTCAACTAGTCCACTGGTTCCCAAAGAAAATTGCAGATTTGGATAGGTGTCATCATCTGGTCACCAAATTTGATCCAGACTTAGACCATGACCATCCAGTAAGTAATGACATTGCCAAGAAGAAGAAATAATTGAATAGAAATAGCTGTCATTACTGGGCTTGTTACAGAAAATGTGATCTGTGTTTGGTATATTTGATTTAAACAGGGCTACACAGATCCTGCCTACAGACAGAGGAGGAGAATGATTGGTGACATTGCCTTCAGATACAGATAGTGAGATGGGCCTTTTCCTAAATACTGCACACACAACCATAAAAAATAGACATAAAATTGAAATGTAATAATTGTGTGCATATGTTTGTCCTCAGTGGGCACTCGATCCCCAGAGTGGAATACACAGAGGAGGAGATTGGCACATGGTAAGGGGCTCTTTCACGCTAGTTTTTAATATTGATAATATAAGATATGAAAAGTTAAGTCTGAAGTAGCAGTGAGCATAAAATTATCATTTACAATGAACACAAAATGTTTTTATCTATTAAAATACATTTCACTGTTATGTTGTTTTACTGTCAACACATTGTGGTCTACCCACCAACCAGTTATTTGCATATGATTTGTCTTTTATGGATGCTTCGGTAAATTAACTTCAGATGGAGGGTGTCACAAGAATAAACTTGAGGTGACAGCTCGAGCTTGTCTGAATAAAAAACATATCCATAGCCTGAGAACAAAGTGTTGTTTGCAAGTTAATAGATGTTTATATTTTACTTGAACAGTTTAGGACAAAAAAAAGACACTAATGAATGAATTTAGTCACCAGACCAAGTAGAAAAATTATAGCAATGTGCTTTTTCATAAGATTTATACAATACGAGAAAAACACAGCATAATAAAAAAGAGCTCTATAAATATGATGCAAGAAATAAATTGCTTGAAATAGTTAAACATTGCAGGATAAATCCAATTTAAACACTGTTAATTAGCAGGCGCATAACACTAACCATAACTCTAAAACTACACTGCAGTTTTGCTTATTTCCAGTTTTTCCAAGATTTTGATTTTAATAAATGAAATCTCAATTTTTATGTAATTAAATCTTGATTTAGGCGAGAAGTATATTCAACCCTGAGGGACTTGTACACCACCCATGCCTGCAGTGAATACCTTGAGGCTTTTTGTCTCCTAGAAAGGCATTGTGGGTACAGCCCAGACAACATTCCCCAGCTGGAAGATGTGTCACGCTTCCTCAAAGGTAAAAATGGGATAAGACAAAATGAAAAGAAAAGATACGTAAATACAGACGCTTAGCGAATGTCGACTCCACCTATCAGGATTTGATTCTCGCTCTCTCTCTCTCTCTTGCTTACTGTCCCTTCACCACCATCCCCCTGAACACACATGCAGAGCGCACAGGATTTGCGCTGCGTCCAGTGGCGGGCCTGCTCTCAGCCAGAGATTTTCTGGCCAGTTTGGCATTCCGAGTGTTCCAGTGCACCCAGTACATCCGACATGCTTCCTCCCCCATGCACTCCCCAGAACCGTGAGTACTACTGTGACTCTTTTGGCTTTGTGCTTCAACTAATTATAAAGTATACAATCAGAAATAACTCCATAAAAACAAATGCAAGTGAAATTACACATAGCATCTGCTAATAGCAACAACAATTCATATTAAAAAGCTGCCATATGCAAAAGCTGTTGTGTTTATGTAATTATTTTAAGATTCGATATGTTTTTCTTTAGAGAACAGGCTTGCTTTCATTCTGTAACTGTTATGTAATCAGATTGAATTTCCAGTTTGTGATCATAAAGTCTGCATCCAATCAAACTGAACTGTGTGGTGTTTTTCATTCAAGATCAAACATTGTCGTGAATTGAAATAACTTTTGCTTTCTCTTCAGTGACTGCGTCCATGAATTACTGGGCCACGTACCCATGCTGGCTGATCGCACTTTTGCCCAGTTTTCACAGGTTAGTGCTGAAGAGATTAACAGCCTTACAGATCATTCAGTTCTTTTGTGCTATTTAGCAAGAACTGATCTATTATTTTCCACAGAACCTTGGTTTGGCTTCACTGGGGGCATCGGATGAAGATATTGAGAAACTGTCCACAGTAAGACTTTTGTCTTCGAACACAAACAACACATACAAACTGTATAAATATAACTGCAGTGAAGTTTGGGGTTGAACCTCATGTTGCCAGCCCATCTCCCAACAGAGACACACACACACACATGCTCCCACCCTTCTTAGCCTGGGCTTCGAGCACGAACTAAGATACATATCCCATATAGTAAACAATGGAATTAACTATTGCTAAAATATCTTTGAAAATGCATTACTTTGGACAGCCTCTTGTCTAAAATCTAACATGTAACTAATGCACTGATTGTCCATACTTCTTCTCAGTCACCTGCTTTCTGTTTTTCCATCAGCTGTACTGGTTCACGGTCGAGTATGGCTTATGTAAACAAAATGGTGAGGTGAGGGCTTATGGAGCTGGGCTGCTTTCCTCTTATGGTGAACTTGTGGTACGTTCAAACTTTTTTTTTCCTTTAATGCAGCACACACAGACAGCTGTTAGCTAATTCTCCATTTTTTTAAACTTCCAGCACTCTCTGTCTGATGAACCAGAGACAAGAGAGTTTGATCCAGAGGCTGCAGCAGTGCAGCCCTATCAAGACCAGACATACCAGCCTGTTTACTTTATTTCTGAGAGTTTTTCAGATGCCAAGGAGAAATTCAGGTACTGCTCTTTATCATACCAGACATACACATACATAAGAACATACAGAACTGATAAAAAAATGTAAAAAAACAACAACAACGAAAAACAACAAAGAGAGAGGTTATGTGAGGACGAGGTCAGAGAACAGCCAGCCAACCCCCGAGGCCACAAACTATTGTAGGTCAGCCATAGCAGCCAGAAGACAGCTGTTCCTAATGTAGTCTTCCTTACCGAGGCAAAAGTCTGGAGTTTTATTTGGCAAACAGATCAAATGCTGCCCTGCAAAACAAGTAGCTTAAGTGAGTGTTTTCACAATATTCAGCCTCTAGTAGAATGCAGCACATGACATCCCCGACACACTGGATGAGAAAATACCCGCACTGGAATGTTTGAAAGAGCACAGAGAACATTGTGAGCATCATTACATAGGAGTGTTTTCTTTATGTTGTGGAATCCACAGTCTCAATAATTTGCATGCATGTACAACATGGCAAATTATAACACAAGGACAATTTGCAGGCTTGGTTGCTTTAGTCCATACTTTCAGTTGGAGCAAAAAGACAGCCCCATTTGAGATCTTTAAGTTTCTGACTTCTTTACATCTTTACAATTTTGACCAGGGCTTATGTAGCTGGCATCAAGCGTCCCTTCTCAGTCAGATTTGATCCATATACCAGCAGTGTTGAAGTACTGGACAACCCAGTGAAGATCCAAGGAGGCCTGGAAGGTGTGAAGGATGAGCTTAAAGTGCTGACAGACGCCCTAAGTGTGCTATCGTGATGATGCGCTGTCTTTCACCATCCGCCTGTTGTTTGCTTTTCTCTCAGCTGAGTCCACGCTGTTGAAGATTGCCAATGTGTTCATATTTCTGTGCCGTACCTGCTGTATGAATCTGAGTTTTGCTCGTTGTGGTTGGCTGGTTTTCCAGCAAGGTTGCAACCATTAAAACCTCAAAACTCAGCGCTGACAAAGTATCCAAAGATCTTAAATGCTTGCATTTGTGAAATGATGGGGTTTTACTGACTGGACCATTCATGCTTTTAAAGTTTGTTGTTTGAGAAATGTGTCAAATCTAGAGTCACATCAAGGGGAACTCTGATAATGAATGTATTAAAAGAAGACTATATAGCTATGGTATAGATATTTTGAAATTAAAGAATTATAATGGTGTATATTTGGATCGTTTATTTTATTTAGAAAAAAATCTGTAACTGCTCTGTCAAAAGCTTTATTTTCCAAATATGTGAATTTAGCATTTGAGTAATTAAATCCATGGCTTTCATATGCTGTTCTTGTCTTGCATTGTGTATTTTATGCTGGTTTCGTCTTGCAGTGTAAATGCATAATAAAAAGGGGGAGGGGAGAATCTATGTAATAACCTATTGATTAGAAACTATCAGATAATAAAGAACTGCAAATTAACATTCCACTATCGTTTCTGTGATTTATCAAGTTTTATTCCTACAGTTAAACTAAAAATATAAATAATTGTATTATATTTGATAGGTTTTTGCTCTTATCGCTGATGGGAAAACCTAGAAATACTTTGGCATGAATTATTATTTAACGACACCTGGCTGCTTCTTATGGAACGCCAGGACTGCCATAATGAATTAATTAAATACACCATTAAATAATTAATTAAATGTGTCAATAATTAATTAATTACATGTATCATAACTATTTATTTAATTAATTAATTCCAATTTTAATTAATTATTGCCACATTAATTATTTAATGGTGTATTTAATTAATTCATTATGGCAGTCCTGGCGTTCTATAGATTCTTGCTTTACATTTGTCTATCGCAAGAGGGAGCTGTCTAGCTGTTTTGGCCTGCCTCGTCATAAAATCACAGCATATTTATTGAATTTTTTTGAGAGAATAAATCTTCTTAAGGTTCTCTTCCTGTCACCAATCTCTGCTTTGAGACGTTATTCGGTCTTAAAAACAAGCTAAAGCTCACAAACAACCCCAAGACATTTTAATGACACTAAATGCACTATAGAAACTCTATTTAATGTGCTTTATTGAAAATAAATAAATAAATCAGAAATCAGCCATTTTTGAAACTGTTATTCTGCATAATCATCGCTAATATATAAATTAAGTTTATATATTATCTACTTTTAAAAGATCTACTTTTTACAGCGTGTGCTGTTTTGAAATAACCCTGAGAAATGCTGTGCATAAGAGAGAAATGTTAAGCTGTGAAAGAGAACACGAGTTTGCTGGGACACGCTTCCTTCTGTTCAGGTAAGAAGATGCGATCAAATCCAGGATTCAACATTCCAGCACAAAAGCTGGAAAGCCGAAAGCTGGAGGACAAACAAACGGAGGTACCGTAACCTGACCAGCAGGTGTCAATATGAGTCTGAAGACACGTCCAGATCTTTACCTTCACCAGAACACACACTGAAATAAGGGGACCCTCGAAGAGTTTTATAAAGCATAACGTGAATGTGCGTGTTTATATGCTAAAATCAGATTTTCAAAGTATGGATCACTCTTTGTCTCCTCTGATGGTACCTGTTCAATATCTGCATAAAGTAGTGCTGCTGGACTGTATGATGCATATTTGTCATAATGTGCATACTAATGCATTAGTAAAGCTCTCCATCATATGACCATCCATCATATGTGTGGCTTGAGACATGCCTGCATCTACTTTCCCACTTGGTGTCCCGCTGCATCCGCTTTCTACTGCATGATCCCCCAGTTTTATCTCCCCTTCACTGTCAGGCACCTTTGACCCCAGTGCCTGCATCTAAGCAGTCTGAGGGAAGCCGCAAACCTTGGCCACAGTGATTCCACTGAATGTTAATCTTAATTACAGCAGGGCGGAGACATTGACATTTTTCTTGGAGTCGAAGGAATTACCCCTATTCTTGTTCAGTCTGCGTCCTGTGTGTAAACATTGTGATTGTAGGTTACAGTGCGTAAACGTGGAAAATGCCCATGGAAGTGTTCCATATTTTGTGACTCTCACCCTCTTATTCTCCCTTCAAGCACTTTCATGAAACGTCTCTGGGCCTTCTTTTTTTTTCATGGGCGAAGAGGAGGAGCAAGGGGTGGGGTGGGTGTAAGGGGCGTGCTTTAGTATATAATACCTCTCCCTGAGAAGTTTTGCCTGTCGCCTAGTCTTTGGGACAGCTTCTCACTCACCATCTCTATAGTTTAACCAACTGGGAAACTAACTCACCTGCAATTTCTCCAACCAAATAACTCCCAACGTTTTGACTACTGCCATCTGACATGGAAACCCAGCAAAGATACGGACATCACTCACTTTGCCACACCTGCCGGAGAACGCAGAACAGCCGAATGAAGGTAACCAAAGAACAAGCAAATTGTTTTATACTCTCCGGCTCTGCCGTGTGCGTAATGAAAGACGTCTGACAGGGTTATAGCGGAGTTGTCTTGGTTTTATAAGTAGGAAAACCAGTTCGGGTTCTGTAGATGCAGTGCTCGCATCAGTTTTGTGCAGTATGAGAACCGGGACATCTTTTGATTTGTATGCAGCAGAGAAAGTTCAAGATGCATAAACGGCGAGGAGAAGCTTTGAGGCATTTGGGATAGAAAAAGAACAAGTAATTTTAGTCTTCTCGCGCCTGGATGGTGTCGTGGACACGGAGCAAACAGCTGATTTTTTTTTACCGGCAGATAGGGGGCGGCAGGTTTGAGGGTCAGTGAGCTCATTCCGGGGTGAGCAAAGGGAAAATATATGCTGAGTTTGGTGTTTTCGGCTAGTTAACTATCGAGCAGCCGGCCTTGCAACTTCAGGAGGGTTGTGTAAGAGTGGAAAGCTGGTGATACTGGCGACTTGTTTTTTCCTCCAGAATAAGCACTTCTTCAGGTGCGACAGACATGACAGCAGCTGATAATAGCGGGCGGGGAAGGTGAAGAGTGGGTCTGCATATTGCGACATGATTTGAGATGATTTTCTTTTTCTGAATTTCTACTTTGTCGAACATTTGAGCACGTACACCGTACACAGCGGGAGCCTGTGATGAAGACTGTACCCTCTTCGTCTGAAAAAAAAAAAAACAAAAAACAAAAAAAAACAAAAAAAACAGTGGCTGATTTTGATTAAAAAATGGTATTTAAAAATGTCATTAACTGTTATTTCGTTAATGATTTCTGTATGCCACAACTTTCTGCATGTCATGGCTACATTTGGTGACCCCCATGCTTCATTCCGCAGGTCAAGAGGATGTCTTCGACGAGTCGCGCGCTGCTCTTTGCACTGGCCCTGACGCTCTACGTAGTGGAAATGGCCTCGGCGGAGACGCTGTGTGGGGGAGAACTGGTGGATGCGCTGCAGTTTGTCTGTGAAGACAGAGGCTTTTATTTCAGTAGGTTTCAAAGCATTACAAGTTTTCACGATGGGCTGTGTGAATGCTCATTTGCCTGTTGAATCTCTCTGTTGTTCGCTTGCACACATCTGTTTGGAGCAGAGGTGGGAAGTAACGAAGTACAAATACTTCGTTACTGTACTCGATTAGAATTTTCAGGTAAAACTTTTGCTCCCTACATTTTTAAACACATATCTGTACTTTCTACTCCTTACATTTTCAAAACAAGCTAGCGACTTTTGCTTTAATCCATTTGACGGTGGTTATTATTTAACGTCTTTGAGCCTTCAAACATCAAACCGCAATCACATTTGCGTATTAATCACCAGTGGATGTCGCACAAAAAGAGATGAAAGAGGCAAAAGCGAGTACCACAGTCAGTGGTTAAAGTTGGAAGGTTTTTTTTTTTATTTGTTTCTTTTTTTTTTAACTTGTTTAGGACAAACAGGTGAGTTTGCTGTACTGTGATGGATTTTAAGTAAAGAACAATGTGTGACTGGTACACAGTGGCTGTGTGCTCATGGTCAGAGGGAGGTTACATCAAGTGCAGCTGGTGGGATTTATTCACTGAATTCTACCTTCATATCAACTGTATATTGTCTAATATAAGGACAGCATAAACAGTGGATGGAAATCAGCGAGGACAATTTATGCAACATCTGCTGACATCTTGTTGAATTCAGCAAAGACCAGTAAACCTCAGAGCAGCAGCAGCAGTACAGATCAGCTAATCACAGCCTGTACACAAAGAAAATCTACTGGAGCTCTCAATAGAAATTCTCGTGAGTTGTGACTCTTTCCCCCACACTGAGCCATTACAGCCGATTTTAGGATCCCCCACCTGCTGAATCCCACTTTAACCTCTTCCCTACTCATTTTCCTGTTTAAAACCATCTACAATGTAGGCAACAGAAAATAGAGAGACTTTTTATTTTCCTCCTTTTTCTCTAAAATTCAGACTGAAATTCTGCATTCCTATCTACCAATATTATTTAATTATTACATTAGTATCACACAAGGTTCAGTGAGCTTTGCACAAAAATAACTGGTAGAAATATTCCTCAAAGAGCTACTTTTACTTTCTTACTTTGAGATAATTTCAGAGCCTGTACTTTTTCACTTTTACTTGAGTAAAGAAGTAGCTTCAGTACTTCAACTTTTACTGGAGTATTTTTTTAACACTAGTGTCTGTACTTCTACTTAAGTACAGAATGCCTGTACTTTTGCCACCTCTGGTTTGGAGAGCTGAGACTGTGCTGCGGTTGTGTGGTATGCGTGTTTGCTATTTTTCTTTCTCACGCACTCACTCACACTAGCGCGTGCGCATACACACAGGGGGAGATTATAGCCAGCTGTGTGTCTCAAGACCTGGTCCAGGCTTCTCTCTCTGCTGAGTCTGCTTACAGCCCATACCTCTCATTGCATATGAAAGACTGGTGAACTGCAAAGGCACACACACACTGGCGACACAATAGGCTGCTTGTTTACCAGTAAAGTAATAGCACCCCATGAGGCATACCAGTCACCTCAGCAATAGTGTTCCCAGGCCAGGAGACCACACTGATGAGTTGGTTGAGGTGGGGGGTTGTTGATGTCAGGCTAAGAGAAGAGCTCATCAATTCTAATCATTGCTTCCATGAAGATGGAGTAATTGTAAAGCAGTGTTTGAGGAAGCATTGTGGTAGCTGTTAATCCTAAACTGCGAAAGCCTCTGTTCGCACAGTCTGCACTGTTTGTGACATACATAACTTCACCTTCCTCTCAATAATCTGATTTCAAACACTTCAGCTGAAAAAAAAAACAATTTTAGCTGTTGCTTTGAAAATCAAGGTGTTTTCTTTGTGTGCTGCTTGCCACAGCAGCTTCTTTACCAATCAGGAAGATCGTTATCCAATTTGGGCCAACATAGATGTGCTCCCTTCTCTTTGTCCCCCCACCCCCTACAGCACATTTTCGTTTTCTTCTGCTATCAAATCTGGCCATCCCATGAGATTTCTCAAACATTGTTTGGGTCACAGGACAGCAAACAAGGCCTTTATTCATTGTGGATAATGTTCTCCTGTGCAACATGCTAACCATCCAACCCTTTTTTTCTATACCTTTCTCTCTCTTGCTTTAGCCCTCTTTTCTTATGCATTCTTTACCTCTGTTTTGACCCTCACATTCCCTGTCTGCACCCATCCCCTTTCTCCTGATATCTCTACTTCCCTACTGTTCCTCTCTCCTCAGCGTATTTATCTCTGCTGACTTGGCAGAGAACAAGGTCAAAGAAGAGTTTTCCATTTTATATATTTTGCTATGCCTAATATACCTGAGAGCTTAGATGTCTTTGCTGCTCCCCTTTGGTTTCTACAGCACAGGGTGTTTACTTGTGTATTCACTCATTTAAGGACTTCCAGATAGCCCTAATCAGATTATCCTCTACAAACAAAAAGATTTGTTGCAGTTGGCCATAGAGTTCCTTTTATCCTCTTTGCTCCAAGGGCTGCTATGACTGTCGAAGTAATCCTGCAAAAACAACCTTGATTCATTACTGATGTTGTGTTTGCAGTCCCTAACCTCTACGTCTTCACTCCTTTTTGTATTTTTCCTCAGGTAGGCCAACCAGCAGGGGTAACAACCGACGCCCCCAGACCCGTGGGATTGTAGAGGAGTGTTGTTTCCGTAGCTGTGACCTCAACCTACTGGAGCAGTACTGTGCCAAACCTGCCAAGTCCGAAAGGGACGTGTCAGCCACCTCTCTACAGGTCATACCGGTGATGCCCGCACTAAAACAGGTACGTCTAAGCAACAACAACAACAGGCCAGTATGGGAAATAGTGCTAATCCCAGCTCTATCTGTCCTCCCATCTCCTGTGCCCCCATTCACCTCTGAGCCTAGCCCCTATGTCACTGACTCTTGAGTACAGTGTACCCATGCTAACGCAGTTATATCTAGTTAATTGGCCAATGGAAAGCACTCAACTTACAAAGAAAGTGCTGACAGTCATGGAAAACATCACAAAAGTCATAACACGTTATATTCAGGAAAAGGGGGTGTGTTAAGTGCGTATATGTCCTGTAAGATGGTGGACAAAATGTATTTGTGCCTGTCCCGAACCACCAAAGCTCTTCTGAAATATGTCACAGACATGCGGAAGAGTTTCAGATCTTTTTAATGGATTCACAAGAGCAGTTGCTTGCCAGACCTCTTAAAGCCAGTTAAACTTTTAAACAAGCCTAAAAAAGATGTTTTTGTTTTGACTGCTCATAAAATCAGTACTGGTGGCATGACACTGCTAAAAATGTATAGATATAAATACCGTTACTGAGGAAAGTA
Source organism: Diplotaxodon limnothrissa (assembly GCF_057381915.1). Lineage (NCBI taxonomy): Eukaryota > Metazoa > Chordata > Actinopteri > Cichliformes > Cichlidae > Diplotaxodon > Diplotaxodon limnothrissa. The sequence continues at coordinate 5,522,422 of NC_140602.1, forward strand.
ATAGGCATTTGAAAGAACGAAAGAAAGAAAGAAAGAAAGAAAGAAAGAAAGAAAGAAAGAACGAAAGAAAGAACGAAAGAAAGAAAGAAAGAACGAAAATAAAAGGCTGTTAGGGACTTAGTTTGGACATGTCTCTAGTTTTTCTGTGTTGGGAGAGTTGATGGGTACAGCCTGCTCTGAGGGCCAGCTGTTCTTGGGCTATTGAGAAGGCCTGGAGTGAATGAAGGGGGATAAACACTCTTCAAGTGGCAGGACCAAAACAAGCCATTCAGATCTAGCACTGGCTACTCACGCATAAATTCTAGCTTCATTGCGACCCCTCCTGCTTTGTCCCTGGTGCTCAAGACAACACCTAGCATTGTTTAAAGGAGTCTTCTGCGTAAGAATTGAAGTTTGTGAATTGTGTTTGTATGCATTTCTGTGAAGGCTACAAAGTTCAATGAGTGGCTGAGTGAGTGCCGGCTCCTCATATGTATATGAGACAAGTGACCGCCCTTCCCTTTGACATTATGTTAAAGAGGCTGAACTAGGCGCTTGTTGACAGCTTCTCCCAGTCAAGGAAACTAAAACAAGGACAAGGCGAATCTGTTATGACGTTCAGCACTCTAAGAATGACATTTGATTTCCATTTCACTGGCCCAAAAATGACTGAATGTTTTCACATAATAAACAAGGCTTTCCTCCATTGTAATAAGCACTTGAACAATATCTTATCACCCTAATGAACTGACTCCCTCTTTTCCCTTTTCTCCTCTATTTTCGCCCGCACGCCACAATAGGAAGTCCCGAAGAAGCAACATGTGACCGTGAAGTATTCCAAATACGAGGTGTGGCAGAGGAAGGCGGCCCAGCGGCTCCGGAGGGGTGTCCCCGCCATTCTGAGGGCCAGAAAGTTTAAGAGGCACGCGGAGAAGATTAAAGCCAAGGAGCAGGCTATCTTCCACAGGCCCCTGATCAGCCTTCCTAGCAAGCTGCCTCCCGTGTTGCTCACCACGGACAACTTTGTCAGCCACAAATGAGCCCGCTGCCAGCCCTTTGCACAGACAAGAGTTTTGAGGGTGAAAAAAAGACTAGGGGATTATAGCTTTGTCTCTGACGTCATTTCTGTGGCAGTCCTCTTTGACCTCCCCTGCCCTGTCCGAGCTCACCAATCCCTCCCCCTGCACATATCCACTACGTCTTGAACCCCTGGCCCTTTTCTAATGCCCCCCCTTCCCCCCGAACTCCCCCCTCCCCACCAGCCCACCCTCCTCTGGCACACAGACATGCCTTCACATTCTTCCTGTCTGAACTCTTTCTCTCCCACTCTCTTTCAGTCACTGATACAAAAGGCACAAACACAAATGTCGAACAAAAAGTTAACAATTCGGCTGAATGCGGTTCAGGTGGATCCTTAAGCAAAAGACAAAAAGAGAAGGGAAAAAGAAGATGAAAGAGATCTGTCGTTTGCAAGTGTCAAGAGGACACCTAGCGGAATGTTTTTTGTCCTTGTGGAAGACAACTGAAAGTGAAGAGCTGCTTGCATGAAAGAATCCATTCCACATCATTTTTCCTGAGGCGAAAAGAAAATCTCTGTTAGTTCTTTAGTTTGCACCTCTACCTATAAAGGGACTTCCACACTGTAAGGAATTATTTTATAAAATTAGATTCCTGTTCCAGCACCTTTTGATCACAAACAAAAAGCAGAAAAGAGTCTGCAAAATTGCACATTGCCACGGATTACGTCAAAGTAAAGAAAAAAATGGCACTATTTTTTTATGAACAATGAACGTGTAGCTTAAAAAAATGTCATGGTGCTAGCTTTGGGAATGGACTCAAAGAAGAGGTGGAAAAGCACGTTTTTTTTTTCTTTGAATTAATAATTAAAGCTTTCCGTTTTAAGGAAAGTGTGACTTTTTTTAAATAAAATAAAGGATATGGGGGAGCTCCTGGCAGTGGCAATGTCAAGGGGGAAGAGTCACTGAGGAAAAATATGGGCTGTGTTGGCATCTAGGCTCATGGTGAGTGCTAGCGGCTGCTATTTACTAGTTTGCCAGCATAAGCAGCAAGGGATGATCCGAGACCAAGTCCCTGTTCCTCCTGTCCCTCTGAGGCTGCTGGACACATGGAGCACTATGGGGACACATACGGGACACCATGGACCACCTGGATTGGGACAGTACTATAGTTTGGGGACAGTACTTCCTGTTTGCCATGGCTTTGTGGACTGTTCTGGCAGGAAGTAACATGGCATGGACTAAGAACAAGTGGGATAATGATGATTATATTTTATTTTTTGTCTTTTTTCATATCAATGTTTCAATGAAAAAAAAAAAAGGAAAACCCTGTCAGTTTCTGGTACCGTGACATTCCTGTTTTTCCAAGTTAGGCTTTTTTTTATTGTTATGATGTTATTTTACAGTTATAAAGAAAGGGAAAAAACAGCAATAATGTCAACTAACATTTTATTTTTATTGTATATCAGTAGTATTCACATGCTTTTGCCTGAAAACAAATACTTGAAACTATATTTATATATATACACGTCTACATGTATATATATATATCTATATATATATCTATATCTATATATATATCTATATATATATCTATATATATATATCTATATATATATATATATATATATATATATATATATATATATATAGACATTCATTATAGATATATATATAGATATAGATATATAGATATACTATTAGTTTCCAGGGACGTTGTGTTATTTTCCTTTAGTCTGAGCTGTACCTTGCGTAATGAGCCGCCAAGCTTTTTTGTTCGTTTGTTGAAATACAAATAAGGGCACTGTATAAAGGCATTATTTATTTTGTTATAAAATATATTTGAAAAATTGGTCCAAATAATATACGTAGCACTGATGCTCAACTGCTAGATTTATTTTGTATGATCTCTGTTTTCCAATTGGAGTTGTAAGGCTTTTTTTTGTAGATGCTTTGTACCAAAAATGTTGTTTTTTTCCTGTTTCATTTGCCATAGTCCTTTAAATTAATATTTTAACAGCAGCATAGCCTGGATTGCTTAGGCATGTTATGTCACAAAAATAGGCACATACTCTTAATCTGTTGGTCTGCATGGATTTCCAGGAGCCTGTCAGGGTTGTCTGAGAAAATGAAAGCATCAATGAGTAACTTTTTCATTGCTGGAAAAAAAAGAGAAATAACTGTTCAACATGGATATTACTCAAACCCACTATGTTTTTTAAGCCACTTTAGTATTGATGGTAGGGGAGGGGGAATGACGAGTCCTTCATTAAACTGTGTTTTTATAAGTGTGCATGGTGTCCTATGATCGTCTAAGGAACATCTAATGCAGTGCCAGTCCCACTGATACTCTTAGTTGGGTCATGAGGCCATAAGTGTCCACTCAGCCGTGGAGTTGTGGGTTTGCATTACACATAACCAAGTCATCCTATTCATGCCAACGTTGGTGTGATGCTAGCAAACATCAAAGGTCATTTGAAAGTCACTGTCTGTCAAAGAGAGACCATCTATCTATCTATCTATCTATCTATCTATCTATCTATCTATCTATCTATCTATCTATCTATCTATCTATCTATCTATCTATCTATCTATCTATCTATCTATCTATCTATCTATCGAAGTCTCTTTTTGGTATAGCACAGTGACTCTGTACATCATCAAGATATCTTGATCTTGTGCATCATCAATATGCATCTGTATTTGCATTGGTATGTGTGTTTGGGGTTCGGGATTCATCCCTCACAATCTTCCACTAATGCATCCATTATGCATTTACTGAAGGGCTATCATGCTGAAACATTTCTGAAGCACTCAGGAAAAAAAATGTGCTCTCTAAGGGAGAAGTGGAATCGTTGCTGAGTTTAAGAGATAAGCTTGTTGTGGAAGGTGAGCTGAGGTTGTTACCCATACCTGGCCACAATAATAAGTTCTCTGTAACAAACCACTGAAGCCCATGTCAGAAGCAAGGTCATCCTGTGCCACATTATCACAGTTTCCTCCTCTGTTGTGTCATGCATCACCCCATGAAACGGTGACTCAATGGATAGTTGCCATATTGTGGTGTAGAGTCGAGAGAACACTTTGTCTTTTTTCTGTCAGAGAGATCTCAATTATCAAGGCTGCATCTTGTCTCTAATTATATTCTACTTCAGTTGTGCAACAAAGCAGGCAGTGCAATTATTATTATTATTGATATTATTATAATATTTTATATTTTATTTTATATTTTCCTGCTAGGACTGCATTCATTCACTATTGTAATGTTCAAACAGGCTACTCTAGTGTTCTTATGAATGGCGTGGAAGACAACCACTTCTTTTCGCTGAATATGAAGAAATATCTTGCTGAGCAAAGGCAACTTCTTCTGTGTCAGTAGATCACTCAGCCTGTGTGTATTTTATTGATTTAACCTCTGCACGCTAGGACGTCCGAAATGCACAATTCATGTACTTTCATTTTTAATATCAATAAAAAAACATTTTATCAAACATTCAATGCTGATTTACTACTTTGTTCTGCACATTTGCCTGCCTTGGATGTGTGCTTACATTTTTCTTTATATGTGCATTTTTGAAATCCCTTTATATCGGTTAAACCTTATGTACCCTATAAATGATTTATTACATCTTCAGGCCTTGCAAAAATCTCCAGCTGCTTTTAGCACCCACTCTCTTCCTCTCACTCACACCATTTTCTTCTCTCTGTCTCTCTCTCTCTCAATCTGCCTGCTCTTCAGACCTTCTCCTTCTGCATGCCACACTAAACCTGACCTGTTCTCACTGCCTTTGGCACACCCATCTGTACATCTATCCATCCATCCTCCAGTGGCTTGCCAACTACCGGAGTAATCTCCCCTTCAGAAGCCTATTTTAGTAACCAACATGTCTCAAATTATCACATGCATATTCTGTAAATGGCCCAACCTTTCATTGTTGACATGCATACACACACCCACCCATGAGATGTCTGTTGCCAGGCAGATTTACAACATACTATCTTTGTTCCCAGAATGGAACAGTTTGGGGCACAGGGGTTATCTTTGTTCAACAGTTTATTGAAGTTCTTTGCAGTGTTTCAGGCTGGAATCAAAGACTTTGAATTTTACAACCATAGGTGGAGGATCTATTTTTCTTTGGCTTTGGCGCAAAGTTTTGTCTTACAATGATGGGATGCACATGTGTTGCTTCTGGCAAAGTGGAGAAGCTGGTGGGCTAATGTAGAGGAGCTCATGTTCTGTGTTTTATGGTCATAAATCGCTCTATTAAATCACCTTTGCCTGTCTCATGAAACCTTATTGCCCCACTAAGGAGTCTGTTCCCCCACAAAAAACAGGGGAAAACACTGGAAACATATACTATCAAAAATGTTTTGTTTCTGAAGCGTGGCTCGTTGCGACGATGTGAACATGTTTTGCTCCATACTTGTTCCCTGCAGCCAGGATGACTCTTTACAGTTTACATATTAAAGCAGGAACTGTGCTCCTCAGCATCCAAAGCAACACAAGACACCAGTCAAACCAAAACATCTAAGGCTAAGGTGTCAAGTTTATTCAAGGCTATACTGCAGTAGTGTAGCACAGTCTAGAAAGAGACATTGCAGTAGAGCTGAAAGAAATTGCATTTTCATTAATGATTTCATTATTGAGTATTAATCCCTTTGTTACATAGAACAGAACAAAGCTTTTCTTCCCATCTGTCCGAGGTATGCATGTAAATTCAGCAAGGGCATTTTTAACTTCTTAAATTTAAACATACCATTGTGTCTAAATCTGGAGCTGGGACATATTGCCACTATAAAATTATCCTAAATAAGTAAACAATAGAGACAGCACAAAAATTGCCACCTCAACATAAAAGTGGTGGAGACAAATATGCCATAAACGCAAACCCACGTATCCATCCCCAACAGAGAGGCCTCCTGAACTGTGGAGTGGAGATGTGGGTGGCACAACTCTCCCAGGCCTGACATTGGAAACTGCCAAAGAGCACACTAGAGTTAGTTGTGGTTGGCCGGATGCACGGGATGCATGTAAGGCCAGGCCAAGTATTGAGGCACAGGGTTTGGCAAGCCCAGACCATCACAGCCCAGCGTGGCTACACAGGCCAATTAAGATGGGCCTTCTCCTCTCCTTTCTTCTCCTCTCCTCCTCTATCTCTCATCTCTCCCTCTCTCTTTATCGCTCACTTTCTCCCTTGTACTCCCTCTCTCGGTCCTCACAAAGCATGCTCACACATTCCTCTTTTCCCACTTTGTCTCTCTAATTGCTGTGGACTGAAAAGAGGATGGAGAGAAGGCAACGAGATTGAGAGGAAGAGACAGTGAGAGGGAGAATTAGAGGGAAAGGGGGTCATACCACAGAAGCGCTATGTCCAGGACAAACTGTATCAAAACTCTTGTGTGTGGTGTTTATGGTTACAAGCATCTAACACTTCTTCTGTCAATAATGACACAGAAAGATAGTCATTTGGCTAATTTTCACCCAAAGAGCTTAAGTTGGTAATGTAAAACATAATTCAATCTGTATCTTTGCATTGGCTCTGAGGTGGTTACAGCAGAGGCTGAGTATAAAGAGGGGATTGTGTTTCGTCAGCGCCCCACAAAACTACCTAATTGTTGATTCCTAATCAACCAGGAGCTGTGACGAAGCTTTCCTAATTATGTAACCGTAGGTTCAGACATATTAACAATGAAGTGGAAGTTTTAGTGGAATTTCTCCAAAGTAAAACTATGTGAGGAGAAGAGAAGGAGGTCAGGTCTTCTTCATGATCATGTGTGTTTGTTTATGTTGTTTACATTGTATAGTTTGTTGTCATAAGTCTTGACTTTTTTTCTCTTTCTTTTCAGTTGATATAGACTACATCAGAGTTTGTAAGTGTAAAATAAAACTTTGGGGGTGTGACGAGGTAAAAAGAAAAAAAGAAAGAAAAAAAGAGCTATATGGGGAGAGAAAAACAACTCCACAATTTCAGTGTTTGTCTTCCGTCTTTGTCTAATGGTCACTTAAAAACCATGAGAATGATCCATACAGCCCACTCGCACACTAAACATAGACAGTTTTGAGTGCAACATTTGTAAAGTTTTGCAATTTTGAGGCTTTTGGTGTCTTGGTCAACAAACACTGAAAGGTCATAGATGGCAGAAACAGAAGAGCAACGTGGATGTGACAAAATGTGATGGACTGTAGACTGCAGGGCCTGAACATGGGAAATGAGGCGGTTTAAGCCATATAAAATCAAAACAAAGGGGGAAGTGGTTTCCATTGTGGTCACTGGGTCATTGCATGACAATTTCCTCTTACTGGAAAACAAGGGGGTCACAGCTTTACACTTAAATATACTCTGTGTGTGGTGCAGACTCTGCCTGGGCTATACTTACTCACAGGGGTTAAATGTTACACTCTACAGCCTCTTTAAGGATGTAAAACTATCTGTATTTTCACACAAACAAAATTAGTGCGTGTTATCCATACTCCCCAACTAAGATTGCCTTCATCAATTTTATTCATTTTTGTATCGCTAAAGACTTTAAATTAATTGGAGGTGTTGCAGGAAAAGTGAAGTGGGTGGCAGTAAAGATTTAAAAGCGAAACGCTGCACTTAATTAAACAAGGTCAGCATCTTGGAACATTTAAAGTTTCAGAGTTTTTAACTTTAACATTATCCAGGTGGGTCCTTACTTTGCTTTCTCAGCGCATTCATCATTGTTGCATGTCAATGTCAGTATGTGGAGGTCACCGGGGCACTACCCGCAACTATATGCACACACATGCGTGCGCAGGTAATGCATTCCTGTCAAGATTCATTAAAAACATTAGAGGCGGGATGGGTGAAAAAGTGTGGGAGAAAAAGGAATTCTTTTGCACTGTACTGTTACAGAAAAATTAAAAAGAAGCTAAAGGCAGACAATCACCAATGCTGGCACTTGTTGTGGCAGTAGAGGCACAATAAACCAGGCAGCACAATAACCAGGGACACTCCCCGCTATGTTTGAACAACATATAATTACAGATCAGGATAGGAGAGCCCATTCTGAGGGGAAAATAGCAATCTCTCTTAATTACAAGGCAGGCCATGATCCATACCTATCCCTCACTTCAAATAACTCTGCTGGAAGACTCTCTGCTGGAGTGGCTGGCAAAATTATTTCTGTTCAGGTAGCGCTAAGCAGCACAAGCTCTGAAAGGACTACCAGCTAAAAGGAACTCCACAGACTGATGAGGAAATTTGCCGAGGAAATTCCAAGATTTTATGGCATGAAACAAAAAACAAAACAAAAAAGATTTGTTGATCCAAAAGAAAATAAAAATAACAACATAGCAGGAAAACAATCTTCGCTAACTTCTGCTCAACATGTTTCTCCATTTTTATAAACCATGCACAAATCCCTTTGGAACTTATTATGAGCTTTTGAACAACAAGTGTTGAGTTGGACTTTTGTACATCTCTTGAGCAAGTTCCAGGTTGTGAGTCCAGCTGTCGGGCTCTCACACACAAAAACAGGCTTCAGTCTGAGTCCCCAGTGAACAGTGTCGGCTACGGTAGAGGTTCCTCTCAGGCCAGATGAGCATGCTAGTTATCTTCCCCATATAAACAAGATAAGCTCCATTTCTTTGGCCCTCACCAGGGTCCAGAGGTTAGAGAGTCCATTCTTTCTATTATGCTCTTATGGTTCCTCTCTTTGACCTTTTAATTCTTCTTTTTATTTTTATTTTTATTGTTTTGTTTTGTGTGTTGTAAGGATAGGTGCCGTGTCTGCTTATTGTCTGACAAGTAACTTCATCTAATTTCAGTTCAGTTCAAGTCAATTTTATTAGTTTGCACCAACAGTCAGCTCAGTTCCCTAGAGTTTACTGAAATTTTGTTTTTTAATAAGTGCAGCAGTTTATCCCGTAAACAAGTACCTTTCTTAAGAATGACAGACATTCCAGATATTGTCGGAGCCCACACACCAACACAAGCAAACACAGACGCACAACAAGGAGAGTGAAAATATTTGTGAGGAAATTGCTCGAGAAGGACATTGCAACTGTGCCATTTGGCTGCACCAAACCATTGTCCGCTGAGACTTGCCATGGAAGCTGGCAGCAGTTGTTTGTGTCTGCTGTGCCATCGTTCAGCCCAAGACCGTCAGTTTCATTCTCATGCTTCAGTGAGGTGGATGGGGAGGATGTCCAAAAACGCCCAGCATAAAGACAATGTATATAGTCTCTACAGTGCATTGTGTCTGTGTGCGTGCATGCATGTAATGCAGTGGCAACATTTTTCCCTCAAATTAATGAATACATGTACGCAAACACAAACTAATAATGCTGCATATACAAACATGCAAAGCAGACATGTAAACATGAGCACGCACATTTACACACACCACTCATATATGAACACATGCGCACATCTATGCACATGCATTTATGTACACTGGACTCTGCTAATGATGGGTGGCAGTTCGATGCTTGTGTGTGTGTTCCAAAAGAACTGGCATTACCACTTGGGCCAAATCAGCCGCCAACAGCAGCAGGCTATTAACAAAACTGTTTCTTTGTTTGCTTTTTTTTTTTTTTTCAGTTTTTTCCTTTTTTCTTTTTCCTCTTGAGAGGTGCCAAGCAATTAATGGTCTGCCTATGGGAGACCAGTAAACCGTGCCGCACATATGCACATTAATACAAGGCATGGAGACAGAGCAGGTTACACCATGACAAAAACATGCATTATACATACATATAAGTCTGAGCAGTATTATAAGATAGCTGAAAGAAAAGAACACCTTCTGGTATCCAAAATACCAAGATACAATTTGTGTTGGGAAATTCAAAGCTTCCAGGAACATACAGGGATGAAAAGCTGTGTGTATTTATGCGGTGGATGGTAGGTCAATAGTTTCCTTGAAGACATTATGGAACAGACACAGCTTTTGCTATTTTTGTCGCTGCCAGGAATTAATCTGTTAGTACAAGGAAAAGAAGAAAATATGGTGCGCTCACTGGCACGAGGTGGTAAAACTATGGCACTGAAGTGCAAACAACTTCTGTTAAACAGATGCTATCACTGTTATATTGTGCCACTTGAGCAAAGCTGATAAGAAGCACAGCAATATGAAGACAGAGCCAAAAAAGGGGAAGAATCAGGTGACGTTTGCATAAAGCACCTATGACCTGCCCATCACATTGCCAGGTTTAAAGCGAAGCATGAATTATTTTTATGTAATACGACTGTTCTCAAGCTGATAAAATCTTACTCATTAGCTTCTTGTAAATGTGTTCTCTGGAGAATTTACATGTGAGCAGCTACAACAGATCTAAGCCACTGAAGTGGCTTTCTGCTATTTTTCATATAAAACAAAATAGCTTAGCCATGTTTAAAAAGTTTAATAAGATTTTATATAATTAAGTTGAGAGAAATGTAAAAAATTATTATTATGTGTGTGTATAGTGCAGTTCATCATTTCCATCGTTTTCAATGCATCCTGCCGTTCTGACCACATTGCATTAGTGAGCATTAAGGGCTAATGGCCTGCTGCCAGCAGACTCACAGAACTCCGGTCCATGGTTCAATATCTACACCTACCCTTTCCAATGGTACAAAAATCACTCCTCATATGGAGTAAAGCAAAGAGAGAGAGAGAGAGAGAGAGAGAGAGAGATAAATGTGGTGAGAGTGCAGAGTGGATGATTCTGATTAATGTTCAGCCACATCATTCTAAACAGAGGATGTGGCTGAGCCATAAAAAAGCAGAATGTGAGATAATGTGGATTTATAGACCTTTGGTGGTAATGAGTACACAAGCTCATGTAATTATAAATAAGTTGCAATAGCCTTCACCATCTCCTCTCAGGCTCTCGTTTCAGGCTTCAAAAATATAAAGTCGGTGTCTTTAGCCATTCACAGAACAGCAAGTTCTCATCTTAGTCCATCTTATATCACCTTTGTGCCTTAGTAATAACAGAAGTAGACAGCTTATGTTCCTGTTTTTAAAGACTGATGGAGTCCACATGGGTGATTCAACCAGCTGTTTTTGGAAAAGTTGGCAAAAACTACAGTGCAAACTTTATTTCAATATTGTGCTATTAACCCCACACAAATGGGATCCCAATGGCCTTTGAAAAGCATCCTTATGTGACCAGTTAAGAGTGAGACTTGTATTGTTGTATCATGGCATTGACAGCAGTATTTGAATGCCCTGATAATGAGAACAGACCAATTCTGTTTCTATTGGCTGCTATACAGATGCAAATATACATGAACATCTCTTCAGATGGAGCATCAGCCTACACTGCAAAGCAACTCCCCCAACGATGAACTCACCCGCAAGTGAAGGTAACAATGAGGCACACACTGAGTCAGATGGCACCACAAAATGAGCTGTCTTGTTGTTGGTGGCCTTTTATTCAAGTTTGTGTTGTGTGTACATATGAAGTGCATGCATATGGCTTTGATTGCCTGGTTTGAGGGGTTTAAGGTTGGATGGGGGAGCATTTTTTTTGTTGTTGCCCTTTCTAGATTGTTCACTTCTGCAGCTCTAATCAGTCCAACCAGCCAAAACTATGATCACAATTTTACAAAAAAGTCAATCAAATCATTTTTGATATGTTTTACACGTTTACATTGCAAAGTGACAAGTCAGTGATATGCAGATTTTCACCATATGTCAAAAATCAGCTGCTTGTGTACTCAACAGGGTGTCACCAGCACAATACCAGAGAGTAGGTGATAGAAACACAAAGCTACTGTCATTAAAAAACTGTCCAAAAAACTCACTGAAAAGCCTTCAGCTAATCCAAAATGCTGCAGCAAGAGTCCTGACAGGGACTAGAAAGAGAGAGCATATTTCTCCTGTTTTGGCTTCCCTTCATTGGCTTCCTGTTAAATCCAGAATTGAATTCAAAATCCTGCTCCTCACATACAAGGTCTTAAATAATCAGGCCCCATCTTATCTTAATGACCTTGTAGTACCATATCACCCTATTAGAGCACTTCGCTCTCGCTCTGCAGGCCTACTTGTTGTTCCTAGAGTATTTAAAAGTAAAATGGGAGGGAGAGCTTTCAGTTTTCAGGCCCCTCTTCTGTGGAACCAGCTTCCAGTTTGGATTCTGGAGACAGACACTATCTCTACTTTTAAGATTAGGCTTAAAACTTTCCTTTTTGCTAAAGCATATAGTTAGAGCTGGACCAGGTGACCCTGAATCCTCCCTTAGTTATGCTGCAATAGACATAGGCTGCCGGGGGATTCCCATGATGCATTGAGTTTTTCCTTTCCAGTCACCTTTCTCACTCACTATGTATTAACAGACCTCTCTGCATTGAATCATATCTGTTGTTAATCTCTGTCTCTCTTCCACAGCATGTCTTTTATCCTGTCTTCCTTCTCTCACCCCAACCGGTCGCAGCAGATGGCCCCGCCCCTCCCTGAGCCTGGTTCTGCCGGAGGTTTCTTCCTGTTAAAAGGGAGTTTTTCCTTCCCACTGTCGCCAAAGTGCTTGCTCATAGGGGGTCATATGGTAAATGGTAAATGGCCTGCATTTGTATAGCGCTTTTCTAGTCCCTAAGGACCCCAAAGCGCTTCACACTACATTCAGTCATTCATATGATTGTTGGGTTTTTCTCTGTATCTATGAAGCGCCTTGAGGCGACTTTTGTTGTGATTTGGCGCTATATAAATAAAATTGAATTGAACTGAATTGAATTAACTCAAAAGTTTTTTTGGTAATTTCCTCTTCTCACTGAACACTTACTCCCCTCTGGGTTATTGAAAGATCCTAAGAAATGACGTACCTTACAGCAGTGGTTTCACCTTAACTAGACGTTTTGGGCAGGAAAATTAGCTGCAAATCCACATTTGTCTCCCTCTACATGTTGGCTAATTTCATATTGTGATATGTGCATGATCCTAAATGCATGTCTGTGCATGTGCGTTCATGTTTAGTGTGTGTTTATAACCATGTATTTTTTGCTGGTATTTGTATGTTAAGTGTGTTTGTGAGAAGTGGCTGCGACAGGCAACCAAGAATTATCCAGTGGCTTGCACCCCAGACAGACTGTGCGTACACAGTGTGTCAGGCTAGTAATTGTGGGCTCAGAGGGAGAGAGGCTATACCAAGTTAGCCTTATTATTATCATTAAAGCGAGAGTTAGCTTGCTGTCTGAAGCTAGGTTGAACAGTGAGATGTTTCTCCAGACAAACTGCTGCTTACAAGCCTTCTGTTTGTCCCATGTGTGCTTGGTGAATCAACTGCTGCCTGGCAGTATTTACTGCCAGGTCATCACTGCAAATAACTACGTCTTTATTTGACCTCCATTAAAATGAAAGATTATACTAATTGTTTCAGGCAACTTTCTCTCCCAGCAGTGTGTTAGCCCTATAGGTTGACCACCTGTGTACTTCAATAACCAATGAAGGCTGCATAGTTTTCAGGTGCTGAGAGCTAACTCTAAATATCTGTGTATGACAAATTGTACCTGTAGTCCAACTCTGGACTCAATTAACACACATAACTGCTCAGACAGCTGCTCTATGATTGCATTGAAAGTCAGAGAGTGAGAGTGGAGCAGAGGGGTTGGAGGGAGAGTAGATTATTTCAACTTTTCAGTAGTCTTGAGTTCCGGCAGAAATGTCTACTTCATCTAATTAAAAAGAGCAAAAAAACAAAAACAAAAGCAAAAAAAAAAACAAAAAAACCAGGAGCAAATGAATATCTTCAAAATGTGTCCCAAGTCATGATTACAGAACCAGCTCTGTAAACATCCTGTGGTATTTCATTCTTTTCTTTTTTTTTCTTTCTTTCTAGTAAATGTCTCTTTGAAAACAAGCATTATTTTCATGGAAAACAAAAATATCACTCTTACTATTATGTATCCCTTACAAGTCAGAAGGGAGACAGAGTTCTCCCCACAGACTGGCAAACCAAACAAGAAAGTGAGCAAAACAGCCCTGGACAACAGACAAAGTTTTATCAATAAAGATGTTCTTCCTATGAAAATAATCACAGCGGCCAAGCAAAACATAACGCAGGATACAGAGCTGTTGTCGGAGTTTTGCCAACAGACGTTTTTCAGGGAAGCTTTGCAGTGCAGGGGACAGGCTACGATTCCTTTTCCCGTTCAAAGCTCCTCTCCACCTGTGCTGAACCACATTCCAGCAGTATCACCTGCTCATCTGTGTACCCCAAGGGGACAGTCCAGGGGGCCCAGGGCTTTCCAGCAGTCTGTTAATAAGGGATGATATGTTTGAGGGCTTAACTTGGTTGCCATGTTGCATCAGTTTGCTTTTTTTTTATGTGTGTGGCAGAGATAAAAGACAACAAGCGCAGAAAAACAGAGATTAAAGCAATAACACTTTTGTTTAAACACATACTGTGTCTAACAACTTGTGAATAAAGTCGAGCTCTGAGGCTGATATCATGAAAAATAACACCTGGAGGTCATTTTTTGCGATGTTCCTTGTTTGCCTGCTTATTTAAGCCTTTTCCTACCCATTCAATTTATAAATAAGAAATAAAAGATACAGTAAAAGGTTTTTTTGGTAGTACAAATTTTATGCCAAAGTACGGAAAAATATAACCCAAGAACTTGACAGAAATTACGAAGGACATGTTCAATATTTCTAGCATTTGTCTTTGGACAGGAATGGGAAGAATTTAGATTTCTTCCATTTATTAATAGCACACGACAGAAGAAGCGTATGGGACTCGTGTGAGTGGTCTGTGTGTGAGTGTGTGCATGTCAAGCGCACAACAGGTGCCAGGCACAACAGGGGAGAAAAACATGGTGGGGTTAGATCACAGCCGGGCTTCCCGCTAACGCAGTGTCACAAACAAAAAAAAATGGGACTGAGCATAACTTTGAGCGCGTCTGTGTGATTGTGAGACTGTGTGTGATGTGTGTGTTTGATAGATAGTGTCTGAGAGGATGCACACGTGCATGTGTGTCTGTGAGGGTGTGCTGTGTCTTCAGCTGTACGTGTGTAACAAGTGAAAACAGTACAAGGAAATGAATGAGGTATGCGTAATGCTTGCTGTACTGCATTGTTCATTAGGCTACAGCATGTGTGTGTATTTGTGTGTAGCCTATGTCTTTCTGTCAGAGTTTGTTTGCTTAAACACAAATTCTTGGGAAACAATAGGGGGTATGGAAAATGTTCCCAGCTCAGCTTTTGAGGTTTGTCTGTCAACATTTCAGAACTTGCCAGGCCTGTGATGCTTTTTCGTTTCACTCATGTATGGCATAGACATGCATGGTTAATTTATCTTCTTATTCTAAATATCTTCCTTAAATCTCTGTATATGCAGTGCATCTTAAAAAGTATTGACAGTGCTTTACTTGTTCCACATATTGTCACGTTACAGCCTTATTCCAAAATGGAGTAAATTCACCTTTCACCTCAACGTTCTATATACAATACACCAAAATGACAATGTGAAAAAAGTTTCAAACCAGCAGGACTCTTCTACCAGGCCGATCTGAGTGGTCAGAGTAGCAGGGCCTCACTCAGGGACGTGACCCAATGGTCACACTGACAGAGCTCCAGCATTGCTCTGTGGAGACAGGAAAACCTTTCAAAAGGATTTTTACCATTTCTGCAGCACTAAACCAGTCATGACTGTATGATAGAGTGTCCAGACGGAAGCCATTCCTCTGCAAAACATACATGACAGCCTGCCTGGAGTTTGCCAAAACGTACTCTCAGACCATGAGAAACTAAATTCAGGCCAAACTGAACTCTTTGGCCTGAATTATAACCATCACGGAGGAAACCAGGCACAGTTCATAATCTTGTAGCATTGAAATTTTTTGTATTTTTAACAAATTTATAAGAATTTCAAGTAAACGGCAAGATGTACTGCAAGATGAATCAAAAGCTGATGGTCCTCTTCTGTGTTCCAGTATTCTGACAAGATTCCCACCACTGGTTGAAATGCAGCCCCAAACCATGACAGAGCCTCCTCCCAGCTGTTACCAAACTACTCCAGAGTCCAGACATACCTTTTCTCCCTGTTTCCCTTCCTTATCAATGGCATCTTGACAGCCACCATACCACTGAGACCATTTCTGATTAGCCTTTGACAATTTTTTAGGCCTGCAACCTCTTCTTTAGTCCTCCACTAACAAACCAAACTATGATATGACAGCTTTAGACTAATAGGTCTTTGTGAATCGCCTTGTTTGTGTACACATTGGTTATTTTTGTTAGGTTTAGATACAGCACTGGTTCAGTTCTTGAATTAGGTGTGTTTTTACACTTGAATGATTCCTAAGTCAGTGTTAAGTAGTTTAATAAAGAGACAAACAAATAAACAAAATATTTTTCAAGAAATATAATACACAAAAACATTTTTTTCCATAATCTATGCCGAGACAAACTGTAGCGGAGTGGTATGTCTGCAACTAATACTGTTTTAACTGCTTCAAAGCCAAATTATCAGTTAATGTTTGGACCTGGCTGCAGAAGCCATTATGTTGGCATTAGTGGCACCAATATACTTTGTGCTGTCCTCGTATGGGCATGCTGAGCTGGATGACCCACAGCACAGATTACTGGGAGTTTCACTTCAACAGCAGTTCCCTAAAAGTCAGACTCAGACAGCAGTACATCTGACAGTGGCTGACATTTACAAGAGCGACTCATCTTACAGTGACTCATGGTGTTAACACTTAAGAAATATAGTGCACAATGTAGCGCAGCAGCAACCAAGTAATCAGTGATGAATTATGTCTTGCTAAGCAGGTGGAAAGGCCAGTCTTAAGTGCTGTGGAGAAATGTTTAAGTTTGACGCTTTAGGTTTCGTGTTACAGTCGTATTGGCAATATAATTAAAACAAAATTGAATTTCGGTTTCTTTTCTGGACCAATGTTTAATATGACAATACAGATAAATACTTATTGCAGGCTGAAGTTTGTCTTTAATGCCATTCATGCAGGAATGGCATTAAACATACAAACATACATTTGCAAGAACAAAAATGCAAATAAAATTGTAACAAGGTGCAGCAACTTAAGCCATTCAAATCTAATTCTTTAACATTTGTATATATTTAACAAATATGTCAGACTGCTTTTTTGCATTTGTGCAATATCTCTAAAATTAGAAACATCCTCACTCTGTGTGATGCTGAAAAACTAGTTTATGCATTTATTACTTCTTGGCTGGACTATTGCAATTTATTATTATAGGTCTGTCCAAAAAACTCCCTCAAAAGTTGATCCAAAATGCTGCAGTGAGAGTACTGACAGAGACTAGAAAGATCAAGCATATTTCTCTGCCATGATCCATTGCTTCATCTCTACTTACCTTTTTTTCACTCTCTGAGTTTATACATCACTCTGCATTCAATCATTAGTTATTATTAATCTCGGACTCTCTTCCACAGTGTGTTTTTTGTCCGGTCTCAACCACCAGCTGGTCGTGGTGGATGGCTGACCCTCCCTGAGCCTGGGTCCCTGAGCCGGAGGTGTCTTCCTGTTAAAAGAGAGTTTTTCCATCCCAATGTTGCCAACGCTTGCTTAAAAGGAGTTGTCTGTTTTATCGGGTTTTCTCTGTCTTATTGTAGGATCTTTATCTTTAATATAAAGCACCCTGAGGTGACTGTTGTTGGAATTGAATTGAATTGAATTGGATTGAATTGAATTGAATTGAATTGAATTGAATTGTGGGCAAATCTGTACCAAAGTTACCTAAGCATGTTCATTTGCTTCTGATTTTAGAGTTAACAGAGAGCCTCAGTGTGAAGTCTGCTGTCAATGGATTACAAAACAAATCCACATTCTTAACATTCTTTCTCTCCAAAGTGACCTTTGCCGCTGGGGTCTTTTATGCAAATATTTGCATGAAAGAACATGTGCCGGTTTATCTGATAGTGCTGTATCAATGTGTATGATTGGTAGAGAATTTGTTGCTCGCAGCAAATTCTTTAAAAACACCCTTAGCATATGAGTAAATACTTGGTTGCAAAAGCTATTTCCCTCCCCTGGCCAGCAGAATATCAAGGACATGTGTTTGTGTGTGTTTTGGGGAATTGTTTAAGGTGGAATTGCAAATAAAAGTCCCAACCTCGGGGTGTGGAATTCCAGGGTCGGCATTCGAGGAACATGCCCAGCCCTGAGAACAGGCGAGCCCAAACCCCCCCTCTGGACAAATTCAGCTTTACACAAGACATCTCCAACACACAGTTGCCTCGCACATAACACACACATGCTACCCTACCCCCTTCCTTTTGTTGTTGTTTTCCCCCCCTCTTACAATGGAAAGGCATCTCCACTTTCTAAGAGGCCACAGTGAGAGATCGGCTCAGTAGTAGAACAACAAACAGAATCTAAACTGGCTACGCTCTGCTGCTACCTGCTATTAAACTCAGCAAATGATTCTGAAAGACAAGTAACAGATAAAAGACACAAACAAACGATGATAATTGTTGATAAAGCCACTTTTAGCTTAATTCAAACAGCATCAAGGGGATCATCCGTTGCTGAGGCCCCAGTAGCACTGAAGCACTCTGTGAGCCGCTGTCAATACAAAGCTCCTTTGAGTTTGAGCATTGTCTCTTCATCGATTTGTTCTCTATGATTAGTCAGCAATCTGCTATCATACGGGGCCCTGGCCTACTTCTTCACTGGAATTTGACCCATGACATCAGTCTGCTGAAAAGAGGCCAAAGTCTGTCCAGCCATGGGCCTCGTAAAATCCAGGTGGAACAGTCTGAAAATGCGGCTATTTAAAATGAGTGACCTTCCCCTTTCTTCGTCTCTTTCATCAGGACACAAACCGCACATGAAAAATATCTCCAACCTATTCTGATGTGACCTTTCAGAGTAGAAACAGACAAAAGGTATGCAGTGAAACATTTAACGAATGGTCTCTTAACTCCTAAACAAACTTTTGACCCATCTTAAATTAATCTTAACTATGAGGTAACCATTAATGTCATAAACACAAGATTTCAAAACTGTGCTAACGTAATATGATCTGTGCTAGAGAAATATTTGGATTTCGGACTTTGTGCTCATTTCCCGAAATTTTACGAGGTCTTGATGGGCCACGTGTAGACACACATATTTGTGCATACACACAGCAGCACACACATGGAAGGATGATGGAGGAGGGGTTGTAGAGAAGGAAAACAGAAAATGTGAGAACAGAAATGGGGGGGGGGGGGGGACTGATTAATCCTCCCTTTGGCGGCATTCTCACTGGACACCCCCTCCCAACCTGCCTTCTTTTCTGTGAGGTGGTTTGATGTTTCTTTCTTTCTTATCAATAGCACCTTTGCATCAATTATCCAACAAAAACATCCTTCAGAGGGAATGGGGATGGGGGAGTGCAGAGGGAAAGGATGGGGTGGGTTTTCTGGGGGAGTGTGGGAGACAACCTCCTTGCAGCACATTCCAAGCTGTTGTCATCCCTGGGAATTTGTTTCCTGTCAACATCTTAAGCCCATAGATAATATGTTATCAGAGATGAGAGGAGCCCCACGATGACAGAACAAAATATATATAAGGAAAAACCTTTTAAGTGAGATGACTTTGATATTGATAAATGTTTGAACAGAATGGGAAGACTCACTTGGTGGTGTTGTGATCCAAAACATGGGAGAGCAGAGTAAAGGAACGTTCCCCTGGGACTACCCCTGAAATAATTATTAGGAAAGCTGATAAAATCAAGAGGTTGCCAGGTTCTTTCTCAAAGTGACATAAAATAAATTCACAGATTTCTCTCTATTATGAATGTTTTCATAGGTATTTATCCTAATTTATGAGGTGCGCCAAGCATGAGTTTTTTAAAGAGTTTCCCCTTGTATGCACAGAGATTCGAGTGCCTGCTAGACAGCCAGCCTGGGGCCAGTAAACCTCTCTCTGTACAGGCAACCACAACCATTCTCTCTAAATTACGTCATCTTTCCAGATCCCGAGAGTGAAAACAACAGCTGATGCCTGTTTTGACCTCTCAATTTGTTTCTTTTTTCATTTTTCTTTTCTAGATTCATTTCATTTTGTAGTAAATCAAAAGCCATTCTTAGTCTTAATTATGTCCTTGATATCACAAAAAGCAAATTTCTAAGTCATAGTAGTAGCCAACAAATTGGATATTTTTCCTTCTTTAATTTTCTTCAGTTTATCCAACCTCATTTCTTTCTACATCCCTGCTCTCCTTCATGCTTCTCCATCTCTGAGACCAACTTGGAAGGAAGTGACTGTAGGTCAGTGGTATGTCTGCAGAGTAAACAGTGGCTAACAGAGGTCTGGACCAGGCTTATCAGGTCTGTCTGATTGACTCTCCACTCCCTCTTTGTTTAGACGTCCTGACAGGCGGGTCACTACTCCACATCCTTCTCCGCCTCCATCCCATTATTCCCACAATTTCATGTTGTAAAAGTGAAAGGCCATGTTTTACTTCTTTACTTCAAGGCCAAACAAGCAGATGGAGGTTGTTCTGGGGAAACCAAACACTTCGATAAAGGCAGTCAGGCTGCCACCTCAGCCACTGCAGGTCATGATGCTCAGACAGGCATCTCTGTTATGTGGCTCATTCAGCAGAAACAGCAGGGAAAGGTAAATGCATGTTGTGTGTCTGTTGACAAATATTTACAGCCCCTTTCAGACAACCGAAGGAATGCAGGGGAATGTCTCTATCTCAGGTCATTTACCCCCCCCCTCCCCTTTATCTTTCCCCTCTGTGTGTGGTAGCACTGTGTTTCTCAGCTGTTCCCTCATTCTGTCTGAGGCCGCCGTGGGCTGTCAGCCTGTCAAATTAAAGCTCTGGTCCCCCAGTCTTCCTTAAATGCCACACGCTTTGTTTTCACTGAGGAGTGGTGCAGAATGCGTGTGATCTCTTGTCGGCCTCCTTCTCATCCATCTCTGCCAGAATGTGAGGGAGCAAAGGAGGTAAAAGGAGACTCAGGCAGGGGCAAGGGGCAGGGTCACACAGGGGGAAGAATTAGGGCAGAGGTTAAGCTAGGTTCCCCCGGCCTTTGCGCTATAGCAGTGTGGCCCTGAAGAAAGGCTGCCAGACACACACACACACTCGTGCAGTTCTCCGCCAATGAGTAATAAAGTCTTCCACTGACATTTCACTCATATCTGCAACACTGCTGTTATTCATGCAGAGTGTGGCTTGTTATTGAGTGCAGATGTGGAGCTGTAATGAGCAGGGGCTCTGGCACTGACTACCCATGAACAGAGAGTTGTGCTGTGGAAGAAAAGAGAATGGGATGGATGAAGAGAGTAAAATGGATGAGTTGAATGAGACAAGACTGTTGTTCAAGGGCTCTGGAAGATGAAGCGTTTCAGGTTATTTTGCAGGTGTGGAATGTGTTGTCCACAGTCACATACGAGTCCTCAGTGGAGCTCTGCTGCAATACCTGTTTTCTTTAGCTGGGTTCCTTTAAAGGCCTGTGGGATGACAGGGAATAAAATGAAAGCTGAAACAACAGATTAGATAAATGAGAGCGATTAGAGTCAGACTCGGACAAAGGGAGGAAAGAAAAACAGAGAGCATAACAAAAAAGGAAAGACTGTAATCCACATCACACTGTTTCAAGTGAAAACCGGTCTGGTTGGAGCCTCTCTAAATCTTACACTGTCAGATAGTAAATTAACTAATAAATTGTAGGGCTAAAAGAAAACTCATTAGGTAACCTACATCAAATGTGTCAAGCAAATTTTCTCACAGCATAGTGGGATATACAATACAGTCATGTTAAAAAGAGAGTTTTCACTGGGAACGATGCAGTCCTGTGAAACATTAAGTACATGCCATGATTCAGTACCGTGTACCTACAGCAGCAATAACTTGTAATAACTGTTTTTAAAATACTCGTTTATGAACAGCTCTTAAGGGCCGACCACTATGCCTCAGCCAGGTGCAAAACTTTGATTCCTTTCCTTTTTTTTGGCCATCGTCTTGTAGGTTTCCAGCTGCACTTAGGATCATTGAATCGATTTGGTCCAAGCTTTAGCTCTCAGGCAGATCACATGTGTCTCTAGAATATCTTGGTGTCTATGGTCAACTCAATGGCTTCAAGGTGCCCAGGTCCTGTGGCAGCACAATAGCCGTAAATCATCACCCCTATGCCATGCTTGACAGTATCCTACCTCATTCCTTCCATAGGACCTAATTCCACAAGTCTTGTGATTTGTTCAGACATAACTTTGCAAAACTAAACCACACTGCCACGTTCATTTGGAGAGAACAGACTTTCTATTCGTAATCCCTTCAAACAAGCTAACAAGTTGTTCAGTCTTTTTCTAATTGTACTGTCAAGAATTTAACATTTAACATATTAACTGAGGCCTTTAAATTCTCACAGTAACAGCAAAAAATCTAGGAGCTACATCTCGCTCCTAGATTTTTTGCTGTTACTGTGAGAATTGCTTGGTTTGGTTTGATTTTAGGTTGAATTAGCTTGAAGTCCACACCTGGGGAGGCTCTGGCACTGCCTTAACAGATACCTGAATTCTTCAGACCGATAAACTGTCAAAACATCTGCTTTAACTGAGGTCTAACACTTACTAATTATCAGTTAATCAAATACATTTGATTATCATTAATTGGCTTTTGCTTCCTTTTTTAATTCCCATGAGCAGGAATGGTATATGTAATTTTTGTTAAGCTCTTGGACTCGAGTCCTGTGAAAACGTCTGTCTCTCTCTCTCTCTCTCTCTCTTTTTAGTTTTTACACAACTCTGTAAACATTTATGTAAAATGTGCATTTGTAGATACATAAGTTATAGAACCAAAT
Organism: Diplotaxodon limnothrissa; assembly: GCF_057381915.1. NCBI lineage: Eukaryota > Metazoa > Chordata > Actinopteri > Cichliformes > Cichlidae > Diplotaxodon > Diplotaxodon limnothrissa. The sequence continues at coordinate 5,545,144 of NC_140602.1, forward strand.
ATCATCACAATTTACTCAATCCACGAGTAAACTGTGAGACATGACAGTTTTTATCCTATTTTTGCAACTTCACTTTTTAACTGTGAAATCTGCAAAGCTATGGTCTTGCACAAACTATTGTGTAACCACTAAGTGACCACTTGAATGTGTTTTCACTTCTCCTTAGCTGCGAACTCAGTGGCCCACTGTTGCAAGTGATGTATCTAAAGATAACATGCACCATTCAGTGTTTCAACATGTGAGACAACGACATTTTACAGCTGCTGATAACATCTGGTTCCACATCCCTTTTTTCTTCTTTTTCCTGTTCCAAACTGCAAAATCATCATTTTGTTCAATTTTGAGAATCATTTTCATTTTTTTATGTCTTTATTTTTAGTTAGCCAGTGGACTCAACGAATAAAAACAAATTAAACCAGTTTAGGGCACAAACTTTGGCACTGGTTAATGCTTGCCAAAAATCTGGGTAAAGACAAGGGTTCAGAAAAGTTACTATAATTTCGTCTGCACTTTCTCTGTTACATACTAAGCATAAAACCAGCAAATGACATCAGTGTCAGAAAGAAAAAAGTTCTAAATGATCACATATGTATCCTAATTTATGAGATGAAAAAACTGTACTACAAGTTGTTTTACCTCAGTCCTCAGAGCTTGTTTTCTGTGTGTGCAGGATCATCTTCTGTATTTTTTATTGCTATAGTAATCACCAACAATGACATTAGTGATGGTAATAAGCGGAGGAGGGAGTCTCCAACAGCAGAACATTCAATAACAGGCTGCGCAACTGTCTGAGCCTCTGTCCATGGTCCTGAACCACTCATATACACCCACAGACTTAGTGCAAGTAGAACAATCTGAACTGATATTCTATTAACAGATAACCCAACCAAAGGTTACGTTCAGAAGAGAAACAAGCAGCAGCCTGAAATTTTTTGTCTATTTGCACACACGTAGATTTTAATGTTTGGAATTAACAGACGGCACTGCTGTAACAAAATGTGTGTTTGACCCCTTAGAATCAGGAAGAAATTCTTGCTGACACATAGCTGCTGAGTAGCCTTCAGCATTGACATGTGCAGATTCACTTCAAATCTAATGAAAAATTCAAATGCTATTAAAAGTTTAAAAGTTAAAAGTCTAATGTAAACAGATCGAGCTATAAGGTAGACAACTTCTCATGGTCTTCTGTCCTCTTCCCTTGACTGAGCATGCTGTCTTCCTTTGTTTTAATCTTCTCTTGCTCTCTCCTGAGATGTCAAAGAAGTAAGTGTGCCGGGAAGAACAAAGCACTCACCTCAAATGGCATCCATTGACATAATGCATGAGGAGACATCCTCTGAAAACACCACAACAGGAAGTGTTTGGACCTACAAAACATCCTGCTTTCTGAAAATTAAATGACATGCTGAAGGAAGTTGCCGGGTGAGCTAGTTTTTGACTTTCTATGACTAATACAAAAAGGACCCAACAGGATAAAAGACTGCTGAGCACACAGTTGAAAATCCAGACCATAGACTGTATCTGTAATTTATTGTCGAGTCTTAACCTTACAATATAAAGCACCTTGAGGTGACAGGTGTTGTGATTTGGCTCTATATAAGGAAAAATCAAACTAGACAGAATTTAATTGAATCTGTTATTCGGACACTGACTTGTAGTGAATGTGTGTATGTTTTACTCACCTTAAGCCACCTTAATATTGTCCACCTCACTCAAACTCTAAATATCACGTGATATAGTATTGCCCATTTTCAGGTGAGTTAACAACTTCAAATGGTGTGAAAATAAAATAAGGAAAAGGTGCTGTCATTACTTACAGTTAACACTTTAGGACAGACACCATTATTAAATCAGAAATTGTTCACTTATTTAACTTTATTCAATACTTGTTTTGCTGTCAACAGTAAAATTAATAATAAAATAATGGCTTTGTAAAACACTTTTGAAAAGTTGGCATTGATAAAACATGCAAAATATATATTTTTTAAAGTTGTTAAAGACATGCATGTCTTTAATACCTGCATGTATTATGCAGATATTATTATGCTGAATCTGTTTCTGGGTTAGTTTAGGCTCAAGTGGCTCAATCTTTGTCTCAGATACTTTTCTCCAGAAGGCATAAGGCTCTTCCACATGGGCAGCTGCAAAGGTGTTGATTTTGGAGCGGGGGCTTCTTTCTTGGTTACCACCTTTACACTGCGTGGTAATATAAAACTAGTTTCAATGTGCACAGTGATGTTTGTGTTCCAGCATTTTTCAGTTAATGGGAGGCTTGGGCCTTGGTATCCCAAGTGTTGGTAGCTTCCTGAATATTACAACCAAATTCTTCTAATTTGAGGGTAACAACTTGGGTCTTCCTTCAGACCTTGTTAAAGGGGTGATACATCAAAATAGCTTGACAATTGACTTGTTTGCACTGATGATCTTGGAATCTGAACTTCCTTCTCAACTTTTATAATCCTACAGCTGGAGAAAATCCTTAGATTTTCTCTGTGTTGCTTGGACTTGTGCTGAGTGTGCTGAGTACTGGTCAATCCAATGAGTACTGCCAAACACGGCAAAGCTCTCCAGAGAGTGGTGCGGTGTGCCAAAAGGATAATTGGAGGTGAGCTTCCCTCCCTCCAGGACATCTACAGGAAGCGGTGCCTCATCAAATGCTCCAGTCACTCCAGCCATAAACTGTTCAGACTACTTCCATCAGGAAGGAGGTTCTGCAGTATCCGGTCCCGAACCAGCAAACTGAGAGACAGCTTCTTCCATCAGGCCATCAGACTGCTGAACACTTTATAGACACCTCACCTCATTATGCACTCCATAATGTACATACAGTGCCATTTCTTTTGCACAATGTCCAACTGCTAACCTCTGTATATTGTATATTTTATTTTATTTTATATATATATATATACACACACACACACACACACACACACACACACACACACACACACACACACACACACATGTATATATACATATTTCGTATACATATTCAGTAATGGGCATACATTCTTACATTTGTACATATATTTATTCTTATAATTCTCAGATTCCCATTCTTATATTTTGCTTTGTTCTTATGTTATTGTATTTTGCACACCTCTGTTGCTTGCGAAGCTCGCACACAAGAATTTCACTCGCATGTGCTGTACCTGTCACGGACCCAGCTCTGGAGGACTCGGGGTCCGTGAGCAGTTTTGACTCACCTCCCGTTGATATTGTTGTTATTATTATTTTGGTGATGTGTGTGTTTTTCTGCACTGTGCTGTGTTAGTCTGTGTCCCACTCATATGTATAGGCAGGGTATGGGTGTGTATGTCTGCGGGTGTGGCTGGAGGATGGAGCTCAGCCACCTGCAGGCCTGAGGGGTGTGGCCCTGCGGAAGGACTGGCCACACCTGAAGTTCATGCCACACCTGTTGGTGATCAGGGCTCGTCGGGGGAGCTACTTAGGAGAGAGTTGGAGCTCCCACCGGCGCAGGATCATTAAGCTAAGACTCCAAGTCAGTGTGTAGCATTAGGAAGTGCGGATCGTGTGTGTGTGCGCGCGGGTTCAGTGTTTAACGGCTGCTTCTGTATTGTCCTGCAGGTGAAACGAGGGACCAGAAGGGCAGCACGCACAGGGTGTGCAGTAACACAACAGCGGGGAGCACGAGCACGAGCACAGACGTCGGAGGGAAGCACGCACACGGGGTTCGAGGGAACAACGGGGAGTTATTGTGTTTACAGCTTTCCACTGTAAATAAAGAGCACTGTTTGCATCGCAGAGTCTGCGTTTTGGGTCCTCCTTTCCCCACATCCCCACGGTCTGCCCTCCAGACCGTGACAGAATGATCCTGCCAACCACCATGGACCCAGCAAACTCAGGAGTTGCCACGGAGGAGAGATCTCTCGCGCAGCTATGGGATTACTGCCGGAGTGTGATCCAGGCTGTAGACCCACACAGGAGACACCTACAGGTAGTGTTCCTTGACAATTACCTCACATCCACTACCCTCACCATGAACATTTTGGACATTAACAAACTTAGGCAATTGATCACTAGTTTAAGGGAGAGCTCGAGTTTTGAATTATTTGGGTTGGGTGGCCCGAGCACGGACAGTTCGGCTGCTCTCCTAGAGACTCTTGCCGCTTGGTTTTTCACGCGTCGGCGGAGGGCTTTCCCGTCGATGCTCGCGGCACAATCGTTTGATCCGCCATTACAGAAGGCATGCCGCACTCTCCACCGCCATTCCATTACGCCTCAACCTACTCCTGCGGTTTCAGCCCGGTCAGCTGGCAACGGACCGACAGCACTCATTACCACAGTGAGTAAACCAGACTATATTGTTTCAATAATAAACCCTGTCATTGACAATCAAAACACAGATGAACAGCGGATTTCCATGCACGCGGCCCCGCCTTCACGGAGGGGAAGGCGTCCTCGCAAGCAGCGTTCAACCACATCCACACTCACTCCTGTGCTGGTCGAAGACTCAGGACCAGCGGCTCTGGACGCCACAGTGAGTAAAATGGACTCTGCCGGTGTTATGAATTCCCTTCCTGTAAACACGAAAATAGAAACTGTTTGCTGTACCTCCAAAGACTCAGAAAATGTTCCCTCTGAGACTGTAAGCTGGGAGCTGGGGAGTTCCGAGCATACAGACCCAAATGACTTTTTGGCTCAGTCTGACCGTATGGAGACGGAGGTTCTCCCCAGGGCTTCCCCAGAGGCCAAACTGGAGGTCTCAGTTGCCTCTGGACCCCTGGAATTTGTTGAGCCAGCTGTAACATTTTCATCCTCTCCACCCTTCATAATAGCCATCTCACCCTCACCTCAGCCTGCTGCCCAGCTGGTAGCTCAGTCTTCAGTCCAGTCAGCCTCTCACCTTCATCCTCAGTTGGAGGTCGATATGCCGGCTGGACCACCTCTGCCATCATTTCACCCATCTGTCCCTGCATCGCTGTCCAGTCTACCGGGAGTAGCTGCCACACCATCGTCGCCTCCGCCCTCTGCAGCCACTTCTTTACCAGAGTTCCGTCCGACTGCAGCAACCACAGTACTCTCGGCTTTGCTGTCCGCATCACCTACTCTACCTTCACCTTCCCCACCTGCGGACACCGCGTCACCATCTTCGCCTCCGGATCATCCATCTGTGGCTGAAGCGCAGCCGGAGATGCCCGCACGGCCAGCTGTGGAGCCCTGCGAGCCGGCGCAGGAGCCCGGAGAGCGGGAGGCGGAGCAGGAGCTCAGAGAGCGGGAGGTGCCCGCACGGCCAGCCGTGGAGCCCTGCGAGCCAGAGCAGGAGCCCGGAGAGCGGGAGGAGCAGCTCAGCGAGGCGGAGCAGGAGCTCAGAGAGCAGGAGGTGCCCGCACGGCCAGCCGTGGAGCCCTGTGAGCCGGAGCAGGAGCCCGGAGAGCGGGAGGAGCAGCTCGGCGAGGCGGAGCTCAGAGAGCGGGAGGTGCCCGCACGGCCAGCCGTGGAGCCCTGCGAGCCGGAGCAGGAGCCCGGAGAGCGGGAGGAGCAGCTAGGCGAGGCGGAGCTCAGAGAGTGGGAGGTGCCCGCACGGCCAGCCGTGGAGCCCAGCGAGCCGGAGGAGGAGCAGCTCAGCGTGCCGGAGGAGCTAGGCGAGCCGGAGGAGCCCGCACCGCCAGCTGCGGAGCCCTGTGAGCCGGAGCTGGAGCAGCTCAGCGAGCCGGAGATAGGCGAGCGGGAGGAGCTCAGCGAGCCTGTGGAGCCCGCGCTGCCACCGGAGGAGCTCGGAGGTCCGGAGAGACCCGCTCAGCCTGAACTGGAGGTCAGCGAGTCAGATGGACCATCACGTCTAGCGCGCCCTCCACGCCAGCTACGCCCAGCGCATCTGCGTCAGCGACCGGCGCGTCATCGACCGGCATGTCATCGGCCATGTACCACACCTCGCTGTTGTTCACCGGAGCTGCGCTGCCGCCACTGGATCCAGGGCAGGCCGCCTGGGGAGCAGCGCCGCCGCCGTCGGACCCGGGGCAGGCCGCCTGGGGAGCAGCGCCGCCGCCGTCGGACCCGGGGCAGGCCGCCGGAGGAGCAGCAACGCCGCTACCGCCACTGGATCCCGGGCAGGCCGCCTGGGGAGCAGCGCCGCCGCTACTGGGCCCGGGGCTCGCCACCGGAGGGGCAGCAGTGCCGCCGCCACTGGAGCAGTGGCAGGCCCCCAGAACTGTTTTGCTGCTGCTACCGGACCCGTGGCCATCTGCTGGAGCTGCAACAGCGCCGCCGCTACTGGACCCAGGCCCCGCCACCGGAGGGACAGCAGTGCCGCCGCCACTGGAGCAGTGGCAGGCCCCCAGAACTGTTTTGCTGCTGCTGCCGGACCCGTGGCCGTCCGCCGGAGCTGCAACGTTGCCGCCATTGGACTCGAGGTAGGCCCCCTGAACTCTTTTTGTAATGATGGGCCGCCTGAGACTGTTTTGTGGCGTTTTTCCTTTTTTGCTCCGTTGCAGGGGGTGCGGTCGGACTTTGGAACTGTGACCTTGGGGGGGTTGTTTCTTTTGTGGTTTTTGGTTCTGGCCCTCCGTCCTGGACCCCCGCCGCCCGCCCTGGGTTGGTTGTGCTGTGGTTTTTGGTTTGTGTTTTTTGTTTTCGGGTCGTCGGGAGCCGACCCTTAGAGGGGGGGTACTGTCACGGACCCAGCTCTGGAGGACTCGGGGTCCGTGAGCAGTTTTGACTCACCTCCCGTTGATATTGTTGTTATTATTATTTTGGTGATGTGTGTGTTTTTCTGCACTGTGCTGTGTTAGTCTGTGTCCCACTCATATGTATAGGCAGGGTATGGGTGTGTATGTCTGCGGGTGTGGCTGGAGGATGGAGCTCAGCCACCTGCAGGCCTGAGGGGTGTGGCCCTGCGGAAGGACTGGCCACACCTGAAGTTCATGCCACACCTGTTGGTGATCAGGGCTCGTCGGGGGAGCTACTTAGGAGAGAGTTGGAGCTCCCACCGGCGCAGGATCATTAAGCTAAGACTCCAAGTCAGTGTGTAGCATTAGGAAGTGCGGATCGTGTGTGTGTGCGCGCGGGTTCAGTGTTTAACGGCTGCTTCTGTATTGTCCTGCAGGTGAAACGAGGGACCAGAAGGGCAGCACGCACAGGGTGTGCAGTAACACAACAGCGGGGAGCACGAGCACGAGCACAGACGTCGGAGGGAAGCACGCACACGGGGTTCGAGGGAACAACGGGGAGTTATTGTGTTTACAGCTTTCCACTGTAAATAAAGAGCACTGTTTGCATCGCAGAGTCTGCGTTTTGGGTCCTCCTTTCCCCACATCCCCACGGTCTGCCCTCCAGACCGTGACAGTACCAGTGTACAGTGATTTGATTTGACATTCTTTTTATGCTTTTAATGCTTTTAGAGAAAAAGTTGAATCTCAATTGTACTTTAGCTTTACCAGAGATATTTTTTAACACAAGTATCTGTAAAAGTAAAGAATTCTGTACTTTTGCCACCTACATTTCACCATGGAAAAAATGGTTCAAAGAAATCACTAAAAGCCCACAATTACCATGACATTCACGCCCATGACAAGTGTATGTAAACGTCCAACCACAACTGTATAAAAGATAGTTGTGGCTAACATGATTGGTTTTTGGATTCCAGTTTGTAAGTCTTTAGCTGAGTATTTTGGTCATGACCTGTTTTTGTTGAAACTCTGTGGAAAAAGTGAAAACTCTGTGCACTCATATTAGTTAGTCATAGTGTAGCCACTATGGAGAGAGTCACTTTATTGTTATTTTACTCTAAATGTGACAAAATATATGTAGTGAACATAAAATATTTAATAATAAATTAAATTAGTGACCAAGACCAAATACTCATACACTGAGGTATGATACGATACAATATGGTAGTCCAACATTAGTACAACCTAGAACAAAAAACACTCAACAATGCCCATACTGCACAGTTACCTTTAAAAACTGTTATTTAAAAGCTTGATTGATGTGGTAATAAATGAGGGTGTTTTGTTTTTTTTACTTATTTAGCCTGCATTGTAGGACTCTATATTATCTGCCAGATGACAAGAGCTCATAGTCATAATGGAGGATATATAATGGGTCTGGCAGAATCAGAATACTTTATTAATCCCTAAGGAAATGATGTGGTTACAGTTGCTCCAAGACAATAAGAACAGTAATAGATGGAGCCAAATTAATCCAAATTAATGACAAGAATATTTATCTCAGTGAAGAACAGTTTGTGATCTGTGTTCTTGTGGTTGGCTAAGTATGGCTGCATTGTGTTAAAGGTAGAGCTAAACTCAACTGACAAAATACAGACATGGTGCTTGGGATTTTCCAGGTGCTTAACAATCAGGTGAATGATACTGGTGACTGCATCATCAGTACTCTTCCACTGTCTGAAAGCAAGTATGTATGTGAATCTACAGACACCTGGATGACAGGAAATCAATCTGGAGTGAGCTATAATGCAAAGGTTGGTCATGAGGAAAATATTTGCCAAGGTGATAAAGAAAGTCTTGGATTTAAATTCTCACAAACATCTATTAAATAAACTCTGCTGGCCTCTAGACAGAATGTAGGTTTTCAGTTTTCTTCAGACCGATACTATGAAGCAGGATCCAGCTATCCAGCTAACTTAAGGGTTACCCTGTGGAATTTAACCGTAGAGATCAACAGGTATTAAATCACTGCCAACCGATTAACCAGTTCTCCAGTGCCACCATTCCTGGGAGAGTAAAAGTCTCTGAAGTATTTTACATTTGATGTCTTTGTGTTTCCTTAATGTGCAACAGTATTAAATATTTCCAAATTAAAATTTATTGCTGGTTGAAAACAAATTGACAACAATTCTATTGACCTATAAGCTAAGTATTAATACATGATTCTAAAATAGGCAAAATGACAAAGCTGTTATACAGAGAAGTCTTTTAACTAACACATTCGGCATTTTGGTTGTTTTTCATTCCTGTCTTCAAATATGCTAAACTTTACTAATACAGTAGTTCTTCTCCAGTCTTACTAACCAAAGCACTTGAAGCCCTCACAACTTCATACAGGGGGCTTAATACTAAACTTCTGTACAGTGCATTTATTCCCCCACACACTCACAATGCTGCTTTGTCTGCAATAGCTTTGTTGTGTTCACTCTGTGTTGTTTATTTAACCTTTTCATATTTTTGTAGTGATAACATTTTATCTTCCTTAGAGAAATCAGCCACTCTACTGCCAGTATGCCTATTTATTAATAGTGGTCATTGGTTAGATGCTATCAGCGCTACCCCTTTCGTGTCAATGTACAGGGAAACCCTGGGTTAACAAGTTTATAACCACGTTTGTGTGACCACTTATCTAAATTACCAAAGTTATAGGGTAAGTGAATGTACTCAAAGCACGTTGAACTCACTTTGTAGTACAGGGCCTAGATGCTGCACCCATGTTTTACAGTTAGTACATATACATATACAGGAGACCGAAAACGTAGGTAATTTGTACATTATACATTATTTGTACATTATTCAGGTAAAACAAATCAGTAATCTATGATAAACCTTATCTTTATTCTGCACTGTTCTTCTTGTCAGTCACTGAAAGGTTTATCCATAACTGTATCTACCTATCTGTACTGATAAAGATAGCATAGATGAAGACAAGAGGCCAATGTATTCCTTAAAATATACTGTTAAGCGTCTTCCATCTTGTGTCTATTTCTCCTATTGCATTTCAAATGCACCACTTCTATACATGCACATTCACTGAACACATGACTGCAAGTATACATTTTCAGTTGTTTACATTTAAGACCACTTCATTCTGCTTGACCACTAACTTGAAGGCACATACTGTACACACACCAACATGATTTTCATTGGAGAAACCAAACACCTGCTCTTAACCTGGAGCATTTAAATTCCTCTCTGAATTCAGCTGATGTTCACAAACCTTTGTGAACATAATGGGAGACAGAAGTCCTCAGCACTGACCCTTCCAATACCATAAGTTCCAACTTGCCAGCTGGCCAGTTAATGATCAACCAGAGTTTTGATAGGATTTATTGGCTGAGCTGATAAATTTCCGCATGTCAAACACAAGAGAAGATCATTGACATTCGTTCTCCATTATGAAACGCATGCTTTAGTAGGAACCTGTCTTTTCGGAGAAACTGAGGGTTGAAAGATTGATTTGGTGTCTGCCTCTTGCTGCATTCAAGCCCTGCCCTTCTGAGCCCCTAATCTTTCTTTCATTGACTAGAAATTTCTGTCATGTAGCACAATAATGTTTTAAAATTCAGTGATAACCTTATAATCAGCAATCAAACAATTGTTTTGTTTCTTGTGTTGCATTTCTTCTTTAATTTTCAGCATAACTGGAAGACAATGAATAAAGTAGTCAAACATGCATGCTAATTTCTATGCATGCTAGCACAAGAATCATGTGACTTTATACGGCTTACTATTTAGACTTTATTGTGTCAAGATACAAGAATATCATGGTAAAATGCAAACTGTGACCAGGTCCAGTGTTGTAAACATGATATAACCCAATTATGTGACAATCCCTACAATCCTCACACAATTTTGTAGGAAGGGGATAAAATGTCTAGTGTAGCAAATTGTTTTCTGCAGTGAGTGGAGTAGTTTGTAGTCATCATATCATCCATGATGGTTACATTGCACTTGGATTTCTATGAACATGCAGGATTGTCATGTCCCTTTCTTGTGATGAATGGGATGGTGTTGTAAAAAAAAAGGAGAGATTCACATTTTAGTCAAGACTGTCTTAAAATAACTTGAAACTCATTTAAATCCAACTAAATTTCAATCTAAGTTAAACAGGGTCCAGCTCAGCATTCATCATACTTTGCAAACATCCACCCAGTCCAAAGTTTGGCTGAAACTAATTTCAAGCTCTAAATTAAACTGGCATCATCCAAAGTCTTTTCTGTACTGAATTACCCCACCACAGCGGCTAGTGAGGAAGCACTCTCTGTGGAAACATAAGAGGAAATTACACACGAATGAGACCGTATTTGGACTGATTTAAGCCAGTAAAACAAATACCCACATCTCTTCAATTTCAATGCAGCCAGTCCCACAGCATTAAGTTTTTAACTACAGTTGTGCAAAGGGAGGTCCTGCAAAATAACAGCAGAGTCTTCAGGCAAGAAAATTGAATCAGGCTCAACTTTTGCTGCACCCTAACTGAATGCCATCTGGCAAGGCACTGCATTAGTCACTCATATATACACATGCAAGCGTACATTCCTGATGCATTACTTTTAAATGCAAATACTGTATTTCTGCTTTTTCCATCTCTGTGATCATCAGAGATTAGATTTGTAATTTTGTGTGTTAAAAACCAATGTGCAATGCTCTTCTCTAGTACGTCTTAAAACGCCCAATCTGTTCCTCATACCAGAGTTTCTACATCATATTTTACATGTAAGCAGTACCTAAAACAACACCGTCCCTCCAACCGTGTCCATGTCTTAACAGAAGGCAGTATTTTGCCTGAATACCTGCTAAAAACCCTTTATAGACACAGACTACTGAAGATTCTCATTAAACTCCAGCTGCTGTTTAGAGAATGTTTTTGACTTGAGAAAATGTGGACCTCAACTAATCCCACTAAACTATGAATAGCACCATGACCACTACATAATTCGGATTCTCTGGAGGCAACCACAAAACATAATTATATCAATCCACACACATTTGAGACTCATTTGGAATAACAAAACAGTGTGTCTATGCAGTTTAAACTTAACGTGGAACCTTATCATCATACCTGTTTCCTAGTATCTTAATTTGACTTTATTTGCTCTTACAGTTCAGAGTAGACATTTGTAGGATGGTGTCCAACTCTCTGAGCCAGACGACAGAAGGTGGACCCTTATTCCTGGGAATTGCACTTGTGGCTGGGTATTTCGACATAGGAAGCTCAGGCACCGCAATAATGTATTTGGGGCTTATGATTAACAGAAAATCAACTAGAAAATGAAGAAGACAAACACTAACCCTGAGTAGATAGTGTGGTTTGAAAGTCCAGGCAATCAGTCTCCTAACATCCAACTCTACCCACTGCAAAAACTCAACTCCAACTGCTCACACGAAACCATCCTGCACTCCCTCCCACGTGTACAGAATTAGCTCTTTGATTGGTTCAATGAAAGCCTTCATTCATAAATGAAAGTTTGTTGATAAAGAAAAAAATATCTAATAAAATTTTATTTTCTGTACCATCTGTGTTTGTACTATAATTTTGTCAATTTTGAAGTTCAGCAAAACTAGACCACAAACATTTTCAAAAGTAGTGAGTAAACTGTTTCTAATAACAACTGCATATATCCATAACTACTGTTAAATTAGGAGTCAGTTTATCTGTGCTGAAATGACAGAAGGATTAGGGCACATGCTGACCAATTGTATTGATTTTTTTTTTTTTTTAATATTCCAGATTATGTATTTCTTAATGAATAATAAGAAATCTGTTATTTACTAAACTTTACTGTGGATTTTTAACAAACCGCCCCTTGGCATCGATGCCACCATGCATCTGCTGTGACAATAAATGAATATGAATGAAATGAAATGAAAATAAACACCAGTCTCAGTCATACGTTCTCAAATATGGATGCAAATTTTTAAAAGAGAGAAAACAGGATCTTTTTAATCAAAATTACAGCCTTCATGAGTCTTTATACTTCTTTGTTTGTTAACACTAAGAGATATTAAAAATCGTGTAACTGAACTGATTTTGTTGCAAAGTAAATCTTAACTTAAATCCTTCTCTTTTTGCATACTTTTTTGACAATAAGCCACGTACGTGCATACCTACACAAAATCACCATGAAGACATAAGCACACAATGTACACACATACATGCACAAGCTCATGCACACACTGGTAAGTCACTTTCATGTGAACTATACTTCCAAGCAGGGAGCAAAAAACTTTGCTAACCACAGTTTGCCCTTGAGCAGATAACTATGTTTGGTTTGCTAGATTTTGGACTTTATGTTCAGCGATGCCCTGGGAAATAAATGTTCTCATGTCACGTGGATCAACAGAGTAACAAGCAGCGGGCTTTGTCATGAAATCATTTACAAGCACTGTGCGCTTAATGAGTGCTAAAGGTTCATTTTAAAGTTAAACCTGAAACTTGTAGTTAGGACTGAATTAGGTGACCCTGAATCATCCCTCAGTTATGTTGCCCTCATGAAGCACTGATCACTACTCTTCCACTCCTGTCTTTTTCACTCTTAAAACATTTTTTATGCAGCTAATGCATAATGTCATCCTTTCTCTATCCTCTTGTGTAGCTTGTCTTTTCTCCTGTTCTCTTTTATCTCTTAATGCTCCTGTGTTCTCACTACTCTTTGCCATTTGCTTCCACCATTGCTGAGAACTCACAGTGTATCTCTGTGGCTCTCTCGCTAATATTGTATTAGCGAGAGAGGTGTATAACTCACAACATAAAGCAAATTGCTGCTGTAAACATACAATCACTGGCTACTTTATAAGGTACGTGGGATAGTACCCGGTTGGACCCCATTTTCCCTTCAGACATAATTTAACTCTTCATGGGATAGATTAATCAAGATTCTGGAAACATTCTTCATATTATCTTCTATATATTCAGTTCAAGTCTATAGTTGGGCTCAAGCCTATCCTGGGCAAGGTACACCCTGGACAGGTAGCCAGTTTATTGCGAGGCTAACACTAACAGGCAGAATACTGTCATTCACAGTGACATGAATGAATTGGTGATGCTAATTTAGCATCACCAATTAACCTAGCATGGACTGTGGGAGCAGACTTCGGAGTACCCACACAGGCAAGGGAGAATGTGGAAAGTTCCCAGAAAGGTCCCAGCTGGCTGGTGGATTCAAACCCAGGATGTGAGACAGCAAGAACATCACACACTTGCTGTCTACCACATCCCAAAGGTGCTCTGTTTTATTGAGATCTGTGTCCATTTGAGTACAGTGAACTCACTGAGATGTTAAAGAAACCAGTCTAATTTTGGTAGGCCAGTGGGAAATGTAGCCTCAGTAGGTGACAGAAGAGGCACCTGATGAGCTTAAACGGTCTAATTTGTCGTGTTTTCCATTTAGAAATGTTCTTCTACATATCTTGGTTGTGATAAACGGTCATCGGAGTTAACTGAACCCTTCCTATTTCAGTTCAGTTCAGTTCAGTTCATTTTTATTTCAAACATTTCAAACATGTGCCTTCACAATCATTACAAAATATCATTCCATTATTTGTTTGAAAAGGAGTAGGCTGAAGTATTTACTTATTTGTCCCTACCCCCTCAAGTTTTACCTCTCATTCATTTAATTTTTTTGTCTTAAATTAAACAAACAACATATGAAACATATAAACATATGAAGTAAAACAAAACATAACATACATAAATCAAAAACAAGAAATTAGCAAGCCCCACCACAGTATAGTTTCTTTCATATGAAAAATACAGAATGTGTATATTTGCAGATACACAAGTTATGGAAAAACAACAAACCAAAACAAAACAAAAAAACAAAAAAACAACCAAAAAAGAACCGCAACACCATTACCAGCAACATTACCGTCCTGGGTTAACCCCGTTTTCTTCATTCTTATACTTATTTAAAATTAGGTTTTTATATTTTACTTTAAACTGTTTTATGTTTTGACTGTCTTTTATTTCTTCTGTTAGACTGTTCCATAATTTAACTCCTGCAATTGAGATTGACATAGTTCTTAAAGTTGTTCTAGCACTTTGTATTTTTAAATTCCATTTCCCTCTTAAGTTATACCCACCTTCTCTTTCTATGAACAATTTACAGATTTCTTTGGGAAGCAATTTATTTCTGACTTTATACATTATTTGCGCTGTTTTAAGCTTCACCAAGTCTTGGAATTTAATAGCTTGCATTTTGACAAAGAGTGCATTTGTATGGTCCCTGTACCCTACATTATTTATTAATCTAATGGCCCTTTTCTGTATTATAGTTATTGTTTGTGTGTTACTTTTGTATGTGTTTCCCCAGACCTCTACACAGTAGCTCATATATGGCAGTAGTAAAGCACAGTATAAAATGTGCAGTGCTTTCTGATCCAACATATGCTTTGCTTTTCCCAGGACGGCAATGCCCCGTGCCAATTTCCCCCGAACATAAGTAATGTGTGGCTTCCAACAGAGCTTGTGGTCAATGATCACCCCAAGAAATTTTATTTCATTTACTCTTTCTAAATATACATTGTCAACACATATTTCTACTTCGATGTTTTTCTTTTGGTTTCCAAACAACATAAATTTGGTTTTATCGAGATTCAATGATAATTTATTTATATCAAACCACTTCTTTAATATCGTTAATTCCTGTGTGATCATTTCCAAAACCTGTGGCAATTCCCCACCTGCACACAGTATATTTGTGTCATCTGCAAATATTACAAACTTTAAAATCTCCGATACTCTGCAGATATCATTTAAGTACATAATAAACATTTTTGGACCCAGTACTGAACCTTGAGGTACTCCACAAGCTATATCCATCAAATTAGATTTATATTCATTTATTTGTACATATTGTTGCCTATTCCCTACATAGCTTTTTAACCATTCCAAAACCACTCCCCTAAACCCGTACTTTTCCAGTTTTTTTAATAGAATTTCATGATTAACAGTATCAAACGCCTTCTTTAGATCTAAGAAAACTCCGAGCGCATACCTCTTATTATCCATACATTCCGTTATCTTTTCCATTAAATCTATCAGTGCCAAAGCTGTTGATCTGTTGTTTCTGAACCCATACTGACTATCTGTCATTAATTCATATTTTTCCACAAAACTGTCAAATCTTTTTATGAAGAGTTTTTCCAGTATCTTAGAGAACTGGGAGAGTATTGACACTGGTCTATTCCTTCTCTTCCAAAGGAGTCTGGAAGCAGTCTTCTTCTCTGACCTCTGGTGTCAATAAGGAATTTTTGCTCAGAGATCTGCTGCTCGCTGGATATTTTCTCTGTTTTGGATCGTTCGCTATAAACCCTAAAGATGGCTGCGTGGGAAAATCCCGGCAGATCACAAACTGAAATACTGAGACCCGCCCATCTGGCAGTAAAACCATAACACAATTAAAGTCACTTAAATCACCTTTCTGTCCCATTCTCAGTTTGAAATTTACCTGGTCAAGCAGGTCGGCTTGACCAGGTCTACATGCATAAATACAGTGGAAGCCACACAATTGGCTGATTATATATTTGTTATAATGAGCAGCTGAAAACATGAACACCAAATAAAGTGACAAGAGTATATAAACAAAATTCCAATTTAAAACTAAAATAAATTTTTAAAAAATGAAGCTATTGGTAACGTTACACTTTCAATCAGATCATACTTACTGTATTTTTTACAATAAACTAAAATGGCCAAAAAATGTAAAACAATCATGAAAAGGTCTCCAGTGGTATGAAAGTGAGAAGAAAAAAACATGTTTCTAGGGAAGATTTGTGGTGTTCACTGGCCATCGATGCCCTCATTCTTTCATCGTGACGTAACATATGACCTCAAGCTGCTCAGATGACATAATTGCTATCACCTGGATGATGCCCAGACATTCCTGAGGCTGTTCACTGCAGAGTAGACAATAATCAGTATTGTCATCAGCATACCAAAAACATTCTGCACTGTTAAGCATGTGAGAAATGAGACAAAATGCTCTAACACTACTGCTAAAGGATTTCTATGCACGCTCTTCTTTCTTGACTGTCTCTGGGGATTTTGTCTGGGTCACAGTGACCCGAAGTCTTGTGGGAGTTAAAGGGAGTTTGCAGTTTACTAGTGGCAGCAGCAGTTTTATTGTGTAACTGCTTTTTTCTGTCAGAGTGGAACAGTAGAAATTCATTAATGGTCATTAATGGCATTCCTGTTGATGTGTAATTAAATACATTTGGGAAAAGGCCTCCTTGATTTCAAAGGCCGTAGTGGTATGCTGCCATCTGCAGTTGTGTGCATGGGATACAGCACTCTCTTTCTATCTCCTTGTTCGTGTGCTTTTGTAAATTTCCACATGTGTGTGATTTTGTATTTTTGAAACACAAAAATGTAACTGATTTTATCTGTGTTTTATCTGTGTTTTATAGATGCACAGTTACATCGCATGCCTGGTAAGGAAAAACATTGTAGTCTACCTTTTTAAAGTCTAGTGAATAAACGATACAGCTGCTCTCGACCAAAATGCTTGTTTTAATGTCAGATGTATTTTATTGACACACACACATCAAATGATCATAAAATATGCTAAATTATTTATGTAGATTCAAAACTCATATGAAGAACAAATACTTACTTAAAATAGTTAGGTAGAGTTTTGAGGTATCGGTACTTTGCTTGAGTATTTATTTTTCTGACAATATCAACAGTGCTTATTGTGATAATTCGAGTTAAATATACTAGCTTTGTGTTATTCAAAGGTTACATGAAAATACTAGGCAATTTAGTGCAGCTAAATTGCCCTAAAGTACTGTGGTGAAGTTTACAGTGATGCACTCTGTTGGACTGGTGCAGAGCGGCTGTGGTGTTCATGGTAAATCATGGTGATTAAATTCATTCACTGAATTCCACTCTTATATTAGCTTTATACTGTCAAGGGGTGGGAAATCAGCCATGATGGCTCATGTAACATGTGCTCATGTCTTGTTGAATTTAGTTGACTATCCACAAAGAGCAGCAGCACAGCTCAGCTGATCATAGCTCCTACAAAAAGTCTATGTATATTCCCCATAAAAATTACTGTGACATGTACAAGTAAGGCTGCTCAATTAATCGAATTTTAATCTAAATTACGATCTGGGCTTTCAACGATCATTAAAAATGACTGAGCCGATTATTAGCACCTCCCTCGTGCTTTACTCTCGCGCTGCTCCGTGTGGCAAATCGAGCGCACCTCTCTGCGTTTCGAACACACATCACAACAATTAAGAGGATCCGAGGGAAGCTCGGAAAGCTAAGCAGAAGTTATTTGGAGAGGAGAGTGACTGCCGTTGGTTGAAAAGAGAGGTAAAAAAAACTTCAGTGGTGTGGAAACATTATGGGTTCGCGGAGTCAGACGTGGATCAAGTAGACATAGTGTGTAAACTTTGCTACGGTGTTGTAGCTGCGCCTCAGAGCAACACTGCAAAGTTCACTAAACATAGATGTTTACATTTTTCATTTATTTTTTATATTGCAAACATTTGCACTGTTATCAGTATTTGCACACTATTTTATATTATTTTTTGACAATCTTTTAAGCCATTATTCAATGGATTGTTATTGTTAAATAAATATCGTTAAAAAATAATCGAGATCTCAATTTCAGTGAAAATAATCGTGATTATCATTTTTGCCATAATCAAACAGCCCTATGTACAAGTGATTTTTTTTCCCACGCTGCACCACTACAACCAATTTTAGGGTTCCCACACCTGCTGAGTCCCACTTTTAACTCCTCAGTGTACTAATTTATTTGTTTAGATGCGAAGACAGTCACTCATTTACAATTCAGCGAATGTTAAATAGAGCTATTTTTTCCCCATTTGTCTTTCTCTTTTTGTCGTTTACATAAGAGATACTCACAGTGAGTACATTCAGAATTAGGATTATAATTTAAGTTGAAGTAAGGTATTGTATTGCTTTGTGTAGATGTTTTCTTATCAGTTAGCTTGGCAAGAAAAAAACTTGCACAAAGAAGTTGAATCAGTACTTTAAATTTTTTTGCACATGTATATGTACTTCTACCTTCATATGAGGTTATGTGGACCTGACTTATTTGTGACATTTAATCTTAACTGACATGTAATTTATAGAAACTGAGAAAGAGTATTTACTGCTAGGATTGAGTGATATGACCCAAAATTCATATCTCGATATTCTTTATCTGGATGGCGATATACAATATATATATTTTAAGCCATAAAATAAGAACAAAAAGAGAGTTCTTAGTCAAAGCTGTGTCCCAGATCCCACACAGACTCTCACTTTTATTAACATACAGCGTAGATGTACATGGAAAAATTACTCAGAAATAAATTATCAGCATTTATTAAATAATAATGCTCCATAAATAAAATTAAACAATGTTGTTTTTGTGCATAACAAAAAGCTCACAATTGTGCAGTCAAAATGTAAACTAACAGATGCTGAGCATAATAACAAAGACAGACAGATTTCGCAGCTGCTCTGTTCCCAAGTTCTACTGCGTGACTGACAGCCTGGAGTTGGAAATCCTCATTTGCAATCATGTCTCTTAACAGGTGCCATTTGTGGTCTTTATACACACACAATACGGTAATATTACATTGAAGCACAGTACGTATTACTCCGCGAGGCTCCTGACTACGGTAGCCATAATGCTCCAACAATCAGTATTGCCAATTTAGCAACTTTGTCGCTATATTTAGCGAGTTTTCAGACCCCCTTAGCGACTTTTTTTCTAAAAAGTGACTAGTGACAAATCTGGCGACTTTTTCTGGTGTTACTGGAGACTTATTTATGATGACTTTTTGACGTGAAAGCACATATCGCTCTTACTCTTAACAAGCAGCGGGTGCTGCGGTGGGCACCTCGTCCATGCCAAAGCGCTCACAGGGGGAGGATAGTCCTCCTCCAGCTGCTATCAGGACAGGAGATGTTCACCCCCATGCGTCCAAACTGCAAATAAATCGCGCATGAGCGAAGCCGCTGCTCCAGCACTGACTGTAACGCAGTCAGTTCTTCTTTTACTGTTATGTCTTTTTTTGTGGACCACAAGGTTTAAAACTACTTATAAACACACACACACACAAAGTAACTCCACCAGAGTGCCTATTTCGGGTCACTTTTGCCGGTCCAAGCCCGGAAAGGAGCAGAGTTGGAATTGTGACATAAAAAAACAATAATTGCTAAAAGAAATTTAATTTGTATTTCTAAATAAATTCTAAATGCATTTAGGACGTTTTTTACTGACTTTATGTCTCTTCCATGATGTTATTTCTCTCTCCAACAACGTAGGTTACAATTACATTAGCATGACCAATTATGCAAATTAGGCAATGATAATAATGGATTGGATTTATATAGCGCTTTACAATGCCACTATTCATTCACTCTCACATTCACACACTGGTGGAGGCAAGCTACGGTTGTAGCCAAAGCTACCCTGGGGCAGACTGACAGAAGCGAGGCTGCCATATCGCGCCATCGGCCCCTCTGGCCAACACCAGTAGGCGGTAGGGTAAAGTGTCTTGCCCAAGGACACAACGACCAGGACAGAGAGCCCGGGGATCGAACCGGCGACCTTCCGGTTACAGATACGCTTCCCAACCCCCTGAGCCACGGTCACCCCACCTTCATCTAGCGACTTCTAGCGACTTTTAGGACAGCCAATAGCGATTTTCCTTACTGAGGAGTTGGAAACACTGCCAACAATCCATCAAGCGATGCGGCTTCGTAGCTTAGCAAAGTCGTACTAAAACATTTTTTGACAGATTGCTGAGCGCCGTGTACCACATAAAATCGGTTCACGGTCAGTAAGCACAACCAGAATTCATACATGAGGCGCACTGTCGATTTTTGAGAAAATGAAAGGATTTTAGGCCATGCAGCCCCCGTGCGTGGGGCTGCATGGCGTCAACGCGTTAGCAAGCTTGCTGCGCTAATGCATTGACGCCGTCCAGCCGTCGGAGATTTGCCACATTAATGTAGCTATGGCATTAACGTCATTTTAATGAGATTAACGCTACCAGCATTAAAATAGTAATCTCCAAATGTCCTTTTACTGACCAGCTCCTCTTTGATAGCTACCTTGTCCATCTTATCATTGCCTGCAGGTGAAGTGATGTTGTGTTCAGTGAACGAGAGAGGTGAAGCAGAGTAATGTTGCGTAGAGACAAAAGTGGACGAAAGAGAAGCAAACTTGCGGCTCCACAAGTATAATTATAACGTAACATAGACTATATCGATATAAACGATATCGTCACAGCTCATATCTCGTATAAAAATATATCGATATATTTAAAAACTCGATATATCGCCCAGTGCTATTTCCTGCTATTCATTTTTTCACTCTACTAACTCTGAGATATGTTGGTTTCTGTACTCATTCTTCACTTTTTCAAACTGTAGATATATATTTGTAGAAATCCTTACTGTCCCTTCTTGTTTATACCAAGAACTGTTGAGTATCTCTCGATCCTTGTGATGATTCTATAATATGCTCAGTTATCAAACGATTCATGTAATGTCTCTATATGTCATCAAACACTGAACATATAATGCAACAAAATGTAAAATTTAAATCACTAAACTGTTGAACTTTGGCACGTTTTTCCTCATGGAAGGATGTTGTTCCGAAGTGTCTTGTCCCTTGTGAATGGTCAATGAATAGTGAGCAGAGAGCTGTTGCCCAGCCTGATTGCCCTCAGGCCACATCAAGCGTCCACAGTTTGGAATGCAACTTTAATAGGTCAATATAATGATTCACAAGAAGCTATCCCTATCTGATAGACAAACAAGAATTGAAAGTCTTTCTTAGGGGTAGACCTGAGAGTAGTGGAAGAAGAAGAAAAGATATACTATACTCACATGGCCTGGAACATTGAGCACAAACACAACCAGGCGTGGTCATGTATGCCTCATCGTCGCTCCCACAAAGGTCAGGTGTAGGTTACGTCAAGCTTTCCGACCTCAATATAAATGCTACCACAGTTACTTTACTCCTACAAAAAGATTTAATAGGTAAGAACAGGGGGCTGTAACCCACAAAAAGTTAAGTAAATTTATTCAGTGGAAAAGATACTAGAAACTTCTGTTTCTTCCATAACTTTCTTAGTCTAACTCATCACTTCTGTTGTTGTTGATAATATTTCCGTCACAAGGAAAAATGCTGATATGCGGGCTTGCCCAACAGTAAACCATGGTGTGGGACACTGTGTACATAACCACTCAGTTGTGACTAAACAAGCCCCGTAGGCGACCAAACCAGAAAACCTTATCTGCTGCAGTCTGTACGCACATCTACAGTAAATAAGGCAAAGTTAAAAAGGTCAGCCATAAAAAATGTTTAACTTCAGTTTTAGTTATTTGACAGATTTTTTTTTTCCTGTTTTGTCACCTGATTATATTTGTGCATAATCAGCATATTAATGCTATCTTACCTTATTAGGTGTTATGTTGTACTAAGAAAGACTAGAGTCAGCTAGAAAAAAAATGAAATAGAAACAAAGTAACGATTTTTAAAAAGAGGCTTTAAAAAGAGAGGCATGGCAATCATGATGCTTACCATAGGAACACACATGATGTAATTTGTTTTAGTTTTTTTAAACTCCAACACTGATGCTTGTATAAATGGTTTTAACACATTCAAACCTTGCATATATTGTTCTTAAAGGCCACCTTGACATCTTAACATAATACTGCCAAACTAAACGGTGTATGTGGCAATAGTATAACACAATAGCCCTGTCCACACAAGCATCAGGAATAGATGTGTCTACATATTAGACATTTGATCCATGTAATGGGGTTATGGTGAACTGGAGAGAGAGAGCACTCAGATGTTTTTATGGGGCTTGCAGTATTAGCATACTAAAGCCCATTTGCAGATGGAAAACTAAATTCAGCTGTGCATGAGTATTTCCTGAATGTCTCTATGAATAAAGTCGCCCACCATATTGCAGTAGACTTGCAAGCAGTGGAATTCTGGCCACATAAAGTTACTATTATAGAGCCAAGGATCTCTCTCATCCTCGTTTGATGGAGAAAAATAACATGAACTGTGGCCACAGTGCCACAGTAGACAGGCTACTGTAGGCTCTGCATGTCAGTCTTCATTTTACAGTACCACAGCTAGAAACATTAAAGTTCTTTTGTTCAGTTTGGCAGTGATCATTAAAGCCATACAGTGAAAACTACCTGCATTGTAAAACACCCCTCAAAGGGTGATGCAAACATTCCTTGCTATTTCCTTCCCCCAGCTTACTGTACGTACAAGAAACATATTAGAACAGGCATAATCGGTCTTTTTTCCACCTAAAATTAACGCACGATGTATAAGTGCATAAAGTCAAGTGCTGGACGGTGACAACAAGTGGTGACCTAACATGATGACATCATCTTATTTTGACAGTTGCCCCATTTAATGTGGAAACGATTAAAGAGGAAGACAAAGAGGGATTTCACCCATTACCCATTAAAGTTAACCACCAAATTACATGGGATTTTATAGGCCATAAATAAGAAAATGATGCTGGATTTTGCCCTCCTCTAGCCACTGTTGAACCTCCCCTGTGAGTGTGTGTGTATGTGTGAAGTTCAGAAGGAGAGTCCTTGCCACGGGACTCACCCAACTCACTGCAGTAGACGCCACACACCAGTACACAGTCAGTAGAGGTTTAAACAGCAAACTGGGGATAAAATGCACAAACACACACACACATACGCACTCATTCACTTTCAACATACTGTACCAAATTCAAGGCTATTAAATTACAGTCCTTTCTTGCCAGCCACCCCTGGCAGGGATCATGTTAACAGTACCGACTGTTGAATGCTGTAATTCCTGGAAAGTGATGGGCAGGCTCTTTACAGTTTATTATCTCGCGCAGCTCCCTCTCATCCATCCTTACAGTCATCACAGCAAAAGATCTCTCAGCACTTTCACCATTGCACCACTCATTCTCTCAGCCATTTGGTTGCGATTTACTACCACAGACGTTTACAGCAAATTGTTCCTTCCTCTCCTTTTTTTCTTCATCTCTTCTTCCCCCCGTATTCCCTTCCCATTCTGATCTGTAATATGGTATTTCATTGTGTTTTGTTTGTTTCACCGTGACTCCTTTCATCTCCCAGTCTGTCTGGCCTCATATCATTTTTAAAGTGGACCCAAATGCTTTCCCTGGCAGTTTCTAGCATGTGCTTCCAGTAAGTCTGAGACATAAATCGAATATTTGAAAAAAGACAAATAAATACAAGTGTAAATATCCTCTTGGAAATGGCCTTAGCAACTTCTGTGTATAATTAGGCTGTCTTCTGTGAGTGCACCATATGTGTCTGTTTGTGTGTATGTGTGCCTGTTACCGTGTGTGTGCTGTCTAGGGGTTGGGGGTGGTGGGGTAAGACGCAAGATGTCAGCAGTTGTGTGCGTGTGTCTGTATTAGAGTGACTAAATGCCCTTTTTAACCTATGTGTGAAATATTCCTTGCAGGGCTGGAAATGACCGAGGTGTCAGTAAACTGGTCGGTGTCGGCAGACATCACAGTAACCACCCTCTGACGACTCAACACTCCTACACCTCCAGCACGAGCCCAACAAAAGCTACGGGTTGGCATTTATCATATGGCATCGTGCTTAAGTGATTCACTGCCGTCTGGCTGCTATTCCAAATTAGCTTCCAGGAACACAAGAGAACAACAGATAGAAAAAGAGAGAAGGAATGACATAGTTGGCATTGGAAAGATGATTCATAGAAACCAATTGTGAATGTCATAATCATGATTAGATGACGGGGCAACCCCTCTGTTTTTCCTTCTGTTGTTTGTTTGCGCACATGTATGTGTAGGCGTGTGTGTGTGTTTGATCATATACCAGAGTATGTTTTATGTCAGTGTCGCCAGTGAGTTGGCACATTTTCGGTGTTTATGTGTGGGTATTGTGTCTGGCCCTAGTGGTCATTGTATTCCAGACATGTGGTATATTCAGGACTGAGTGAATCACTCCTGCCAGCATGTGTTGTCTACCTCTGCAGTCTCTGAGAGGTCCGATTAACACCACACAGCTGACCCAACCCAGAACTGACAAGGCCGGACCCAGTCTGACCACACCTTCAGAAATACACCAGAGACAACACGAAACCAAAACAGGGGAAGCAATCATCCCTGCTACAAATAACAAACATCAGAGACAAAATATTTTTAACTGACCAAAACAATGTGCCATCTGTTTTTGCAGTAATATATTTATGACCGATCTCAGAAGTGTCACCGTGATAAACCGTAACTGCAGAGCTAGACATGAAGACAGAGTTCATCTTAATCTTGAAAGCTACTCTTTATTTGCTCATATTCACAGTGGAGAGAATTCTTAGGTTATATCAATAATCACTGTGAAATACTAAGATTTTATTGTTCTAATTTACTATTCCCAGAATACCTCTCTCAAGAGGCAAAGGAAAAATATGTTTGTCCAGTCTCTAAACTGAAAAAGTCATTTCACTGAAACTGCCGTATTTGTCACTTAATGGTTGAGGTAAGCTTAAAATAAATTGGCTAGCTCTGACCTGTGTTTCAACTTTTTTTTTACTTCAGCAGTCAGATCTACTTTATGCAGCACATCAGGCAGGTATGTAGCATGAGGCAGGGTTCTCTCTCAAGTCTCTTTTTCATTCTTCATGCAACAATTCCATCATTTCCTGTGTTTGACCAAACAGTGCCTTTATGAGTAAGTGCAGCCTTATCATTTACACAATTTTTACTTGTTGTGCAGAGAAAACTAGCCAGGACGGAGATAGCAGTTAATTAATGTCATACAAAATAGCTACTTTCAAGTGTACTGAATCTTTCAAAGCTCTCTAAATAGTCAAAGACTTATACAAACAGCACCTATGTATACGTCAGCTAAAAAGAGAACAAAGTTATTGTGTTAGAGGCACACCTTTTGAAATAGCACTCATTTTGTTTTGTGTTTTAACTTAATAAAAGCCTGCCTTTGTTCTGATTGTTGCTGTGGTTTGCTATTAAGACAAACTCAACACTTCCTTCATCTGTTTAACATTAAAAACCTTCCCGTGGTTAGTACACATAATTGCTTTGCTTCCCCAGAGTGCTTTTATTGTGAAATATCTTCAGTTTTATCACCTACATCTTACCAAAAATGACACATCCCGAAAGGCACAGTGAAGTAGTAATGAATGAACTGGAGAGAAAATCATTTTCTGTCAAAAAAGAAGCTTGTGAATGCATTGCACTGATGGAATTAGTACTGTGGAAATAAGCAGCTCATTATACTAAAATGATCCTCCAGCCAAGACAGTCATTTTTTCCTGTTTACCGTGTACTTTTTTGGAGCTGTTTTTTATTTGTTAAATCCAGCCAGCAGTTGTTGAAGATTATCTCAGGATCAACAGACAAGCTTTTCTTTCTTTTTTTTCTTTTTTGTGTGTGTGTGTGTGGGGGGGGGGGGGGGGGGGGGGGGGGGGGTGTTACATAAACATTTCACACTTTAATATAAGTGATCAGCAAAAGACACAAAAAACTGTGGCACATTTCTTCCACAATCTGTTTATTATGGAGCAATTGTATCCTCATTTTAAAACAAGAGCCTTGCCCTTCATAGTATTTACATATTTAGGAGAACTTACTATAATTTTTCATAGTTCTGCCTGTGTTTTGGGTGTCCATTTAGGGAAACTTAGGCACGAATCCCTGCTTTTTGCAGATGATGCGGTTTTGTTGGCTTCAATGGAGCGTGACCTTGCTCTTTGCAGCCAAGTATGAAACAGAGAGGATGAGTGTCAGCTCTTTCAAATCTGTGGCCATCATGTTCTCTGAAAAATGGTAAGTTGTAGGGCTGGGTATCGTCACTGATTTATAGAATCGATTCGATTCCAATTCACAAGGTCCTGATTCGATTTGATCCACGATTCGATTCAATTTGATTGATTCGATTTGAACCGGGAAAATTTTGCCTCAGAAATATTATAATTCTAATCATTTATCAGTACATATCCATATTTTTATATCTATAAAAAGAAAGCTGACACTTGTGAGACTTCTTTTAGAGGTGTAAGCATCACAGCAGATGCCTTTGTGTCAAATTAACAGTGCATAAAACACAGAAAAACATGAAGGAGATTTTCCTGGAACGTCTTTTTATAGCAGATAACCTTAAAATATTCTGCAGTAGAACAAAAACAGAAGAAAACCATAAATCAACATATAAGCATTACCTGATGCTGCTGAAGTGAAGCAGAGCAAAGTTACAGGGGTTGAATTAGAGACACAGCTAAGTGTTTTGCAATTTCGCATAATTTTAAAAAGTTTAAGTTTCTTCAGTATTGAACAGCAGAAATGAGGCTTTCTTGTCGGAAGTCAGTTTAAAATAAAAACCCCACAGCTGTCGACAGCGCCAGAGGTGGGACCAAGTCATTGTTTTGCAAGTCTCAAGTAAGTCTCAAGTCTTTATCCTCAAGTCTCAAGTCAAGTCTCAAGTAATGTCAGGCAAGTCAGAGTCGAGTCTCAAGTCACTGGTGTAAAAGTCCGAGTCAAGTCACAAGTCTGAAACTTTGAATTTCAAGTCCTTTCGAGTCTTTAAAAAAAAAAAACGAAAAAAATAATGTTGCAGTTAAATGCTAAATGTAAATATTAGACCATGTAATTTTAAAATCTGTGTTTTTCTCAACACATGACAAAATAGTGAACTTAGAAAATATACACAAATTGTGAAATTGCACCTCTATAAAATGCAGCTCAATTAAACCTAGCTCCAAGAATAATTTTCACAGTTCACAGTTCTGAGATAAGCTGCATGTTATTCTTGGATGCGGTTGTAGGACCGGCTTTAAAATCGCATGACAAAAATATCATACACATTAAAAAAAACTGTATCACCAACGTAGCCTGGACAACATTTGCTAGTTAGATGAAGTCAGCTATCTCATCTTAGCATATTTATATGCATATTTATAATCATACGCTTCTTGGAGTGAGTGCATACACTCATGAAGTTTAGTAACTTCAGGTCACTGCAACAAGCCCAGGTACAGTTTACCGACGGATGGGTACAGGACCTTGAAACGCACCGTGTAGAACGAAAGACCATCGTACGAACAAAGGTTAAGTTTACCAGTCTCACAAATCGTCTTCATAAATACACATTCGTTAACCGTTTATTAATAGGACCTTTGAGCTCAACGGTAATTAATTAGTAGTGGAAATAATTTCTGGTACCCGTCACAGAAATGTAGCAGTGACAATAATATATGCTGTAATCATACTGGACAATTAGTGATACAAAAAACCTGTTTTATCCTGTGAATAAAAGTATATGTTTTTGTCAATGTACCATAATAACAGAGGCGAAACGCAATATTGTGTCAGGACAATTTACTATTTATGCACAATAAACAAAGGAGCATAGCGCGACAATTTCTGTTCAGCGCCAGACTTGCTTGTAACCTATATCACTAATTATTGTTAGGATGCCTGGGTCGTCGACCCAGGGTTTTTGAGTTTTTGATATTATTTATACTTCCTAGTTTTTGGTTTCTTTGAGTTCTGTCTGATGGCTTATGTCTCTGTCATCTTTAGTTGCTCTGTCTCCCCTATCACCTGCATCCCCTTGTCTAGTTCGCGTCTATGTGTATCTTAAGTTCCTATATCCCCGTGTTCAGTCAGTGTTTGTGTCTGCCCTGTTCCCACGTCTCTGTTCCCTTTGTAGTGCCTGCATGTGAGTCTGTGTCTTTGTTCAGTCTGTGTTATGTGTTTCCTGTTTTACTTTGAAGGTCTCTGTCTTTTCTCAGTGTGTTCAGTTTATGCTTCTTTGGTCTCGTCAGTTCTGATTTGCCCCAGCTGTGTTTCCCTCCTGTTACCCATTCCCTGATTGCTCCCTCTGTGTATTTAAGCCCTGTGTTTCTGTGTCCGTGTTGCGATCTACCATTTACCAAGCTGTGTGTTCTGTCTGTCCTCCGGCATTAGTTTATTTTTTTGATCGTTTCCAGTTATGTTATATTTGAGTTTAACATTAAAACGGTTTTTGAGTTTACACCTGTCTCTGGAGTCTGCACCTTGGGTCCTATTCCTGCCTGCACACAGCCACACCTAACAATTATGTTATGAAAATGATGTATTAACTACTAAAAAACACTGACCTTCGTGTAAATGCTTGGAGCAGACTAACCTGTGAGCTGGAGTGTTCTGGGACGTTATATTTGGTCTTTGAATGGCTGCAATCCAGGCCATCCGTCGCGTCTTTGTTACTTCGGAAACATGGCTCGAACAATTTCTCTTCAACGACGTAATCCGATAACAACCGATCTCTTTACCCGTCGGCTTCCCGTGGCTGTCATGCGACCGGCTATTGCAGTTAATAATACAACAGCTTCTTGACATTTTTGTGTTTCTTTTTATCGCTGTATAACTGATTTTAATTGAAAGCCTGCGTGCGCTAGTACCGCTTGCCACGAGTTCCCAGAATCCTTTGCGGTTCTACCCGTGAATGACGTCACATTTTCAATCTCTATATAATATGCATGTTAAATTTTATATTTGGGGTAAAATATCAAGTCTTTTCAAGTAAACCGGTTCAAGTCCAATTCAAGTCCCAAGTCATTGGTGTAAAAGTCCAAGTCAAGTCACAAGTCTTAGAACATTTTTTCAAGTCAAGTCTAAAGTCATAAAATTAATGACTCGAGTCTGACTCGAGTCCAAGTCATGTGACTCGAGTCCACACCTCTGGACAGCGCTGTGCATAACGGTAGATTTGTGCGTAATAAGCAAGCGAATAATGCAGAAAACAGATTTTTAGATGGAAAACTGTTCATGGAGTGCACTGAGAGAGAGAGAGCTGTGCTTGAAGTGTCATTTTATCGTGGTGGAAGCAAAACAGCAAAAGTAAGAGAGAATTCATGACGATGTTTATGTGAAGCGAAATGTGAAGGGTAGATTGGATCTTCTTTTGCTGATGGTTCAGTCAAATTTGTTTGGAGAAAGACAAAGCCTACAGCTTCAGAATCTAGCGCAAAAAAAAGAGAGAGACGCAAACACAAAGCGCGGCACGTGCAGTCAGGTGAGAACGCCGACATCTCACTGATTCTGATCCTTCGGCGGGTCCGCGCTTTGTGTTTACATTTTGTTGAAATTTTGTGAGGTTTAACCTCAGATTCTGGCGCTTACGGCAAAATTAATTTATATTTAAAAATCGACTCAGGATTTTAATGAATCGATATTGTGTTATTCAAGCTAGAATCGATTTTAATCGGAAAATCGATAATCAAAATACAATAAGTTAAAATTGCAAAACAGAACTTGACAACAGATAAAATCAGCACTAAAGCGAATAAGTCAGTTTGAACAGATGCATTTTGGGTTGTGACTTAAGAGAGTGTACGGTTATGAATGCAGTTTGGATGGATTTGTGGGATTGTTTGAACTGAATGGTTTTTCAGTATTCAGAAAGAATAGAACAGGACACTGCAGACAGTCATTTGCCACTTAACAGTCAAAACCCAAAGCATATTGCCCAATTAAGACACTGCATTGAAGCAAGTTATGTCATGAATCTCAACTGTGCAATGGTATCCACATCTACACCTTATTGCAGTAAAGACATTGGTAATAGAATAGAATAGAATAATCCTTTAATTGTCCCACAAGGGGGAATTTGGGTGTAACAGCAGCAAGAAAGACACATATACAAACAAACAGTACACAAGACGCAGAACAGAAACATACACAATTTTTACATATTTACATCAAAGAGAAAAAAGGACTCGGTCAGGTCGGAGCTGCTGATACTGGCTGCCAGCTCGGAGCGGCGCCGGAAGACCAAAAACTTGTGCTTGTTGTTTATTTTGGCACATTGTATCTATAGCAACATGAATGTCATCGAACTTTGAGCATGCATAGTAGACACATAACTTGCAGGAAAACATTAATACAAAGTAAGCATTTCTTTTAAATAAGATATTTTAATCAGATATCACAGTTGACTTTACAAAAGCAGTTCTTGTATCTGAATGACAATTAAAATTAAAGCTATAGATCTCTTCAAAATTTATTTAGACAGACGCTCGGTCTTCTTAGTCTGAAATTGAAAGGAGGCCTTAGCGAGATGACTGATAAGAGACGGAGACGCTTCCTTCTGGGAAAATTTTAGTGCTTACTGCGCATGTTCAAGCTTTCACTAATAAGAGCTCACATTTCATTGTATTTAGCCCTATGCTGGTTCTCCCAGCTCTCCTTTTGATGTTGGAGGTAACGAATACAACCCCATAATAGAGATGCTACTTCAGTCAGCTGCTTCCATGAGATCTGGAGAAGATCAGTCACAAGCCCACGCAGATGCAAGTCCTTGAGAAGGCGATGAAAAAAGGCAGCAGTATTTATCCCACTTGTGGCTGTTTTCAGGACTGGGAACAATGCCGTCTTTATGGTGTGGTTTTATCTCTCTGGCCACAGCCGAGAATGGTTGCTGTCTTGTGATGGCCACTGCATAAATCAGTTCTGGACCTCTTGCTTAGCAATGTAGTCATGCGAGAATTAGATAAGAAGAGGACATGGATGGAGAGAAGACAGAGAGGCTGTTTGAGATCATGAAGACAGATGAATTGAATCACTGATACAGGAAGAAACATGAGGAAAGAAAGGGGGGAAAAAGAGGGAAACAGGAGGAGACCTGACAATTAAACAGCCAGTACAGTGCGTGCTTTTCAGAACAACTCATCACTCCAACCATCTAAGCTCCGTTTGAATAACTTACCATAAATAGAGGTTTCTTATCGACTTATTCATCAAAGTGGGTTTCATTCTGCCTCACTTTGAATGAGAGGGAATGAGCTGTTCTTCTAGATTACAACTCCTCAACTTTGTCTTTGAGGATTAGGGGGAACAATAGAATACAATTGAGTCAGCCAGGGTGGGTGCTGCACAGATAAGTGCTCACAGGAATCAACAGAAGGACCGATGAAAACAACATGTTTTCCTGCCTGTGTATTTCTAGCGTCTCATAACTGTCTGAATATGTGACCAGAGATATTTAACGTGACTAAGAAGATTACTTTTCTAAATGGCGTTAAGTGGCTAAGTCAACACTTAAAGATTTTTTGTCCTTCTCAGACAAACTGTACTGACTCAGATAATAGCTGTTGATTAACATCCAACAGTTGAACAAAGCGCATTTATCAAATTCATTCACAGAAATGCAGATCGTAACTTGTGCGCATGCTTGTCTCTATGTGTGTACATACACAAACACACATGGAAGAGGGGTTCCTTGATGCATCGGTAACCCTTCATTAAGACTAGAAAACACAAGCATAGTGAGGAGACAGGCCATGCTTTGTTAAGCTGCTGAGGGAGTTAAGTAATGCTGTTGAGCGTGTGTGCTCAGTGGATCAGCCTTAACTGTCTTTGGCGTTGATGAGATTTATCATAAAGGCATAATGTCATAACCATATCATCAACACAATGGCTCCTTAAGATTAAAGGAGATTTGGTGCGCCAGGATCTTTGAAGTCTCAAATGAAACACTGGAACATCTCAACGCAAGTGAGACACCAACACACTGATTCATGAGCAATCGAAAAAAAAAGCAATGAGGTATAAATGGTGAATGGGGAGGTTTATGCCGCGGATGCCCACAGGAACACATAAGGCACATTCCCATTCATATTATTCCTTCCATCTGTGTGGAATATGTGAAGTTTTGTGCCTGTTCAATGTTATGTCAGAATAATGTGAGGTGCTCCCAGATGTACAGGCAGCAGCATTATCGGAACCTGCTTCACAGCACTATATGGAAACAACAGTTCCTTTGTGTGTTTACGCAAGCAAGAGAGACGGGAGAGCGCTTTTGACAGAACTTATTACCATATAGCCCCTCTCTAATCCTGCCATTCCTTTCTCCACCTATAATATGCCTGCATATCCGTTAGCGAGGCTACAGACGGAGAGGAATCTGCAGTGGAGGAGAGGGTGATCAGAGGGCGAGTAATTGAAAACACACAAAGAGTACTGACTCAGAGAACCCAGCTACCAAGGGAAGGTGTGTGTATGTCTGTGTGTGTGAGACCATGTGTTTATGAGTGTGTGTGTGTCTGTGCAATGCATTGAAAGCCCTGATGAACAAAGGTTTGAATTGCGAAAGAGACAAACTCACTCTGCGTGACATCTGACTAAATACTTTCATTGTTTCTCCTGCTGAAAACAAGTATCAAGTATCGCAGCCGGGAGTGCAAAGAGACAATGCTCTGAGACCTGCCTCGTTAGTTTACTCCAATGTGAGCTCATTGCCACAGAATATACACTGTATCGAGTCAATCCACAATTTTGTTCACAAATCTTGACATTCATTTGCCACTGGACTGAGATCATTCTAGCTGCTGCACAGCAGTATTTGCTCGTTTTCTTTATATGAGTGGAATCTCACTTGTGGTTAGCCTCGTGTTAAGACGCTGAGAAAATCCCATAATTTTGTAAAAGCAGTTTTACTGAAAATAAAGTGAAACTGGATCTAATCTCAACAGCAAAATCTGGACTTCAGAAAACGACTTCAATACTATGGCGACTATTTATTCCAGCCTTCATGCTGCATATGAGCATACTCATACTGTGTAACCCTGCCTGTGTGTCAGTGTCTCTTATCACCAACTCACCAGCGGCAAGAAGAGAAAACAGTGCTTGAACACTGTTTATTCATCTGAAAGTGTTAAATAATGTAACCCTGTGCACTACTACTCGGAAACATCCTGAGGCCTCATGGAAAGATTTAGCACAGAGAGAAAATGTGAGCGATACCGGGGAGAACTTGAGGTTTCTTTCACTGAGGTCTGAAATATGCTCGCGGCATTCGAGCCATGAGGATGAAAAGCTTTGGGACCAGGGGGCTAATTTACATAAAAAATCTGCACCTATATGGTTGATTTCTACACTTCCCATATCACAATGCAAAAGCCTCCAGTGCTTCAGAGCAATTCAGCATTTGGATTGTTTGATTGTTTGGGGCTGTCTGGGCTTTCAGTCATATGGCAGTGCTCCTCGGGACACAGGCCAAATTCATAGCATATGTTGGAAGGGTATGACAGGAGTTCAGCGAGTATGTGTTTTTGAGGTGTACACACACACAGACACCCACACACAGAGAAATTGCCTTTGTTTGAACGATATGTTTTTGGCAAGCATTCACACACATTCATGAATAATGAATGCATGTGTGTTAACCTCCACACACAATGACACGCAAACACACACTTTCCCTCTTTGTGAGCCTTACACGTACCTAGTCACACACGAAACCCAACAAATAAACACAGACACTAAGGGCAATTTGTCTTGATTTTGTAATCTTTGAACAAAAAGGTCAAACCGTTCTGATTGGTCGATCGGGGCGCTGATATTGTCTATCTACATCATTTGCGCGAATGGGGTTTTGGATGTGAGTGTGCGTGTCTGTCTGTGCGTGGTTTTCTGTCCCACATTGTTGCAGTCTTCTGCCAAAGACACAACCATGTAAGGTAATTCACCCATCCTGGACGTGTGCTTTGTGAACATTAATATCGCAAACATCTGTGCATGTCTGTGATTGTGACTTGGCAATCTCTCTAACGTTTGCTCTGGACCCTGCGACACGATCAAAAACATATTTGTGCCAACCTTATCTTAAGAGTGGCTTTCATCCGCCATGCTGACTGCTGCTCTGGTATTTTTCTGTTTCTCATTCTTTCTTTCCCTCCCTCCTTCCTCCTCTTTTCCCTCCATCACCAGTCGTGAGGATTTCCTCTATTATTCACGTTTTTCTCCCCTTTTCCTTGCTTTCCCTCTCACTTTCTTTTCTTTTCTTCTTCTTGTGGCCTGTTTTGATTCAGGATGTGCCAGTTTGGGTGGTAGAGCTCCCCAAACCCTGAAGGGGCATTGGAGCCCTCGGAACATTGGTCTCTGCCTCTCCATGCGTCAGCATTGTGAGCATGGGCTAATCGTTAGAGCAAGGCCTCAAAGAGAGAGCACAAAAGGTCACCGTGGGTCACTTTGGCGTCCTAACATGAAAGGAGCTCCCAGTTTCAATGAGGATTAACCAAAAATTCTATTGACTGCGACACTATGGGAGCTCCCAGAATCTTATACATGTGAATTCCTCCTCCTTCCTTCTCCTCTCCTCTCCTCTCCATCCAGCAAACATACAATCACAAACATACAATGAACACATAATTCAGAAGAGAGTTAAAGGAGTTCAGTGGCAGCACAACTAACAGTCAAATCCTGCCCCTTGACCCCTCTGGTGCCTTTCAGTGTGTGTGTGTAAATGTATTTGTTGTGAACACGTGTGAGGGAATTAAAGTGTCTGTGTGGCCAAAGACAGATTACGAGTCACCCAGCAGAGCCTAATTTAGAGGTTAATGTGTCAGGTAATGAACTTAATGTGCACACGCTATGGTGCTGTGAGGTAAAATCTGACAGGGCATACCTTCAAAGTCAGTTCCAAGTTCTTTCACTACTTAGAGGAGCATTACACTCTTGTGCACTCTGATAAAGAATGATAGACTGAGATCAAAATTCAAGAATTGTTTCACATCAGATGAATATATGACAGAAGCAGAATGGAGATAATGAGATGACCAGATGAAAGAATTACTGAACTATAGCTGTACCCTCTGTGTTAATGTGCAGACCATGGGGGCCCACATTCACTGCCTTTGTGACCTTAAGGCTATTCCATACAATGTTGCTCAGTTCCAGTTATCTCTGTTCTTTACATTTTACAGAGGCCAACAGCAGGGTGCTGCTTCACTAGCCTGGCACCCACTTCATGTCATGGGCAGAGCTTAATAGCTACATTCCTCCCTGGCAGTAAAGCTTTATGTGCCCATACATCCAAGGGGTCATTATGACAGAGGCAAGATTTCTATTATCTTCCAACATGAACTTCAAAGACGTTCCTCTAAGTCGAAGGGTCGATCATGCAGAACCAAGTCCTATTCAGGTCCATTCCTAGATTTCCATTGCTTCTGACATGCTTTTTTTTTTCTTGGTAGTGAATCGTGAATAGGTTCTTACACCTGACAGAGTGCTGACTAATGATAAATCCTCTAATCAAAGAGAAGAAGGCTACACAGTCATCTTTGCTTTGACTTGGGTTTGATGTTGATTATTAAGAACACTCACATCAGAGCACATCAGGCTAATGTGTTTATGCAACTGCCAAATTCAGATTCTTTGTTTGATCACACGTATAAAGTTATAGGTAATGAGTATTATTTCAGCTTGAAAAAATGTAAGTAATAATGCCTTCTTTATCTGAGAATTTGTGACTCATAACTTAATAATATGTTTGCATCATTTTTAACCTTTTGTTACATTATGTAAGTGAAAGGAGTATTCCCAGGGGGCCACTCAAGGATTCAGAAGTCTTGCAGTCAAAAGGAAGACTACACAAAGGATAGGTCTGACTAAGAATCTGGTAACCGTAATAGATTGTTTTCTTCTAAATTTCCATGCAAATCAGAATAAAATCTGGAAATTCTTTGCTCAGTCTGTTGAACTAAAGGCTCCAGGGAGCCCTGCGCACATGTGTGTCACTGATTAATACAACAGGCTTTCCCAAAAAATGTGAGGCAGAGGAAAAAAGAAAACACCGACTATCAAAAGGAAAACACAGATTTCCCATCATCATCTTCCCCTGTGTCACAGCTGCTGGTGAAAATTCTGGGAAGTAGCCGTAAAGCTGGTAGTCACAGTTCCTTGGCCAACTGCCTGTCTGATACAGAAGCATCAGTGGCACCAGGAATGTCATTTACTATCAGACACCTGTGCGTAAGCGGGGGTGATAATGAAGGTATGCTTTAATACTGATAGTGCTGTTCATAAAAGGAAGAGATAGAACAGTCAAAGAAATGGTGGGAAATATATTGCCCCTGATATAGCGATGGAGGAGTCATACTGCGCCCCCTTTGTGCACTAAAGGCAGTATTGGGTGCACAGATAGGGAATGGAGCCCTGTGAATCCATAGCACTAGGGCACGAAATGTGAAAAGAAGGGGGCGGACCTTGACTCAAGCATATGTTATCCATCAACAGAGAAAGCACAGTGATATCAGGGCTGGGCTTTAATTACATTTGAGTCTGACTGATGACACTAAGAATAGCATGCTGTTGCATACATGGAGTATACTTCTAGGTGGCCTTGGTGGGCATGGTTACATTATACTGCCTTTAATGCCTATTTTTCTCTGCAAGATCATCAGCCTTAATGTACGGTAACAATGCTCCCTGAGCCACACTATATGAAGCATTTGTCTTGAATCAGTATTTGACCAAAGAGATGCAATTTCTGCCCTTTTTGGCTTTATTTAATATACTCTTAATCAGTCTACGCTACTTTGTAATTCGGCTTACCACTGGCCTTCCAAATAAGAACAGACGATTGGTTGATATGGTAATGCAGTGGCACAAATCTGCTCAAAATTGTATTTTGCATAGAATATTGGACATTTAAAATTGCGTAAATGTTTTCATCTTGCTTTTTGTAAATGATGCGTACGATACATGCAGTCAGTGTCATGCAGCAAAAGTGCCATGTCATGAGCAAAGACTGAGCAACACAGAGCATGATAGAAGAACACAAATTGAAAGAATGGCAGAGACAGACACGTGCACATGAAGTACACAGCCACGCACACACACACACAAACGCACACACACAAACGCACACACACCAATCCCCAAAAGGACAAACAGCTTTTGTTTCTGTCATGCAAGGCTCAGAGAAGCAGAGAGAGGCTTTATTGGAAAAAGGGCTGTGGTGTTTTCCTCTCCAAAATCACTAGGGCTCATTAGAGAAGACATTTCAGAGCTGGAAAAGAGCACATGACACATCACACTTCAGACAGCTGACCTATTTACAGGGTGACTTGTAGCATATCTATAAAACACACTACAGCCCCATCACCAGGGACCAGTCCATAGAGTTGGGGGGAAAATATGAACTAATCTTCTTCTGAGGTTACATACAGGGAAGGGAGGGGGTGTGATTTAGCTGTCAAAGAGAGAATAACAGGAGCTTACACACATCAAACACACTTCAAATACCAGTGACGCACATATTCACGCCCCACAAACACACACTGTTATTTAAGTGTTTTATATATCCATATACTATATATGGATATATTTTCTATGAGTCTTCAGGCGCCACACCACAAGCTTCCAGTGATGATGGCTTCCATGTGTTGCCTATCAATGGTGAAATTTACCTTTTCCATGGAAGAAAGGCCACCCGACACAGTGGCATCCTCCAAAAGGCCTCCCTCTGAGAGAGAAATCTAAATAAATCACAAACTATTTAGTTAGATGATGTTATACATGTTTTTTGTAGGGGATACCCAAGGGGTAAACACGGTGTTGTGGTCAATGAATCATGCAACTGTCTGAATTTCAGCATTCATCTGAGCTGTTTTGGGGTTGTTTTTTTTAATAGGCCACCTAGGGGGGCACCCAAAAACTAAATTCACTTTTCAAAGTAAAAGACTTACTTCACTTTACAATAATGCGTTATTCTGCTAGTCATCTGTCACTCATTGACACTTTGCAGAACTGGTTGCACACTTTATCTCAGTTTGACTTTTCTAATTTTTGGCTGATGAGGCTGATATTATGACATATGTTTTGAGACCCAGCAGGGAGAATTTGGATTAAACTGAAAAGAAAAAGAAAAGAAAATCTCTCTTTTACTCCTAAACTCATTCAAATTTGCATATAGACTGGCTTCAGCAGTGGCCCTGGTATTTTAGTTATCGGTCCACAAACAATGCAAAACTTATTATCACACTCTTTTTTTTTTTAACCAAGAAAGGAAAGAATGTTTTGCTCCTCTATTACTTTGTCACTGATGTCCAGCATACCATTATCTTTTAAAAATCACAAACCATGTTCATACTTCACCAAACTACCAATACTGAGAGGACAATACAGACAGACAGTAGCTGATGGTTCTAAATAGGCGCTGGGTGTAGGTATAATGGCTGTCTGTCCTGTTGTGGTAAGGCTATGATAGAGAAGCAGGAGCACTTTTCTATTCTACCTGAGTACTTAAAGCGCTTTATATGACTTGCCTCATTCACCCATTCATACAAGCACTTTTTTCCATGCTTAAGAGCTGTCTTTCTAACATTCACACACATTCATACTCAGATGGATGCACTGGAGAGCAACTTGGGGTTAGTATCTTGCCCAAGGATATTTGGCAAATTTATTAGCCAGTCAAAGCTGCTGGGACATGCTCCAAGGCCCCCACAATCCTGAACTGGATTAGCGGTTAAGAAAACGGAATTGAATATACTTTTAATTTAATAGGAATTTATTAGGCGAGCTCT
This sequence comes from Diplotaxodon limnothrissa, assembly GCF_057381915.1. Lineage (NCBI taxonomy): Eukaryota > Metazoa > Chordata > Actinopteri > Cichliformes > Cichlidae > Diplotaxodon > Diplotaxodon limnothrissa. The sequence continues at coordinate 5,584,193 of NC_140602.1, forward strand.
AAAGATTAGTGTCACTAATTCAATATCTAAGCGAATGTGAAATATGTTCACAATCTGCAGTTTAAGTGGTATTTGCTTAGCTGTGCATCACGAGGAAAAGAATTACTTAGAAATAAGTCACATAATCATTTCTGTTGTGAGCTCCAGTAGATTTGACTTCGTCGTGGACTGGCTGTGGTCAGCTGACCTGTTCCTCTGCTCTGGGGTTTCACTGCTCTTAGTGGATTGAGCTAACTGAATTCAACAAGATAGATATTAATGTTACATCACTCAACGCCAAGCCAGAATAAAGGCAAGTTTAAAATGTAGAATTTGCTGAATTAAACTAATTATTATCATCTAATTAAACACTGAGCCTGCTCTGCACCTATTTAGTATTCCACCTCTGTAAACTTAACCACAATAATAGAAACTCAAACTTCACACAAAACCCCAACAATCAAACTATCATATGATTGTTGACTGTCAGGGCCTTTACCTTACAGCATAACGTTCCTTGAGCTGTTGTTCTGAGGTGGCTCTTTGTAAATAAACCTGAATTGAATAATACAAACTGGTTCATCCTGAAGTGGATAACTGGGTAGTCGGGGTGCCAGTTTAGCTCAGTGAGTGATATCAGCACCCCAGGTTTGAGTCCGACCCCGTTTGCTGCACGTGTTCCCTCACTTCCTGTTTATCATCATTGTTTCACTATCCAATAAAGGCAAAAATGCCAAAATAAACTGCATCAGATTAATCATTAAGTGAAGATAATAGAATGCCCTTCTGGATCGCTCAAACACAATTTAACCCATGCTCTTTTTCTCTTCCGTTGTTATGGAGTGTATTAAAGGCCAAACGTGCATTTGAAGAACATTATGAGGTCAATATAAAGTTGACCTTTGATCTTTCAGATATGAAATGTCATTATTTTTAACCTATTTAACATATGTGTCAGAATTAGTAATAATTAACAGATGGATTCTTGAACCATGGGCAAAAAGGTTTTGTGAGGTCACAGTGACTGTGACCTTTGACCTCTAAAACACTAATCAGGTCAGGTCACAGTTTGCGCGAGATGTAATGGAAATGGCTGAGGTGTTCCTGTATTTATAAAATAAAAACAAAATGTATCACCGTGACCACGAAAATGATGCATCCTTAAGTTGAAATTTGAATGCGGCAGCCACACTGAGGCACTCTTTAGTAATAACCTCAGTTTATATGTTCTGAAATGGGGCAGCAAATTCACAAGCAGTTAAACAGTAAAGCTCATCTGTGTGAATACACACCACAGTGTAGACCTACAGCAGGGTGTTGCCAGCGCAGACTGTGCACGATCAGCTCATTCATCTCGGACAAATATTTTTTTAATGTACTTTTAATATGTCAGTGAGAATTTCTACATAGAGTATGTTCCCACAGCACAGAAGCAAGTGTTTTCTTATCTTAAATTGTATCGGCAGTGAAACTCCATCTCTTCCTCCTGTCTCGTTCCCACCTATCCAGTTTAGTCCAGTTGTGTTTTGAAAGGGTGGTCAGATTCAATGTTATTGCATGATTTCATAGAAACTCTCCTCCCTGCCTTTGAAGAAGGGAAGAGCTGACTGAAGCTGAGTGATCCCTGCTGTAAGCCCCAGTCTGGGCAAGACCTGAGTGAGTCCCACCAACAGGCCTCTCTCATACGCATCCACATTCTTCCTGCTCTTTTAAGCAACTAGAACAAATTCATGTCAACTCAACAGATTTACAGGGCACCTTTGAGGCTGTTAGCCCATTGAAGCCGACCTTTGGGTGCATGTCCCAGGTGAGGCCTTTGAAAATAAACAAGAGGACAGAGGGGCTCATTCTTTTAAGGTGATGAGAGTTCAGGGGCAGAGGAAAACAACAATTACCAACGGTGTAGACATTAAGCACTGAATGAGAGCTGTTCAGAGGTAGAACTTTGAGTAAATAAGCAATGCAGGGATACTAGCTGTGTGCTGCGGACATTGATAAAAGTGAGTAATAGAAAACCTTTTTCTGACTCCACACTGACCTCTTTGGTCAAAGTGCTGCTGCTGGGCTGGAGGTGTTGGGTTTCTGTCAGCTTGGCTGTCTCTCGATACTCCATTTTCACACTATAATTAAGGTCTTGTACTTTCATTTAAAGCGTTAATGCTGCAAAGCAACGTTACTAGTCAACAACAGCGAGGTACCTGAAAACAACAGCGCACATGTTTTAAACGCACAGCAGCTGCGAAGGGTTGATGTATCAGTTCAACACTGTGCAACAGGATTGCAAAACAGTGTGTTTATTCTCCATCCGCCCACTCAGCTTGGCTGTTTAATTCTTCTGCTCTTTCGAGGATTTGGCAACGAGGGAGATGGGCCTTCCAGACTAACCTCGAATGCTCCAATGACCTTACCTTGAAATGAAAGGCCTAACATGTCTCTCTGGCATCAAAGCTCACCGCAAAGCTCTCAAATGGCATATACATACTTTAGAATAAACATAAGGAATGCCTTGTGACTAATTTGAGGTCACATGAAAGTGGCATGCAAAAAAGAGAGCTTTTGGGAATAGGGAGCTCTTAGTCTGAGAGAATGTTTTTGTTGGCACAAATTAACACCACAGTTAATATCTGCACAAAGGCCCCTTGGCTGTAAAGTACAATGAAGCTGTTATTCATCCTATAGATGCCCCCATGACCTTGTAAACAAACAAGAACTACAAAACCTGTGGAAACATTTATTATCTGCCCACTATCACTGAAAGATGACTAACAGCAGAGACATGATAAGTTTACAAAAGTATCAAGTTTATCTTGGTTTATAACCATTCATTACACATTTTACACAAGAGACACATCAAATTACCCAATGGCAAATGGCCAAAACTGCTCTAACACTGGCTCAAGTTTGGTGTTTGAAGGCATGCAAACAATGGTTTCTAGGAACTAGGGAGGTATCAGTGTGGGCCAATTGGCCCTACACATACACAGTGCAAGAAAGAGCCTTTGCCTTGTCACTGCTTTAATGCCTTGGCTCACTGGGTCATGATGAGCTCCTAATGACCCGAACAAATGCATTCTCTATCCCTCTGTGCTTCATCTGCCGGGATTTTCTGCCATTGATTCGGCTCCCCCAGTTCGTGCCATTGCATGTGCCAGTTGATAGGGGATGTTTATGAGTAATTAACAACAATTACGGCCGTTGAGTTTGCTTTATTTGCATGAGGATGGTTTTTTAATTGTGTTTGTGCTAGCACCCAAGCATGAGAAGGCTTTTGTCGTAAAATGACTGGCTGTGGCACTCGAACATAGTGACCAGAGAAAACAGAGGGGAGCTGGAAGCACGGTGTTTTGAAATAAGAGATTTTGCCTTTGAAGTTAAATGATAATAATAAAACATCTTAATGTAGAGTTTAGTAATAATTCTCAAATTAAACGCTGTAATTTTTAAACTGTCAGAATGAAGTGGCTTTAATTATTCACAACAAAGAAAATTCCAGCAGAAGCATTCTGTGTAAGAAAAATCTGGAAGGCTCTGTCTTTCTCGTGCTCTCTCTCTCTCTCTCTCTGCTCAGTAAAGTCAGACAGCTTTAGAAATCATTGCAACCAATCAAGGAGGGCCTTCCCACTTTCGATTAATTCCTCTGTAGATAAATCAGTTCTGCTGGTTAAACAGCAGGGGGCAATCACAAAATAATCCCGAGTGAAGAGTGACTGAAGCTAAATGGTGAAAATAATTATTTACACCAACTTCTAGACCAAAAAAACAGGTGAAAAAAAACCAAAATATATTTAGATTTACTTTTCGCAAATACAGGATCGATTTCATGTAGAAAAAACAAAACAAAACAGAACTTTTATCGCATCATAATAATGTCATTTGTTTTTCCTTACAGGGAAACTGATACTGTCTATAAATTGCTAGCATTTTTCTAGCATGACTGGTCCATTAAGGATTTCACAATATGATATATGTCCTTTATGGCAGCTGTTTTCAAATGATAACTAAAACAGACTTAGAAGTCACAGAACTTACATTTGTGAAAAAGAAGCAGCAGGTTCTAGGGATCAAGTGGCCAGTGCTACAAATTCTCTGCTCAAGCTTGTTTCTAAAATAGGGAATGTTGTAACACATCTTGTGGTGCATTGACATTCCTATATTTTCTATGTTCGCGAGTCTGTTAGTGTGCACTTGAGTCCCAGTGACATAAATTTTGTCATCAGATGGTGAGCGCAAAGGCCTGTATGGATGTCTGCATACCTGCCTGTTTTATGTGATTGCATCAACTCCTCCGTGGAGAATTTACATTGCAATGCACCTATTACAGATGCGCCCCAGGGGTTGGACTTCAAGCAGACTTCAAAGAAGCATAACAGGAATTACTACTTGGCTGTTGGGTCAACAGCTGCCACAACAAGGTTTATCTACATTTTACTGACAGGTGTTTTACCACTATGAAAAGAAAAAAAAGAAAAGTAAAAAGAAAAACTGCATCTCTTGCATTAACTTTGCAAAACACTGTTTGTGTTTTAAAATTTCCCTGTAAGTTATTGTTCTCTGGGAAGAAGCAAGTGCAGTATAATGGCTCGTTGTATATAGACCTATGCTATTTGCACAAATAAATCCAAAAACCATGATGTATCATCAGAATCAGAATCAGAATCAGAATACTTTATTGATCCCTGGGGGAAATTATTTTTTGTTACAGTGCTCCATTTTAAACGAACATTAAGACAAGACAGACAATACGCTAACTAAGAATAGTACAATATATACATATATATACATACATACATACATAAGTCACTTATAAATAAATATTTGGAAAAGAAACATGTGTAGTTGTAGCAGCAAACAGTGTGTTAAGTGGATGCGTTGTACAGGGAGATGGCCACAGGCAGGAATGATTTCCTGTGTCGTTCAGTGGTGCTTTTCGGTAATCTCAGTCTCTCACTGAACGAGCTCCTGTGACTGACCAACATGTCATGGAGTGGGTGGGAGGTGTTATCCAACATTGTCTTTATCTTGGACAGCATCCGCCTCTCCGACACCACCTTGAGGGAGTCCAGCTCCATCCCCACAACATTGCTGGCCTTACGGATCAGTTTATTAAGTCTGTTGGCATCTGCGACCCTCAGCCTGCTCCCCCAGCATGCAACAGCATACAGGATCGCACTGGCCACAACAGACTCATAGAAAATCCTCAGCATTTTCTGGCAGATGTTGAAGGACCTCAGTCGCCTCAAAAAATAGAGACGACTCTGGCCCTTCCTGTAAAGTGCTGTGGTGTTTTTAGCCCAGTCCAGTTTATTGTCAATGTGTACTCCAAGGTATTTATAGTCCTCCACAATGTCAACACTGACCCCCTGGATTGAAACAGGGGTCAAGTGTTTCCTGGTCTTCCTGAAGTCCACGATCAGTTCCTTGGTCTTTGCCACGTTGAGCTGCAGATGATTCTGCTCACACCACGTGACAAAGGAGTCGACCACAGCCCGGTACTCTGTCTCATCATCCCTGCTGATGCATCCAACCACCGCAGAGTCATCAGAAAACTTCTGAAGATGGCAGGTCTCTGTGCAGTGGCTGAAGTCTGTGGTGTAGAGGGTGAAGAGGAAGGGGGAGAGGACAGTCCCCTGTGGTGCCCCTGTGTTGCTAATCACCTTGTCAGACACACACTGTGGGAGACGTACATATTGTGGTCTTCCTGTCAGGTAATCAACAATCCAGGACACCAGAGAAGCATCCACCTGCATCGCTGCTAACTTATCACCCAGGAGGGTCGGCCTGATGGTGTTGAAAGCACTGGAAAAGTCAAAAAACATGACCCTCACAGTGCTCGCCGGCTGGTCCAGATGGGTGTAGACACGATTGAGCAGGTAGATGATGGCGTCCTCTGTTCCGAGACGAGGCTGATAAGCGAACTGAAGGGGATCCAGATGTGGTCTTACTATGGGTCGCAGCTGGTCCAGGATGAGCCTTTCCAGGGTCTTCATGATGTGGGAGGTCAGTGCCACGGGCCTGTAATCCTGGGGGCCACTGGGACGAGGCGTCTTTGGTACAGGGACGAGGCATGATGTCTTCCACATCACCGGGACCCTCTGCAGACTCAGACTCAGCATAAACAGTTTATGAAAGACTCCACACAGCTGGGGGGCACAGGTCTTGAGGACAAGGGGACTCACTCCGTCTGGTCCAGCAGACTTGCCTGAGTGAAGTCTCCTCATTTGCATCTCAACCTGGTATTGAGTGAAGGTGATGGGTGCGGGAGGGGTGTCAGGAATCTCACAGGAGGCAACATGTGAAGAGAGAGGCTGGCACAGTGGTGTGGCTCTGGATTCCAGGCTGACTGCAGGTGAGGTTGTGGGGGTGGGAGCAGACACTGTGGTGTCGAATCTATTGAAAAACAGATTCAACTCGTCGGCTCTATTCTCACCTCCCTCAGCTCCCCTGCTGTTGGTTGGCCTGAATCCAGTGATGGTCTTCATGCCCCTCCACACCTCTCTCATGCTGTTCTGCTGGAGTTTCCACTCCAGCTTCCTCCTGTAATTGTCCTTAGCCTCTCTGATCTTGTCCTTTAGTAACATGTAATCAAAATATCCGATTTTGTTTTTCTTTGAATAGCTGTTTCCACAGATGACTTGCATCATGTTGATGATCTAAGTTGTCCTTCAGAACATGTCACATCTCCCTCACAGTAGAGCTTGTATCAGATGCATTCTCACTACTGGAAATACTCCACCTGATCAAAGTGTGCTGGAGGCAGGGTATAACACAGCACTTGCTAGCTGTGAACATCATCGGTCCATCACTTCATCGGTCTCACAAATGGCTTACAGCTACTTGTGGGCTCCACAGGCTCTCCTCCAGAGCAATGAACTGGCTGATAGAGGAGTTGAGGAAGAAGGCTATTAGTCCCATCTCCAGTCTTCTTCAATATTTCATAAAGAGCCTCTCTCCTGTCTCTTGATGCCCAGCAGCCTTCCTATGCATGCAGCATCAATTCTTTATTCCTGAACTGCAAACAGCTGTCACTTGTCTCCCAACAGGATATAAAGCAAGGTCCAAAAACCCCTTTGTATACTTTTACTAAACTATTTGCCCTGATCATTCATTTCCTCTGGGCTTCCCACAGTGTTATGTGTGCTGTTTTCATAGAGGTCGGATAAAGTCGTCATATTTAATCTTTTGCCTTTGAGCAATTGTTGGCCAGAAAATTCCCACAGTGCCGGCCTGCTTCAAATCCACCTCCATCGTCCCGATACCCAAAAACTCCAACCCATCTAGCCTCAATGACTACCGCCCAGTAGCTGTATATCTCATATTTCTGTATAGTTTTTTTATCTCATATTTCTGTATAGTTTTTTTTATTTCATATTTCTGAATAGTTTTTCATATTTATATCCTGTACATAACTTGTACTCACTACAGCCTGTACATACTTATATTTATAGCATATTCATACCATACCTTCATACCGTGTACATTATAACATACCATAATAGACCCATTTCTGTAATATACTTACATATCTATATTATTGCTAATATATATTTGTAATATATCTATATCATGGCTAAAGCACCTCTGGATCGATGCAAACTGCATTTCGTTGCCTTGTACCTGTGACATGTGCAATGACAATAAAGTTGAATTCTATTCTATTCTAATTCTAAAATGTGAGATTCGTTGCTTTATGCACTCTGAATTAGAACAGGGAAGTCATTTTGTCGGGCTCGTGGCAGTGCTTTTCGGGTCCTGCTTGCACAAAGGAGGAGTACCACTACTTATAAGGACTCTGGCAAAAAAAATGCTTCCCAATTGGACAGATTGATATCCCTGAAGTTTAACTGACTTGATGTTATTCTGTGATGATTGGGTCTTCCCATAATTTCTTTTGATCATTGTAATTTACAGTGTTCAAATTTAGTTCAGGAACTGGGGGATATATATGCTGCAAGCACAGCTTTGGGTCCAGTGGGACTTTGTTCCCTGTCAATTCAGAATTTGATTTTTAAAGCTCCTTCCTGTACACTTGGGTCTTCCTGTGCTCCCTCCTATACAATGGAAAAGGCTAATAATTTACATTTTACGCAATATTCTGATTAAAACTGTGCAATTTAACATGAGTAATATATAGTCTCACCAACTATACGTACTCAAATCATTTTGTTCTTTTGTTAATAGACTGAATTCGAGCCAACAGACATGCTTTATTCCATTCATCTCTAGAGATTTTCATCTGGGGGTTGTTCCTCTCTGTAGATAGATATGAAACAGAGTTATCCTTTTAGCCTGTAATAAGTGTGCTATAAAACCGGGTCAAACCACCCCTGTCTCTTACGTGTTTCAAGGTCAGTTGCTCTCTGGTGGATAATATAGGCGCTGAATAATTTTTAGTTTTTGAGTATACACATTTTCTGATTTGTAAATATTTCTTTAAATGTTATAGAACACTTTGAATTTCACAAGAAATTTCTAAAAGACAATAGTTTACCTCCTTTGTGTCAATTGTTAATTTCACCACTTTTTAAAACTCTACATCATTTGTCCCAGGAATATTGTAGTACATGATAGTAGAAGGCATACATTAAGATAAGATAAGATAAGATAAGATAAGATAAGATAACCTTTATTAGTCCCACACGTGGGAAATTTGTTTTGTCACAGCAGGAAGTGGACAGTGCAAAAGTTATGAGGCAAAAATTAGAATACAATAAGAATAAATACAGTACACAACTGTACAGAATAGAATAAAATAAAATAGAATAAGATAAAAATAGAATACAAATACAAATACTATATACAACTGAGTAAAAATACAACGATGACAGAAAGGATTATTACATTATACTGTAACATAATCTTTTGTGTTGCAAGTCAAATTAATAAGGTATTTCAACAAGAAAGGGTTTATGACATATATAAGACTTGTGATTGTGATTAACAGACATACAGTGAGAGTGCTATATTATTTCAAAGCTGAGCTGATACAGTCGCATGTTTGGTGATCTCCTTGTTAAATTCTCAGTACAAGCTGGACCTGTCTCACGATTCCCGTGAACAGCTGCATCACGATAATGATGCTAAAAGGACGTCTTGAGTCTCTCAGTGAGACACGTATAAATTGTACCCAGGTTGCTAGTGACCCGAGCAATGCATTTAAGGATTGAGTCCACCTAATTTATTTGGCACCATTTCACAAGTGCAGCCATCTCAGGACACTTTATATTGTAAGGTGAAGACACTATTAAATTGAAGAGAAAAATCCAACAATTCCCTTTAAGGAAGCATTTGGCAAGAGTGGTGAGGAAATATTCCCTTACAACAGGAGGAACCAGTACCTGCAGAAAGAGTTTCTTTCAACTACTTATGAACTTTTTCTTTCACTCTTGCTGCTATCCTAATATCACAAATCACCCCTTACACTCGTTTCCACAACCGCACTCTACCTGGACTCTATTCTTCACCTCTCTTGTGCACTGTCCATTGCTTTAGGTGGTTAATCCCAGCTATTTCAACGTGTCCACCTTCACTGCCTCTACTCCTTGTATCTTTACTGTTACACCTGCCTCCATCTTATTCCCTCACATGTAATACATCTTGTTTTATTTTTATTCCTCTTCTCTCCAGTGGATGCCTCCACCTCTCCCTGCTCTCACTACAGATCAAAATGTCATCTGCAAACATTATTGACCACAGAGACTCATGCCTGACCTCATCTATCAACCCGTCCATCATCACTGCTAATATGAAGGGGCTCAGAGCTGATCCCTTGAACACACCTGTCATCCCTGCCACACACCTCATCACCATCTTGCTATCCTCATACATGTCCTGCAGCACCTTCACATACTTCTCTGTCTTGGACCCCTATCATATGCCTTCTCTAGATCCACTTCTGGCACTCTCTATACACTTTTCTATACTATACAAAGCCATACTGCTGCTCACTGATCATTACCACTCTTGTTAACCTAACTTCAACAACTCTTTCAAAAAGCTTAATGGTGTATAGCTTAATCAGCTTTATCCCTGTGTAGTTACTAAGGGATAACGTAATTAAAATTGTGGCTCAAGAGTTGGGAGTTCGCCTTGTAATTGGAAGGTTGCCGGTTCGAGCCCCGGCTTGGACAGTCTTGGTCGTTGTGTCCTTGCCTACTGGTGGTGGTCAGAGGGCCCGGTGGCGCCAGTGTCCGGCAGCCTCGCCTCTGTCAGTGCGCCCCAGGGTGGCTGTGGCTACAATGTAGCTTGCCATCACCAGTGTGCGTGAATGGGTGGATGACTGGATATGTAAAGCGCTTTGGGGTCCTTAGGGACTAATAAAGCGCTATATAAATACAGGCCATTTACCATTTTACCATTTAAAAGCTTATTTCATAATAAAAGCATATTTTTCTCTATGTGTATTTATTTATATTTATTTATATTTATTTATTTTACATTTCTTACTTTCTTAAGATGCAGTTTTCAACAAACAACCTGGTTTAACTTTCCACTTCTTTCACAAAACATATCCACGTCAAGTACTCTTTAATAATCAGAGAATCAGATGGGGATCGTCTGTGTATTCGTCAAACTTCCTCTCCTTTGAGGTGGATGGCAGTGAGACACAGACAGACCGCCCCGTAGACGACCTGATCACAGAGATGAAAGATTGAGAGACAATCAAAGATAAGAAAATAAAAGAGATGACAAGATGAAAGAAGGTAATCGCTGCGTCATCAGCTGAATTGCTCATTAGATCAGACCGCATTCTGAGAAACGCCCAGCTTTATGAAGAGACAGGGTGGCGTGTATCTTTTCCCATCCAACTTTTCTCTCTGCATTTGGCACCGCTCACTAGTCGCATCCTTGCACTCTCGGTGACCAGCACATTTCCATGAGCTTCGTAGAGGCCAAGTCACAGCATCACAGGCACACTTGTGGCTGCTTGAGTATTCTGTGACGTACATGATAGTAGAGGGGCATACATTATGCTGTCACTTGCTGTCAGTCACCCTGTTCCTTCCTCCCTATTCCAGACACTTTGCACTGAAAGAACTTTGTCACAGTCAGTGTGTGCATCAAGCCTAATTGTTTCAAGTCAGCATCTGTGGTTAGAGCCTATCCGGAATTTGAACTTAGAGAGTGACAAGGTCGTAAGATAAGATGTAGTGTGCTTGTAAATAACAAATACCATTGGTCTCCAGATGAGGGATGAGGTGACAGTGTGGCCAAGGGGGGGAAGCAATGGTTCAATGTCAAATCACAGTAAACAGTCATTTGCTCTGGAGTAAATCTTCAGCTCCGTGAAGCAGAAACCTGAGTCTCCTTCTGCTGAGGCACCATGGATTCACAGAAATCCTCACGGAGCAAAGGGATGGGAAAGAGTGCAGAGAAAAAGTAACAGGGAGTGAGGAAAATATGCAGGAATAAAATGGATAAAGACACGTTACCAGGAAAGGGACTGATTTCATAAACTCTTTACCCCCTACCCAATCACCCCATGTGCAGCCCTCCAAGGTTAGGTCCGTCCATCTGGCTTGTAGAAAAGAAGGAGAAGGAAGGAAGGAAACGGCAGGGGAAGGAAGATGAGAGTGAAATACCTTCCCTGCTCAACTATTATTCTTTGTTAACCAGTTTTTAGCACTGCTCAATCGCTCTGGTGGTTTTCATTAAGAAAGGAATCACCTTTGTTTTGCCAGGACCCCCTAATCAAAACCAGACGCGTTGGAGTTTTTAATTGAAGCAAGCTGGACCTCCACGTTGTACACAACTGGCTAAATGTGACAACTTATCCCATCACTACAACAGTGTTTCCCAACGGACCGGAGAGAAAAACATCCCTTCAGTGAGGGAATCTAAGGGGTTTGTTAATATGTCTCTGATTTCAGAGGACTGTTATTGTTGAAACAACTCCAGACTGCTATTTACTACCACATCAACCTCTCCTTCTGCGTTACATTACTTGCATCGTGTTTGACTTTTTCATTGGGTAAGGTTATGGCTATTGGAACCGTACCGTAGGGGCATGTGTCCGGTTCTGGCTTGGCAGTGGGAGAGTGAAGAACCCATTGTGTGACTGTGTGTCCAGAACTAGCCAGCTCTCTGGGCAGGGGAGCTTGCTTTCAGCTGAAAGAAAACAAGAGTCTGAATGAAAACGACAAGCTCAGAGCTGAGGATGTTTTTTTTAGCTGCAGCCAAAGCACCAGTTCCAGTTCTTGCTTTAACACCACCATAAAGATAGTGTTTCATTCAGCTTTCAGTCTTTATATAATCAAGGCCACTACTTTTTTCCCCCTGTTCCTCTCACATGTTGACAGTTGAGCCGAAGCAAAAAATTGGGGACAGATAATCTACCTGCTTCCTTCTCTTCCTCTGCTCCCTTCTCCTATCCCCTGTGAGTATTTAGGTTTCTTTGAAAAACAATATTAATAATTGGGAAATGTGGCTTCTCTGGCTCCTGCTGTGTGCTTTTCTTTCGTCGCTCATTTCCCTCTCAAAGCTCCCTTGATGTGGGGCTTGTTGTGCTGTTTTCAGAGTAGTGTGAGACCTTTGTGAGTTATAAACAGGTCTCCTTCCAACCTCTGAGTCGAACGTTTTTCATGTTCCTGTATTAAAGCACATAAAAGAGCTTTGAGATGCTCACCGGATAGAGATGTTATGGGGTAAAATGAATCTGATATTTAAATCCATCGGGCGTGTGCTGAATGTGCGCAAATGAATGCGGGAAACATGTCTTCAGCCACAAATTGTTTCCCACCCAGGCAGATTTACACAGGGCAAATCAATGTACTGTCTAGCAGTCAAAACCCAAAGTCACCAAAGCCATGACCACAGGCATGAGCAGTATCCTCCAAGGGTTGAAGATAAGAGCGAGGAAGTCAGAGAAACTGCATAAGAACAGTAAACTCTCCATATCAATGCATTCGATATTCAGTGCAATTACTGAAGATAAATCAAAGAGGCAACTTGTCTTGTCATCACATAGTCATATTTAATTGGTTTGCCATAGATGAGCAGCATTCAGTTCCTCCTCCACCGCTCTTTACTGTTTTCATCCTGATACCTCTTAAACTCATAACTCATCGTGCTATCTATCGTACATCTTCTTCATCCCCTCCTCTTTTTGAATCCTCCTTTCCCTCCCTGCCCTGTTTCTTCGTATTCTGAGTGCTGCAGTGCAGCTGTGGGTGAGCAGGGGTAACAGGAAAGATGGAGGGATCGAGAGAGGCCCAGAGGAGAGGGGCTGATTATTGGTAAGAAGAAAGAACTAAGGGTTTCAATATGTCCCACAGCATTTCAAGTGGGACAGGGGAGTTAGAGGAGCCAATTTAGTCTGCCACAAGGAGAGAGTGTTTGCATTCACTGCATTTACAGATTGTTATTCTAACCACCCGCTCCCACTAGCATCTTCATGCCCTCCTTATGCTCCTTTATAGACACCATATCCATCCCCACCTCAATTATTTTACCCTAAAGGGGCCAGCTGCTGTATACGACATGAAACAAGACGGTTATATTCAAGAAAAGAAGTTTAAGCTCCACCGGAGGCCACACATGTGGGGAAATATTTAATAAGACCTTATGTTTTATAATGATGATTATCATAGCATGCCAGCAGATGATCCTTCAAGGCTGAAAGTAGTGAATTAGTCAAAAGGAGTTGAAATATTGCAAACTCTTACTCAGTGAGTCATTTCAGCATGCAAAACCTCGACAATGCTGTACCACACACAGTCTCGTATAGCTCATACGATCAACTGGACGATAGCAGGCACCTTACACTGTGTGTGTATGTATGTGAAAAACATCCATGAGCTGAATCCTTCAGGGGAGGGGAGGATAATGACACAGGCAGCGATGAGTGGAGAGGAGGGGTCCTGTCATTTCACCCCAACATCATCATCTCTGCTTCAGCAGCACCTTGGGACACTTCAGCGCCAAAATGAGAGCGGAGCTGCACCCACTGCGTATGAACATACATGAGCATTTTGATGTGTATCCAGATTCATCTAAAGTCCTGACAGGGAGTGGCAGAGAAGTCGATGGCCTAGGCTTTTTGTGAAGCAGTTAGGCCCAAAACAAATAAATCTTAATATAATCCTAGTTGTGGTTAAACACAGCATGAAGAGAGTTTTGATCTCCATCCCCGGAATGAAAACACTACTGTACATCTGACTCTGTGAATGATCAAACCCCGTGATGATGACTAAATGTCAAAATATCATGCTGGCCACAAAAATGCATTATCATAGGACCCCGTGTTATCCATAGTGGAAAAAGCAGATGGAAAATCTCGTAGATGAACAACCTTTCGTGACACGAAACACCCGCATAAATGTAGTGAATATGTCTTGTTAGACGAGATTCTTTCTGTGGCTACAGAGACCCTTTGCTAACTCAGAGCCGTTAAAATAAACAGGGAGGTCCCTAAGCACAGTGCTTTGGACAAAGGTTAAAGCAATATCCCCCAGCACTATTCATTTCAGAGAATCCATCCCACTCACTGGCTTTGATCCTCACTCTCTGCCCCTCTTTCTCTCTTGCTTAACCAGGTTCGGTAAGGAGGTGGTTGCATGTTTGTGTGTCTGAGAGAGGTCATCGTGAATCCTTGAAAACATCATCTCACTGACTGCAACAGCCATTGGCGCCCATATAGCACCACAAGATCTGGCAGTGCCAAGTAAAGCCTTGAGCTAGGCACGCAATGGTAAGTGCAAAATAGACGTAAGCAGTTTTATCTGCACTCTCAATTCAAGAGTGTATTTGTAGACATGTGCTTGTGCGTTTGTCTGTGAGCGAAGATCAGCTGCGAAAGGCCCCAGAGGAAAGCATATCCCTCAGGCTGTTTACCTCCACCAGAGCTGTTTACTTGACCCCCGATGATTTAGACGCATAACCAAATAAAAACAGCCAGGCGAGTTCAAACAAGTAGTGACGCATAAAGGGTGTATGTGGAGGGACAGCACTGTGTTCCATGATGGTTCGCAGCTGGACCTCCCCGCGTCACCTTCAGCATTAGGGATGAACTAGGAAGACCAAACAGTCATAATCCTATATCAAATCCTTTTTTTTTTCAAACACGTAAGAACAACTTGAGCTCTTTATAAATCTTCGTAACACATAACTCTGAACGTGTTCCATTAAGGGCCGTGGGTGCTGGCCAAAAAGTTAATTTCACTGAAAGTCAGCATTTAGGGGAGCAGACTATGATTCATAAATTCAAGACGAGCATTTGTAAACTGGTGCAAACTTCCCTTATGTGTGTACATATAATCATGTGTACCACCTCTAGGGCATATTCCATCATTTTTCAACATTGTGAACATTTGGCCATTTGTACATTGTTGTTTATGTTTTGACAGGAGCAGCATTGTTGTGTAGCAACGGATCCATTTACATAATTTCTCCATGGTGTAACCACTTACATAATGCCCCCATTCATTTGGATCGAACTGCAGCTCCCTTTAAGGCCCCTGGACCTGCAGACTACAGGATACACACCCAGATTTTCACATATTCACATGAAGAGTACAGTGAGAGAGGAAATGTTCATTTAAAAAAACAATATTTGGAGGGTGAACACAAAAAAATAAGTAATGGTGCAGTTTATCTTTTAAGTTGAGAAAATATGCAAGAAATGGCTTGAAAACAAAATCACTATATATGAGATGTACGCATATTGTGGATCATGTGACGTACTGTAGATTCATGTTGCTGAGCTTAGCCAAGAGCATGTATGCCAAAGTGTAATTTAGTTGTGGCAACTATTTCAGCAAGTATAGTTTAGATTGTGTACTCCCATATGATGATGTCATTCCCTTTCAAATTAGCAGTCGTCACTGCACAGGTCACTTACACATTTGACCACACACCCACACATATGCATAAACCCAGCACATGCACAAATTAAAATGCGTATAAAAGGGGAAATTGATGGAATAGCTGTAAAAGACTGCTGTAAATGATTATATTCAGTGTATGATTCAGTGATTATTTTCAGGATTTTGTTAAAAGCTTTGGCACCACCACATGACATGAACACATGACTGATGTGACAATGAGCAGAAGGTGAAAGCAGGAAAATATTTTTAAAAAGCAGGCACTGTTTTTAAATGCCAAACACAGACATTGTAGGAATTTCTATTTCTGTCAGTTTTGTTTTCCATTTTACCGCTACACATGACATTTTGTTTACATCTGGCACAAAACTATCAGTTAAGGTCATCTTACATCACATTTGTTGGCATATGTGCCATACTGAAATGCAGTGGAAGCCATGCCCATTGTGCTGGCTTGGTTTTGGAGTGCCCACACGTTTCTGTTCCTTTTTAATGAGAGAGGAACAGTGGGAACAATGAACTTTGAGAATTTCCCAGAATTACACAAAACAACATAGCCCAGTGAGCGAAAAAAGCTCAAAAGGAGTAACTGTTGCTATTTTAGAGTGATCATCAAGGTGAAGATAGATCTTGGAATACGAGTAGCATAGTTCAGAAAATAAAGTATACTAGCCATCCCTAAACTCAAAATCAACTATTTCAAAGTCATTTTTGATCTTATGATGATTTGCTTTATGAGGTTGCAGTAGCGCCTCCAGAATTTTTTCACAGGGGTGGCCATACAGGGCCCAATAAAAATATTGGGTGGCACAACAAAAACAGAATTTCCAGTTTTATTATGCTATTTTCAAATATAGCTCACTTGAAAAATATGGCAAAAATGACAGAGCGAAAAGAGTTATATGCCTAGTTCCTGCTATTAAAGTTGAAATTCTATAATAATCAGTTTTAAGCAGGAACAAGTTAATGTTTCAGCTCATTGTAGGGTGTTTTCCTCTCTCTTGTGCTCTTGTTTATTAGAATGATTTCCAACACAGGACAGTCTTGGCAGATATGGGGCCACCGGGGGGTCAGCATATATTGGTAGGTGTATATGCTGGTAGGTATATATATATATATTGGTAGGTTGCCTTCTTTCAGTACCAGCTTTACTTCCACCACCTGATATCTACCGCTCGATTTTAAACCATCCTCTTTGGGACTCCCTGGTGCATATAATCATCATTAGGCAAATGCTCTTGACCATGTCACTTCGGCAGCCGCTATGTATGATTATATTTTTGAAGTAGAGTTGTCATCTACACCAGCTGCAGCAGTCCTTCACACCACCCTGACACAGACATATGAATCCAGACATTCTCCCTCTGTAATGGGCCCAGGCTGTGGTAATCTTCTCGAAATAGAAGAGGGAAAGAAAAGAAATGAAGAAGAGGAGCAATAGGTCCAGGCAGAGATACAAAACTCATGCATTTGCCAACCCAAGGTAGCTTTGCTTCACGCTAATAGCAGCACACCATCAGGAACCAAGCACCATCAAAAATGATCAGCCAACCGTAGCAGGTGGCTAAATTTGGACGTGCGTGCAGTGGACAATGAGAGTGCACAATGAGAACTGTCTTCACGGAGAGAGCAGGTAGAGGAGAGAAGCAGCGAACTTAATGAATACAAATCTTCAGAATACCACTATGGACCTCACAAAACACTCACATGGCAGATGACAAAAACGATGTGAATATTGATTTACAGTCAATGCTTCAGTGTTATTAATGTGGTGATAAAATACGAGGCGGGTAGAAGAACCTCTAAAATGGCTTTGAGCTGAGCTCTGTTCCACGACTGAAGCAGTGAACCCTTACAGCTGCATCCTGTGTAAAATCTATCTGACATCACTCCCACTGAAGCATTTCCATCTCACATTATATTGTTCTTATTGTGAGGATGTGAGAGTCTCACACTTTATTTTACTTTCACACACGCTGCCTTTTTCGCCATGCTGCACACACACATACAAGTGCTCTCAGACAAGCTGAGTGAGTGATATTTCTGTTGTGGTTGAAGGGTGGAGTGGGAAACAGTGGACCAAACCTGGTTTAAAGTTAGAACTGCATTGCCATATGAAAATTACCTCATTTCCAAATTGAGGGAAAACCCTGATGGATACTTTGGAACACATTACAGTGGCAGGGCACCCCAGTGTCCCTGTCACTTGTGATAATAATCTTCATAACACTGAGTGATATGATTTGGCAAAAGGGGGAAACAACATGATGTCAGCTTCTAACTCTATGCCTCTTTTTTGGTGCCAGTGAGTCCACTAATCACATAACATTGATAGATCTGAGCAAAAGGACTTCATTGTATGCAGCTCTAATCACAACACATATGTATCACTACATGTACAGTACAATATTGATGTCTTGTGGCAGTTTTTACTCAAGCTAAATGCTGAAGAGAGGGGGTATCTTTGTAATGGCTGTCGTGGAATAAACCAAGAGTAATCAAGAAGATTACTTGGCTCTATATTATCTTGGCTTTGCCAGAAGTGTGGCTTTTCTGCTGGTAAATATTTGCTGTGAGTTGAGTAGCATGGCATCGGCACATCAGAGGGACATTTTGTGTTTCCCAAACATCAGGCCGGTGACGTCAGGAGGCCCTAATGATGTTTAACAAGCCCACCCAGTCCAGCATCACCCCATAAACAACCCCGATATACCCTTAGTCCCCTGTCCAACTACTTTGGAGCACAATAGAACCCAACACCCATTTAACCTGGCTAGTCTCCATGTTTTTTAAGGTAACAAAAACTGATGCGTGGCCCCATTTAGATGTTCTCACCTTGATTCATTTGCAAAAGAAAATCTTTTTGATGTTGACCGATTGAAGGACATAATTAGAAAAGAAAAGAAAAAAAACTTCAGACTGGAAAACCCATAACATCACCACTTCAAAAGTGAGAAAAAGAGAAAGTGGACACACCTTCGAGAAAGAGCCAAGCGGAGAAAAATAGGAAGAAGACGACGAGGATGGAAAAGTGACAGTAAAAAGTCATAATTTGTGACTGATTTGCAACCGTTTCCAATTAAAACAGCAGAGGACAGGAAAACCAGAGGGAGGGAGGGACGAGGTCAGTGGGGTTCATTTCCATCCGGCAAACCTCAAACAGACACACACACACACACACACACACACACACACAAACAAGAACTCGTATGGAGCAGAGTTTTCCAGCAGGAGCTCAATTTGTGTTTGGGCTCACTTACACTATTATATTGGTCCAGCATGATCTCAGCTCAGACTGAGTCTAAATGTCTCTGTCTGCCTGTTTGTAGGTGGGATTGTGTGTCTGTGTGTGTCTGTGTACAAGTGACTGCACTTTAAGTGCATGCAAGAAAAATGTACATTCGCGATATTCATGTTAACATCCATATATTTGAAAGTTTTGCACGTGTGTGTCTGTATCTTATGTCTGTGTGTGTGTGTGTGTGTGTGTGTGTGTGTGTGTGTGTGTGTGTGTGTGTGTGTGTGTGTGTGTGTGTGTGTGTGTTGCCAATACGTCTGACAGGAGAGCAGAGGTCATACTAAGGTTGGGATGAAGTCAGAATGTAATTATGCTTCAGTGAACCAAAGGGGAAGTAATAAAGACCAGCTGCATGTTGTGCGACTCTTAAAGTTCCACTTAAAGCAAGCTGCACATTCTCTTCACAATCCCGCACTGCACTGAGAAGGGGATATGTGGTATGGGATACAAGGAGAGATTAGAAAAATACATGCACACACACGCACACACACACACACACACACACACACGCACACAACCACATGCGCACACACAGTAAAAAGCACAGTGTCAGAAGCAAATAAAGAGATAATAAAAAACGGTAAAATATTTCCTTGCACGTTCTAATGGAGTGGAGTTGCCAAGGTGACCTGGCATGCTGACAGGAAGATGGTCACTGACTGCAAATATGGGAGGAAAGGAAAGGGAGGGCGACACACCAGGTGGCTTCACTCGGGTGAGCCAGTCTCGACTACCTGTGTCAAAAAAAGAAAGAGGAGGAAAGAAAAAAACATGAATTGGCCCGTCAAAAACAAGAGGGAAAAAAGGGGGAACTCTGTCTTCCCCCCTGAATGAGCCTCTCTCTTTTCTCTCTTCCTCTTGTGATTTTTCCCTCTTTTTTTCTCTCGCTGTCTGTTTCACCTCTTTCTCATTCCTGTGAGTTTGGTTTTTTTTCTTCTCTGTCTCATCATCCTATCCTCATCTGTCTCACTCAGACATGTTTTCCAAAGCCTGCCATCCATAGATACGGTATCCACCAACAGTAGCCCACCAGTGCCTAGGGGCAAGCCCCCGGGGAAGGCAAAGAGCTGAGGGAAAGCCTGCTGGGTATGGGGTGATACGGGTGATAAAACAGAGAGGTACCGAGCGTTCTTGCATGATAACCACTGCAGCTCTATCTAGAGATCCATGGAAAGACAAATAGACTGTTTATAACCAGTAAAACAATAGGTTGAATTTATGTGGATACCATTTACTTTATTTTTGTATTTAAGAGCTCTAGAACAAAACGATTTAAACCAAAAAATAATACGATGATATTTAAGGTACAGGCAGCCAACATTTATTTATATCATGTAATTAAATGTGCAAAGATCACACTGTTCTTTCTTCTACATATCCACTCTTGAAAAGAAAAACTTCAATGCTGTAGGATATGGGAATCTGGACAATATCAAATAAAACTGAATTACCGCGTGCACGTTGTGCCTGGTGAATCATGCTTTTTTCTTATTTTCATTGCATCAAATTACTTGACAACAGCTGAACAAAAGCCATTATGTGTGCTAATTTATATTACACAAACAAAAAACTCAATAAAGAGTGAAACAGTGCCTTTAAAATTCCCACAACTTTATACACATGTTTACGCTGTTGTGTAAAATCTACTTGTAATGCTTGGCTTATGGGATCCCATGAAAGTATTTATGAGTATTGGGAACTTATATGAAGAAGAGTGAAAGGTACAGCTTGGCTCTCACAGCTCAGCTTTCTGGAGAGAAAAAAAATGCCTGGATTCCTTGAGCTTCCTGGGAAAAACAAGCAGGACTTTATCAGGGAAAGCACAAGTCACTGGGTTCTGATGTGGAACTGGAGGCTGCTGTCAGAAGGGAGCTATGTTAACAGATACTCAGCAGTCACTATTCAGCCCCAAAACATGTGGTTCCTGTAAAAACAACCCACCAACCCCCCTACCCTCAGGAACCCCTGCTACCATCCACTCTCCAACTGACAGGAATAGAGATATGTTTTTTCCTGAGGGTGTCCCTCTTGGGTATGATATGTGCGTGAGTGTGGCTGTGTAAAATGAGGGGTGTTAAACATTTTGGCACAAATGTCAGCACTACAGCAAAGCAACTGGCACTGATTTCTATGAGACTTAGTTAGTGAGTGGTACTGTTTCACAGACAGGGTTTTGTGGCAGTCACATTCAGTATTCCTGTGATCACGTGGAAAAGTGTAATCATTTACAATATGGTTTTGCTTCATGCAGATGTGCTCTAGATCCCCAATGGAAACACAGGGATGAATGGAAGTACGGGGGGCAGCATGCGTCAAGGTCCTACACAGGAGGCTCTTGGCTAAAAGACCCACCAGCATGATCACTTAATAAATATTTTTATCGTTGTCTCTTAGCTGATGCTCTAATAAAACAGGGATTTAACTTCAGCCTCTTCACTGAAAGTATTGCAAGGAGCATATTGTACTCCAGTTTGTACTTCTTTATCTCTTATCTCTTTGAACAACTTTTTTCAAGTTATACAACTGACTAAAAACGAGCATGCATTTATTTGACCTTTACATACTAATCATATACATTAAAACTATCATCTCTGCTGAATGATTTTAAAAAAACACAAATTTGCTGCCATTTTTTGTATTTGCATGGTCTTGTATGGTATGTATAGCATTTTCTATGTGAAAATGCATTTGATACAAAGAAACATTAAAATACAATTAATACGAATACAAATAAACACAAGGGATATTTTGTGAAATATGACCATGGTCATATACTCTACCTGGTAAAATTTTATTTATTTTAATCAAAAAATGACTAGGATAGGTAAAATGCAAAAGAAACTAGAATGCTATTGGTACTCTGTGTTACTAAAATGATGCTTCAGGTTATTTTTGCTTGAAGGAAAGGTGTAGCTGTTTTAAAAGTTATTTAATATTTTTGAAGTAATTTCAAGAGTTAGGGACTCACGAAGGTGAATATGTCAAGGCTAGAGTAATATGACCAGGTTTCCGAAAGGAAGACGACAACAAATACCTAATAGTAGCAACATTAACTCAGCAAGTTTCATGCCTGTGTTTGTCCACTGACCCTATTGCACTGTTTCCAACAGGAAACATGGTGACATGACAGACACCATACATACATACATGCATATATATATATATATATATATATATATATATATATACATAGTAGAGCAATATATCTATGTTCCTGGAAAGCCAGAAAAACAGTCTGCACCTCCCACCCACCACTGCCACCATCTCAGAAAAAAAAGAAAAAAAAGCTTGATATGTTTCTGAAAAACACATCAAGCTTGAAATATGAGGACAAAAACACTTCCTGTCTGATAGTTAAACCTCAGTGACCCAGTGGGTGATAAAAATATATCCAGAATAACAGGCAGGTTTGTGTCAGGGCTGGCATCCTGCAGAGCATGCAAGAGAGAAAGGGAGAGAGCGGACACAGCTGGGTTCAAGGTGGGCCTCTAACCCCTGGGCTACATTAAACCAAAGAGATGTCAGCAAAGCGGAAATCCTCCTTAATAATGTGCATGCAAGAAGAACTCTTTCAGACTGACAACAGAAAAAAAGGCCATGCTTCCTTGTTTATTATAAAGAGACAACTGCATCGAAGCAGCAAAGGCAAAAACACAGTAAAGCAAGGAAACTCATCCTGCTCACCTTTTGACCTGTGAAGCATCATCAGGTAGCATCCTGAATTAGTGAACCACAAAAAAATAGCAGTACCTACCTCGTGATGACTTATAAAAAGCAACTGTAAAACTGCAAGTAAACACATATGTATGAATGGCAAATTGGCAGAGAATCAAATGAATGCAGGTATAGTCAGCCACCACTGATACACGACACTTGCAGGATGAACAATGAAAGCTGAGATACAAAATAACAGCTAAACAAACCATTTGTTCTATATCACACAAACGCATTCACTGTCATACAAAACATACCAAAACATAAGCTAAGAGCATACTCATGTAATGGGCTACATTCATCAGGATTATCAATATGTCAAAAATTCTGCCAAATATTTTTGTCAACTTCTCAATTTATTGCAACCTTGCAACTTAATGTGCTTCACTACGTAGATTAAAAATGCTCTCTGTACATTTTGTTAGTATTCAACTTGATAAATGGAAGCCACACAGTGGTAGCTCACAGCAAAATCAAGCGAAGATGAGGAAAGAGAGTGACCAAGGTCTAACATCAAACACTAAAACTCCAGCGAGTCTCCCAACTCCACTATAAAACCTGTCAGAGATCTGATGTTTGTGTGTATGCACATTTTGGAAAAAATCTGCCATGTAAGGTCAGCAGCCCCCTTTGCATGTCTCTGCTTTGTGTCTTCATGGCAACTTCCTAAATATTCAACTCTTCTCTGTCAGGGCTTCCCGCAACAGGCACAAACATACTCCATCTCATGTAAACACAAACACGCACACACATTTATGCTTCAACAGCTTCAGAGCACATTACTACCACTAACCATAACTACCAGTTGCCTAAATCTTAGCGTAAACCCTAACTTTTCAACACCTTAACCTAAAAATGTAATAGTTTACAATATAGGTATTTATCCCACATAATGATGACAAGCTCCTATTATATGACTGTGTAAACAGTTTTAGGTAACAGCTAACATCAGTAAAAACCACACATTCAAGTTCAAACAGAATACAACCTGGTGCCATGGTGTAAGAGAGCTGGAGGAGCGGACTGTAATTTGTTTCTGTAGTCAGTGTTTCATCATCACTATTATGGTTCAGTATTCCATTTGTAGCTATTCATTCAGATGAGCATGTGTATTCTGAAAATCTTTCAAATTGTGAATCTGTTGTTAACATCCTCAATGTGTATCAGTCAACTCTACTCTCCTGTTAAACTCAGGACTCATGGCGGGTGAGTTTAGTTCAGTGTGAATATCCTGATATAAGAGATGAGAGAAGTAATTAACTTGATATTGGTACTTTCTATTATAGATTAGTAATAAGTGGAAACAAGTAAAATGCAGAAACAGCAGATTATTACTATTTAATTACCAAAGTAATATCCTAGTAATAACCCAGTTATAACGGCTATGTTCATCGGTTCATCTAAGGATTCGGGTTCATCGCAGGTTGGCAGCTCATCTTTCATTTGTTCATTTAAAGAGTTATAAAATGCCCCTCCTAGAGCCCTTTCCTTAAAACCAGTCTCTGCTGCTAACACAGAAAATTCAATAGAAAATTCTACAGCTGACCTGTTGCCTTGATAGAGATTGAAAATTCTGCCTCTGTTTTGCACAAAGGATAGTCAAAAACTGCCTTAAAGTCAGCAATGAATTGGGGCACAGGTAACCAATTTAGTAGGATGAGTGAGTAGGTAGGCCTCGATCCATCAAACAACCCAGTGAGATGTGATATTTCAGTGTAATCATCAGAAAATGCCTAAGTGCACGAGAAGGAACTCCCCGCAGCGACGTAGCTCGACCCCGAAATGACCGGCCGAGGTGGAAGCCGGATCACAGCCGGTGGGTTGCAAAACAGAGCCACAGTGCTAGCCTGAGCTGGAGCTTGAGAAACTGGAGGTGAAGAAAGCCTGGAGTGGATAGACTGAACTGCTCCCCGAGAACTGCCCCCTAGTGAGATACGGCTACTCCTCTAATGCAGCTAAGTCTGCTGGGTCTAGTAGCTGGCCAGATCGTTCTGTCATGTTTTGCAATTACAACAACCAAAGTGCAGACTTAGACCACGATTAAGAGTTTAAAAAAATTTATGGGAGGCTGTGGGAAGATTGTACTGCTCTGTTGAGAGAGGAGACTGCTGTTACGAAAACTCCTCAATCTTCACACCTCTGCCCCAGAGCTTTTGTCAACTTCAGAGGTTTTTTGCTGATGTAACTCAAACCAGATAGCATTTGCTAAACTTCAGAGGCTGTTTTGGTTTAAAGTATTATTAAGATTTGAACTATACAAGGTCCCTGAGAGGGCGATTATCCTTGATATAGAAGATCTACCAGTTAATCCACCAGTCTTAACAGCATACCTATGCAATGAAACCAAATGGCAAAGTTGTTTTCAAGTGTTGCTGTTTTAAAGCCAGTTCTGCACTCGTCACCTGCAGTGAATTTATTAGACTCCTCCATGGATGAGGTCAGTGTGTTTAAGGCAAGGGATATGCTGGGTATTTTACAAACTGAAATAAACACACACACACATGCAAGCACACACACTCTTACACTGACATTTTGGTCTTTGATAGAGTCTCATTAATCCGAGGTATTCATCTGACCCTCTAACCTCAAACCTAAAATGAAGTGTTAACCCTTAAACTGTCCTCTTTATCCAAACATACCTAAAACTCACACTGGATCTCACAAAGATAGAAATACACAGCGCACACACAGTATGACTAAGGCCAGCCAAATGTGTTTGCTGCCTTCTCAGCTCTCATCTGGAAACTCCAGACATGAGATAACGGGGATCCTATGCTGACTGTCTGTCTGACCAAAGGAAAATGACCCCCTGGGCTGAATCCTCTTTCCTACTTCACAGTGCACACACATGTGCGCACATGCAACTGACACAAAAACAGATGCATACAAACAACCCCCAGCCAGATCCATGGCATTGTCCAATCCCTAATCCCCAACAATTACATCAGGCGGTGTGCGGGTGATCTGTTGCATATGGTAGACAGGAAATTTACACACTCTATCCATTCATTTACTTAGCTGTTTATCAATGATTAATCAGGATACTACATCCTGTCACCCAACTGCAAAACAAGTCATACATCTGCAGGCTAATGGGTAGCCCTGTGTTGTGCAATGTTTAATGTCTGCTCCAACAGATGCATAGATAAAGGTTTTAAAACTGAAAGGCATAAGAAGCACACAGGAACCTTAGGCTATGAGTGCAGGAATAAAAGCCTTTCACTGTACAGCACTTAATAAAAAGCTATTTTTAATCAATGCACAAGAGAAAAAGCATGTAGGTATCCAGATAGAACTGCCTTAATTCTCCATGGCATAGCTTTAACAGCATGCTGCAAAAATTCCTCAAAGATTTTGGTGCTTGTTGACATGACAGCATCACACAGTTGTTGAAGATTTGTCAGCTGCGCATCAATGATGCAAAATCTGTCATCCACAAACCAGTTTGAGAGGACTTGAGCTTTGTGGCATAGTACGTTATCCATAGGAAGATGGATATCCAACAGTACTGATACGAGTTACGCTGCATACTTGCTTTCATGTCATTTATACCAAATTCTGCTGCTGCCATCTTCAAAGCATTTTTATAATCTTTTGCTGTCCAATTCTGGTGGGCCTGTGCAAAATTACTGCCTCAGTTTCCTGTTCTTAGCTGACAGGAGTTCCACCATGTGTGGTCATCTGCTGCTGTAACCCATCTGCTTTAAGGTTTGATAGAGATGCTCTTCTGCGTAGCTTCATTGAAATGTTGCTATCCTGTCAACTGAACATTTTTGCCCAGAGAACTACCGCTTACTGGATTTAATTTTTTTTTGCTTTGTTTTGCTTTTTTTGTTTGGTTTCTTCTTTTCATTCCATTGTCTGTAAACCCCAGAAATGGTTTAGTAAGAAAATCAGCAAACTATGTTATGTTTAAAGTCACTTAATAACCTTTTTTTCTGGTTGATTTTCCATTAACTGCCTGCATGAGATCAATGGTAAATTAGGATTCAAATGTAAATAAGTATACATCATGCAGTTTATCCCATTTCAGCTACTCTGATAACCTCCCCCATCAAATACGTTCTTAAAGTTTTTTTCCGTTTTGCAGGAAATCACAATACAATTTTGTTGTTTGCAAATTTGTTCGTGCAGAGTAGGAAAATACCTGGAACTTTGCTAGAAAAGCTGTAAAAGCAATAAGGGGACATTTGACCAAGCTTTACACATCCAGTGACAGAGCAGTCAAGCCATTCTCTGATGGAGAGTTTTTGGTGGAGTCTCTGCACTAATGTGCCCTGAGATAAAGAAACATTTGAGAATGCGGCCTTTCCGAGTGAACTGTAATAAAACAGATTGATGACATTGAAGAAAATCTGGAACACAGCAGCCAATTTTGACTTTCCTCCCTTGGCTTGGAAGAGACCTGTGATGTCCATGACACCGCCCGGTTGCTCATCTTTGTATGTGGGATACAAAAAGCGCTTGAGATCACAGAGATGCTGGCGGCAATGCGCTGAATGAAAAGGAGTGTGAATGATTTGTTGACAGAGGTAACTGCATGCTTGGATAATTGTATCATCTTCTCTTAACAGCAGAAGAGATAAAATTAAAACTGAGTGAGTTCAGCTTATTGGTGCAGCCCTCCACAATAGTCCCAGTTTCTTCATGCGCCCCCTTGGGAAGATTAATTGCACGACCCATGATATGATGTAAGGCTCACGTTTTCCACCAATCACGCACTTACTATATAAATCCCACCTATAAGTATCCCATAACCGATATAGTGTATTCATGTTATTTTACTCCTGTGCTTCTTTCCAAATGCAACACAGTTTGGAAACTCAACATGGATCGTTTCCCATCATTGCCATAGTTGCCATTTTCATAGCATTACATTTTTCCAGAGTGGAGAACTTCTGTTTGTTTTTACTGCTACTGTCACACACACAGCTGCCCTGCAACCTGATTCATAGTGCTGAACCTGACAGAGCTCTTTGTATCATAAAATTGGCACACACACTTTACATCGCACACGCGTCGTGCCCGCGCACACACACACACACACACACACACATACCTTCAGCTGCCAGTTATGATAATGTATATTGCCATGCACTAATTACAGATAGCAAACACATCTATTCACAGACATGTGCGCGCGCAAACACACACCCAATTAAAGAGCACACGCTGCTGACAGTAAGTAGGTAAGTACGTTCCTTTACATCAGAGTTTCCCCCAGCCTGCCTTGTTGGGAAATAATAAGTAGCATTTAACAGTAAAAGAGAAACAGAGAGAAAGAGAGAGTGAAAAGGGAGAAGGAGAGAGGGAGAGCAGCCACCGTGTCCACTCACACAAAGAGTGTGTTTGAGTGCCAGCATTGCAGATGGAGCAAGTGAGTGCGCAATAACAAGGCTGATGACTGATATTTCTTTAACACTGGAGCCTATTCCTCCACATGGAAAAGAGCAGAAGAACAGGAGGGGTGGTGTCTGGCTAGCTAGAAAGGGAGAAAAAAAAAAAACAACAAAAAAACGTTGTATTCACCTGATGCCAGACCATAACATTATGACCCAATCCCTGTTATGTTTACTGGTGGGGAACACTCAGTGGTGCAGGAAGCAGCTATAACATTGTTTTTCCCTCCTGTTAAAAAGTCTGTGTTCTAGTAAAACTTTGGGGGGTTCAAACCCACAGCTCCCCTCATTCTGCTTCCAGGGGGAAAGCTGAGTCACCTGAGCCCTCCTCTGCCCTTTAAATCTCTCAATATATCTTTTCATCTTTCTTTCCTTTTTCCTCCGTTCTCCCCATCTCTTCTTTTTGCCGTTGGACTTACCATAAAGTAGAAGAAAGTCGTCCAAGAAGGAATGAGAACATTTTACTCCAAATGTACTAACTGTAAGAATCTGATTTCACGCACTGCACTGCATTAAGTGGGGATGGGATGTGTGTAGTAGATATATATTTATTGAAATACAGTCCAGCTCCTAATGTAATTTTGCCTGTTTGGTGGTATATGGTAGATGTTTTAAAGGTTTGGAGACTGGCGGAGAGTGGGTTAAAAAATAAACATAATAAAGTCCCTCTTTTGTGAGTCATTTAGTGGGTCATGGGTTGCCTTCTCAAGATGTCACCAACACAACAGAGAGATCTTTCACAGATACACACAAGCATAAACAAATATTATGTTACAGGAACAACAACTGAGAACAGAAGGGGAAAGGAGAACAAGAAAAAAAAACAGGCCATGATCATAACAAGGCCAAGGCAAGATGGATATGTTGTTGTCTGGGTGAGGACATTGCAGAGCGAACTTTTTAATTACAAATAGATTAGACCGCTGTGATGCTGTTGTGTGGTCTCTGTGTAAACTCCCTACTATTTGGACATGGATTCCTTCTCTTTCGTTTGTCTTCAGGAGACCTAGGAATCTCTCTCTATACCAATGTGTGTACAGGAAAGAGGGAAGGGGGTGGGCTAGCACTAAGGCCTGGGCTCACATGTATTCTAAACAGCTGCACGTTTGAGTCCTAAAACTGTTTCACTAACTGTACATTTGAGCTGCCAACAGCAGTTCCAGTCGCTTCAGAAGTGCATTATGTGTTGGACGGTACCAGCGGCCCGCAACATTAGCAGCATATCAGTTCTCCCTGGGCCTGCCTCTGCCTGAGGTCCAGATCTCGGGGTTGTGTGCTGATGTTGTTATTATTGTTTTTCGTGCTGAGAATTGGAGCCCCGGCCAAAATGTACTCTCGTTACAATAAAAAGACCTAGAGGGCCCCTGCTCTGCTCTACACTAGGCTTTATTGGTACAGGAGAGCACCATCAACAATGTCTGTACACAATCAACAAGCAATTTGCTAAGAGGTGGGATGAGAGATCAGCCAGAGAGTGTTCCTTTTCTTTGTCTCTCCTCAAATGGTGAATTTCTGTCACTGACAGCCAGCTTTTGTTCACTTCCTTTTGCGTGTCACCTATAACCACAAAAGGTCATTTGAAGATGTTTTAGATTATCTAACATGAACACAAGAACACTGTGGAGCACCTCAGATCCAAAAATGAAAATGTGCAAGGGGCAAAACACAATGAGCAGACTAAACAGATGAGACAGACACACAAACACCATATGTGCATACTAAAAGTGCCCATGTATTTTACAGACTGTGGAGAGCTCATTTTCAGGCTTTACCATCTCAGGCTACATAGGCAGCATTAACCTTACATGATTGGCAGATTTTCTGGAGACAACCTCGTGCAGGTATGAGGAGAACACGCAAACTCACTTTTCCTTATAAATGGTTATTAATGGTGCGGTGTTCATTTGCCTAAAAAGCTCTCTTGTTCAATCCCAGGAGAAGACTCAAAGCCCTTCTGGAACCGCATCAGAAAGGGAATCAAATGCAAAAGTCTATCATAATCTGAATCCAACGTCAAATCAGACATGTGGAGTTACCAGCAGTGGTGAATAAGGTTAATACTTTATACGTATACAACTTAAAGTACGTTCATATGGAAGAACATATGAGTTCAACCATTTTTCTGTTTTTTATAAGATAACAGCAACACCAGTGGAATACCCAGTTAATAAGAGAATTATTTTCCGAATTTTTAACCTGCATCTGGATATCCAAACTATAACGTGGCTGCTAGCTATCACCATAAAGTGATATATATTAAATGGCGCAATGCTATATGTATTTTGCACTTTAGGATCAAAGCTATTTGGAGACCTTCAAAAGTTGTATAAAATTTCCAGTGCTGTAAAGGAAACACAGATATCAAGAGGTTCTTGAAGACACTTACCGGTCCTTGACACATGTATTTGTTGGCTGTGTACTGCTGGCTGGTATTTCATGAATGGATAACGCTTAGATAACTAGAAGAATACAACTGGGATACTGAAGCAGAGGGTGGGGACCGGGATGGCAGTGGAACCCCAGAGATACTCGGCCACCACATACTGGGGAAAGCCCAGTCATTCTATCAAAACTATTTTCATAACTTCGTGGAGAAAATTGGCCTCTAGGAGTTTTCCATGCACACCACACAGTAGAAACTCTGTTACAGTAATTGTCCTCTTACAAAAGCGGAGTGCATATACGGTACGGTATTTACAGAAAGAAAATAAAGACTGGTGGGATGGCGGGCAGGAGAGAGGAAAAAGGTAGAGAGAGGGAACGTGAAAGAGAGAGACGAGAGAAAGAAAACTGCTGATCAGGAAAGAGAGTGGGGTTCTACGGATATTCCCCCAACACAAACACATTCAGTGTTGATTTCTGGCATTTTCTTGGCTCTGTGAAGTACAGTAGTTGGCAGAACAGTAAGCGCTCTGATGGTTTGTATGACTCCTTATGGTCTTAGAGGTGGCTTCCTGCTGCCATGGTGTAAGCCCCTTCCCTCTCTTTTTGGTAATGTCTGTCAAAATGAGACAAATACAAACATGAACTCAGAGCGCTGGGTCAGAGACCCAGCCTGTGACAGAGCCCCCCCCTCAAGGGCGGATTCCAGACGCCCAAAACCTCGAAAAACAAAACCAAAAACAACCCACCAAGGGCGGGCGGTGGGGGTCCAGGACGGAGGGCCAGAAACAAGGCCAAAAAAACCAAAATGTCCATCAAAATCACAGGAGCGCAGGGAACAGTTCATGACTCCTCAGGGGGCCGACCCGGAGGGTGACGGTCCAGAAAATCATAGTTCATGTGATCAGGGGGCCGGCCCGGAGGCCGACGGCACAGAAGTCCATGGTCGAACAGTTCCGGGGGCCGTCCGTGCGGACGGCAATGGTGGCGACATGGAAACCGTTCAGGGGGCCGACCGTGCGGACGGCAACGGCGTAGAAACAGTTCAGGTGGCCGACCGTGTGGACGGCAACGGCGTAGAAACAGTTCAGGTGGCCGACCTCGACGGCGGTGACGTCCAGCAGGTGGCCGAAGATTCCCAGGTGCAGAGCGAGGCTTGGGCGGCGGCATAACAGCCGTAGGACCAGGCGACGCTGAAGCAGAGGCTGGACCAGGCGTAGCAGAGGCCGGACCAGGCGAGGCAGAAGCAGAAGCCGAGGAAGACTCGGATGAGGCCGGACCAGGCGAGGCAGAAGCAGAAGCCGAGGAAGACTCGGATGAGGCCGAACCAGGCGAGGCAGAAGCTGAGGCCGGACCAGGTGAGGCAGAAGCAGGAGCAGAGGCCGAAGCCGGACCAGGCGTAGATGAAGACTCTGACGAAGCCGGACCAGGCGAAGATGAAGACTCTGACGAAGCCGGACCAGGCGTAGATGAAGACTCTGACGAAGCCGGACCAGGCGAAGATGAAGACTCTGACGAAGCCGGACCAGGCGAAGCACAGGCTGAAGCTGGACCAGGCGAAGCAGAAGCAGAAGGTGGCTGGACGAGCTCGGCTGAACCTCCAGCTGGCGCAATGGGGCGATCGTGGCTCAAGAGTTGGGAGTTCGCCTTGTAATCGGAAGGTTGCCGGTTCGAGCCCCGGCTTGGACAGTCTTGGTCGTTGTGTCCTTGGGCAAGACACTTCACCCGTTGCCTACTGGTGGTGGTCAGAGGGCCCGGTGGCGCCAGTGTCCGGCAGCCTCGCCTCTGTCAGTGCGCCCCAGGGTGGCTGTGGCTACATTGTAGCTTGCCATCACCAGTGTGTGAATGTGTGTGTGAATGGGTGGATGACAGGTTGTGTAAAGCGCTTTGGGGTCCTTAGGGACTAGAAAAGCGCTATACAAATACAGGCCATTTACCATCTCTTTTTGGTGACCCTTGCCTCTATTCTATCTACAAACTTTATCTTCTGGGGGGTGTTTTTTGCCCCATTTGACTGTATTTTTTCTCGTTCTTTCTCCTCAAAGCTAGTTTAAAAAGAATAAACCTGGACCCATTTGTACTGCTTGCACCTACTGCCCAGCTGGCATCCATTGTTTGCAATTAGTTCCAAAGTATGTGTTTGACAGCTTGCGCAGTTTACGTGCAAACTGGCTTGTACATTTTTGCAGGCATGCATTTGTGTCAGGGAGCAAATGTGTCCACATATCTAAATAATACACTTTTTTTTGTTCACAAATGTTAAGATCAGCAGAAAATCAGGCAGCCTGGGAAAACCAGGGAAAGACACAGGTCTGAGCAGGTCCAATTATTAAGAACAATCCATCAATATGCAGGCTAAGTCCTGAAGCAGGCTCAGCAAAAAAACATGGCAAAAAAAGTAAAAGCAGAAAAAATGTGGTTCGTACGAAGAGGGAAAGAAAAATCTGTCTTTACAATCCCCCTGTTTCGGCTTGCCAACTTTCTGCTGGCTGTTGGTAGTGCGGAAATGAGAGCGTGCTAGATTCTCCCCTCCCGAGAATAACACAAACCCCTCAAAGCTCAAATCAAACACACAATCCACGTCACAGGAAACCATTTTGAAGCGTAAAACCTCCCAATGGGAGCTCCATTTGAATGCTGCGGGTATGCGCTGCCTTGCTCGCCCCCTGCGCCTCCCACTCTCTCCCCTCCCGCTCTCTCAAGGCTTAAACCACAACCTAACCCGAACCACACAGCCTCTCAGACGACAAGTCTCCCTTTCTCTCACTCCCTGTCCATTACCCCCTTTATTCTTTATTCCTTCCTTTAACTTTTGTTGTTCTTCATCACTTCTCTCTATGGACTATTAACTGTAAAATCATCATTTGGTCAATAGATAGATAGATAGATAGATAGATAGATAGATAGATAGATAGATAGAAGAGGGGGAGCAGAGATTGTAATTGATGACTACTTTATGCACATACACAAAATAATATTGTTTATAGATATAAATTAAGGGTCCTGAACCAGAATTCTGCTGAATACTCAAGTGACCTCTCCCACTACCAAGAGCCACCTCAGCTCTAACCTCAATAACAACCTCTCAAAAACCACCTCTTTCCTTTCCCTTCACCCTGTTCCTCTTCTTTGCCTGGCAATTGAAACACTGAGGTCAGGAGGGCATATGGGAGGCAATCACAGTAGTTTGTTTTGGCTCCCTCTCCCCCACACCAAGTTCTCAGCTGTGCAGAAGCAATGCCGCCACCTTGCCTGCTCGCTGCCTGGGAAACAAACACATCCTCAATCACCGCGAGGCTCTGTATCCGCCAAGGCCACACCAGTTGAGCCCTGTCTGACAAGCTCAGGCCAGAAAAGTTGGACTCCATCTGATGAACTCAGGCCATGCAAGTCAAGCTCTGTCTACTGAACCCAGACCACATCAGTGGCAGCCAGACAGTCAAATTCAGGTCGCAATAGTTGAGTACCCCTTGTTGAAACAGTGCCAGCGAGGTCATCAAACTCATTGTCTGCTGAGCCCAAGCAACCGTAATCAGCTCCTGGTGGACAAACCTGGTAAGTCATACCCTGCTGTATGAATCCAGGCCACAAAAGTGCAAGCCATGCTGGCTGAAATCAAGCCAGAGGTCGCTGAGCCGTCTTTGGCTGCGGGAGCAGTTCTGTCATTATGTTGGCTAACGTAATAGCTAACAGTGGCATTTTCTGACGTAAGACCGACGCAGCTGGAAATGAAACAGTAGTGTAAGAAAGTGAAGATGTTGTAAATAAGAGCAAGTAGCCAACAGCCATTTAGACCAGAGATGTCTGACACAAATTCTCTTACGCCATGCATCCCTTCTAATCCCCCAAACCAAGACCAATAGCTTCTAAACCTCACTCTGTTTTTCTTCTTGTCCATCTGTCTCTCGACAGTTCACCTTCACAAATATTTTCCTAACCGCTCGTTGTAACCACACTTTTCACCCTCCTCTCATGTGTCTCTTCTACAATAGTTTCTGATCATTCTCAGACATATACATGGGTGCTGCAAGGAGTTTTTTGACCGCAGTCTAATTGTGCATCATGGGAAGAAACCCCTGCTAATATGCATAGGATCTTATTGTCAGTAGAAACAAATCAATCCAATCTCCATGGCTCAATGTTCCTATGGTTTGTCCTCTCCTCTGCTCTCCTCTAAACTGGTGTTTCAGAATGACCTGCAGGCAGGCGCAAAGGAGTGATAGACTCCCTGATCTCCATTCAGCCCACTGTGCAGCCAAGCAGCAGCTGGAGCCGTGAGCAGGTATGAAGTGCTGAGACGAGTCGGGACTTCCAGGAAGTTCAGCATCAGGGATCAGGCTGTGTTATTGACTTGGCAAAGCCTCCAGCCAATATGATTCCACCAGCTAGGGGTTCACTGACCAGTGCACATGTGGGTATGTGTGCAAACCAGAGCTCAGTGCTCTGTACTCCAGATGGGTGGCCAGACCCCAGTTGATTTCTGTTGAACTGAACCTATTTGAACCCTTCTTTTTCTCATTGTTATGATTTTTGAAACACACGCATACCAGATGCATTGAACCAACTCCCTTATCTTCCATGGCTCTTCATATTTAGGCATCGCTATTTTTGCAAAGTTTAAAATCTAAATAAATGTGTTGAACAGCGGGCAGGAGCATGGACCATCCAGTCCAACTATCTTTACTATATAAGGCAATATTGCATATAATCAAAATATTTAAAAAAAAAATCATAATCAAATATAATTGTAAATAAACAACAAAAAGGAGTTTCTTTTCGTGTACTTTTAACAAACCGCAAGTCTAAACTACCTAAAAGTATGGTACCAAACAACAAAAATTAAGCAGATATAAATAAATATTAATATGCATAATATAAATATGCATAAGCCTAGCAGATATGCTGCTAAGCTAACAATATCCAGTAAATAAATAAATCAAATTACTGTTAAACAAGGTCATTATTGTTAACGAAAACGAAATAACGAAAACTAGAAGTGAAAAAACATTTTCGTTAACGGAAATAAAAATAAAAACAAGACTTTGCAAAAACAGGAAAACTAACTAAAACTGTAATGAGTGTTCACAAAACTAACTAAAATTAACTGAATTCATTGAGTTTTCATTGACGTGTGTGTGTCATACAATAGTCTGGGGTGAAAATGGAGTGTAGTTTCCAGGTTTTTTTCTTGCTGTGTCTCATTATGCCAGCGGGTGGCAAGTACGTTAGTCGAGTCATGTGTGTCGCCGCTCCATCCACGCGTAGTGTCATGTCAGCAAAAGTCGGGAGAAATCACCAGGGTCCAATTTCGGATTACTTTGAATATGATTGTGTTTTAGATAAAGCAAGTGTCTTGTAACTAACCTAGCTTACCTTGAGAAGGTAAGGGAGCACGCCCAACCCTCATCCCCAGAAACAGAAGCTAACCCCAGGCAAGGCAGCGTGATGCATCCCAAGACAACTCCACAAAAAACATTAATGCAGTGCTTCCAACAGCGACCTGATGGCTACTGGTTTGTCAATTCACAGGAACATCACAAGCGAAAGGAAGCGTTGGCGAATATGTTTATTGAGACTGGGATATCTACACAACTATGTGAGCCAATTGCCTTAAAAAGTTTAGCAATTCACTTGAACTAAAATTATGAACACCCGGTGCTGCAAGAGTTAATAGTCTCATTGGGGCCAAGATTTATCTTTTATAGGTACCTGGTATCAGTGGTTGATAGGTTTCATAGGTTCCCCATAGGTGGGAATGTGAGTTGTCTGTCTCTGCGTGTTAGCCCTGCGACAGACTGGCGACCTGTCCAGGGTGCAGGGTATGGTAGCTGGAATAGCAACATACCCAAGGATATTTTGTTACACATAATTATTGCAAACACAAGTAAAACTATAACTGAAACTAATCAAAACTAAACTGAAACTAAGGATTTTCAAAAAATAAAAATAAAAACTAAACTAAACTAGCAAACAAATGGTAAAAACTAATTAAAAATGATATAAAATTGAAAATCTGAAGTCAAAACTAAATAAAAATAAAAACTAATGAAAATTGCAAAACTATTAAAACCCTGCTATTAAACTGCATTTCGGCAGAAAGAACAGCCACTACCTCATCTTGCCTTGTAACTTTATATGACTTATCAAAGTGGGAGGAAAAGATGTATGGAGAAGCCTTGTAACGACTGTGGAGCGTACCACATCACTTGTAAAACACAGTGGCGGCAGTGTGATGCATAGGCACTCATGATTTCCACTGGTAATGGATCACTCTTGTTTACTGGTGATTTGACAGAAGACAAAACTAGCCTGATGAAGTTATATTTTCTGCTCAGATTCGTTCAGTTGACTGGCCAGCACCTCACGGTAGCGATGGACAATGACATGTGAAAGCGACCCAAAAGTTTTTGAAGGTAAAGAAGTGGAGAGTCAGTGAGTCATATGACTATCACCCCACCAAGCTGTATTTCAGCTCAAACTAATGGGAGGTAGAGAGACCCACAAACAACTAAAGACATCTACAGTAAAGACCCAGCTTTATGGCTTTAGTGATGCCCAGATTTCAAGTAACCATCACCTGCAAAGGATGCTTGAAAAAGTAATAAAAATTGCTTTATCTTCATTTTATCCATGTCTATATTAATTATCTAGTGACATTTACATATGGGTAGAAACGGTACTCACCGTCATCTCATTTATCATCTCGTGGCAAATTTAGATTGTGAGTTCAAAGGAATTATAAGACGAATGATGGGAAAACACTACAAATCACTATTTTTTAGTATAACCAATATTTTGACAATGTGCTATTTTCAATTTTTAACTTGGTAAAAAAAATTGAGACTTTTCATTTAGGGTTTCCTAAACAAGCCCATCAACCAAAACCTCCTGATATTAGAAAATGTTATTAGAATATATGAGTTTAATGTTTTATACTTACTAAAAAGCAATCTAAACAACAATGAAGAGCCTGTTCTTTCTCCAGTGTATTCCTTAAATTGTTACTCATGGCACTAAGCCAACACGTGTATCAATGTGACTACAGTATGACTGTATATATACAGCGAGGGGCCATATCAGGGTACGTTTTCTGCATGTGAGGAGTTCACGAGGAGCCATGAACACAAGCATTAGGCGCCTATATTGACTGTGTGTGTCCTACATTCAAACGGAAGATGTTTTTTTATGTAAGCGTCTTATGGTTCATGGACTCGCACTGAAACAGACACACACACACACATAAGCCCACACTTATGGGGTGACAGAGTGCACTGGCTGAGCTCAGATGAACCAATGGCAACCTGGGGAAGGAGGAATGTGCATGGCGCTGGTCCAAGAGAGGCCGTCAGAATCCTCAGCAGGCAACCCCGGTTGTCTTAGCGAACACAAGTGTGAGTGTGTGAAAGTCTGTGCATCTGCACAAGAAGGTGGTAGGTGTAGTAACTGTAGAACTATATGAGTATGTATAATTTTACAGACAGTTTGGAATGGATTGCCTTTACATATGTATGGGAAAACACTTTCAGCTCAAAGTTTGTATTGTTTTTGTCAGTTTTGTCACATTACAGTATATGAGAAGTTCTTACTCACTGTCAATCAGCGCACGCAGTCAGGCACAGGCTCTCCTCACAAGACAACCCCAGTGACAACACACTGATGAGATAAAGTTATCTGCAGTGTTATTGTGGGATGCTTCATCTAAATTCCTTAGCATTTACAGGATGCAGTGAAGCATCTGCAGGCAAAGATTTCACTTGCAAATGGGCAGTTACTACAACCAGCAAGAAGGAGATCTAGGTCCCTAGAGAGGCTACAGAGTCAGAGAGGACACTCACTATACCACCACTCATGCCAAAAATACAGCATGATGTCATGCAGATTCCAATTGTGGACTGCAGTAGAAGAAACAGGGTCATGTGTGCACTTGACTAATGCACAACCGCACAAGAAAAAAGGAGAGAGGGGTAAGGAGGGAAAGGAAGAGAGTGATGTGCTGCTTAAAATATTCAATCCTCCTTCCATTAACTAACCGTGTAGGGATGGCAACACGACCTGCACTGTACATCTCGAGAGAGAGAGAGAGAGAGTGGAAGAGAGAGGGGAAAAAGAAGGAAGAGAGATGGTGCAATGTGGGGTCAGACCTCTTTTATCCAGTTGCCTTTAAATCCAGCTCAGCATTTTCTTGATGATGTCATCTCTTTTTCACTCTCACTTTGCTTTCTCCTTCACCTCCATCTGCTCTCTCCCTCCACCCTTACTGAACTTTCCGTGTCTTGCGCACACATGTTCATCTTCCCTTCCTCCGCAATTACACAACGTGAGGTGCATTACAATACATAAAGCATCATGTTTAAGCACACCAAGATCCTTATAAATCTGGAGCTGCTTATAGTCATCCCAAGTTCAGCTGCACCCAAGTGCAGAGCTAGCTTGCCTGCACACTTCCATATTCCCCTTTCCTTACACCACAGCCACCTTGCGGCAGCTGACACACAACGAGAACACCAAACAAACAAACAAACAAGGGATAGCATAGACACAACCAGATGGGGGAACGCGTGTAGGTTTTTATTGCATGTGAAGTAGAAGGGTGAAAGGAGGGAGGTGGTGGTGGTAGGGTTATATACACACTGTATCTCAGGCACCAAAAGGTGAAGGAAGTGTCTATTTACAATACAGATGTATGTAGCTATGAATTTTTTTTTTTATAGAGACTCTGTGGTGTCTGTAATGCAGCAATGTGGGTGCCATACAGATATTCATTTTCAATTGTAGTGTGCTTGCATTGTAGTGCTAAATACATTACCAACCTAGGGTACATATTTACTCAGCAGCAATAGTGAAGCTGCAACTGCACAAATTGTGCATATGAGACCAGGTGAGCAAAGGTTTTATGCACGTGTTTCTGTCTCTCCGCTGACTGAGAATCTATGTCTTTGATGTAACGGAAAACTCTTAAATGCTAGTTAGAAATTGCTGGCAACCATGTGGACAAATGTTTGCAATCCCCAAACGTGTCAGCTCAGGGGATCCATGCAGAAGAGACCTGCTTTATATCAAACTATTCAACCGTAGAACCTGAAATCTAACAGCTGACCTGCAGGACGTGCGGAAGAACAAAAATCATCATTTACCATCAGATCCTGATCCGACCGTGCGTGAGTGGATTTGCTGTCACTGTGCCATGCACGTAAATGCACTCATCAATTTTATTTTCTAAATCCCATTTCAGTTTGAACCACTCTTTATATTGTGGACCACTATAAACATTTTGCTCACTTCTAAAATTTAATTGTGATACCCAATAAAAGAGGCATCCTTATATGTATATCTGTCTCTGTTGCTCCACCTGGATATCAATTCAGGTCTGCTCTCTTTCATCAAAGCATTATTGAGAAGTAGAAATATGTGGAGCTCGGCTCTAAACGTGCGGTGTGAGGTGACGAGCCACAGGAGAGGGCTACAGCTTTGGCACTATGCTTACACCTTTGAGCGATCCATGCACACTAATTATGCATTTGTTTCAAACGAAGGAACACTCTTAGTGTCACAGAATCACAAATTGAAGCGTGCTTCTTTCAGTGTTAAATATAGTGGAATTTTGCATTAAACTGCCTGCAGAAAAATGTGTGCACTCTGAAACGTAAACTACAAACAGGCCCACATATGCAATAAGCCCAGTATAAAAAAATAACTGTCAAGTGTTTTCAGTTACAAAATTGACAGACCTCTTTAGGAAATATGACATAGGGTTTTGCCCTCAGGAAATCTGGCCCTAAAAATGTAAGTCATGGTGGAACTGTTCAGAGGACGCTACATCAATAACCCACTCCTTCTAGCATATGACTTTGTCTTTTTCTGTTTATCAGTTAATGAGTTGTTCCTGTTTACTTGTCTTTTTTAAAGAGCTGAAATGACTCAGAGACATTTAAGTGTGTGAGCAAGAGATGAGCTCATTAACCGAGTGTGTCTCAATGTCCACAAGGCTGCAGGCCCTGATGGCATCCCCGGGCGTGTTCTCAGAGCGTGTTCTGGGGAGCTTGCAGGAGTGCTCACAGACATATTCAATCTGTCCTTGGCCCACGCTGTGGTACCGGCCTGCTTCAAATCCACCTCCATCGTCCCGATACCCAAAAACTCCAACCCATCTTGCCTCAATGATTACCGCCCAGTAGCACTCACCCCCATCATCACTAAGTGCTTAGAGCGACTGGTCCTAGCACACTTCAAATCCTGTCTCCCCCCCACCCTGGACCCCCACCAATTCGCATACCGCCGGAACAGGAGCACAGAGGATGCAGTCTCCATCGCAATGCACTCTGTCCTCTCACACCTGGACAACAACAACACCTACGCCAGAATGCTGTTTATAGACTTCAGTTCAGCATTCAATACAATCCACCCCTCACAACTCATCAGGAAACTGACAGACCTGGGTATCAGTTCCCTCATCTGCAAATGGTTACTGGACTTCCTGACCAACCGCCC
The DNA here is from genome assembly GCF_057381915.1 of Diplotaxodon limnothrissa. Lineage (NCBI taxonomy): Eukaryota > Metazoa > Chordata > Actinopteri > Cichliformes > Cichlidae > Diplotaxodon > Diplotaxodon limnothrissa. The sequence goes on from NC_140602.1 coordinate 5,625,271, forward strand.
CCAACATGTCCGGCTGGATAACTGCTGCTCATCTACCATTTCTGTAATATACTCACATATCTATATTATTGCTAATATATATTGTAATATATCTATATCACTAAAGCACTTCTGGATGGATGCAAACTGCATTTCGTTGCCCTGTACCTGTGCATGTGCAATGACAATAAAGTTGAATTCTATTCTATTCTAATGTGCAATGTCTCTGCAGTTAAAAAAATAAAAATGTATCCCCAACACTACATAACCACCACTGTCAGCAGGCCTTAAACAGAGATTTAATGTTAGCGGCTCACTGTCAGATTGTTGACAGTTGCTGTTAATGTACCAATGCATGTATGTGACTTTAGAACAAACAGGGCTTCCCCGTGACAAAGAACAAGAGGACAACAGGAACAGATAATTACTTGGAAAACACCACAACTTGATTTCCCAACTTTCATGTGGGGTCTGTTCAGGCCAGGGGGAGAGCGAGAAAAGGAATTTGGACTCTCTCTCAGTTGGTTAAGCAGCTGTTTCTCTGGAGGTTCAGGTTGGGCAACAAGAGAGCAGAGTAAAGAAAGAAGAAAATAAAAAAGTGAAAAAGTGAGAACAAGGGAAAGAGTGAGAAACGGAGGGGCTGTGTAACTGGAGGCTTGTTTCATTCCAAATCAGATTGCTTTATAGTAACACAGGGGGTGAGTGGTTCCAGGCAGCAGACAAAGGGCCAACAGGATCAATATTGACATTCTCCTTAGTGATAGATGAGTTGGCTGGGTGAGGTCAGGGACTGGACCTTTGTATTAGCCAGAGAGCATTAGTGGTCACGGCTGGGGGACACTTACAGTAACCTTGGCCTTTCAGTATAATGGAGGGTCTGAGGGTGCCCAGGAGAAGTCCCTCCCTTTTATGGGCTTTATTACCGTAACGGAGCTCCATCCTCCACTGGCCCGATTCAAACACAGATCATTACTTTGTCAAAACAGCTACCAGACCACATTGGCACTTGCGCAGGCAAACTTGTGCAACAAACAGAATCTCAAGGTGGCTGTTTTTCAACACAGCAGTCGTGGGAGATGAAGAAAGGACAACACAAGACAAAGCAGAGCAAGTGACTGTTTATTAGGTCTTATTCCAACAGCATGTACAATAGGACAGATTCACTGGTAAGTCTTGCGCGGTAGGCAAAGATACACACACAAAGTACAATCTTTTTCCAGAGTTACGGCAAGATGGGCTACCACAAAATGCTGCAATATAACCCTCCTGTAATTTCCATGTGCTCGCTTTGCTCAAACATTTTAATTGTTGTTTACCTTAAGTGGTCAATTAATCCAAGGCAAACTCATAAAAGAGAGAAGGCTGTGGGCTGCCCAGATAGTCAGATCCAACTAGCCTAAGAATAATGGCTACTAGGGACATCACAGTCATTGGTGGGAAAGAAGAAGATCATAGTGGAGGGATGAGCATAATAGGAAAAACACAGTAGGGGTGCAGGGAGAAAACCTCTGAAACAAAAAAAAAAGAGAGAGAGAAACAAAGCGAGGAGGTGCAATTACACTGTTGCCAAAGAGATGGTGGTAAAAAGGAGAGGAGGTGGGAAAAGTAGAGTGTGAGGAGGAAGAGAAGAGGTCATCTGAGGTGATAGAAATTTGGTGAGTTGGGTTCATCAAAGATGGAGCTTGGCCACTCTCCTCCTCCTCGGATTCTGTTCTGGCTCGGGTTACTCAGTTGACGCCTCGCAAACACAAACACAAACACACACACACGAAACACATGGCTGCAGTCTCCCACGCACATGCTCGTTCTTCTTTCATGCACACATATAAGTGTTTCTTACAGAAACAGAAGTATCATCAAAATATTTTAAGTCAATGCATGTTGATCCCTATGAAATGCACACATACACGCATAGTCTGTCAGTCTGTCTCAGAGTCCAAACCACTCGGTGACCCCTCCTCTCCTGGGGTCGAGTTTCTGCCTCTGCTTTTCGTCCTCCATGAACTTCTCCTGCATCTCCTCCATAGAGCCCTCAGCCGGTGCCCGCTCTTTTTCTGGGAAGATGTCAGGAAAAGTAAATGTCTGGCCCAGCGCCTGATGAGGAGGCAAAGACAGAAAGCACAGAGAAAATTTTTAGCTTAAAAAACACTGTGTTCTTACTTAATGAGAGAAATCGGTTGTTTGTTAAGACTCAAAAACCATCAATCTTGTAAATCACTTTCTGTGTAACAAATATGTCAAACTGCACCTTCCTAAAATAAATCACAGTTCTTTGCAAAAATGAAGGCGAGTGTGTCACCATTCTTGCTCTGTTACTCTTCATATGACACAGATGCTCACTCACTCTCTTGTCTTTAGTTTTTTTAGCTCTCCTCTCCTGTCCATTTCTCTGGTCTTGATTTATTCAGAGGGAAAAGATGGTATCCATTATTTATTCCATACTAACCCATTTCTAGCCATAACTAATGCATCTCTGGCAAAATGTAGCCTGTGTCATGTTGACATAGAGTACAGTACAGACAGCACACATATGCATGCATGCACACTCACTTGCACACAAGTGCGTTCACACACAGAGACAGGTCATGCATGCAGACATGCAAACATATCTACAGCCTGTCTCTCTGAGCGTCCCTCGTGGACACCTGGCAACAAGAATTCAGTTGAGACTGATAACAATAGAGTCAAAGGATCAAATGAGGGGAAAATGCAAGAACATGTCATTTTTATCACAGGGCATTTACATGTTAAGCAAAGTGCTATAACTTAGTAGTTTCCCCAACAACAGTAGAACATCTACCAGAGAAATATAAAAACCCAATCCTCAATATATTTGTCAATACATCTAAAACACTAAAAGAACCTACATGATCAATTCTCTCATAGAATCAAATTACAGTGAATCACAGAGAAAATAACCTTCACCCACAAGAGTTATACATCTGTGCTTAGTTACATCTGAAACCCATTCTTAACTCTTCTTAGTTGAACCCAGACACCTCGGGCTAAGGCCACACCACTACAGTCGACCCCCGGAATTCGCGGGGATTAGGGACCACAACTGCCCACGAATTGCTGAAATCTGCAAATACCTCTAAAAATGCCTATTTTAATTTTCCCGTGAGCTTTGTGTTAGGAATCTGCGCGTTGTTTGGCAAATCTTTTTTAAGAAAAAAAACAAAACAAAACAATTTACTGATATTTTGGTGTTTTTACATTAATGTTAATATTTGAAAATTAGTCAATTTTTTTTAATCATAAGAAATGTATTTAGTCACTAAAATAAAATGAAAATAAAAAATATTTTAGCGCTATAGAAATCCGCGAATCCACAAATACTGAACCGCGAATAAGCAGGTGGTTGACTGTATTGCCACTGCTGTAACTACAATTGATAAAAAAATAATTAAAATCTACCGAAAAGGTGCTTTTCACTAACCTCAAACAGTGCATACAAACCTAAATTATAGGTTAGAACATGACTACAGTACATACCAGGGCTGCCACGATTAGTCGACTAGTCATGATTACATCGACTATCAAAATCGTCGACGACTAATTTAATAGTCGACGCAGGAATAAGTAGTAGGATTTAAGAGTGTAATAACGGACTGAAACAGAAGATGGCAGCACTGCATGTACAAGGATGCCAGCTGCCGTTAAACCCCGAAGAAGAAGAAGCTGTGTCCCAGAATTCATAGCGCAGCCCAGCTCAGTTGCCAACAATGGCGGCAGCTAGTTAGTTTTAATATTACTCTTATTATTCTTTCTGGGTCACAAAATAAACGTTTAACATATTTTCAGGCGAGAATGTAACTGTGTAAACCTCAAATATCTGCTCAGTTTATCAAGACACCACATATTTTCAAAAGCGCTCCGACATTTTCGGAGACGTCTGTTACCCACTAGCTCGATAGCTAGCCGGGGGCAAGGCTCACTAGAGCCCGTGAGAACACCGGACTCCCGGCAAATTGTTTTCAAACCCACCGCCGTCTTTCGCTACTCAGGTTAAATATATATAAGTCACTTAGATAACTTAAAAATTTTATTTTTGGCTTTTTTTAGTATTTTATTTGTTCCTGAGTAAATCGGTTTGGCTGAGATTAAAGTTATAGTTTTCACATTTCTGATTATCAGAAGTGTGAGATGCTCGAGAATATACTCGAGTGTCCTGTTATATTTTAGATAGCAAGGAGTTTATTAAATTTCACCGAAACAATCTGCAAATTTCATAAACTATCATCTTGTCTCTATTTTTAGTTAGCACATACCTTAAACACTTAAAGCTGTAAGCTAATGATAGTTATATAAGAGCAGATGCATGCTTGTGCAATAAGCTGTACGTTTTATGTCCAATGGATGCATGATCTGATTAGTTGACTAATCGCAAAAATAATCGGTGACTAGTCGACTATCAAAATAATCGTTTGTGGCAGCCCTAGTACATACAGATCAAACTAAATGTTTGATCTGGGAGCACTGTGACAGTTCTGTTTTAAAGCTAGCCAGAAACAGCAGAAAACCATGGTGGTAGATGATGCCGTCTGGGTGAAGCAGGAGCATTTCTTCATAAAGACAATTTCCCAGGAAAGGCATTTCTACTCTACCTGAGCCCTCAAAGCTTTAAACAACTTACCTCATTCACCCATTCATACAAGCACTTTTTTGTGCTTTTTCTAAGCAAGTGCCTTTCTATCTAACATTCACAGACATTCATACGGCAATATTGAAGCAGCAACCTGTGTAAATGACCTGCTCTACCTCCTGAGCTACAGCCAGCACTGTACCCACCCCTGCATCCGGGCAAGAAGACACGATACCTGGATGCAGCTCGTCTGTGCCAATTACTCAAATTCTTGTTTTGTCTGAAACTCACTCATCCATTTCTTAATAACCGTTCGACATTATATACGTTTTAAAACTTTAAAAACGTAGTAGAACTTAGAGCTGCACGTCATCGGCATAGCAGTGGAATGTAATATTGTCTCCCTGTCTAATGTGACACAGCGGCCACACACACAAAAAGACAGGTCCCAGTATAGACCCCTGGGGGATTCCACAGTTCAGTGCACAGTATTGAGAGCTGTGGTCACCAATGAAAACAAAAAATGTGTTTGGCACAACGATACATTCAGACAATGGTTCTGCTTGCCAAAACTGCTGCAGAGGAGTGATAAAACAAAACACTGTATCAATTGCTGCACTGAGTAGTACTAGAACAGAACATTCACTACTATCAGCAGTTAAGATATCATTTGTAATCCTAATAAGCACGACATCACTTCTTTGATGCTACATAAAACCTAACCTTTTCAAAGATACTGTTATGATGTAATGCTTCAACAAGCTGTAGACAGACGATCTTAAAGTGTTTTGCTATAAAAGGTCATTTGTTATCCAACTACTCTGTGGTAGCCCAAACCTGTGGATAGCTTTGAGGGAGCTAGGAGGTGGCTGAGAAATCAAGTTTTTGGTTGTGGCTCCAGAGGAAGGATAGCAGTTTGGGTAAAAACCAAAAAGGCAGCTATAGGGGATGGCAAGGAAACATCACCTATATGTCCTCCTGCCTCCAGCTGATGACCCTGCAACTGACATTCTAGGAGTGGCGGAGGTGTGACAGGATTAGTGCCAAAGCAGGAGAAACATCTCAGCCATACAAGAATTTACTACTCCTGCCACCACTGCTATTACTGTTGCTGCTGTTACTGTGTTTACTACTTTAATTACTGGTACTATCCATCACTATTGCTACTGTGACTGCAGCTGCTGTTGTCATCAAATTAACCAAATCTACTTGCACATAAAAGCTGAGCAAGTGTGACAGTAAAACAGTGAAACAAACGGTTTAATTGGATCCAGTTAAAAAAATTTTTGCAGAAATCTACATTACCACTTGCTGTCTACCTTTTTTCCCCACCTGATGTATATTATTCTTCCATATTTGCTCTTTTAACACCATGAAATTATGAAGAAAATCATGTAATTATACAGATAACATTGTTGTCCCATCTTTACAAGTGCTTATTTCTAGATGACCACAGAGCACGCACACCAAACCCAGGCAGAGTTTATGCACACTTGTAAATATTTATACTAATAGATTATTCTGTAAGTCTCATGTATCTTTATGATATGCTGTTTGGGGTTTCCAAAAAAATGAAAATAAGGATCATTAAAACTGTAGTTTACACTATCAGCTTCCTCTTCATAATAAAATCCACTTAAATGAGGCCTGCTACAATAAAAATAAATTGTTTCAATGAACACAATTGTCAATCAACTAAATATGTGAAACATTCTGTATGGGGTCAGTGTGTAGGCGTTAAGGAATGGTCTGGCTCTGATGTGAATGTTACTTTGTCTGTCTCCAACCCCCAAAATACCAAGAGAAACATGCATATAATTGCTGCAAAGTAGGGCTGCTCAATTAATCGAATTTTAATCACGATTACGATCTGGGCTTTCAACGATCATTAAAAATGACTGAGCCGATTATTAGCCCCTCCCTCATGCTTTACTCTCGCGCTGCTCCGTGTGGCAAATCAAGCGCACTGCTCTGCATTTCGAACACGCGTCACAACAATTAAGAGGACCCGAGGGAAGCTCGGAAAGCTAAGCAGAAGTTATTTGGAGAGGAGTGGACTGCCGTTGGTTGAAAAGAGAGGTAAAAAAAAAAAAAAAAACTTCAGTGGTGTGGAAACATTATGGCTTCGCGGAGTCAGACGTGGATCAAGTAGACACAGTGTGTAAACTTTGCTATGGTGTCGTAGCTGCACCACAGAGCAACACTGCAAAGTTTACATTTTTCATTTATTTCTTTTATTGCAAACATTTGCACTGTTATCAGTATTTGCACACTATTTTATATTATTTTTTAAAGTCATTATTCAATACATTGTTATTGTTAACCCTTTAAAGCCGGTCAGAGCAGCATGCTCGTTTTGTATAACTATTTTTAAATCCCTGTAGAACCTGAACCGCTAAGCTAGCACAATAAATTTTTTTCCATATGAAACCAGAGGAGTTGTACTTACATCTTATGCCATCAGCTTGTCCTAGGTCACGGTTTCCTTCCACATATAGCTTTGCAAAAATTGCATAAAAAGCGCTTGCAGGAACAAAAACATAATATTCCAGAAACACGCTTTGCCGATCCGATCAGCTGTTCTTAACACTTCCCACATTGAAAAAGACGTCAATGCGAACTATCGCAAGTGACGTCATTTTCGCGGAAAATGTAGTTTTTTACTTGTAGGCCTTAGAACTCGAATTGCACTGCTGGAAATAGTTTATTTTGATGCACATGCACATTCTTTGCAAATTTGCATCATAGGATTGTTTTTTTGTTTTTCCTGCAGTGTATATAAAAATTGCTGTATCTCCAAAAATAAAACTATGAAGACACTCAAAATAAATTTCCTGTTGTTGTAAACTATTTTTTGCAACTTTTTTGTATTTAAAGTTTTGAGGGATAAGCCTCTTAAATTTCTCCAAGTAGAAATATATGTAAAAAAAAACAAAAACGATTTTCAATTTTTTTGTAATTTATTGCACTTTTTTGCAATTAATGTAGTTACTATGGACTTAATACATACACATTTTTAAAATATGGGCTATAACAGTTGTATTGATGTATAGCAACTTGAAATGCTCCCACAAATGGCACTACAGCATGTAAAAAAAATATTATAAGCTCTGGCGGACTTGGTTCTATGGTAGATCTTAAAGGGTTAAATAAATATCGTCAAATAATCGTGATCTCAATTTCAGTGAAAATAATCGTGATTATCATTTTTGCCATAATCGAGCAGCCCTACTGCAAAGCATAGTTTAATTCCCAGAGGGAGAGGCAACATGAAGCTAAAGATGCAGAATGAATCAGACTGTGTCTACTGTAAAAATAGCTGCGAATAAGGACAGCCTATAGCATTTTGGGCAATATGCTAAAATTTGACATAGTCCAGCAACTGGTAACTGCTGATAGATCTCAGAGTCTGCACAGTGGTGTGAAAAACTAGCAACAAACAACAAGCTTACCAAGTACAAGCTCCAGTAAGTTTATTAGTTCATAATACTGTTGGACATGAGAATAGACCCTCCACAATGGTCTTTGTTCTGCTGCACTCGACTTGGACTGTATCAGTGGTTCCCAAACTTTTTTCGTTAGGCCCCCTTCTATTTTACAAGAAAAATCTTCGCACCCCCCCAACCGCACAAACACATCCTCCAACCACACACACACACCCATATTTTGTTTTCAAACTCTATTGTGGTTTATTTCACACCTCAAACATTTAGTAGACAACTACATGAATAAACTGCAATAAATTTACAGGTAGCAATGAAATAAACTACTAACTCTTTTACGCTACGTCCACACCTACGCGGGTATATTTGAAAATGCAACTGTTTCTATGCGTTTGGGCCTTTCATCCACACATAAACGGCGTTTCGAAACACCGAAAAGGGAGGATTTTTTAAAACTCCGTATTTGCGTTTACGTGTGGACGAGGAATACAGAGTTCGTCACGCAACGTCAAAGCTATGTGCCTTTTTTCACATCACGCTGTGCGCCACGTTATTGTCAAAGTCAAAGTCAAAGTCAACTTTATTTGTCGATTCTGCCACATGTACAGGACATACAGAGAATAGAAATTGCGTTACTCTCAATCCCTAGATAAATAGCAAATGAACATTTAAATATATTTAAATATAAAAGTGATTAAAAATGCAAGTAAAATAATTAAAAAGTAAAAATTTAAATAAATACAATTTTACATATAACAAGAAAGCTATACAATATACAATATAATGGGTAAGTGACATTGAGTGTAAACCAGGCAGAGTAGTGCAAATAGGCAAATAGTGCAAATGGAGATTTGGTAATGTACGGTAAGAGAAAGTGTAACAACAAAGTCTTATGAGGTAATGGCAGTCCAATGCTCCACAAAGTGACTGGTAACTGGTGCAGGCCAGTGAGTGAGTCAGAGAGTGTGTGTGTTTGTGTGTGTGTGACAGAGTTCAGTGAGACCGTGGAGAAGAGAGGGGAGAGGGGGCAGAATTGGGAGGGAGTTAAGCTTCCTGACAGCCTGATGGATGAAGCTGTCCTTCAGCCTGCTGGTCCTGGCCTGGAGACTCCGCAGTCTCCTCCCCGACGGCAGCAGCTTGAAGAAGCTTTGCATTGGGTGCGTGGGATCAGCCGCTATGCAAAGGGCTTTTTTAGTGAGACGGGTGCTGTAAATGTCCTGGAGGGAGGGGAGAGAGACACCAATGATCCTCTCTGCAGCTCTCACTATGCGTTGGAGGGTTCTATGACAGGACGCATTGCAGGCTCCAAACCACACAGTGATGCAGCTCGACAGGATGCTCTCGATGGTGCCTCTGTAGAAAGTGTACATGATGGGGGCTGGTGCTCCTGCTCTTCTTAGTTTGCGGAGAAAGAAGAGACGCTGCTGTGATTTCTTGGCCAGTGCTGTGGTGTTGTACGTCCAGGAGAGATCCTCTGTGATGTGCACACCCAAGAACTTGGTGCTGCTCACTCTCTCCACAGACGCTCCGTCAATGGTCAGAGGAGCATGTTGGGTGTGCATTCTCCTGAAGTCCACAACAATCTCCTTCGTCTTCTCCACATTCAGAGAGAGATTGTTGTCAGCACACCACGTGGCCAGGCGTCTCACCTCACTTCTGTAGTCGGTCTCATCCCTGTTGCTAATGAGACCCACCACCGTTGTGTCGTCCGCAAACTTGATGAAGAGGTTGGAGCTGTATGATGGAGTGCAGTCATGGGTCAGCAGAGTGAAGAGGAGGGGGCTCAGCACACATCCCTGCGGGGCCCCTGTGTTTAAAATGATGGTGCTGGATGTATTACTGCCAACCCGTACTGCTTGAGGTCTTCCGGTGAGGAAATCCAACAGCCAGTTGCACAGTGAGGTGTTGAGCCCCAGCTGGACCAGTTTTTGAATGAGCTGTTGGGGGATTATAGTGTTGAATGCTGAACTGAAATCTATGAACAGCATTCGAACATATGAGTCTTTTTTGTCCAGGTGTGTGAGTGCCGAGTGGAGTGCAGTGGAGATGGCATCATCGGTTGAGCGGTTGGGCCGATATGCAAACTGGAAGGGATCCAGGGAGGGGGGCAGGACAGTCTTGATGTGTTGCATGACTAGTCGTTCGAAGCACTTCATCAGGATGGGAGTAAGTGCAACAGGACGGTAGTCATTAAAGCAGGAGGGAGATGACTTTTTTGGAACCAGAATGATTGTGGTGGCTTTAAAACATGTGGGGACGACAGCCTGGATGAGTGATATGTTGAAGATGTCTGTGAAGACATCAGTGAGTTCCACTGCACAGTCTCTCAGTACACGACCAGGAATGTTGTCAGGACCCGGAGCTTTACGTGCATTGATCCTGCTGAGGGATCTCCTCACGCTGTCCGGTGACAGAGTCATCACCTGGTCACCAGGAGGGGGTGGGGTCTTCTGTGCAGTGGTGCTGTTTTGGACTTCAAAGCGAGCAAAGAAAGTGTTCAGCTCGTTCAGCAGGGGGATAGTGCTATCACAGGTCTGTGGTGGGGGCTTGTAATCTGTGATGGTCTGAATGCCCCGCCACAGGCTCCGTGAGTCTCTGCTGTCTTTGAAGTGATGAGATATTTTCCTGGAGTACTGTCTCTTAGCCTCTCTGATGCCACGGGAAAGGTTGGCCCTAGCTGTCCTCAGGCTTGCCTCGTCTCCATCTCTGAAGGCAACATTCCGAGCTTTCAGCAGCCTGTAGACCTCTCCTGTCATCCATGGTTTTTGATTGGCCCGGACAGTTATGGTTTTCGTGACTGTTACATCCTCAATACACTTGTTGATGTAGGCAGTAACAGTCTCTGCGTACTCCTGGAGGTCAGTGGTGTTGTTATAGGTGGCAGCCTGCTTAAACATGTTCCAGTCTGTAGTATTAAAGCAGTCCTGTAGAGCCTCTGAAGACCCCTCTGGCCACACTTGTATCCGCTTACGAACCGGTTTGGTCACTTTAACGAGCGGTCTGTAAGCAGGCATTAGCATGACAGTGATATGGTCTGAGGCGCCGAGGTAGGGGAGGGGAAAAGCTTTGTAAGCTCCTCTCTGGGTGGTGTAAACAAAGTCCAGTGTGTTATTTCCCCTTGTTGGAAAGTCTATGTGTTGTTGTATTTTTGGAAACACGCACTTTAAGTCTGCATGATTGAAATCCCCAGCCAGGATGAGAAAAGCATCAGGATGGGCTGTCTGCTGCTCACTGATGTGCTGGTACAGTTCATTCAGTGCCTCATTCCTGTTGTTGACATTGGAGGAGGGAGGGATGTACACAGCGCACAGGAGTATGGCTGTATATTCCCTCGGTAGATAGAATGGCCGGCACTTAATAACCATTAACTCCAGCACTGGTGAGCAGTGTTTGCAGACCGCAACAGCATCGCGACACCAGGCATCATTGATGTAAACACAAAGTCCTCCCCCGCGGGTCTTACCTCCCGCGACGATGACTCTGTCAGCACGGTAGCATGTTAGCTGGTCGAGCTGAATGGCGCGGTCCGGGACACTGTCGCTGAGCCATGTTTCCGTGAACACAAAAGCACAGCAGTCCTTTACATTCCAAGGGAAGATATGCTTCACCATATTTTATAGTCTTTGGCTTGGAAGGAAGTTGGTTTGGAAACATATTTGGCGATGCTTCATCTCCTGCTTTGCGTTTGTGTGGGAATCCCGCCAAAAACCTGTCAATTATGCTAGCAGTGTCCAAGCATTCTTTTTTTTTTCCTTTTCATATGTGCCCCCCAGCAATGGTTCTGCGCCCCCCCCTAGGGGGCGGGCCCCACACTTTGGGAACCTGTGGAGTTCTCCGTGGCATTACCTGACAAAACCCTGGATTTCCAAGTGTCCGTGTACAACTCCTTACACTGCTTAATTCAATTCAATTTTATTTAGATAGTGCCAAATCACAATAACAGTCGCCTCAAGGTGCTTTATAATGTACAGTAGATCGTACAATAATAGATACAAACTTATGATGCTTAACGCAACAAAAAGTAAAGCGGTACCAACAATTCTGTATTAAATGAATTGTTTTAATGAGTCAGACTAGTAAATCAAAAACGATTTCAACTGCAGAACACTGGACATAAAAAATTACCAAATTTGTTCAAATTCCTGCATCTTGAGTTTGCAGTGATTGTGTTATGTGTAGAGTTACAGCTGAAACAGCAAAAGCACAGCTGTGGTCTTTCTTTGTGTATATGGTAATTTTGTCAGTGTCACAAGATTAAATTCTGGCGTGTCTTGCCCAAGTCATTACCCCTGTTTTTGATTAACACTCAGGCACCAAACCCCAGAAAATGGTATTTGGAAAAGCCTGAGTAACTCCATCCAACTATCCAAAACACATTATGGAAACTGCTATTTTGGTAGGATACTTCACACAGGCCTGAATTCATGTTACTCTCAACATGTGGCCAGTTGGGTCTGAATTCTGATACCAGATTTGAGGAGTGCCTGGAGAAAAACATGCACAACCTTCAGTCAAAAGCTACCCTGTTCTTCTGTTTCAATTTCAAACTACAGGAGGTTTTCTAGTGAGTGCAGTATAACAGTAAGAGATGACTGTGCAAAATAAGTCAGGCACAGGCAGAGAACTGCCAAACACCAGAGAAACACCTGGAAAACGCCAAGGTCTTCAGTGTCTCGCTGCACTCTCGCACACTGCCATCGAGGAATCCAGAATCCAGAACGCAAACACTGGATGAGGCCAGGAGTAAGAGAAGGAGAAAGGAGGTCAAAGGGAGAAAAATGGGGCTAGAGTATGCGAGGAAGTAAACGTGACAGGAAAAAGATGAAAGTAGGAGGTGATGAAGGAAGGGGTCTACCCCAGTCCTATAAACACAAGAGCTCACAACAACATGAACAATGAAGCAGTGAATGAAACAAGACTTCACCCAACCTGAACCAAACATTGTCGCATGACAATTCCCAGTTATACAGAGCAGTTCTGGGTACCTTATGTATACAGACAGTGAAGATTAATACCAGCCTCGGAGAGCGCGATTCACAAAAACAACAAAGCAGCAAGACTGAAATCAACAAAGAGCTGAGACTCGTTAAACAAGTCTTATTGTTGGCAGCAGGCCGCGCCCTGAGTGTGTGCGTGCATGTATGTCAACCGTCTGCTGGACACATTTTCGCAGTGAGAGAAAGTGTTGGCAGAGAGGATTCATACTTTTGTTTGAAATGTATACATCGCACCACAGCAGAGGCAAACCCCAGTCTCATCCATCTCCTGGCGCTGAGCTACAATGATCTGTCCTGGGTGTCTGTCTGACTTTCTGTGTATCTGAGTGAGAGAGGGAGTGTGTGTATGACTGCATATTGAGTGATTTATGGTGATGACCCAGTCCTGGCCAAAAAGGACAAAAGTGGAGAAAGAGGCAATATTATTATGTGTATTTCTCTTCCACATTTGTTCCTCTAAGGCTTTTATTTCTGGTACTCGTTTTGTTCCTAGATGACAAACTGAAGGAGGCGTATTTTCCCTCTCCCTACATCTTTGCCATCTTCAACGTGCTCCCAGTTGACTCAAGCTGCCATCCAGGAATATTGGGAAGCGATCCCGTACTGCCATGCAATGTAAACATACTCCTCTTACGCACATGAACAATCCATTACAACACAGTTTTCCTCTCAATGGGGAAAAGAAAGAAATGGGTGGTGGGGGGGTAAATGTTGTCATTGACTCATTACCACACCGTTTCACTTTTCCCATCTGTAGGTACATGTATACTTCTTTATTAAGCTCTAATTCAGTGCCTTGTTTTGCCCCAGGAAATGTGCATTTAGACTGTCAGTCTGGCCAGTGTCACATTTCGGGACCACTGTCAGAGATTTAACCAGTTGGTGGGGGCAGCTGTCAAATTAGGAAAACAACTGGTGTGAACATGTTTTCTTAACCGCTACATTGAGGAGGAACTGAACTGCTTGCATGTAGTTCGTGTAAGCCTCCCAGGCAACACTGTACTCGAGTGAAATGACCCCATCTGAAACCTGAGTTTGTTGAATCCATATGTGTGCTCGTACACATACACAAAGTCATGCACACGACCTAAGTAACCCTCTTTGCTGACCCCAGAGATGGGAAAACAGAAGACTAGGCGAGAGACAAAAAGAAACTCATAAAGGACAATTATTCAGTTCGATCGACCTTTCCCACTGATCTATGACAAACTGAGCATGCAGTCATAGCTTAAAAACAGCTCTAAGAATTTTTTTTGTTTTTAAAATTGACTCCTTATGGGTGAATTATTAAAACAGTTGGAGTAAGTGTCCTGTAAGAAGAGGGGGAGAAAAAAACTAAAATTAATTCAAGAAAAAACGATGGCTGTTATATTTAACTATAAAATATGAAAGTCACAGTTGCTCTGGGTGGATATGTTCAAGTGTCTGATGAAAACAGGAAAGTGCCAGGTCAGTAAAGTGACACTTTACCAGCCTGGAGCTGAATAGAACATTATGGCACAGTCGCACACTGAAGGCAGCGAAGGCTAATTCAACCTGCTTCTCTGGACTGTGACCAGACTTCATGATGTGAAAGATGATATATTAAGATCTAGATCCCGCTGACTGCTAAGGATAGAATAAGAACTATTCCAAGACTAATAATAATAATAATAATAATAATAAAAAAGAGGTTTGATTACTAAACTCCATTGAGGTAAGTTTGATTTCATTTTCCAATATCACAAATCCACAAAATAGCCTTTTTCATATCACATTTTATGTCCTCTGAAATGAAAGAAGCATGGAGCAACATTTTATTACTTTAAAGACTGTTTAACAGCTGTAAAACTACTCTCCAGGTCAAATAGTGACTTCCATTCAGATAATCTCAATAAAATCCATGTGAAAAGACCTTCTAACCACTCTTTTACAGCCTGAGATCAGCATTTCTTTTGTGCTCTCTCAAAACATCAAGCACCAAGAGTTATTATGGAGCTAAATAAGTTGTGACTGTGAGGTGGGGGTCAAGTACACCAACTTCTTGGATGACCACACTTGACCGAGTTAAAGAAAAAGGAGTTCTTCAGGTGGTTATACAGCCTCAGAGGGCTTTAAATGGTCTGAAAATCGAAACTGAGCCATTAACGCCAGCTCTTATACACTGCCAGAAAAACAATCCCCTCATTTGATAGGGGACACAAAGATAAACCGATAAGCTACAAAATCACTTACAAGTGAAAAGAATAACACGGATCATCTAATTACAATGCTGAGAAACCCTAGACCAGGGCATGTCGCTTTTATGTTGCCATGTACCACAGATGCAATTTAATGTTGCAGCTTGTTGATATTGAGCTAATCAAAAATCAAACACATGTAGACAGATGCTAATAAAGTGAGAGAGAAATCTGGGCCATGAAGAGGCGGAGAGGTGCTGACAACACGGTGAGAGGCAGTGGCTTATGTGGCTAGAAAACAATGTGGTGATGTGAGGTAAACCACATACCATGATGAGGTAAACTGTAGCAAAGGACAGACATCGCTAATAGTTGTGTGTGTACATGTGCGCAGAAGGCGTTTAAGAGACACTATCCAAACAGGCTGACAGTGATTTTTAAGGTGGAATTTAAGAGTTGTGAGCCTGTTTTCTTTCATCTTAAATACAGCCGATATAATTCCCACTTCATAAATACAAGTGAAAAGGGGCTTTTAAACAAAATTTAGACTAAGTAAAAAAAGTATAATTGATAATAATTATAGTTTAATTTCTGACTATGGAAAAAACAAACAATACTGTCACTATTGAAATGAGATACCAGCAGAAGCATTATACTGCAGTATTAGCGACATATCCACTGCCACAGTGTTAACCACCTAAAAGTAAAGGTATACCATGACTGCTGTTTAATGATTTCTTGATATCATCAAATAATGAAACGGAAAAAATATTTTCTACTTGTGAAGTTGTATCTTTGGTAAGACTTTTCAACCAGCTGCTTAAAGTCATTGCATCAGTAATGAATAACATGCACCATTTGCTCTTCCTGTCATATGGAGTGCAGCTAGCAATGCTCGGTGGAGTCATCTGTTTACATTTGGGTTGCAGATCACCAGCTGTTAGAATCTCCTCCTTTGAAGCCTGGTTGAAGTCATTGGTGGGGTTTTTATTTTTTATTTTTTACCTCAAGTGCTTTGTTGTTTCCAGCTTTTTGAAAAGTACTCTGCTTTGTTAGAGGGAGTTGAAATAGGTCCATTTTTGCCAAATGGTCATTTGAGGCCATCACATGGCTCTTGCTTTTAGACATGCCTGGACATGTGTCCTTGGGAATGTAAATACCGTATTTCCCGGACTACAAAGCGCACCTGAATATTAGCCGCACAAGCTAAAATGTGGTGATCATGGACTTTTCCACGCTGTCAGATTCCACCGGTGGAGTTGAGTATAACTTGCTTTTCGCAAGTTTATCGCCGCTCGTCATCCACGACTCCCGCTGAACGCATAGCGCTACTTTGAAGTTTGTTTTTCGCGCTACTTGTACAGCACTATGTTGCCTGGCGGATGGACATGTGACAAACATACCACTCTTGAACCCCGATACTGTGTGTCTGATCACATGCCCTTCCGCCAGGCAACGTAGTGCCGTACAACAGCGGAACAAACAAAACAAATCGTCTTACAATATGACAAAAATCATGGACAATCCATAGAAAAGCCGCACCTGACTAAAAGCCGCAGGGTTCAAAGCTTGTGCAAAAAGTAGCGGCTTATAGCCCGACAATTACGGTACCTGGAATTTACATTCTGTGCTATCATAGATATGGTAGCATGGTGGTTATCACTGTTGCCTCACATTAAGAAGGTCCAGGGTTTGAATGTGTCCGGCGCCTCCCCATGCATGTATGGGTTCTTTCCAGGTACTCTCAGCTTAGGTTAATTAGAGATTCTAGATTGCCCGTGTCTGTCTATGCATTAGCTCTGCGAAAGACTGGCAACCTGTCCTGGGTGTACCAATTTTCGCCGTGTGGTAGCTGGTATAGGTTCTAGCTGCCCTGCGACCCTGAACTTGATAAGCGGAAGACGATGGATGGATGATCGCAGATGATATGATTTGACATAGCCCTTCTCATAATAACGCTTCATACTTTTCCTATTGTTTTATATAAAAGAACAACACTGTCAGGTTGTAAAAACCAAACAAACAAAAAACCCCACACACTTAAAACGAAACTCATTTGTAATAGACCAACAGTAATGACACCAACTTGGAAAGCCTTCAAGACATCTATAGTGTTGCAAATATTTTCTTTGTGTTTGGCTGTGCCTAAATACAGTAGGTCGGTCTATAGTAGGTCAATGTGTTATCTAAGTATGTTTTCCCACGTGCACAGTATGGTTTAAATGGTTCAACTGTTAGTGTTTTAGTGCAACGTCCAAGGCAGCATCATTAGCATAAAAAGCATTTCTACTAAGATGAACAGGGGAAATCACCTGAAGTACTAGTTACAATACCTTTCAATACCAAAATCGCCAAAAAAATGTTGTCTCTCTCTTGTTGTTGTTTTCTTTAATACCACAGGTGAAAAACTACACATGGTAAATACAACTAGTGCAATAAAGGCGTATTTTGGGTTATGGTGACATGACTTTTTTTTTTTTTTCGACAATTGGCACTGTCATTGTGAAATCAGCTATGCTCTAAGAGATAAAATGTTTGCAACAGCTAATGTAAAAATAGATACTTTAGACGTTGTGGCAATGTTAATGAGATATTCTGCAACCACCCTAACATTTTCTGTGTCTTTAACTTGTGAAAATATAATGTTATCATTCCAAATAAACAGTCTGCCACCATCATGGTATCAATTTGGGTATCAAGAATATCATAGTTCTACTGGTATATTTCTTCTACATGTAAGAAATGGCAACTTCAAACATTTCGGACATAATTCCACAGTTCATGTATAAAACACAAGATGAACAGTGCATTTTCATCTGCAATTACAGAGAGTAAATGGTCAAAGCAAACTAGGCGAGGCAGGAAAGGCAATGGAACAGGGCAGGAGAAGAGATGTAGCCAGATGATTGTAAATGGCTCCTGCTGCCTGGCTCCTGGGTGTGCCACACATTCACTCTCACTTTATCTCATTGACACACACACACACACGCGCGCGCACACACACGCGCGCGCGCACACACACACGCGCGCGCGCACACACACACACGCGCGCACATACACACTCTTCTGTCCAAATGTCTTGGCAATGAACAGTTCCAGGAACAGTAATATTAAGTAAGGAGAGTGGGGATGTAAAAGAAGTACGTATTAAAAGACAAATTAAATAGCACCCAGGAAAGACAGCGAAATTAAAATGATTTTGTGTGAAAACATACAAACAAAATTAAGTTAAAAAACAGATGAAGTGTAGAAACCAAGAGTACTTTGCTATGGCTTAATTTAGGGTTATGACCCTCAGCCTCCCTCCAATTACAATAACATCTCCTCCACAGCCCTGTAATGGCCAAATAACTTGGTCAGCTTTGGCAAGCAGTAGTATATGTCCTTGCGTGCCTCATTGTCAGTCCTACTAATATTATGTCCTACCTCTACTGCCTACAATGCTGACAGATACAGTTATGCACACGCAAGGATGCAAGACTGTTAAAGTCAGTGTGCCCCAGGGTGGCTGTGGTTACAATGTAGGCGCTATATAAATACAGGCCATTTACCATTTACCATTTAATTCAACCATACAGAAAATGTCAAATTCATTTGTTGGATAAGAAGAGATCTAAAACCCTTGTGTAAACTTGACTTTGTGGACCAGGAGTAAAGAACGTTGGTGAACATCGCCTCTAGTGTCCAACTGAAAATACTTTAAGATTTATCGCTGAAACCCTCTGACATACTAGTGTAGGACATCCAGTAATACATAAGCACATACTTCTGCCCAGAGACAAATGGAGGGCGTGAGTGAGAAAGTGCATGTGTGCACGTGCGCATGCATGATAGGTTTCATGCCTGGGCATGTCTGCTCCCAGCCTGCTACTGGAGACATTGGAGCCTGGTAACAGAGCTCTCAGGAAAATATCATCACTACCTAAATACACATCCAGCCACCCACAAAGACGTTCACATCAATCTGATCTCAAACTGGACACTCAGATGATAATAGCAGAAGTAGCAGCAACAACCGTGCGCTCTCACACACACACACACACACACACACACACACACACACAAATATATCTGTCCATTATTAACAATAATGACCAACAACTAACTGAGTTCGATTTCTTCAGTTTTTCCACCATCCTCCATCATACCTTAAAGCCATATTACGCCTAAAGTTTGCCTATCTCTACTGTTCCCCATTACAGACACGCAGAAGCATATGCATAAACAGCTGTTCACCATCATTATCCCCTGCATGTATGTCAGTCACCCCCACAACCCCCTACAATGTACCCCATTTCGATTGCCAATACTTGTAAACAACCCCACCACACACACACACCCCTTCTCAAGCATCCCTTCCACCTACCCCACACCCTCCCAGCCCTAGACCAAACTATCTAGGCTACCAAACACAAACACAGCTAGACCCTTGCACAAAAAACAACACACTCACCCCTACATGCACATGAACATAAACATCCCGGCGTTGCCCCTGCCCCCCTCCCTCACTCTGAGGAATGTGGGGACCAGCTGGTGGAGAAAAAAAAATAAAAATGAAGAAGCATACCAAAACAGGAAATACATCAACACAGGCCTATCAGAACATGTTATCAAGCCGGTGGCAGCACCGCTGAGAACACGGGTGGCGCCGCGTGCTGATTGGCTGATCAAAGTGGCAGCTGTGTCATTACAGGTCTAGAGGTCAGGGGTAATCAAGAAAAGGTTACGAGCATGCGCGCTTGTGTATGGGTCGGTGTGTATGTCTGTGTTGCCATGGCTATCTAAATAAGGGGAAACTGGAGAGAATGTGGAAGGAAATGAGGGTGAGGAGAGAAGATGCTGCAGAGAGAGATAAAGCAAAAGTAAATAGAAAACAACAAAAGAAAAGACAGGAGACAGAGAGGCTGTAAGAGCCCTGAAGACTATTCATATAGTTCAAGTGAGCCGTTGATTTGTTGTGAGATTTGTTTGTCACACCAAATTACTATAGCACTGTGCTTTTGAGAGTTTCCATTGTGTTTTCGTGATAATAATTAAACCTGCCCTATGCAAATCCATCTACAGCACAGTCACTGCATTAACACTTAAAGCATCTAAAATGAATTGGACATAAGAGTCAAACATGTGAAGGCACAACTAAGAGCCTCCACTACGGTCAATAAAATTAAAAAGTAAAAAAGAAAAGGTTTGCGTGTGAGATTCCTAGACCCTGCTCTGCTCTCTATAATTCATGTTCTCTCTCTACTGAGCTCTTATGAAACCTGCACACACACACACACACACACAGCCACACACTCTCGCACAAGATTTTGCTTAGGGGTAGAATTTTCCAAATCAAGACATACAGGGAGATGGGGGGGCCTTAAAGAGAAGCCTGATTGCCAAGAAAAGCTTCTGCTTTCATAATGCTCACCACCAGCATACACACATGTCTGTGCACACATATATATGTAAACACACTAATTAGTGGATAAGCTTATGCCTTCCTTTAGATGATTTATGTGCCTACAATGCTGATAGATACAGTTATGCACACGCAAGGATGCAAGACTGTAGATAAATTGAAAATTAATTTATCGCGTTTGTTTTTAATTATTATAAAGACTTAAAAAAAAGCCTCTGTTATAGCTCAGTGCACTCTTGCGATACACTAAAAATATTAGATATATCTGACATTCTCGATTCAATCTTTCAGACGGTCGATTCCTTTATGTTTTGAATAATTGCGCAGATCTGTGCTTCATATGTAGGAATATGACAAAAGTCCTAGTGGCACTGTATATGACTCACTGTGAGCTTTTAATTTAAACCCTCAATGCCATTCTAAATAAGTGTGGACAAATCCTTGGACAAATCCGGTTTCTTATTTCAGCTGTCAATCGGAGAATTAATGGTCAACTCTCCTCAGAAAGGTGAAAAAATGAATAGCCCATTAAAAAAATAAATAAAATACAATTCTTTAAATTGAATATTTGGTAAGAAACCATGATTCAGTATAGCACCTAAGGCCTCGGTATGCGTTTAAAGTTAACTTCTGTGCTCCATGGCCTATCATAAAGGAGAAAATTCTCACAAGAATTACTAGAGGTACAAACTGAATTGAAATTGCATTTTTGATAAATCATCCCACCCAAAGGGGAAGATGAGACCGCCTCGGGAGGGAAAAGTGCAGAAGTTAAAAATGTTAATTGGCGTGATAAGCAAGGGTGAGGCCGTACAGAGAAGGGAAGGAAGCAAAGCGGCAGACGGGCAAGGCTGTGTGAGGAAAGCCTGTGTTTGCGTGACAAGGTGAAAAGGAGGAAGAGGGAGGGAAGGTGAATGGGAGCTATCATGATCCAAATAGTTGAAAATAATAAAATTCCACACAGATAAGCAAGATTTCCCTCAGCTTCACTGCCTGATTCAGCACCTCCAGTCCCATAGAACAGGGCTTCACTCAGAGTGGAGAACAGGAGGGGAGGGGCTGGGGGTCAGAGGGGTTTGCAGCAACCCATCCTGTACCCCCCTCCATCACCACCCTTTATCCTAGCCAGATACACACAGTTGCACATATATGCACAACCATACTGTGTCTATTATTAAGCAACAAGGAGTCAATAACAGATACAAGAAAAAAGGGAGACTAGTAAGAGAAGCTATACAGCAAAACGTTGCCATCTAGTGTCAGTCAAACAGAGAAGAGAGCCATACTTGGCCATAGCTTCCTTCACATAATCGCTCTGAATACAGCTGTTTTTCCTCTTCTCTTCTTGTTCCTTTTTTTCCAGCTGTGTCACAACTCCTCCATAGTTGCTACTCAGTCTAACTCAGTTTGTTTGTGTCTCTCCCTGCGCTTTTTCACTTTGAGAGATGCCTTCCATGTGGATTGAGCGGGGTGGAGAAAGCGACTGAAAGAAACATGGGAAATGAGCAATTTCGATTTCAAGGAAGCTACCACTTACTCTACAAGTGCTGGTCCAACCCCGTATCTTGTTTTGTTCTGTGGTCGTCGGGTCAGGACAGTGTTTTGGTTTGCTCCAATGCTGTCAGCGACTGGGGCCAAGGAGAGAAACTTTGACAGCTTATTTACTACTTTAAAGAGATCTTGGCCAGCAGCCACATAAACAATAGTAGAGACCTTTCACCTGTTAAATGAGATGACTGTATGGGTTAAAGATATCTGCCTTTAACTTTTACAAAAATGTGCATGTGTGTAAGTGAATCTTTCAGATGGAAAATTACACTGACACTACTATGCTAACAGTGAAATCACTGGCTTATGTGTAAACAAAACAAGCTGCTCATTTCATGACGACTAAAGGCCGGCATCGTGAGAATACCTTGTACCATCTGTGTTCCTGCTCTCCCTTCTGCTGCAAAGTTTTTGCTCATCACCTACTTTCACTACTCTCAGCCTTATGCAGACCATCTCTGACTGTATGAAGTGAGCTTTTGTCTACAGATAAAACTCTGAGCTTGAGTGGGATTTGCACAATCATACCCAACAAAAACATGAACTTACATCAACACTTAGATCCTGCCAGTGAGTCTGGATGACTGTTAATGCACATGGATATGCCATCTTTGATTCTATCAGGTTACAATGACTGGAAAACAGCAGAGACTGGCTAGACCACTCCATGACCTTAATGTGCATTTTCTTTAGCCACTCCTTTGTTCTCTTAGCAATATTGCTTTGGGTCATTGTCATGCTGGAAGACCCATCCGCAATCTCACTTCCGTGTTCTGGCTGAGAGGAAGTACTCATCCACGATTTTATGGTACATGCCCCTTCCATTGAGCCCTCAGTGCAGTGTACACTTAACAGGAAAACAACCCAAAGCATAATGTTTCCATGTCCGTGCTTGATTGTAGGGATGGTCTTCTTTGCGTCATACTCAGCATTTCTCTTTCTCCAAACACAGCAGGTCAAGTTGATGCCAGACAGCTTGATTTTGGTTACATCTGACCACATTACTTTCCCCTAAGCCTTCTGTAAATAATTTAGATGTTCCCTGGCAAACTTAAGATGGGCCTGTACATGTGCCTTCTTGAGCAGGAGGACACTGTGGGTGATGCAATTCTTCAAACCATTATGACATAGTGTGCTAAGAAATGGTGTTCTTAGAGACTGTGGTCCCAACTGCCTTCAGTTCATTTAATAATTCTTTCTGTGCAGTGTTGAGCTGATCCGTACCTTCCTGTAATCATTCTCACCAGAAACGGCCCTAACCAATCTGGCGCCCTAGGCAAGATTTTAGGTGGCGCCCCCCCTACATCAGCAGTGTAGTGTAATGTTGTAACAAATAATATTTCTATTAAATAAGCTTTACTTTGCATTTTAATTAACGTGGGATTATTTTTTGTATTTAGAAATAATAGTACCAACTTTTTTTTTTTTTCAACATTTGTGGCACTGGCGTGGCGCCCCCTGATGGACGGCGCCCTTAGCATTTGCCTATACGGCCTATGCCACGGGCCGGCCCTGATTCTCACCCCACCAGGCATGATCAAGCGCAATTAATGGTCGTTCTCACAAAGCCTCTTGCTGTTGATCTTGTAGCCAGAGGTGCCTCCAGAATTTTTTCACAGGGGTGGCCATATTGGGGGTGGGGGCAGTGCTGGGTAGGGAGTAATGATGGGACCAACAAATGCCAGAAATTGCACATGCTGAAATAAAAAGTAAATGTTTTTATTTCGGGGGGGGGGGGGGGGGGGGGGCACTCCTGCTGACATCCTTGACAGCTCTTTGAGATCTCTCTCTCTCTCTCTCCATATATATATATATATATATATTAGGGGTGCAACGATATTCGTATCGATATTGAACCGTTCGATACAGTGCTTTCGGTTCGGTACGCATATGTATCGAACAATACAACATTTGCAATTTATTTTATCAATTTTCCTTCTGACGATGCTGTCTGTGTTGAGCGCTCAGTGAATCTGTGTTCGACTACTCCGCCTAGGCTGCACTGTCCAGCGCAGATCCACTGAGCGCTCAACACAGACAGCATAGTCAGAAGGAAGAGCGCAGGGCAAGCTAGCGAGACAGAAGTTAAGCTCTCCTTGCAACAGGCAAATTGAACCTCATTCAGATCTGGCGTTTGGAATTATTTTGGTTTTCATGTGACGTATGACCCTGAAGGTAAGCGAGTCATGGACTAAAGTAAAACAGTAAGTTGGATGTGCCATGCAATGCTCAATTACATTGGTGGGAGCTAGTGTGTTAGCGCAGTTAGCTCGTTAACGTGTTGACACCGTCCAGCCCCACGCACGGGGCGATCCGCGGTAGCTCGTTAACGGAGATTTGCCGTGTTGTGGCGTTAACTGTCGATTTTTGAGAAAATTAAAGGATTTTAAGTGTGCCTTATAGTGTGTAAAATACGTTATACAGAAGAAAAGAATATATCGCGATATATATCATTACCACACATGCTTCAAATTATACCGTGATATGGATTTTAGGCCATATCGCCCAGCCCTACCCTGAGCACATCGGCTTGAGTTAGCCTTCAACTGGGCCAAGTGGTGCATAAAAGCAGTCTGATTTTAAACACATTAGTCCCACTGAAAGCCAGTCAGGCTTAAAAGCAATCTGATTTACTGAAGATTTGTACCGCTGTTTTTGTCACCTCACCACCAGCACCCACCACCCAGTTTCACACACATAGAGCCTCTTTCCCCTCCCCCTGATTGCTCTGCCCAGTCTCTGGACCTCCCTGTTCTGGCACGGCTCCATCATGGCCTTGGTCACCTCCCTAGCTCACCCTTAAAGCCCCTCATACTTGTACACACTTTCCCACACACAATGCACATTTCACACATGCAGAAACAGCCCCCCCCCCCCCCCAGTACTGGGGTGCCCCCTAAGCCTAAGGAAAATGGCCGTCACGGAACCCTGCAAAACGGGAGGCCTCCCCTCAACCACAAACCTAGAGTAAGGAATGAGAGAGGGAGCAAACGTATTACTGCTGCAATATTAGCTGATGTGCAGGGGGAGGAGGGGGGAGACAAGGATGAGGGTAGTAGAACGGGGGTACCACAGTGTGAGCATCTACCCACAGAAAACTCTTCCACATGTGGAGTCAATTAGGCACAATCTTGTTTTCTACCAACTGCTGCAAAAGAAACAAGAGTTTTCTGGGCCTTTGTGTTTGAGAGTGTGTGAACGTGTGCGTACGTGTATACTTAAGAAAGTTAAGTACTATAGGAAAGGGTGAGGAGAAAGCATGTTTTTTACAAAAATCAGCCAGAGAATTTAGACAGGGTTTTGGTTTTTATATCTAGCCATTTAGCAGCAAAGAGACAGCAAATCTTCATTTCTGCATGCAGTTAAGTGTGCACGACTTGACAAACCTGCAACATGAATGTGACTAGGGAGCAAATGACACTCAAAGAAAAACATCTATCCTCTAGGGCTCATTATGCATGAATGATGCACATGTCACAGGTGTGTGTACCCAAGTGTGCGCAGTGTTCTGCATCCTCCTACCTACAATGGTGGTGCATGTCTGGTGAGACAGAAGCGTCACTACTAACTGTGCTGGGAATTCCTGCCACACACAAAATCACAAGCCACTGCCTTAGTGTTAGACAAGAGGAAGTCTCCCCTTTAAAAGATTCATGGCTGCTTCAATTATGTATCCTCTTTTTCATCCTCTTTTGTCATGTTTAGACAGTTTTCATTATTCATCCATTTCAAGATTGATGGCACCCGGTCGGGTGGGCGGTGCAGTATATACAAGTGTCTACCCCAGTGTTGATTTACCTGGGCAAGATCAAAACAGCAGTCACAAAACAAAAATTGCACAAAACTTGCTTTTCATACAGATCAAAGGGCCATTAATAAGGTGACTTTAGTGATGTTTTATTTTGCAAGTGGTGGGTGAGGGATGTACAAATACTAACAGACTTTAAGCTTTAGTGAAATGATCAAGAATACTCACGTAAAGGTCTGGAGGCAACAGCTTTCTAAGTGAACATGACTGCTCCATCCAACCATATCTCAATATTTGTTGTAAAAAGTCTCATATGAAACCAAAGAGACTGTCTTGCGCTTAACTTTTACCCCAACCCATTTTTCAAGAAGGCTGCCCGAGCGTGTGAGCCGTACGGGTGGGAGCTGTAGCTGATGTAGCTGTTCAAGGATGTTTGTGATAATACCGTAAATTTAATCTGCGATAACAACTTGCAATCCATCCTTTTGGAATGAGCTACCATCATTGATAACATGACAAAGCACAAATCAAAAGCAAGCACAAAAGTAGCATAGATCGTTTTTTTCCATTGGACATTGCAAATAAACGTATAACATGATGGCTTAACATTTTAGTCTAACAATAACTAAAGTAACTTCATCTTGTAACTCTTCAAGAGGCTGCACAACATTATCACATAATAAAACTGAAATTAAAAATTATTTCCTAACTAAAATGTTGCCACTTGGGTCAAGCTTTTTGCCCAGCTGCTTAAATCCCTCCTTGTCCACCTGATGCACCAACTGCATCAGTAATTTTCATCCACCGTCTGCTCTTCCTGTCACATGGAGCACAATCAGCGAGTGTTCCCCTGATGCTCGGTTGACTCATTTGTTTACTTCACCAGCTGCTAGTATCTCCCCCTCACATGCCATCATAGCTTCATCTACTCAATGGTGTGCTTCTGCCTCAAAAATTATTATAAGTTTGTTATTTCTACAGTTTTCTTGCATATTTTGCAAAGCCCCTTGCTTTGATTGAGGCTTGACCTCTTGCGGCCAAATGGCTTCCATACTCCTGAAGTATCTCTCCTTTCAGGTAGTAAATTTTCTTCAAAAAAATGACATGCTGCTCTCGCTCTCAGACATATCTGGCCTTGCTCTGTTTTGCGCGCTCTTCACGGTTCATGGTGTAGCTTTATAATTTAAATTACACTTATTTCAATCACGTAAACATTTATTCCAGGATTACCATGTACAGTAGGATATGGCAAAGCCCTGGTGAGGTGCACAGGAAAAAGATTCAAATTATAGATATGAGATAATATGATGCGCGTGGTTTATTCTCAAGAACAAAGGAAGAATGTCAGGTAAAGAAACTGTACTTCTCAAGCATGTGTATAAGGAAGAGTGAATTAAGGATGTAGCCTTCAAAGCCAACTGCAGGACAATGCAACATACCCATCTCAACCAACCCCAGTTCTTCCCTTAAAAAAAGCCCACAAGAAAAAAAGATTAAAGTTCAATGCCCCCAAAATGCCCCCACAGTAAGAAACACACACACACACACACACACGAGCGCGCACACACACACACACAGCTGGCCGTCCAAGAAAAAAAAGAGAGCGTTATTGTGGTGAGGTCTCTGCCTTGCACTGTGTACTGGGTAGGAGTCTGTGAGCTATAGCTACACTACACACTAACCAGAAGAGATAGGAGTAGAAGGATAAGTGTGTGTGTTTATGTTTTCTCACCAGCTGAACGTAGGCTACTTTATAATCTGGTTGCTTAACCTTCTGGTTTAGATGATTTCTTTTCTTGTTGGACCCTGAAAAAGAGAAAGAGCAGCAGGTATTACTTTTGAAGGTAAACTAGAAAGAGAACATAGGGACAAAGTGATGATATTTATGAATATAGTGAGAGCATGACTAAGCAAAAATAACAGTATAATGTTAAAAGAAATGAATATCATTATGGCTTATCAGTTACAGACTTATAGTCTCTAGTATGGTACCAGTATTATTCTCTGTGGGCAGTGTTGCAACATTTTTAGCTGTACTACGAGTCAGTCAACAAAACGTGTAAAGCACTAATTATCTGCCCAGAAATTACAACAGTGTGCTCCATTCCTTTCTGAACAACACTAAGGAGTCTAGTGAGTGTTTTTCTTTTTTTGGTTTTTTTTTTTTAAGCAAGAAGCTCTAGCTACATCAAACAACAAGGGACGAGCACAGGGTGACAAAAGCCCAGGAAGCAGTGGACTTGAGCTTAATTTGTGCTACCACAAATATGTCCATTTGCGTATGCATTTCCCTAGGGAGTGGTATGGAGAGGGGTTTTAAACAAAGCAAACGTACTCCCCATGCAGTCCTCAAAAATCCCAACTGCACGTTGCTGGACGAGGATGACAACATGTGTCAGCTGAACACTAATTGGTTGACAAGTGAGCCAGAACGGCGAAAGCAGTGACAGTGAAGTTCACCACAAAAAGGAGATGGGGGAAAAAAAATAAGCTTTTTGTATATTTTCAGCAGCTGGCTGACTGACCAACAACAGTACAAGCAAGAGTTTCCCACAGACTAGTTTTACCACATACTTTGTACGCTGTCCCTATCGACAACAGACACTCTCTACAGGTAGATGAGCTGTCCATGGACTGCCAGGAGACTTCCAGTGCATTACCACTGCTGATCCTTAACTTCAGCATTACACAATTTCAAGTCATTGAAAGAACAAAATAATTTTATGTGTTCTTTCAATTTCTCTGGATGGATCTTTGCTATAATTAATTATTTAAATTAATTAAATAATTTCCCCCAGGGATCAATAAAGTATTCTGATTCTGATTCTATCCAAAGGTTCCCTTTCTGGAATCTTGGCTTCAGATAAACTAAAGTGGTTTGTCTGAACTTTGAAAACGAGGTGAAAGTGAACTATTGCAAAAAACGAACAAAGGGTTATCTTCTCTTCATAGTGGCTAAAAGCCAAAGTTATAATTGAAAATGTGTGGAAAAGGACAAACCAATCTTGTTTACCATGTAGTGCTGGTTAACCTCTTTCACAACTGCAGGTGATGATGACATCATCCTCATTCCTTTCAGACCTCTCTGGGTTTGAAAGTCAGGGAACCGGGTAACTGCTGAGTGCGTGCATGTGTAGGGATACCACATGTGTGTGGAGGCAGGCTAGGGACTTAACTTCAAATAAATCAAAGAGATTTTTTGAGGCCCTAGATACAGGTATACACATCTTTACATTACAACAAAAACTACAATGATGACGGATACTAACCAGCGCATCAAATGGTCCATCTCTCCCATAGAACTCTAATCTCAATAAGACCCCAGTGGTCAAGTCAACAGGCCCTCTGAGTAACTGCCATTTCCATGGGAACAGTTTATGACATTCAAAAACAAGGGAAACATTCCCCTGTAGTGAGTCATTCGTGAGTGTGTGTCCATGCCTATGTGTGTGTGGTACGTGTAGCTAGTAATCACTAGCCGGGCAGCCCACTGCTCAGGGCTTTCCCTGAGCAGGGTTGTAAAACACACCCCACCACCACCTCCACCACGCTGGCTAAGTGGAGGCCCCTAAGTGGGTGGGAGATGAAGGTAAAAAAAAAAGTGTGTGTGTGTGTGTGTGTGTGTGTATGTTTGCCATTAGGTTGCTGAGGAAATCCACAGGGAAATGCTACAACCTTTGAAATAGCAAGGTACGACCCTGACCAGTTCTGTCATAAAACATCGAAAGGTCTTTGAAAACCCACAAACAAGTGCATAATACCTCGAAAAGATATAAAAGAAAGTATATTTCCCTTGGTTTCCTTTCCCAACGTATACAGACACACAGACAGACCTTTCATACAACACTCGCAAACGCAAGCACAATTCCTCCCTCTTTGAGATTGCGGTTTGGCAGCCAGCTATCACGTTACAAATCCCAGACCAGAGGAGTAACCATGGCAACTCCTTCCAAAATACCCCTGCCGCATATGGAGGGAAGAAAGGGTTGTTTTGCGCCCCTTACTCTCCTCAGCTTGCTCCCGTCTTTACACTGCAAATGGAGTGGAACCCCTGACGCAGACAGGGATACCTTCTCTGACGTACCTAAGGATAACCGGGGCCCTCAGCTAGTCTTACTTCTCTGACCGACTCTATCCCCCAAAATCTCCCTTCTTTCCTTCTTCTCAACCAAGGAGCTTTTCTCTTAGCTTCTAATGACACAACTCAAATAAACAGTTCTAATTGGTTCCTCAGACTGCAGGCTAGGCTAAGCTTGGCACCTCTCTCTGCCAGAAGTGGAGGGGTGTTCTCCTCTTGGACCTTCAGAGCTAGCAAAGAAGGGTCTTAGCATCTCTCCATCTTCAAGCAATTCAATTCTCCTTTTCCTCTGTTCTATCATGAACTTGCAGATTCCTAGAATTATACTGAGCCCCTAAAAACTTAAGCCATTAACTCACCCATAAAAAGCCAATAGGATTACTAAATCAATGATAAAACTGGTTTTGGCTCTGAAATTATCCCTGACAGGGGCGCAGGACTCAGGGATTCGAGGTTGGGATGAGGAGGGGACGAAGCAGCAAGTTTATAAGTGAATAGCATGTGTTTATGTGGAGGGAGCATGGGGTGTCCTGGGACAGCTGGAGTGCTGCAGCAGCAGATCGTCAGATAAGCAGCTGTGTGTGTTAAGGAGAAAGGAGAGCCAGGCACGCTAACCACCACCGCAACTAGCCGCTGGAAAACACTCCCGCTGCTGCATGTCAGTGGAAGGCCGTCTACATTGTAAGCTTAAATTGCTAATCACCGCTAACCACTGCTGACAGTCTCCAAAAATGAACCAATTAGACTTTATGTTTCCTAAAACCCTGCTTCTGTGAACCTCAGTGCTATATAAAAAAAAACAATTAAAACAATTCTCACAATAGAGAATTAGAATTATCATGGGGGAAAAGAAGAGTAACAATATAACCTCATGTTTACAGATAATTTCCAGTAAAACCAGCACAAGTCAGAAACAGTTTTAAAAGATTTATATTATGGTTTTTAGCTCCTTTGAAAAGTTTTGCAAACTCTTGAGGCTTTTATTGTGAATTAAATAAAAAAAATAAATTAAACAAAAATGAATCGCTGCCAAGTTAAATTTTTAGACGTTTGATAAATTATTTAAAGAAATGTAGACGTGTTTAAATACTTTATAGAAATATTTTTTGCCTACCCTGTAGGACGTAATGAGCTAGTAACATCATGTCACAAGTACCAGCATGTCACAAGTCTGCTATGAATTAGGGCTGAACGATTATGGAAAATAATCTAATTGCGATTTTTTGCCCCAATATTGCAATTGCGATGCGATATGCGATTATTTTTTAAGGTCTTTGTCTTCTGTATTATTAAACAAAGACAAGCAATACATCATATAGTATGGCCAATACTATATTACATTAATTTTAAACTGTTCTTTCCTGGAAGACAGACCTCTGTTATGATGACATGAGGTGATGCATGAATTGATGACTGACATTTTTATTTAACTTCTTCAATCACAACAGTATATTTGAACATACACAATAGTTTATTTTTAGCTTACAAACATCTGAGCATAAAGTGCTGACAAGGAACCCTGGTGTAAACATTAAAATGAAAGTCAGTACAATGTGCAGATTGCAGAAATATACATAAAAAAAATCAGTGGCTTTACCACACTCAGTTTTTCGACATCTGTGAACTACTAGACAGTCATTCAATTAAAAAATAATATTAAATAAATAAAACTAATAAATAAAAAATACACACATCTTACTGATCTTTGCAGTCAGTAACATTACACATAAGGTGCAAACATAATAGCAATTGTATAAACACACACACAAACACGCCTTTAAAATTTAAAGGCGTGAAATTGGACGGTCTAGTTCTGATTAGCGTCACCGCTGTCTCGGTGGAGTTTAATAAACTCGGCCGTCTGCTTCTTGCTATCTAAAATATAACCAGACACTGGCGTAAATTCTCGACTGTCTCATACTTCTGTTTAATAAGTTTTCTGTTTGACGTTTAGTCAGCTGTGTGAAAACCAAGGAGGAACCCACCCGGGGGATTAATAAAGTTTTATTTTATCTAATCTAATAACTTTAATCTCAGCCAAACCGATTTACTCACGAACAAACAAAACACTGAAAAAAGCCCAACAATAAAATTTTTAGGTTGTCTAAGTGACTTATATATTACGTTTAACCCGAGCAGCGAAACTCCGCGGTGATCTGAAAATGATGTGCCGGGAGTTGTGCCGTTCTCGGCCGCATCAGTAACCCTCGAGCTCCCGGCTAGCTGTCGAGCTGGTGGGTAGCAGACGCCTCTGAAAACGTCGAAGCACTTTTGCAAATATGGGATATCTTGATAAACCGAGCAGATATTTGATGTTTACACAACTACTTTCTCGCCTGAAAATATGTTAAAAGTTTATTTTGTGACCCAGAAAGATTAGTATGAGTAATTTTAAAACTTAGTAGCGGCCGCCATTGCTGGAAACTGGAGTTTGGCTGGGCCGCGCTATGAATTCTGGGATATGGTAGTAATTTGGACAGCCTTCGGCACGTCGCTGTGACGTAATCGGTCTACAAATGCGGCCTCAGGAGGATGCAGCCCATGAATTTGGACATGTCCAGAGTATAATCGCAGCCTTTGCGGTTAGAAAATTGCACTTGATCATGTCGCGATATTATCGCAAATGCGATATATCGTTCAGCCCTACTATGAATATGCTCAGTTATTTGAGCAATTTGGGTGGGGGGGGGTAATCTCTGAAGAATAACTTCCAGTGAACATCAAAGTACCGTATTTCCCAGACTACAAAGCGCACCTGAATATTAGCCGCACAAGCTAAAATCAGGGGAAAATCCTGTTTTGTACATACATTAGCCGCACCTGACTAAAAGCCGCAGGTGTTTCAATGTTGACTTATCATATGTAAGAGAATATGCACATAGGGAATTGTCAGGAAAGAGATGGCTGTTTGGAGACACACCCCTTTTATTAATATTTTGAAAAACAAGTTATGGGTACACATTTGCATAACTTTTTAGGTATATGTACAAGTAGCGGTAATTACAAGTACGAAACATGTACTGTGCTTCATAAATGAGTAACAAATGTAGTACATAACAATAACCTGCAGCACACCAGAAAAATAGATCCGGACTACCTTTTAGGCTCAGGTGCAGTGACACGGCTTTAACAAGAAGAAAAGTCAGTCATTCACCACCATCTTTCTGCACACTAAAACCACCAAAGTCCTCTTCTCCAGTGTCGGATACGAACAGGCTCAGGATGGCTACGTCTACACTCTCAGCTCCTTTCCTTTGTTGTCACTTTCAAAACCAAAGAAATCCTCGTTGTCAGTGTCAGAGTCGAACACCCTCAGAAGGGCCGTGGCGGAGTCCTCCTCTCCATCATGCAGCAGTCCAGCCCTTCGAAATCCGTTGGTGATCATGGATGTTTTCACACTTTTCCACGCTGTCAGATTCCACCGGTGGAGTTGAGCATAACTTGCTTTTCGCAAGTTTATCGCCGCTCGTCATCCACGACTCCCACTGAACGCATAGCGCTACTTTGAAGTTTGTTTTTCGCGCTACTTGTACGGCACTATTTTGTCTGGCGGATGGACATGTGACCAACATACCACTCTTGAACCCCGATACTGTGTGTCTGATCACATGCCCTTCCGCCAGGCAACGTAGTGCCGTACAACAGCGGAACAAACAAAACAAATCGTCTTACGATATGACAAAAATCATGGACAATCCATAGAAAAGCCGCACCTGACTAAAAGCCGCAGGGTTCAAAGCTTGTGCAAAAAGTAGCGGCTTATAGCCCGACAATTACGGTATATGTTTTTGAAATGCTTGTCCCTATTAAAAATTATGAAATTACATTTACATAATTTAATTAAGTAAATGCATTACATTTTTAATATGGCAGTAATTTGGTATAACATTAAGCACTACACCAGATAACCAAATATGGGGCCGTACAGATAGATAGCACCAGGCAGAAAGTACACAGAAGTAGTTTTGCAAGTTTCAATCAATGCTTTGATCAAACATCCTGCTAGTTACAGACAAGACTTGTTTATACATTGCAAGCAACACTGAAAACATAAGAACTCAATGGGAAAAATCATGTTGATATCTACACTGATATGGACTGGGTAATGTGTTAGGAACAAAAGACAAGTGAATAGTTTAATGAAAATCATCAACCTAGAGAGGGTTGAATTCAAAGACACCACAAAAATCCAAATAAATAAAATGCCGTGGGCGTCTCCATTTTGCCGAAATTTCAGTGCAACAAGTCAAAATGCTTCACAGGAATTTGTGTGGCCCCAAGTGCTTTTATGCATGCCTGACAACATCGGAGCATGCTGCTAATGAGACGACGGGTGCTGTCCTGGGATCTGGCCCAGGGCATCACTGAGCAGTTACACAGTCTAAAGTGCAACATGGTAGCGTCAGTGCCTGTCTACTTTCCCTATATGGGACCGGGCATTGTCATGCACCAAGAGGAACCCAAGACCCACTGCACCAGTGTAGAGTCTGACAATAGTTCCAAGGATTTCATCCTGATACCTACTGGCAGTCTGGGTGCTGTTGGCTACCCTGTAGGGTTCTGTGCATGCCTCCATGGATATGCCTCTCCACCACCAAATCGGTCACGGTGAACAACATTAGTGGCAGGCATTCTCCACAGCTTCTGCAGACCCTTTCACATCTGTCACATGTGCTCAGGGTGAATCTGCTCTGTGAAAAGAACAGGGCGCCAGTGGTAGACCTATCAGTTCTGGTATTGTATGTTCAATGCCAATCGAGCTCTACAGTGCTGGACAGTGAGCACACGGCACACTAGAGGATGTCAGAGTCTCATGAAGTCTGATCGCTTGGTCAGACACATTCACAACAGTGGCCTGCTGAAGGTCATTTTGTAGGGCTTTAACACTGCTCACTCTGTCCCCCTTGCACAAAAGGACCAAATGCCAGTCCTGCTGACAGGTTAAGGACCTACGGTTATGTCCAACTGTCAGAAAAGACCAAGAGGTAAAAAAATGTCAGTGACCTCCACCTGTAAAACCATTCCTTGTTTTGGGGGTTGATTACCAACTCCCTGTGGTACTTAACTGATCAGATCATATTTCCAGACGTTTAACTGACTTGATGCTATACTCTGATTAAAAACTGTTACTTTATTTTTTTGAACAGTCCATTTCGGTACATCTTCACTGTAAGGGTGAACTGTGTTTAGTGTGTAACAAGATTTGTGTACCGAGTTACACATCACAAAAAAAAAGTTTCATATTTAGTTTGCACATAGTCCATTACTTATATGCAAATCTTTTATGTTGTACTTAAGTCATGCATTCGGTTTGAAATCAAAATATTTATACCACGTATGCATGTGTGCGTGTGTGTGTGCGAGCGCATCTACCCCACTGACTCAGAACAGCTGCATTACAACTTTAGGATTTTAATTTGGATGAAATATTTGTGGCTTGGTATTGCATACCAGGAATCAAGTGTTTTCACCACCCTCTCCCAATGTTTTGGACTGACTAAGCCTTTAGACGCATGCAAAGTCATGATGTTTGTATGTTTTTCCACCACTGGCATCAACTGTGTTGTTGTTGCCCGTACAACATCATATTTATGATGCACTAGTGTCATTATAGAAACTGATTAAAATGTGATGAGGGAAAAGAAAGCCAATTATAAACTCAAAATAAATACTTTATTCATCCAAAAAGACTGGGAAATGACTGAGTTACAGCACCAAGCACTTGAAAAACAACTTAGCTCAATAAAAAAATACAATAACACTGAAGAAAATAGCTCATAAAGGTAAATGATTACATTAAATGATGAGCGTAATTAAATGGTTTAATAAATAAAGCGAATAAATATAACATGAATATAAAAAATAAAATAAAAAATCAGTACACACACACACACACACACACACACACACACACACACACATATATACACACATATATATATATATATATATATATATATATATATATACACATATATACATATATATACATATATATACACACATATACATATATACACACAAAAAAAAAAAAAACACCCAGCGCGCCCCTGCGGGCGGTTTATCCTTCAAGCTCGGGTCCTCTACCAGAGGCCTGGGAGCTTGAGGGTCCTGCGCAGTATCTTAGCTGTTCCCAGGACTGCGCTCTTCTGGACAGAGATCTCCGATGTTATTCCCGGGATCTGCTGGAGCCACTCGCCTAGCTTGGGAGTCACCGCACCTAGTGCTCCGATTACCACGGGGACCACCGTTACCTTCACCCTCCACATCCTCTCGAGCTCTTCTCTGAGCCCTTGGTATTTCTCCAGCTTCTCGTGTTCCTTCTTCCTGATATTGCTGTCATTCGGAACCGCTACATCGATCACTACGGCCGTCTTCTTCTGTTTGTCTACCACCACTATGTCCGGTTGGTTAGCCACCACCATTTTGTCCGTCTGTATCTGGAAGTCCCACAGGATCTTAGCTCGGTCATTCTCCACCACCCTTGGGGGCATCTCCCATTTTGACCTCGGGACTTCTAGGTTATACTCGGCACAGATGTTCCTGTACACTATGCCGGCCACTTGGTTATGGCGTTCCATGTATGCCTTGCCTGCTAGCATCTTGCACCCTGCTGTTATGTGCTGGATTGTCTCTGGGGCATCTTTACACAGCCTGCACCTGGGGTCTTGCCTGGTGTGATAGACCCCAGCCTCTATGGATCTTGTACTTGTACACATATATATATATATATATATATATATATATATATATATATACATACATATATATACACATATATATATATATATATACATACATACATACATACATACATACATACATATATATATATATAAAGAAGGAGCCCATTTTAGCACTATAGTACTTGAGGCTCAAACACCAAATGTAAAGAACATCCCAATCAAAAACTTTTTTCCATTTAAATTAGCTGTCATGGCCGCATTTATCAGAAGAAAAGCAGAAGATTACAATGAAGATGAAAATAAGAAAGAGTAGAAACACCCAAAAAAACGATGGTGCTTGTATCCCATTTAGAGCTGAGCGAACACACTTTCATCCCAAACAACAAAAACAAAGAGATAAGGCCAACCCTGGCAATAACATGATGATATTTTGCGAAACAGTACAATCACTCCAAATTCTGAAAAAGTTACAGGCCCTCTGTGCTTGAGTGCAAAGAAATGAGAAGACTCACCAAACTGTATCCTGGTGCGGACAACTCCCACAGGGACATTATAGATCTTCTCCAAGTAGTTCTTTACATCGTACTTGGTCATTCTGTCCAGATATACCCAGAAAAACAGAAAACAGAACAGAGGTTATGGAGGCTTCCAAGAATAAGGCGTTGCATATGATAAGGATTAATCTGGACGTGTGTTTGGAGACACAACAGGCCGAGAAAAAATCTTTGCGGTTAAAGTCGAGCCCTTGCAGGCTTACATACTGGATCACTGTTGATCATATAATGCCACATTCACTTAACTGACACCTACATAGAAATGATGCAGCTCATTTCCACATTGCATTCCCATAAACTTTGTTGTTATATTATCAAATGTAACGGACAGGACACTCTCGTACAAACCCATATTCAGCTTTTATTCTATGGACCGTAAAGTGGAGAGGAGAAATGTGAGTGTCAGTGTTCATCCAATTAGCTGTCTGCAAGTATTGATCACGTCCTGTGAAACCCTACACAGGAAGTGGGCCTGGCACCAACTGATCCGGCAGGCCAGCCTAGCTAAAGCTAGCCTGCTGGGCAGCATTTGAAGCAGATTCCTCTGACTAGGGAAAGAAAGGCTTTTAACTGCTAATCAATCAAGCCAATTGGATTAGCCTGGTAGAAAGCACTTCCCAAATGCGTCTGACAAAGTGCTTAATAGCGACGTTGTGGTCTGACATGAGTGCCTCGGATATGGCATCTTCTATCACCTCATACGTTTCTTTAATAGAACAGGATAATGTAATATTCACCGTTTTTCCAAGGTGACGGCCCGATACCTTGAGTTGTTGTAACAATATTAGCTGAGGCAAACATTTGCATGAGAAAACCCCATCTGTGAATACAAAGACTCTTTGTACTTAAGAGTGATGTAATATATGTTCCCATGCTATACAAACAATTGCCTTTTCCCCCTATAATAGACTAAAGTTTGGCAAACCTGACATTGGTGCAGAAGTAAAACCTTCTCTTTGACCCTCTAAGATTTGTGCATTGAGGGCTTGCTCTTTTTGATACTTGAATAAGAATTTCCACATTCAAATCCACCATTTAATCAAAATATATGGCTTGATATAGTGATTTGACCATCACAGGGTTTCTACTAAACATCAACTTCAGAGAGTTGCCCAGCTATGAAAAGTGAGAACCAACTTGGCAGTGAGTTTCATCCTCTCAACATTCAATCGTGGTCCTGGTCCACTAGGGGCATTAGTGTGAAGAGGCTTCTGCTTTACTGTGACAAAAAAGGATCTCGTTGAGAGCATTTCTAGATGCATTTGTCTCTACTGTCAAGAGGAAAAAGATGTGGCATGCAAATCCGTCTTCTGCTCCATTTACGCTCCCCCCCCCTCCACCATAACTACTGTCTCACAGTGTGTGTGCCAGAGGGCAGTGAAGCACAGCAAAGTGACCAGGGGTACGTCAGATCAGGAGGGGAAGAAAGACTGATTACACAGTCGGGTTTTCCTAGAAAGCAGTTGCGTGGAACTGGAAGAGAAGAAAGTGGCTTAGAGGCCACTGAGGTCTCTTCTGGATCATTAGCACAGTGAACTGATCCTGATTAAAGAGGAGAATATTTCTAAATCCCAACTGCTTTTACAACTAAAATTATCCCGCCACCACAAACACAGCAATGGCATCCACCATAGAAAAAAAGAGTTCTATTACCAGGTTATATAAATTTCTGTTTTTGGGGGGTTAGAGCTAAAGTTTCTAGTGTATATTTACAAACCGCGATTCATGTTTGTATTATGTTATGTACTTTGCAACAACTGTCTTCCAAACTATAACTCTTTGCAAAAAAGTTGTGATACATGTAAAATGGAAATATTAAAAATAAAAAAAATTTGCAATGACTCGAAAATCATTCAAATTGAATATTTAATTAAAACTAGTGCAAAGACAACATGTAAAATCGTGAAACGGTGGATATTTTTCCGTTTACTTTTTATACACTACCATTTCTTTTCTTTTTTAATAATCACATCTTTAATTTGACCTCAGTTGCTTTGTGTGTTGTATCACCTTTTGCTAACTGTAACCATTCATACACAAATTGCTGTGATTAGTGTAAACAAATGGTTGTCCCACCATGTGTTTGGGCCATCTCTTATTATTTTTTTCTGTGTTTGCTTCTTAAAGCCCTAAATGCTTTAACTGGCCATTGTGGAAAAGAGCAAATGAACAGAACCTAAATTGAAACCGAAGCTCGCTGTGAAACAGCCATGCTGAAGTAATGAGGGTACCTGTTTATGTGGACTGATCGGCAGAAATGTGACATATCAAGCACCAACATGAGTTTGTTTATTTGACATTAGTCACTTCATGTACCAAAACAAACAAACAAACAAACAAACAAACAAACAAACAGAAAAACTGTTATCCAAGTTTTTGGCACTCATTTGTAACCACAAGCAGACAAAAACTGATGAGGTTGTGTTTTTTCTGTTCATTGTGTATTGTGTGGAGTTAACTGATAAATAAAATCACTTTATGGCATTAGTTGTATATCTAACTGCTTTGCATTTTTATACAGTACTCTAAATTCATACACACACTTGACAGGGGTTGCATGAGATAGCTGTTTTTCCTGTGACCTGAGTCAATACATAACTCCCATCTCAGCTACAAACCAGGACCCAATCTGAAAGAAAGCCTTGGGCTGAAAGCTGAGGAGAAAATGTCAAGTTAAGTGTGCACATAAACAAGGCTAAACTTAGACAAAGGGCGTGGCGTCTCCAGCAGCGATGCAGGCAGCATCTGATCATCATCCCAGTATAAACACCCATCTGACTCCACAAGCTAACCTTTCGCACTTCTGCCTCTCAGGAAGAATGAAAACCTGTCTCCAGCAACTGCTAAGGCTAACGGCATCGTTCCTCAGCAACTGGTATATATTTATACGCAAACACTCATGCTACAAAGATTCCTCAGCCAAGACGATGAAAGAACTCCAAACACAAAACCTAGAAGGGCATCAGATGACGCAGACGATGGATTAGGTTCAATTATGGTCCGTTGTTGCCAAGCAGGTTTAATTCAGGAACACTAGCTTCATTGTCAGAAAACAGTTTAAAAAAGTTATATTGTTCTGCATTGTTAAAGGGGGAGTGTAAAGGGAGACAAGGGACCTTGATCTAATATCATGCAGTGTTAAAGAAAGAAGGGCTGGAAGCAGGATGACATAAACGAGGTAAAGCTTTTGAAGCTTTTGCTCTGTCTGGCTGTGACACGATTGTTTATGTGCGACAATAAAGCAGATTCATCAATCTGCAGATTAACCTACTTGCAGTTGCTTTCAGATGTAATCTCTCACTTGCAAAGAATCTACAAGCTTCTGGATCGTTCCTATTCTGAAATGTGGGCTAACTCGCATAGAGCCAAAAAGATTATCAGTATCACATCCACTGGTTTTAGGTAGTCAATTTACACCTGTGCTCTGAAAGCATGAAAGAAGTAGGTGAAAGGACACATTTGAAAAAGAGCAAGAGGTGGCTTTGACAGTGTATGACAATACTGAAAAACTCCCATTAGAACTGCTATCCTTAATGTGTCAACAAAATCTCAATTTTCTGTAATAAGCTATGACAACCTGGTACCCAAGTTGAATTCAATTCAGTTCTACTTATATAGCATCAATTCACAATAAGAGTCCCTTCAATTTGCCTTTATATTGAAGGGTCATGGTTAGGGATGGGTATCGTTTAGGTTTTATCCGGTACCGGTGCCAAATCGGTACTTTTGAAACGGTGCCGGTGCTTAAACGGTGCTCAAACCGGTGCTTAAAGAATGGAGAACACAAAATTGGTCCAAAAACCTCTCATGTTCAGCTGTTTTTTTTGTAAAAAGATAACAATGTTAGCCTTTTCTGCAGCTATAGGGCATATATGGTATCACTCTTGGCTGGACGCAGTGCTTAAACAATGGAAAAAACACAAACTTTGTCCAAAAACCTCTCATGTTTAACTGTTTTCCACTTTTTCTTTGGTCATTTTAGCCTTTTTGGCCAGGGTGAAGGGAGCATCTGCCATCAAACAAGAAGACAGCCGCATGTAACTATGACGGTGTTTGCTAGTTCACCTTACATGCATTAATTTAATAACGTGGTTAGTCTACTCAACGTAAATTACACACGAACAACATTAAGCTACTCACGCAGAGAAGAACGGCTGCTGCTGCATCATCATCCGTCATCATTTCTGCTACACTGGCAGGGCTAGGGGCCAGGACTCTCCTCTTCGGGTTTTTGGGGGATGTTGCTAACTGCGGGTCCGATAACAGGCACCACACCCGCAGTAGATGCGCTCGGTGTGAGGTCTCGCAGCAAGCTATCAAATACGGCGCATTTTTCGGCTTTAAAAAAAACGCTATGCGTCGCCAGGTGTTTCATCGGATTCGAGGTGTTACCTCCTTTGACAGTATCACAGTATCAGCTTAAAGCACTTGTTGCAGGCTGCTGAGTTTGCATATTTTGCTGTGAAGTACAGCCAGACTTTTGACCACTTCGCCTGTGTGTATCACATCTCAGGGAAAAAAAGCACCGAAATGTGCGCTGTTTTTCGGTCTGGTTACTACCGTTTATGTCAGAATCGGTGCCATCATGGCACCAGATACCGGTACTAGGGCTGCTCGATTATGGCAAAAATGATAATCACGATTATTTTCACTGAAATTGAGATCTCGATTATTTGACGATATTTATTTAACCCTTTAAGACCTACTATAGAACCAAGTCCGCCAGAGCTTATATTATTTTTTTACATGTTGTAGTGCCATTTGTGGGAGCATTTCAAGTTGCTATACATCAATACAACTGTTATAGCCCATATTTTAATAATATGTATTCATTAAGTCCACAGTAACTACATTAATTGCAAAAAAGTGCAATAAACTACAAAAAAATGTAAAATCATTTTGGTTTTTTTTTTTACATATATTTCTACTTGGAGAAATTTAAGAGGTTTATCCCTCAAAACTTTAAATACAAAAAAGTTGCAAAAAATAGTTTACAACAGCAGGAAATTTATTTTGAGTGTCTTCATAGTTTTATTTTGGAGATATAGCAATTTTTATATACACTGCAGGAAAAACAAAAAAAACAATCCTATGATGCAAAGAAAACAGCATGTGCATCAAAATAAACTATTTCCAGCAGTGCAATTCGAGTTCTAAGCATCCCAGAAACTATTCAGAAAAGTCAAACATGACTTATAAAAACACCAGTATAGGCTTTTAAGGCCTACAAGTAAAAAACTAAATTTTCCGCGAAATGACGTCACTTCCTGTTTCGGGCAGGAAGTGACGTGCGATAGTTTGCGCTGACGTCTGTTTCACTGTGGGAAGTGTTACGAACAGCTGATCGGATCGGCAAAGCGTGTTTCTGGAATATTATGTTTTTGTTCCTGCAAGCGCTTTTTATGGAAGGAAACCGTGACCGAGGACAAGCTGATGGCATGAGATGTAAGTTTCATATGCAAAATAATTATTGCGCTAGCTTACATGGTTCAGGTTCTACAGGGATTTAAACATAGTTACACAAAACGGAGCGTGCTGCTCTGACAGGCTTTAAAGGGTTAACAATAACAATGTATTGAATAATGACTTTAAAAAATTATAATATGTTTGCAATATAAAAAATAAATGAAAAATGTAAACATCTAAGTTTAGTGAACTTTGCAGTGTTGCTCTGTGGTGCAGCTACGACACCGTAGCAAAGTTTACAAACTATGTCTACTTGACACATCTGACTCCGCGAACCCATAATGTTTCCACACCACTGAAGTTTTTTTTTACCTCTCTTTTCAACCAACGGCAGTCACTCTCCTCTCCAAATAACTTCTGCTTAGCTTTCCGAGCTTCCCTCGGGTCCTCTTAATTGTTGTGACGCTGTTCGAAATGCGGAGAGGTGCGCTCGATTTGCCACACGGAGCAGCGCGAGAGTAAAGCACGAGGGAGGTGCTAATAATCGGCTCAGTCATTTTTAATGATCGTTGAAAGCCCAGATCGTAATCATGATTAAAATTCGATTAATTGAGCAGCCCTAACCGGTACCCATCCCTAGTCATGGTGATTCATATGTCAAGTATTAAGTTCCACTATAGTACCGTGCAAAAGTCTTAAACCAGCCCCATTTCTTTATATTTTGTTTCTGAGCATCTTGCAGTTTTTTAAAACAGTCTTGAGCAATAGTTTTCCAGGCTTTCCCAAAGTCTTTCAAAGTGTTTTTCTGGACATTGGCTGCTTTTTCACTCCAGTACTTTATTTTTTTCAGAGGAATATTCGTTGTTTGTTAAGCTACTTAATACTTACATATGAATCACTCAATCGCAAAAGAGGCACCTTAGTCAGGGATGGGCCAGTGTTGGGTCTACACAGACAACTTAGCAAACTTAGCAACTTATACTCTGTCTACAGCAGATGAACGGCCTTTCCATTGATCCGCAACCTGTTAATTTAAGTAATAATAGATGCATTATCATCATAGTCTAAATGGAAGGGTGACTGTCAAGAAGCCATTCTAAAGGATATCAAAACAGGTCGAAAAGTCTGAAGCATGCCAAATTATCTTTAAAAAAACAAAAACAAATCAATGCCTGAAAGTCTTACAGAACGATGAATCCAAAATAAAAATTTGTGGCTCAAATGATCGTCATCCGTAAGACAAAGTGTAGTTGGGGATCTTGTCAAAATTGATGGAATTATGAACACAAAAATGTACCAACTGATTTTGATTCCACTCTAAAAACATTACATTGTAAGAATATGGCATTGCTCTTGGCTCAAGAGGAAGAGTAGGTCATCTGCTAATCTGGAGGTCTGTGATTGAGACCAAACCCAAATGTCTAGGAGCAAAGCGCTGTGTGAA
Organism: Diplotaxodon limnothrissa; assembly: GCF_057381915.1. Taxonomy (NCBI): domain Eukaryota; kingdom Metazoa; phylum Chordata; class Actinopteri; order Cichliformes; family Cichlidae; genus Diplotaxodon; species Diplotaxodon limnothrissa. The sequence continues at coordinate 5,669,302 of NC_140602.1, forward strand.
GGGTTGAATTAGGCTTGTGGCCTACAAAGGTTAGAGTAGGAAAGTATATTATAGTGCTTTATTTCCTTTTTTTTAAGATAAACATCACTTTGTATAAGCTTGATTTTGCTGTCACAACCATAGAAAGATTACTTTGTTCAGAAACTACTAAAAGACATTTAATTGGCCCCTTGTTTGACGAAGAAAAAAGAAAAAAAAGAGCTGCATTAAATATTTGGCTGCTCATAGTCTTTTTGGTTTACAGCTTACAAGTAACAGACACACATTACAGTTTAAAAATTGCCCTTCCTTTATGATCTCATCAGGAGCCATTAGGCTTTTTATGATCACATATAACCCTCTCGACCCCGATGTGGCACCCAGTGTAGAACCAGTTCATGTATTTCATCATTATTTTTATTCACCAAGAACAAAACAAAACAAACAAAAAAAGAAGACTGGTGGTAGTAAAAACAAAGCTACCACAGAGACATTATTCGAACCACTGACGTTAATGGTTCTGGGAGGGGTTACATCAAGAAAGTCACTAATGACCAGCCGATACAGCCCACAGACTCCATCCACCATGACTTGATAATATCCGAGCTTTACATAGTAAAACTATTAAACGTTCAGTCCAGAGGATCAGAATCAAGGAGAACTGGTTCTGCACCAGAACCCAATGGAAAGAATTATTGACGAGTTAGGGAAAGAAATCTCAGGCACTGGTTGTTTGCTGTCTGAATTGCTCTTGCATCAACTGTGAATCTAACAGGTTTTTTTTTTTTTTTTTGGTTTTTTTTTGGGGGGGGTGGTGGTCTTACAAGAAATAATACATGGATTATACACTGAAGAAAAATGCCTTAATAAAGACAAACAGCACACTTTTATGGTGAATGTCAGGGAAACATTAAACTAGCTTAAATTAATAAGGCCTTTATATACACACACAATAGTTTAAACATCGAAGGTACACTACACAGCCCATACATACTCATACATGCACACATGAACATCAAAGTGCACTGCGTCAAAGTGGTTTAGCGGTGAGAATGAAACAGGAGAGTATCTTTTGCACAGATGAAAGGCAAATGAAAGCCGCTCCACATTGTTGACCTGCCCATTGTCAATTTTAGGTTGAGATACGTACAGTCTCTACTTTAACCCTCCCATCTTCAGAGACAATACACACACACATAAAGTGCTAAACACTAAGTATCAAGATCATAGTAGCCGACTTTGTTTAGAGGGAAAGCTGCCAAGGAACCCGAGACTTGAGGAGAAAAGAGACAGTTGAGAAGTTGAGAGCATAAAAGCAGCGTGTGAAGGATTAGAGTTTTTTTATTTGCCCTGCAGCCTGACAATAGAACAAAAATAGATCAAAGAGCCGGTCATTGAAAGTCACAAAAGTTCTTACCGAGAAACAGGTCAATAGAGTTTACATCACAAATCTACAGGCTAAATGACTTAATATGACATTAACTTGGGTTTACAAGCATGAAAAAAAAAATGGCACAGTTTCAAACGTGTGCTTATTACGTTGAAGAGGTGACCAGATATATTGGTGACTCCAACGCTGTTAGGTCCAGGAACTGAACCATTGGCAAAAGAAATCGTGAGGTGCAGTACTACAGGGTCAGTTCGCTCAAGTCTGATTAGAGTGAGAAACCACAGCATGGTCTGGTTTCATAGTTATTAGTCTGCATAGCATGAAATGTGACTGTGTAGCAGACTCAACTGAAAGTTCAATGGCATGCTCTTTTCTTTGTGTGCATGTGTGTGAGAGAGAGTGTACTGGCCTCTCGCCATGCCAGGTGAGGTACAAGAAGGTGTGCGTGGGTGTGAGCCTAGAAATTTGATGATGTTATAGAACAGAGGGGAAATACTTACATAGCACAAAAGGTTTGAGAACAATCAAAAAGACCAACAAATACCTCCCTCTGGCAGGTAGAAAGAGAATTTCCAGAGAACACAGCCCAGGTGTCTCAAAAAACAAGTGTCAAAGGAGGATTGATTTTGGACACATAGCAAAGTGCTTAAGAAAAGCACAATAAACAGCAGGCCCAGGGTGGGACAGAGGGAAAGGATGGAGGAAGACATGCCAGAAAGTGAGTGATACTGCCAAAAAGTACGAAAACTAGAGAAAAGCAAAAGAGAGCAAGACAAACAACTATGGATATCTAGCTCCCAGGTGTCAGCAAGATAAAGGCCACCTTGTGTTATTCTCTTGAGAACGCCAACAGTTACCAGTTCTCATTAACAGCTGCTCGGCTCTAAAATTTACCCACGCTTACACCGCCTACACTTGAGAATCATAACTACAACAGCTTTCACTGCCACAGTGACTCAGACTTATCAATAAACTGGGAGTGGGAGTGACATTTGTCATTGTCTCTCTGTGTGGGTCCATTTACTACGATGTTGTTAAGAAAAGTGAAAAAAATAACAGTGTTTCCAAGCACACACTGAGGCCCCAGCAGCATATCAATCAGCCATGCACCTCTCGCAAGCATCAAAGACTGTGAGGAAAAAAACAGAACACCTTACACACCCTTATAAACACACACGCACCCTGCACTTACCCAGTTTTGTGCATATATACACAAAGAAACACACCATTCGCACAAACGGACTCACACTTACAAGTATATACAGAAAAACACACACACACACACACACACACACACACACACACACACACACACACACACACACACACACAAAGACACACAATTACATAAGCACCCTAGGAGTTTGGCAGAGAAGAGGCAAGAATCAGAGTGGGAGGCCAGGCACCTGGATGAACAGATTATGGTCTAAACCCCACCAGAGACACATAGATGATCTGCCTCAAACTTCAATTTTTCTCCCCAGTGTGGGTTCTGGGCTTCTCATTGCCTCAGGAGTGCTGGTAACCTCAGTGACCTTGGCTTGTAGCGGTAGTCAAAATCAGCTTGTCACTATTAAGTGATGACTGGACCTCCTGTCACGTTTAGTGACGCAGTAGATACAGCAGAAACTTGACAAAATAAGAACATCGTATCTACACAGACAAGATTAGTTTTGCCTTCCCTTTCTGTCTCACTGTTGATGCAGCTTCTCTGAGAGACTAATGGTGAAGACTCGATGTGTACAAACTGATTCAAATGCCCCAGTTCAAAGCCAAATAAAAGTACTTTTGACCTCACCTCATGCGTCACTCTCCATGTGAGAGTGAAATGACGGCCTGTCACAAGTCATTGTTGCAACTAAGCTCATTAGAGGATAATCATGAGGTGGTACACACTATCTACACTGTGGAAGACTGAGGCCTCCGTTTTCTGTTTTTGAGCCTGTCACACCACCTGGTGGCCACAATATCAAACATCAGGGACATATTACTGGTCCCGCAAGACCGTTACTGTGGCAGTAAAAATAAATTACTGCAGACTAAATGCAAAACATATGTTCATTGTACCATACGTTCAACTGAAACTACTATAGTCTAAACTCTAAAATAAATTTACAGCCTATACAGGGCAAAAAATGATTGGGTCTTTTTAAAGTTTATTTTATGTTCATTATATCTTTTTTAAGTTTAGTGTAGTTTTGTTTTGTTCTCTTCTTGGATTAGTCACTTGACCACTCTTACTCATTTGTTTTGTGTTCATTATCAATCGCATATGGAGAAAGAAAAAAAAGAAAAAAGGATCCTCAATCCAAGGAAATCTGCTCTAGGGCTGAACAGCTTGTACTTAAACAGAGAGAGATAGATAGAGTGAATGCTTACAAAGGGCCAGTATGTACAAGTAAGCATTTGTGATTTTTGATTAATGTGTGTACAAATTTACAACTGGAACAATACGCAGACTTCAAACGATAAGCAAATGGACTAGTATGTAATTTATGGCGCCGTGGAAAAAGACAGGAAAAAAAAAAACACTGTGGCAATAAAACTATAAATGAAATATTCCACTGACGTAAAAGTATTTTAGATCAGAGGCATTATATCTGATATATAAGTTATAATAATTATGTACAACAAGCTCTATCGTGAGATCTGTTAAATTAATATGTTAGGAAATACTCAAATCTCTCCCAAAAGACTTTTCAGGACTTTTCATTTACAGTTCAGAAAGAGGTGATTAGAGGCCAGTGCTGGTGATTATAAAAGACAATTTGCTTGAAAAAGTAACTATGCATTTAAATAAAGTAGTATTAACAGGAAGTTAAGCGTGGGATTTACTGGCTGTTTTACACATTGAGTCATATTAGCAGTGTTTCCCTGAGTCTCACACGGAGCTGAAATGAATCAAGTATGCATGCAGTAAGTGAATGACAAATAAAATATTGAGTTTTGTTGATTTTTTTTTTTAGGGCTGGGGGAAAGGGGGGTGTGAGCTGAGACATTGTGAGGTCTTTGTTATTTACATCAGGGAAAAGAGTAGCATAATACCTAAATGTAAACTAAAAGACAATTTTCAGCCTCAGTGAACTGATGTTGGGTCACAAACACATTTAACCTCCTAAGACCTGAACTCTTCCATGGCATGCATTTTTAAGTTCTCTTTGATATTTGGGAATATTGGGGCCCGATGAATGTAAAAAACAAAGAATTACCAGATTTTTTTTTTTACCTTATTTTTGTTTTTAAGAAAAATAAGAGCCACATATCAGGAAATTCGTTTAAAATTTTGATAGGACAGTAGCAGTTTAATGTCCTCGTAAGTGGATATCAGGCCCTGTAGAGCAAAATTTAGTATTTTGGTCTAAATAACCCAAAATAGTGGACGCCAGGTCCTAGGAGGTTAAAATAGAGAAGAATATAACACACGAGAGACTGTAATTTAGTTTTCCAGCAATCACCTTTATGTTTTCCTACTCAAAGAATAATAGGCATCCATTAGCTTAAACAAAAAATGGACTGCAAACCACACTTTTATATTTTATGGACAAATAACCATGTCTAAACTTGAGGCAACCTTGAGAATAAATACAGACTCACTAATCCGTGCATAGTAAACGTTTCTCCAAGTATTATGTGCTGCAAAATCAATTTACCTGAGAACGGTGTGATAAATAAAGGTGTATGGTAATGAACTCATTCATATTAACGTTTATAATCAAAGACTTACTCCATTGGGATGTGAAACTGGACAGTGTCTTGAGGCTGCTCTTTTCCCGGCCTCACCAGGGTCAGAAACCAGCTAGGTCTGAAGATCCTCAGCTGGGGATTGCCCAGCTGGTAGAGAGGATATCTGAGGAGATATGCACAGGCTGGCTCTTATTATCCTTGATATCGTTCCCATAAATCCTATAATATTGTCTAAAAGAAAAGCACAATAACTGCTACCTAGATAATCAAGTAAAATTATGTCATTAATCTTTGTTTGATTTAAGATAAGCAGCTGAGGTCAGTCCAGCACCAAGAGGGTTCCCTTTTCTACTAAAAATATCTGGAACAGTTCCTTAAACTTTCAGCTCACACAAATGCGTAGAACGGAATTTCTTTGGAGATTTTACTCACTGCCATATAAGCAGGTAGCGCATCTTTCCTTTTACTTAGTTAAGACAAATTGAAAAAACAAATAGAAATAAGGATGGGCAAGAATAACTTTGTCTGAAATCAAGAGCATTGAACTACAGAGGTCTTGACCGGGGATGTCAAATATATTTTACATCGAGGGCCACAAAAGGTCCACTTTGATCTTAAGCTGGCCGAATAAAACTCAGTTTATTATCAGTGTAAACAGATTTCCCTACACATTTAATCCCTGAGATATCTTAATATAAAATAAAGAAGTGCATTTTCGACAGCACATTGCAGTTTTTCTACATGAAAAATGTGAAAGATTACAGAAAAGTTCTGGCAGCTCACTGCCCAAACTGTCCCTATTTATAAAACTTAAAAAAGTACTGTCGATGTTTGAAATTTTCTTGTTTTAACGGAGCTTTTCTGTCATTTAACTGTTTTATTGCTTACATTGATTCGGTATAGTATGAATGGCTATGGGGGAGGTTGTCATCAGCAGGAAAAGCTGTAAAACTTATAAAAATACAGTTAATCCAGCAGGCAGGATCGGGGCTTTATGTTTAGCACTCCTGGTCTATACCTAAGGATGTGAGGTCAAAGATGTGTCTTCCTCCAGACACAAACAAATGCAGCCGGTAAATGGGGGAGACTCAAAGGAATATGAGACACTGAAACAATCTTTTATTAAATACACACACACAGAGTTTGTTTTGCACTGCCACGCTTTATAATAACTTCTCCATGAAACTTGGAAAAACAGACAAATCCAAGTCTCCAAACCTAAATGATCAAATATTAGCAGTGTAGCATTTTATTGGATCTTGAGCAAATAGAAAAAATGTGTTTATGATGTTTCTGTTTAGCGGTGGTCCCCCATTAGGCAAGATCGTTTGTATTTACGTAGCTCAGCAATACAAGCTACACATTTCCCGTGCAATGTCTACGGTGCACTAATAACAGCACCCTGTATTAATAAGCGTGGGTTAAACCTCGTAAACAGTCACATTACCCCTACGATGATTTAATATTGCGGCAGATTAGTTGCTGCAATTTCACCAACCTGCAAAGTGACTGCACAACAACTCCAACATCATGTTATGCCGTTTGTTTTTAGCATAGCAGGCTAGCGCCCGCTAAGTTCTTGTTGCTTAGTTATCTGAAATTCACAGTGAGCACATAACTTGCAGTCTAAAATACACTGACAGTTATTGACAGCAACGTGGACTAATCCGACTGCATTCAGGACAGAGTGCATACAGGTCAGCTGGGAGACATGCTAGCAATAGCTTGCTTTCTTAGGTTAAACTGCCAGAAAAGATGACTAGCAATGTATCCACGAGTAAAACTGAGGCTTCTTATTTAAACAAAACACTTGATACTCACAGCAGTCGTGTTACTGGCATCCCTAGAAATTCTTACTGACAGACATACGCTGATAGTTACTTTATAGTTTTTCAAGGTTGTCAAATCCTACACGTGCAGGGATGTGCTTCCGGGAACATTGGCAATGCGCAAGCGCATTGGATATACTACCTTCCTGTGATGCTAGGGTGTTAGTGAGCTGTATGATATGTGTGCTCCTTGTTTCAGCTTATTGAATAATAAACTAAAAGATCCCCATGTTATACAGGACTGTTATGCAGCTAAAAAAAAAAAAAAAAGCACTGAAAAGATTCAATTACTTTGTCACGCATTCGGTTTCATTTTTGAGAATGTCATTGTTGTGAGCATATTGAGAAATTAGTATATCAGAGAAACAGTCGGGTTGAGCAGTTTGGACAGAAAGGAAAGAAAGACAAAGCCTGCAATGGTTTGTTCATGTGCAAAAAATGACTGTTCTGGCGACCCCTAAAGGGAGCAGTTGATAGAAGAAGAAGAAGATTTTGAGTATATTCTCAGGACATATATGATTAGGCATCAGCAGAGGGAGACCTCCTCCCATCTCTGCATCTTCTTATCTTTGCTTCAGACTCCACATTTGTTGTCTCTTCTTACAACACGATGTGCCTGCACCAAGGGTAAAGATGATTGAAGACCCCCTGAGTGGAACATGAGTCTGTGGCTCAGCTGGTTCAGACCTGGCAGGAAATGGACCTCACTGACAATCCACACTGTGCTTGGGAGGGGAGTTTCCATCAGTTAAGATGTCATGGAGTGGATGTGTGTGTGTCTGTGTGTGTGTGGAAGGCTTTTATTATTATAGAGTTGCGTCAGTGTATGAGGCATTTTGTTGCACTATTTCAGAGCGTCCTATAATGCCACTAGATGTCCAGTTTCATTTTGTTTTTTTTCTGTAAGAAATGTAAATAATTGCTGCTGCTGAGTTCATTGCTTGTTTACTTGTTTGTTTCTTTGGAACTGGTTCATCTGACAGCTGATACGACGCTGTAGCAGGGAGCCATTATGCTGATGAGCCTGAGGTGCGACGGTTGCTTTAAAAACATAAGCTTGAATGCCAGAATGCAGTGGCTGCTGCTTATTGTGCATAACGACACTGGATTGTTCATTAAAATAGGTTAAATTCTATAAGCTCTAAAATTCATGATTCAACTAATAATAGATTGATACATTCAGGACCGGCCCTAACCAATCTGGCGCCCTAGGCAAGATTTTAGGTGGCGCCCCCCTACATCGGCAGTGTAGTGTATGTACTCACAAGAAACCGAATAGCTTTGTCTTTGACCTTTTTTTTTTTTACTTAAAGAAAGCAAATTCACAATCAGAATAATTAACAAGATAAAAAAATATATGAATAAATAAATGAATACAAAAAATAAAAAATGAATATATGAAATACAATAAATTTCATTTCATTTCATTTATTTATTTTTTTCACACTTGGTACAACAGATCAAACAAACCAACCACACTTTCTATCAATAAAGCACTACAACCATGTGTGAAAAGGAGCAGGAAGAACAAAATATTCTTATTAAACCCCGCCCCCTATCTACATTCCAACTTATATTACAAGTGGGCACCAAAAATCAGGGAACAAACTAATATTAACATTTCTCTCCGGTCCTAACCCAAATCAAACAACAAATATACCACTCCACATAGTAACAAGGAGAAAAATAAAATTAAATAAATAAAACAAAAAATTATAATGGATCCATTTTCAATGAACTCCAATTTCATTCACATTCTTCATATTGAGTTATCGTTTTAAGAATGTAACACTTTTTAAAACAATGTAAACTTATACAATTCTTTAAATTATAATGAAGAGAGTTCCACAGTCGTATACCCCTAACCGTTGGACTCATTAATCTTTGTGCAGTCCTAGCTAGCTGATGCTTAAAATAAAATTTCCTTCTGCTATCTTCTCCCCCTGAACACATTAAAAATACTCTTTGTAACTTAAAGGGCAAAATATTATTTTTAGCCTTAAACATAATTAATAGTGTCCGTAATTTCACTAAATCTCCTAATTTTAATAATTTTGATTTTATAAATAATTTATTTGTATGTTCTCTATATTTAACGTTATGAATCATTCGTATCACTTTCTTCTGTAATAAGTTTAGAGGTTTTATAGTATTCTCATATGTATTCCCCCAAACTTCAACACAGTAACTAAAATATGAGAAAAACAATGAAAAATATAAAATGCGCATTGTTTTATGATCTAATAAATCTCTTAAATTTCCCAAAATATAAATGCTTTTGACCATCTTCTTTCTAATATACTCAATATGAGATTTCCACGTCAAATTTTCATCTACTATTACACCCAAAAAACGAAATTTCTCCTCCTCTTCTTTTCTCTTTTTTCTTCCCTGGGCACCTGACAGTTTTGGCCGTTTTGACACCTTGTGTTGATTTTTTGATGTGGTGACGTCCAAAAGGAACCATGATACGGGAAGGGAGGGGGCGCACCGTGTGGGGAGGGGGGGGGGGCGTAATGTTGTAACAAATAATATTTCTATTAAATAAGCTTTACTTTACATTTTAATTAACGTGGGATTATTTTTTGTATTTAGAAATAATAGTACCAACTTTTTTTTTTTTGGATGGCGCCCTTAGCATTTGCCTATACGGCCTATGCCACGGGCCGGCCCTGGATACATTCACACAGAGCTTATCAGAGTGCAGGTAACCTACAAATTCATTTAGTAGTTGTTTTATTATTTATACACAGCAGTATTTCTACTGAAAGTAAATAACAGATTGTTTCAATCTCAATGCATCACTTGGATATCTGAAGAATAAAAAAGATGACAGACATTAACTAGGAGGAAGTATTCATCAAACAGCCACACCATATCACTGAAAATCCTTCTTATGCCAGGCTCACTCACCTCTGGGGATCTCGTGTTTGGCATCTGGGTGTTGGCAGCGCATCCTTTTGGTCCTTCAAAGTAGCATTCACATAAATGGGCCAATGACCAAATGGGCGCTAGCCATTGCTTTATAAACGCAATGCAAATATCACCTGGGCAGTGAATCCTAATGCCATGTGATAACTATTTTCAGTAATTATATCATAATTTTATTAATCATCAGTGTTAATACACTTTGGACTAAGAGTATTTTGCAGAAAAATCAAAACTTATGCATATTTATAGCAATTGTTGAATTTAAAATCACTGTAACGAATGTGGAGAAGGATGCGGTTATCTTATCTTATCTTTATTTGATATGCCACTAGTCGGTATTTGTTTGTTTGTATTTTGTGGGTGTTTTTATATTAAATATCATTATCTATATCCTGCATTTTACTTTTTTCACATCAATATCACTGAGATTTCCTAATAAAATTCAGATAAATTAAATTAAATAAACAATTCAGGTCAACACAGTGGATCAGCGTTAAGCATTGTTGCCTCATAGCAACATGACCCCCATGCAATCCTGAATTTGATAATCATAAGAAAATGGCTGGTTAGATATTTCATACCAGATATGTTTACAGTGATTCCTGCATATTTTTCTGCCATTGTAGCTGAAAGCAGAGAACATTTCACAGTAGTCTTGTGGCTCAATCCTGCATCTGTGTTCTAGCTTTGTGAAAAATATTCCTGACAGCGGGTCTGAGAATCCAATAGCAGTAAGGGTACCATTAGCTGGCACATGGAGGTCTGTGTGACCCTCCAAAGATATGCCTCCTCAGACCATTACTAACCCACTGCCAAACTGGCCATGCTGAATGATGATGTTCCAGGCATCTTAACATTCGCTGCAGTGTTTCCAGATTCTTTCACTTCTGTCATGTGCTAGTTCTCAACTTTGAAGATGCCAGTGCTAGTGCCAGTGGTGGCCCTGAAAGTTCTGGTGTTCTCTGGAGAAAGATAATCTGCACCGTGCTGTGTCGTGAGCACAGTTCCCACTAAAGGGCAATGAGCTCTCGTACCATCCTCATGGAGACAGCAGCTTCCTGGAGGCAGTTTTGTAGGATTCTGGCATTGCTGCTCCAGTCTTCACCAAAAAGAGCAGAAATCAGTCATGCTCCTGGGTTAATGGCCATCCGCACCTTTGTCCAGATCACCTCCTGCTATAGGCCATCTTCTAGTATCTTCTTTACACTCCTGAGCCTGTGCAGTCAGGGGAGATAAAGACAGAGCAGTAGCTTTTGACCATGACCAACTGCAAAACCACTCCCGTTTTGACTGTTGTCTCTTTGTTGCATCCCCAATGCATCTATGCTTTTATTTGCACCAGAGCAGTTGAAATGGATTCATAGTCAGTTATGCTTCCTAAGTGGACAGATTGACATGCTTGAGTTTAATTGATTTTGTGTTCTACTGCGATGATCGAGTGGTCCCTTAATTTTATGAGCAGTGCTCATTAACTAATTTCACTGGCTGCTGTAAGAACACAAACTGAAATATTGTTTTTTTTATTGCTTTTTTAATACAGAGTTTGGGATATCACAACTGTTCTCATCACTGTTTAAAATTGGCTCTTTGGGAAAATAGATGTAGCTGATTATGCTTATCATTCAATTTTAAATAAGTCATGATTTGGTCGGTGGCTGCTTGTCTGTCTTGCATTTTTAGCTACAGTAGACACACCCACACACGCAAAAGCACTCATACACAAACCCTATCACATTTGTATTTGCAACAATTGTAACTAATACTCAGTTGTGCATGTAGCTGCTATAGCTACAATTCATTCTTAAAGCAATGGTCATTCAATAACTGAAATTGTACTTTTTTAACATCACTATCACTTTGTACTGTGTCTGAGTGAAAGAGAGCAGAACAAAGACAGCAAAAGCAAAGCAGAGATTGTATATTTTGGGACAGTAAAAGCTGGGAGAATTCGAGGGTAGAGGAGGGAGCGCTCTAATAGCAGAGGTGGATAGACGGAAACAGTTCAGTCTACTGTGGCATTGTCCTGCCAAGAGTGAGCACTGGGGCAGCATGGAAACTTTCCCCCTCTGACTCTCAGGCAGTCGCAGGAGAAGTCGTCGGTATTGGATATCCAAGAGAAAGAAAAAAGGAAACAGTAAATTAAAGATCCAGACATGGATGGAAAAGTTTGTCAGCTGAATTCAATAGTTTTGCACGTAACGAGATCCACTGTTTTAGCAATTCCTTCTGAAGTCACTTCAAACCTTCTTGAAGAATGGTCCAGCTCATTCCCTAAACAGTTGCTTGGGTAAAACAGGCTATGTGATAGCTAATGTGACAAAGATGCATGACAGCATCATGCACGTTTGTAATGCTAACGAAAGCTGTCCACAAATAGATTCACACAAGCACCCGCAAAAGTCCTCAAAAGTAGGTCTTTGTCATTAGAACCACAATTTGTCCACAAACATACACACAACATACACAGACTCACAAGGTGAAAGCAGCACTACCTAAGCTATTACATTTACTGTAATGAGGGGTTTTTTTAGACACTTTATCAGCCAAATACCTTACATTCAGTGAATTTTGCACAAAAACAGCGCCTTAGTAGCACGTTAGCATCTCACTGCATAGATACATTAAAGCGGATGATTAGGAATTACAGAAACAAAAATAAAGACAGACAGCAATGAATGAGAGAATGCTTTCAAACTAGAATTGAGTTAAAAGTGGCCTTCGGCTGTTACAGGCGAGGCTCATATAGTAGGTTTGGACTACAGCATGTTATGCGTGTTATGTGTAGCAGATGTGAAATGGTCGACTGCGTTGTGACAACAGACACGGACTGGCTGGAAACAGGGTTTATTCCTATAAAACAGAGTGCAGCAGCAAAATCAGTGTCACACAGCGGCAGCAGGCTTCTCCTCACCCAGTGTGGAGTCCGTACAGCTCTGGCTAGGAAACCCCACACCCGCAATGTGGCCGCAGGTGGCGTTACACTGATTAATGTCCCACTTCAACAATAACACACGGAACCTTAGTTCCACAAAAATAAAGTTCACACAATAAAAAAGTATAACCTATGTACAATACAGTTTTGAGAATGTTCACAATTCGTACATTATATCTCAGCTACATACTCCCCCCTGAACTTCTCAAAACCCGTTAGGTAAGGGTGAGCAACTGAGCGTCACATATAACAATTCGTAACTGTCAGTGATCTGGAAATTCACTACCCGGTGATACGTGCAACAAATATGTTTCCCAACTCATGGGGAAAGTAAACAGAAGAAAGTTGGCCAGACCCCCTAATGTTTACTCGCAAGAGAAAGTGCCTTATACACTATCCTGAACAAACAACACGGTAACAGCTACTATATGATGAATAGTACTCTGAGCTGAAGACAATCTCAAAATAGGTGTTAACATCTGACATGAAAATCACCCAACATATAAAACAAGTAGCCCTCACAGAAACAAGTTCTTGGCAAAGCTGCTCACTACATTGCCTGTTTGTAGGTTTCTTTGCTTCATAGTCTGGATTAACCTATTCACAGGCTTCACTATTCGACCCACTCTCGTCCTGATCTGGCCTGCTGCATTACTTGGGGGTACACCACCATGTTTCACGAGGCTCCCAACCTCGCTGACTGGCTGACTTTCAGGGTAACTGATACTTGGTAGTGTTCCCTCCTCAACTGGGGTAGTGCAAGCCCTGCTGTTGTTGTCATCATCTACTTCAGGGTAAGCAGCTACTTCACTACTGGCACTGTCACTGTCCTGATGCTCCTCATCATCCAACTGCGCACAGACACTGTCTCCAATACTGTCACACTCTTGGGGTCCTCTAGGAGCCGGGACACAGTCATCCGTCATCTGAGCCACCCAACGGGCTGTGCGTTCAGTACAATCGTCCTCAGGATCAGCGACAGGGGATTCTCCATCAGATTGACTCTGCTCCTGGCCGAGTTCTGATTCACTGGCAAAAGACATCTCTGGTTCGCCCTCGGACTCTATGGGCAGGAAATTAGCCTGCAAAAGCAAGTTCCTATGGACAACTTTCTCCTGTCCACTCTTGACGTTCCTGATGCGATACGTGTGGCATGTGGGGTTCTTGGAGATCACAGTGTAGATGGTCGACTCCCACCTATCAGCTAACTTCCTACGACCCCGTTCGCCCTTGTTTGCCAAAAGGACACGATCTCCTTCCTCAATGTCAACACCTTTCTGCTTTTTGTTGTACAGGTCTGCTTGATGCTGCTGACTAGCTCCGGTGTTAGTCTGGGCCAATGCGAGTGCTTCTCTGAGGTCATCTCTCATCCTTTTTACATAACTGTCATAGTCTGTTACATCATTGTCCCTTGCAACATTGTGAAACATGACATCCACTGGTAACCTGGGGATACGCCCGTACATTAGGAAGAACGGTGCGTAACCAGTGGACTCATGAGCGGTGCAGTTATAGACAAAGGTCAATGTCTGCAACATCTGAGGCCACTTGTGCTTCTCCCTCGGAGGTAGGGCTCTGATCATATTTCCCAAGGTCCTGTTAAACCTTTCGGTGTGACCGTTACCCATAGGGTGGTAAGGTGTCGTTCTTGACTTCTGCACCCTGGCCACTTGCAGCAGCTCTTGGATCAACTCACTCTCAAAATTGGCGCCCTGGTCTGAATGGATCCTTTGAGGGAAGCCATAGACACAGAAATATCTGTCCCACAACTGGCGCACAACTTGTTTTGCCGTCTGATCTGAGCACTGGAAAGCATGGGCCATCTTGGTGAAATGGTCAGTCACTACTAGAACATCCACACTCTTGCCCCTGTGATCCTCTGCGGACCAGAAGTCTATGCAGACGAGCTCAAGAGGACCGGTAGTTTTAATGCTTTCAAGAGGAGCCCTCCCCTCAGGCTCGAGTGTTTTGCTGACAACACAACGTTTACAGCACTTGACATGCTCGCGAATGTCATGCTCCATGTTGATCCAGAAAAATCTCTGCCTGGCTAGGTACAGAGTTCTGCTTTGGCCCTGATGGCCAGCATCATCATGGACACCTGACAGGACTTGACTGATTAATGTGGATGGGGTCACGTACTGATGGCGCTTTTTGCCAGTGAGCAGGTCTTTGCTCACTCTGTACAGGATACCATCCAACACTTTCAACTTTTCCCACTGTTTCATCGTCTTTTGCGCTCTGTGCGACAGGTGAGCTCTTTCTCTACGTGATGGACGCCGACCATGTACGACGAACGGAATGACTTGAGACAGTGTCACATCTGCTCTCTGCTCCTCCTGTAGCTCCTGGAGCGAGAAGGCAGACAAGGTGTTCTGGCCTAGTGAGGGAAACCGATCTAGCTCTTGAGTCAACCAGGAGATTGCTCTCTGTTTTGAGCCTTGGTCCCACTCAGCGTGGCCTGCGAAGACTGCGGAAACTTCATCATTAGTCAGGGAACAACACCCTAGGCTCTCTGCAGGGGCCAAACACTCAACACTTTGGTGGTTGGCACTGAGCCTGAATGCATCCTGAACCGAGATTTCTTTGACCTGTTGCGACTCCTCTAACAGGGTTGCATAGGGTTCAGTCATGAGTCTCTGACTAACACGGTTGTGAACGAATGGCTGCCTGCTCAGTGCATCTGCAACGACATTTTTACTGCCAGGAATGTACTTGATGCTGAAGTCGTAGGGGGACAGCTTTGACACCCACCTCTGTTCACATGCATCAAGCTTGGGCTTCGTGAGAATATATGTTAGGGGGTTATTGTCTGTCCAGACGGTAAAGCTATGCCCCTTCAACCAGTGGCTGAATTTGTCACAGACAGACCACTTTAGCGCCAGAAACTCAAGGCGATGGGCGGGATAGTTTCTCTGTGCACGGGCGAGGGCCTTGCTGGCAAATGCAACGGGACGTGCTTTACTCTCGCCCTCTTGGACTTGTGACAGCACAGCACCCAAGCCGTCCTGTGAAGCGTCTGTCGACAAGATAAATGGTTTGTTGAAATCAGGGTGAGCAAGCACAACGGAGTCAAGGAGTGCAGCCTTCAAGCGTTCAAACGAGTCAACATGCTCCTTCTTCCAATCACTTGGGCTGAGCCTCCGGAAAGAAGCAGCACCTCGGGCATTTACTTTCTTTCCTTTAGGAGCGGCAGTCAGGGTAAAAAGGGGTCTGGCAATCTTAGAACAGTCCTGTATGAAGTGTTGGTAATACATTACCATACCCAGAAACGACTTTATCTTCTTCTGGGATGGCGTAACCCCGTCCTCCATCATGAGATCAGCCTCTGAGATAGCGGTGATCGCCTTAACCTTGTCAGGATCGGTCGAAACCCCGCCTTCAGTCACAACATGGCCCAGAAATCTCACACTCCTTCGGAGCAGATGACATTTTTTGGGGGCCAGCTTCAGTCCATGGGCACGTAGTCTGCTAAACACAATCTCCAACCTCCTGAGAGCCTCTGCTTCATTGGGTGCATAAACAAGCAGGTCGTCCAGGTAGCACAGCAGGGTTAGGAAATTCTGGTCGCCAAATATGCCCATCATGAGACGCATGAAGCTCGCCGGGCTGTTGCACAGGCCTTGGGGGAGTCTGTTAAACTCGTAGAGCCCCATTGGTGTTGTGAAGGCCGTTAGCTTTTTGTCCTCCTCTGCCATCTCAATATTGTAGAAGCCAGAGGTGAGATCCATGGCACTGAAAATTGCGTTACCTCCCAGGGCTGCCAGACAGTCTGACTGGTGGGGCAAGGGATGGGCATCCTTGACTGTGCGTGCGTTCAACCAGCGGTAGTCCACGCATATTCTGAGATCTCCATTCTTCTTCCACACCAGTACCAGTGGGGACGCCCACTCACTGTTGGATTTGCGGATCAGCTCTCGCTCCTCCATCTCTGTGAGCACCTGTCGCAACTTGTGGTACTGCCCTGGAGGGACGCGCCGATAGGGAAGTCTGAACGGCCTGTCGTCAGACAGATGGATGCGATGGACAAAATCCTTTGCCAGTCCACAGTCCAGCTTACCCTTGGAAAAGACATCCTCATACCTGTGGATCAGTTGCAGTACCTGAGCCTTCCAGTGGTCTGAGACTTCACAAGAGTCGAGGTCTAGGTCCTCCAACCCCATCTTCTGCAAGCTGTCACGCAGGCTAGGGCAGGAGGGAGGGCTACTCTGTGCGTCGCTACACACTGTCTGGCTCTGGACCCTAAGGGTCTCACTTGGGTTTTGGTCAGAAGCCACTTCGAGATCTTCAACAGCTACACAAGCGGAAGCATCTGCTACCTTAGCGTTTCGTCTCAATGTGATAGGCTTATCACATGTGTTCAGGATTCGAACAGGGACCCACCTATCGCCACTCATAGAAACCACAGTTCTACAGACAATGACACCTTTTTTATGAGTTTGCGATTTTGGTGGTTCAACCAGAATGGCGCTGCCCTCGGAAAGGGGTGATGACGCTGGCAGTCTGCCCCATACAAGGTGCTCTTGCTTGGGGAGTAGAGTCACTGCCTGAGCTAGTTTGACAGTGCCAATGACATCTGGCATTTTGTCACCCCTCCACCGGTTAATGCCAGACAGCATATTCAGAAACTGCACTATTTCAGGCGCTTCTGCTGATTCGGGTTTGCTCAGGACTTGCCAGAAATGGGGGGACAGCCTGAAGTGTCTGAGGAGGTGTTTGATAACATTTGTCCCTAAAATCAACTGATCTTTCTGACCGGGGACCACTAGGGCAGGCACTCTGAACGTACAATCATACACTTCCATTTTCAACTCGCATATACTCTTGGGTTTAACCTGAACTCCACCACAGCCCACTAGCACAATGTCGGTACGAGTGTCGCTTAATTCCAATGCGACCCCAGCGCTCTTTAACTCTCGCTCCGCCTCTTCGCTCAAGGTACACGCCATGGAACCTGTATCAAGAAGGGCCTGCAAAGAGACTTTGTCATTCACCAATGCATTCGTGTAAAAAAGGCTGTCTGCCTCATCAAGTCTTACTATATTCTGGGAAAGTACAACAGTACCAGGTGGGGCACACTTCAGGCTTTCTTTGTATACAGTCTGTATGTCATCACTGGGATTGAGGGTTTCACACTCTTCGCTCACACTGTCCCCTCTCAAGTGCAAGCACCCTAGTTTCCCTGGGGATTATTTTGCTGGGTAATGGGCTCAGCTGCTCTGGGGCAGTCTTTCCTCTGATGCCCAACCTCCAGGCAACCTAGACATCTCCTCTCTCTCATGCAGTGAGTGCGCGTGGAATGTGAGCTATTGCCACAAACCTGGCACGAAGGGAACCTGGCTGAGGCTAGAGGCTGTGGTCTAATTACGGGGTGGACAGGCTGGTTGGAGCGCTCTAACACCCTCTCCAGCATACTGAGCACGCGGTCTAGAGCACTTGGGTCTGAAGCGGCAGCTCCAGCAGCCTTACCCGGGCTGTCCTGGGAACATTTTACTGTACCTACTTGGGCATGGTTCAGTTCAAACTCAGGCGACTCGCTTGTGGTTGTCGCAGTGGCCACGAGGAGGGGATGGGGTCTGGCAGAGCCCAGGCTCTTCTTTTTTGCATGACACTCTCTTTGGTGTTCATCAATGGCTTCCTGAACCTCCATTACTGTCCATTTACTGATGGGCTTACATTTGAAAACACAGGCGAGGCTGGGATCAGGACAATTTCTGATAAACATCATGGCTATCTCTGCCTCCATGTTCTCCATTTTGCCTCCCTGACGCTGTAAATGCTTGTCAGCTGCCTCAGCAGCGATATTAAGCCTCACCCAATAGTCTACTGGGGTCTCTTTTGCAACTGCTTGGGTGGCATAGAAGTCAGCCAGTGGTTGACAGGAGCCAGGACTATCACTAAAATAACGCCTGAGTATGGCATAGATGGTCTCAGGGTTGGTCACTACACCAGAACATGAGTTACTTTTCAAACCCACCTTAACAATGTTTTTAGCTCTGCCGAGGAGGTGGTTTAAGACTTCATCCACCTGCACGGCTCTAGACAACCCTCTCTTCTCTAAGTACACTTCCATCATGTCTATCCACTCATGAACAGAGTACTTATCCGCATCATCACCTCTGTACATAGGTGGGTCTTTGATATCTTGTCGGACCACTAAGTTCACTTTGGAGAGGTCGAGAGTGGTGTCAGGGCTCTTAACTTTGGGGGACTCGGCTGGAGCTGTCTGGTTTGGACCAAGTGGGACTTGACTGGATAGTAGCCGGCTAGCGATTGATTCACCTATCTGGGTTCCCAATTCACCAATGAGCTCACGTAGCTCTTTGTGTGTGCTGTCGTCGCTCAAAGCAGGGGTTGAGGACTGGCGCTCATGAGCTTTATTTCCAATAATGTCATCTGACTCTGCTGGCTCATCACGCGACATTATAGACCTGTCTCTCACTTCATCTGCCCCAGACAGTCTCCAACCTCTCCCAGCGACTGGCGTGAAAAGGTTAAAGGAGTCTTGGCCCCTACCAGCCATGTTGCTTACAGGAGGTTAGCAATAACTACAAAGGGGATCAGAAACAAAAGGAATACAAAAATACCTATCACTCAGAAAAATACAACACAAGTAAACACGGCTCAGTTAGACTCTAACAGGTGTAACTGGCAGAAATGCCTACTAACAGAACACTGGAAATTTTTTGCTGACCCACAGAATAATTTTACTTATATTACAGGTGTCGGAAGTGTTCAGCTCAACCTCAGCGATCGGCAGCGGCTGATCAGATGCATCCGGGTCACGGCACCACTTTTATGTAGCAGATGTGAAATGGTCGACTGCGTTGTGACAACAGACACGGACTGGCTGGAAACAGGGTTTATTCCTATAAAACAGAGTGCAGCAGCAAAATCAGTGTCACACAGCAGCAGCAGGCTTCTCCTCACCCAGTGTGGAGTCCGTACAGCTCTGGCTAGGAAACCCCACACCCGCAATGTGGCCGCAGGTGGCGTTACACTGATTAATGTCCCACTTCAACAATAACACACGGAACCTTAGTTCCACAAAAATAAATTTCACACAATAAAAAAGTATAACCTATGTACAATACAGTTTTGAGAATGTTCACAATTCGTACATTATATCTCAGCTACATATGCACCACATTCAGGGATGAGGCAAAACTGTATCAGGGGAACCAATTATCATTTTTGGCAGCAGCTGTTTATAATAGCATTTTCATCACCTGTTGACAATTTATAGCAGATGTTTCTGAGATACGACACAGTAAGACACTGTGGCTTGTCATCCATCAGTGGTCAGTTAACAAGTTGTCCAGTCTATACTGACATTTTGTTTGTGGCACAGGTAGAAGGTGCTCCACCGCCACAGCTCACACCAAAATATCTTAACAACTACTAGATGGGCCTGCCATAGATTCCAGTGACTTTTCGTCATTGTTCCTGGTGTAATGACAACATACAAAACTTTAGAATTAATCATATTTACCATCACATGTTTTAATACACATAAGAGCAAGCTGACTGTGACATGTAGCACCCACAACCACTTCTTAAGCTCATAGAGTTGTCTTGTTAGATTGATTTGATTAAGTAGCAAATCAGGGAATTCAACTGATAATGACTGAACATAAATTATTACCATGGTGATATATATATATATATATGTAAAAAATAAAAATAAAAACACCCAGCACGCCCCTGCGTGCTTGAAGGATAAACCGCCCGCAGGGGCATGCTGGGTGTTTTTTTTTGTTTTTTTTTTCTTCGACACCCAACATTCTTCGATACCCAACATCCACAATGACGATATATATATATATATATATATATATATATATATATATATATATATATATATATATACACATATATATGGCCAAATAAGTAACTATTGTGCACAACCACTGTTTCCTGATATTTCCTGTTTTTCTGACATAATCTCATATTTGATGTTTTATATTTTATGTTTGAAGAACATGACTGAAGGTTTAAATCATTTCAACTCTAAGCAAAGTACTAAATCTACTTGACACCGCAAGCATAAATCATTAGCCTGTCCATCCTACACCTAATTAAACATTTGCCCCTGTGCCATCAACACTAAATGAGTGGTCAGAGGTAGTGGCCAGTTAAGGTCAGAGTCCTATGTTTTTTTCTTGTCCCATGTTCACACACTCGAATGGACTGGGTGCATGCCGTGCAGCAATCCTCTGACTATAAATAGCAACCAGTGTCATGGGCAATCTGGATAGCGTGTAAATGTAGACCCTTCCCCCCTCCCGGATGTTCCGTTGAAGTTACCAACCTGACCTCTGACCCAAGAGCCTGGCTGCGACAGGGCCACCGCTGAACTTGAATTTCAGGGTTTCGAATGCAAGCGTGAAAACACAAAAACACATGAGCAATCTTCAAGTACAGTGCATGCACACATGCAAAAAGACACAGTCTAAAAATGCAGAATCTGAAACAGTTTGAGACAGGTAGCAGTTCAAATATGTCACCCGAGGTCCTGAATACTTGCTGCATTCAGTCACTGTAAGAAAGACGTAAGCTGAAAGATCAACTGACTGTTCAGCTTCTTTGTCTCTCAAACAAGGTGCCTATAGAAGCACTGCAAAAAAATAAAACAAGACAATCTTCTTCTACATTCCTATGGTAATATGTAATCATAAAGCTGCATGCAGTTTTCCAGAGATTTTTAAATTGACTGCATTTGGAATAAGGTGATTAGGTAGAGCGCTCACACGGGTTCCCACAGACTTATCCAGTGTCTCTGCCCCTGCCAGAGTTATGTGATAGACCGGGGGGGTAGGAGGAGTGGCTGACATGCATAAATGAGGACAGGGGCAACTGATCTTCAAGGTATGTCAGTCAACACTCTTGGGATATCTGGTGCACTGCACCACAGAAGACCTCAGCCTACAAACGTAACAACATTGTTCCTGATCTGTGATTCCTCTCGTCTCATTTTTGCGTCCAATAAAAGTTTTGTTTGATACCAAAAGAGCCATAAACATGTTACAATAAGAGCTGTGTTGAAATAAATAGAGAGTGATAAATTAAAATGTACATGAGCAGTGTACAGCTTGGGTTGCAAAAAGTTACTGCATAACAGAAAATATGCTTCAGTGAGAGCAGCGTTCAGCATCAACAAATCTCAGTGTCCACTGAGATTAGTCACCATATAAAAGTATGGGTTGACCAGAAGTCCAGTGAATCTATGCTGACTTTATAACTCAAGGCAAAATTAATGCTGACAGTCAGAATCCCACCTTCAATCAATCACACCATCACCTGCAGCATTTCTGTCCTCAGATGTCTTTTGCCCATCACATGAAACGGAAGCACACACAACAAACTAAACTTCACACACTTAATGACACACAGGTCTTTAAATATCAAAACACACATGGAATCTACCATGGATTCCTTTTTTTGTGACAGTGCTGTATCTAAAATGTGCAAAAGTCACAATACTAAAGAGCAACACGTTAAACAAAACACTTGGTTGTAACATTTTGGCTACTGTATCGTAGAATGTTGGTTAAACAACTTATTTTAAGTGCAAGCTGTTGTCACATGCTGGAATGCAGATCATTTTCAAAACAAGTGACACTTAACAGAAAGAGCAGAGAAAGGCACATCTGGATGTAAAAGCCACAAGCTCATTTAATCATTGCCATCATCTTGTTTTGCATTGTCTGCTCTGTACTGGCTTTTCTTTTTGTGCCATGCATTTATTTTAATATTCTTATGTGTGGTAGTTTATATATATATATATATATATATATATATATATATATATATATATATATATATATATATATATATATATATATATATATATATATATATATATATATGTAACTAAGGAGGAACACCTAGACCAGCATTTGATATTTGATTTTTGATGTTTTTTTATATATTCAAAATATAGCTTTTTGGTATAACTTATGCACATAATGCACAAAGGAGTAGGTTTACTGTAATGTATTTGCTTTGAGCTATATGACTTTGGCCCTGGAGATACAGCAGAGATGTGTGATAAATAACAGGTGCCTCATTTCATTTTGTAACCAGCAAAACTAACAAATTGTCAAAAACCATTTTAATCCCTGCAAAGTCTGTAGAGCCAGTCAACAAGTGACATAATTATTTGTCATTAAAAATAGAGGAAAAAAACATATTTGGCCATTGTGGTAATGAGCCCAAAGATAACGCGCACCCACCCCCCAAAACAAAACAAAAAACAACGACAAAAAACCCACCAAAACAAAATGAAATTAAATTTGTATTTATTATTTTAATTGCTTGAAGCTTGAATAATTTGGAATATAATTGATCCTAAATGTTTGAACGCTTCTTTCATGATTTCACCATCAGTCCTTGACATTACCCTTTGCTTTTCATTGAAACACCCGGGGATCTCATTTGGATGAGGTATGGCATGTTCCCCGACCTTGCCATTTCCAATAGACGCTCCTCGCCGTCTACCAAACCAAGAGTTGAGAAGTGTGCTCAGACTTTACGCATGGAGAGCGCAGGGAGAGTCTGGGAGCACGCATGGGGGTCCCTCCCTTCCAGGCTGCCCGTGGCCTCCTCACCCCGGCGGGCACTTCCAAGACTCTGCCAGGCCCCCTTGATCCCCTATTTCCCCCTCTCTACCTTTCCTCTGAAGAAACTACCCGGCGTTACGTCAGAAAGTGCAGGACAAGCAAGACAGCGTCTTATGAGCTATTCGCAGGCATTGCTGCCAAACCCTACTTGAGGCTGCCTAAGAGCTCACTGCACCCAATGCTATTTACAAATCCAATCCTTTTAAAACATCAGCAGTATGTGGTAAGTCCGTTATTCATTCATATCATTTTATTTCTGCGCTGGGCTTTTTTTTTCTCACAGCTTTCCTCACATGACAGGTCTCTGTTGCCGGCACAATTGCGCAAAAACCCAAAACAGCAGTGTAAACCGTGTAATGATAAAGAGTAGAATGGTTCACACTGTAGCTTCACTGAAAACACCATGACATGATGAAGCAACAGATGATTTTGACGCTCAGAGATTTCTGCAGCATTTTTACTCTTTGACTCTTTGCTGATCTCAAAAACAACATGCCCCACGCTCGAAATAGGAACCCTAGCCCCATCCCAGAGGTAACATGGGATACGGGATTGAAGGAGATGAACGAGACCTGGAAAGGAGCGATAGCCTGTCTCGGGGTTGCCGTCTTCTTCGTAATGACCATCGGGATCATATACTGGCAAGTGGTGGACCAGCCCAACAAAAACTGGATCCTTAGGGGAACTTTCAGCGGACTGATTTGGGAGAGAAAAACCCACTCGCTGCTCATACAGACCCTGACTGAGGATAAGACCTACGTGGAAATTGACGTCGGGAACGTAGGGAACCCCGATATAGAGATTCCCTTCGTGAGGAACCTGTGCTGGCTCAATAAGACCGAGTTCTGCTATACCTGGGACTCGGTGGCCGAGGTGAAGATCTCGCTCGAAGCGAATGAGGATACGGAGACGGAGTGTTACAGCATGACTTGGGCACCGGTACACTGTCATGTGGAGCTGAAGGTAATGTTTCTCTTTATGTGCACACGAAATACACAAATCACAGCAAAATGTGGAGTGCAAACCCAGTTTTGCACTTTCTTCAGGCTAGGAACATTAATGTCCCCCTTTGTAGTTTGTAGTTTGCGGAATGACATTGCCTTGCTTTGATAACAGCCTATTTCTGGTGCACAGTGTGCAACAATTTATAAGCAGGTCCCTTTGCAAAGTTTCTCCGTCAAATATTATAGAATAAGAACTTTAAAAGTATATATTTTATATCAATAATCAAGAAGAAAAAATGTATTTCACTCACAATCTGTTTATATAACTTATTAACGGAAAAGAGAAGCTTTCAAAATGGTAGAAATCTCCTTTTAGAAAAAGTTAAATGTGTTTCTTGCGGCATACGTGATTATCGTTTTCAAAAAACCGGATAAATGTTTTAAATTTGTATAAATTTTTTTAAATTTAACTGGATTTTTATATTGATCTCCAGTGTATGGCCACGGAATTATGTTAAACTACGTGAAACAAACATGTGCACATACAGTGTTCTTTTCCTCCATTTTAAAATGTATTTATCTGCATATTTGTCACACTTGGTACTTGTTTCAGATAATCAAGCTAGTTTTACAATTTCACATATTTTAGACAAAGATAACATGAATAAATGCAAAATACAGTTTAAAATGATGATTTTATTTATTAAGCACAAAAAAGGTGTGGCAAATAACAGTTGTTCAAACCTACCTGGCCTTATGTGAAAAAGTAATTGCCCCCTAAACCTAATAACTGCTTGTATCACCCTTGGCAGCAAGAACTCCAATCCAGTGTTTGTGATAAGTCTTAGTCGTCCTAGTAGTTTTTGGCCCACTCTTCTGAGCAGAATTGTTTTAATTCAGCAACATTGAAGAGTTTTTGAGCATAATTGACTTTTCAAGGTCACGCCAAAGTGTCTCACTCTGATTAAAGTCCAGATTTTGACTAGGTCACTCCAAAACCTTAATTTTTTTTAGTTTTTTGTAGTCATTTGAAGGTGGATTTGCTTGTGTATTTTGGTCATTCTGTGCTTGAGCCTCAGTGAATAGCCGAACAGTCTCCTTCAGGATTTTCTGGTAGAGGTTTTCTTGAAAAAGCAGAATTCAAGGTTCCATCAATAACTGCAAGTCGTCCAGGTCCTAAAGCAGCAAAACAGACCCTCATGATTATGTTTGACTCTTGATAGGATGTTCTTTTAGTGAAATACTCTGCTATTTTCAAGCCACATGTAACAGGACGCAAACTTTGCAAAAAGCATTTGTCACATCAGTTCACAGAATGTTTTTCCCAAAATTTTGGGGATTGCCAAAATGTTTTTTTTTTTGTAAATGCAAGATGAGTCTTTTTGTTCTTTTTGGTCAGCGGTGGTTTTCATTTTGAAGCTCTCCATTGGATGCCATTTTTGTCTAATCTCTTTCTTATTGCTGAATAATGAACACTGACCTTAACTGAGGCAAGTTAGATGCTATTCTGGGTTCTTTTGTGATCTCCAGGATGAGTTGTCAGTGCACTCTCATCGTAATTTTGGTAGACCTGTCTCTTCTTCAAGTTTTCTCCATTTGTGGATAATGTCTCATTCTGTGGGACTAGAGTTAGAGTAAGAGGGGCTTGTTTGTCTAATATTAATTTTTTGGGATAATCTGAAACATAAGTGTGACAAATAGACAATAAAGAAATAAATAAATCAGAAAGGGGACAAAAAATTTTGTCAAATCGTTGTAGGTGACTTGTTATGCTTCTTCCTGTCTCTTTCTAAAGCCATTTAATTAACTACACTGAGTGAAGTACTTACTGTACTTTCCCCTGCCTTAATCGTCAGAAGCATTTAACTGTTGCAAAGTTTGGGTAGGTTAATCTGTCCCCACTGGAACATTCCTCGACATAACTCCCTGTCATGTGGTGTGACTGCTCACAGAAAATCTTCTAAACCAAAGTCACATTTATTTTCATAATTTCCAAAAATCCTGCCCAGAGCCTCTCAGGTGACTACTTGGCACCTGTTTTGAAACTGCTTAATGGAGCCCAGATTTGCTGACGTGAAAAAATAAACTTAAGTTCTGCGTATTTGTCTCTTGAAGACAGAAGGGGAAGCATTTGTTTAAAAAAATAAAATAAAATTCTCTGACGCTCAATCCCTGCATTTTATTCACTGATATACCAGATGCAACCTTAACTGACACTGAATTTCAAATATTACATTAACTCATCCAGACAAAAAACTGTTAATACAATGCTTTTATGAATAATGTTATTACATTTGTAGCTGTTTAAATTAAAGTAAAATCCTAATTTGAGAACAGAAATTAAATTTATTATGGACTGTAAGTCTCCTAAAATATTTAGATGCTCTTAAATAATTTGTTCTTGAGAGTTGCTGCCCTAATGCATCAACTGCTGTACTTCTAATTTCCTTATATTTACCACAGAACAGTGATGACAACCAAAAGCTTTCTGTTCTATTCTCTTTTCTTTTCTTATTATTTTGTCAAATACTGACAAAATGTTGGTGCCCTTTAGTGAGGTTGCTAAAGTGTTTTAAAACCAAAAGAAATTTTTTACCCTCTCCTCACAAACATTACTCTTTCCATACTTAATTCAGCTACTATTTTAATAATATATGACTTTTTATAAAGTTAATCGAATTAGTTAATCACTGTTTTATTTTTTATTTTTTCTTGTTTGCAAACATTTCACTCTGGTTTTCTTTCCCTTTTCCCTTTAATGTGTGATTGCATGTATATTTGCACATGCGTGTCTTTATTCAGGACTGCTTCTCCATGGCCAACATATCCTGGTACGGGGGTGCCAGTGTTCGGGGTCAGACTTGGCCGATCAACGATCAGAACACCACGATGCAGCCCTTCATCGTCAGTGATCTGAAGGACAATCCCTCTGGGTTCGGCTCTGCCCTGGAGCGCTACTTCCTTGGCTCATCGGGTAAGAGGTCACTGATGGGATTTGCTCTCGATCTCGTCGTTAGAAATGGATTTAGAAATCTTCTCCACGGCTATGTTATTACAAGAAAAAAGGTCTCCTCAGTAAGGATGTTGGCAGTTTGCCACGCTTGCTATTGGTGCAGCGTTAGAACAAGAACAAGGACTCTTGAAACTTGATCCCACATGAGTGGGTATACCATGTGTGGCGTGAATCCCAGGGCGCGAGGGAAGCCCTGTGGATGTTGTTGTGTTGTCCTACCCTTTTCAGCCCCTCATGTAAGCATTTATGCTTTAGCTGGCAAAAATGGTACTAAAGCAGCGTCCCTAAAACACACACAACATACTAGATAAGTTGGCTTCGCCACATAGATAGTGTAACACGATGCTGGCTGTGGCATGTCAGTTTATTAATTCAGAGATTAGAGTACAAAGGCAATCAAGCCACCTGTAGCATCTTAAATTAACTCTTAGGAATACCAGAGTAATTGTCTTTTGTTTCTATTAAAAGAGCAGGTTGGATGGAGGCCCTGCTGACTCTTATAACTCACCAGGTTATTTTGAGGGTGTTAGATTTTATCCTCGGGGGTAAAGAGGGGAGAGGCAGGGGCTGTTAGCGGATGTGAATGGTTAATATGACTGATGAAGAATGTCTGCAGAGAGTGTGTGCATGTGCGTTTACACAAATCTCATGGACTATGGAGATTCAATTTGTCTTTGTGTTGGGTTGGTTTCTGAGCTACTGCTTAAATAAACTAATCTTTGTTCCTATCGAATTTCGATATCAATCTGAGATCATGATTATTATTATTAGCACACTGACATTGTTCAAAAAATCTTTAATATTCACATATTCTCATTTCTACATGCAGGCCTTAGGTGTAGGGCCTTAAGTGAATATCTTTGAGCTCTGTAAATGGTTTAGGATTTAGCTGTGAGTAACTACAAAACTCAAATAACCTGCCACAGGGAACGCAGTGACATCACCCAATAAGGCGACACAAATAATCATTGACTTCACTGATTGTTAGCATTAGCTTCACTCAGTCATTTACATGCTGATGGAACCGCATGCAACCGCATATACACACATATATCTTTTGCTATGTAACAGTGACAGGCTTCGCCTGAGAGTCACATGACTTAAATCCCTTTTCCACCTTGTGAAAGGATGCCAGTAATTATTAGGACCCCCGTAACCCTTTGTTTATCTGCTTAGCTTTCCACAGAGAGGAAAACACACATGCACACACATGCAGCCAGAGATAGCATGAGATCCCAATGAGATCAACTGTTTATTTGTTGCCAAGTAACCTCTCACAGATACATAGCCCCAAACATAGCAAACTGATGCTCAGCAATGACAATGATGCCTGTTGGAGCATTAAAGGTATATTTAACATGATATCCTGCTTTAAAGTTCAAGGATGTCTTTGTTTGGCTCCAGGATTTGCATAATGTGCACATTAGGCCCGAGAGAAAATGTTTTTCCATGATCAAAGACATTTTCCAAGCATTTCAACACTTCTCACTTTGCTTTCAGATATTGGACACCAGTCCAACAGATCACAAGAACATAAGTTTCATGTATTTTCCTTATTTGCCAACAACATAATCAGTCTGATGTGTGACAAACTAGTAGCTTCTCGGTCCATTTAGTTAAAGAAGTAATTTGTGTAACCTACAGAACATTTCATCACCAACAAGGGCTTTAACCTTCAGACTTGTGTGGTCCTGTGCTGCAAGTAGAAATGTTACACCTGCTTGAACTGCACGAAAGAGCTGTTCTCTCCGGTGTAAACTTGGTACATTTGTGAATTAGCAGCCACTTTTACAAAAGGCATACGAGACAGAGTTTCAGAGGCAGTCCAGTGATGTACTGTGTTTTACTGTCAGAACTGACAGCAAATGGACACCTTCTCAGACCACATCACGTCACATGCCAGACAAATCAATCCATCCATCCATCCAGCCAGCCAGCCAGACATTCATTTTTTCTAGTAATGGAATTCAGGTCTCACGGGGGGTTGGAGCCATCCCAGCTGTCATAGGGCAAGAGGTGGGGTACACCAAGGAAGGATCAAAAGTCAGTTGCAGGGCTATCACAGAGAGACAGGCATTCATTCACATTCACACTTGTGCCAATTTAGAGTCGCCAACCAACTCATCTTGCATGTCTTTGGACTTTTGGAGGAAGCCAGAGTACACAGAGTACACACAATGAGAACATGCACACTCCACACAGAAAGAAGAGGAATGGAGTTAATATCCAGTTATGGTTTAATTCCAGAGTAGTTTGCATACTCTATTAGTATCTACCCTTTATTTGCATGACCCCTGTTATAGTCTCTCTACATGTTGAATTTACATTTATATTTTGTACAAAAATATTGCATTTTACATGCATCAAAATGAATTTGTGCTCATTTTGCTGCTCCGGGCAAAATAACAACACTTTATTCTCATCTGTATAGAAAGAGCATTTTGTCAGTCTTCATTAGCTGCGTTTATCTTCCTTATCTGCCCAGCAGCTCAGTTCAAAGAACCACATGATATCTCAGATTAAAATCCAATGTGATTATGACTGTGAACTAGGTTATTATAGTTAACCAAAACCAAAGTAAAAGCGTGGAAAAACATTCCAGTTAACTAAAATGGAACTAAAAAGCCAGGCTAAGTGTAAACGTCTGATACATTAATCAAAGAATATAGAGATAAATTCAAATGCAAAGGTTTTGGGATGACTACATTAATAGAATCTGCTGCTTTAACATTATTATGGCTGTAATGTCACGTGTATTCCAGTGTTATTGAAGTCGAGACACTGACAAATACCTGTCATACTATTAAAAAATAAGCAAACTCAGCTTGGAAGCCAGAACTGAACTATAAATGAAATGCAAATAAAAAAAACTATGGAAAATTCAGCTATAAATCTTATAATGTGTTTGAGTCATAACTGCTTCATTTTTATGGATAATAGTATTGGGACAGGAAACAATTACAGAAGTTTTTGTGGCAAAGAAAATCCACATTCATGTGTGGATATCATTATAGAGATTTGTGAGGTTATACAACCGTGTGAAAGTTTAATTAGAAAAGTGATTTGTTCCTGCTTTTTTTCTCTTTCTTTGCACTTAATCAAGTCTAATTGAATGCAGATGGAAAAATACTTACAGAAATATAGAGAAGAAATTATATCATATATCACTGGTTATTAGCATGCACAGCTCCTCACCCCTTTCCAAGTGCTAACAGTTTCTTCTCAAGAAAAGTTGCTTTTAAATCCAGCTGTGTCCACCAACACTCAGCAAACCGTGATTAGGATAGTGCTTCTCAATAGGAGTTAGCTGCATGCACACAGCACCGTATGCAGTCATAGACACACAGTACACACTGTTCATGTGTATTTGAAATGCAGCGATATGTCTGCGCCAATAAATGTGTATTGTAATGTGTATTAAAACAAGAACTCCAGTGTTGTTTTTCGTTTAAAAAAAGGAGATTTTGGGAAGGCAGTATTCCAATAGTAATTTTAAAAAAAAAGTAAAATAATCGCCACATGTCTTTACTTTTGGTTAATATTATTTATTATTAATGGACTGACAACACTTTCATCTGAGCTGTCTTCATAAATCTGCTTTGGAGGAACCAACATACAGTTAATGCAGTTTTAACGTAACATTAGGCTTCACAGCTGTTTGAACCCGCTGATCGTTGCAAGTGGCCTGTCTACACTGACTCTAGTTAGTCATAGCTAGAGTTATAAATGTTGTGGGCAGTATAGAGCTGTGGCTGACATTAAAAACTTAAGAGGACTCCTTGGGATAGTTAAAGACCATGGCAGACAGATTGAAATATTTGTGATAACAGAGCATATATGTATGGTAATTGGTCATATTAAATAGAGAATCAAGAAGAGAGGTAAAGAGTAGCAAAGTAAAGCCAAGGTAGAGAAACTGGATGAAAGAGATACAGCATGCCACCATGCAGCAGAGTGACATTTGAGAGTGTTTCCAACTGGAGGAACTTATCACAGCCACACCTGTCTTTATCCATTCAAAAACACAACTGGACTAGTAAGAACAGATTAGCTATTAGCAAAGTAGCATCCTAGATCACATGCATTATAATGGCATATTAAAAGGGCTACAGCTAGAGGTCCGAAGGCTTGACATGGGAATACTGCATGTGTTCAAAAAGATTGTTATTGTGTGCTGCCTGTGGGCTTAAAACAATACTAAGTAGACAAACCAGTAACAGATGAAAACTGTCTCTTTATTTGTCTCCTAAAATAACAAACAAAATGAAATAGATTATAATATAATGAGATCTTTAGCAGTAATGGGAATACAAGCGGCGGAAACGATTATTTGAAACACATTGATTTGAAAGCAAAGTAGCCATTTTTGTCCCGTGTGTGACTAATTAACACGGCAGGATTTATGTGTAAAATAATTGTTGGATGTTGGCACACAAGTGAGAGGTGAATTATTTGCCAGAAATTCTATTCTCATATATAAAAGACTTCATTTTTCCATGGCCTGTATCCAAATGCTTTGTACTGAGCTGAAGTTTGGCTTGCATCGTGAGTTTCCGAATTGTTATTACAAACGAAAGTTCAGAGCAAACCTGTTAGTTTTTTAAAAATGTGATTGTGTAACTACTTTAAATGTCCCCCTCCTGTTGTGCTCAGCCAGCCAGTAATGAATCTAGTTTTTCTTAATAGATTTTTTTTTCATGAAGAGAAACACACAGAACACGCTTTCTCCAAGATTCCTCGCAACAACTTTACAACAACTCTTTAAGATATTACACCACTTCCTCCACATGCACACGTGACTTCTGTCTCTAATATAACGGAGCTTTATGTTGACAAGGGATAGAACAGTTAAAGCTAAAACATGTTTCCATTACTCAGTTTCATGGAAAGCAATAGAAGAGGAAGGAAGGAAACCACAAAAGAAAAACAGATAATTATCAAAAAATTTTAATGTCATTCAGCAATCTGAATGCAAGGTATCCAAGCTATAAGCTTTTTACAAATGTTTTGGAGATGCAAAGACTAAATACACTCGCTTTCTCCTAACCAGTAATTGAAAGCGCAAATAAGGCTTACGGAGTACCAAAGAGTAAGAAATCAGAAAAGAAATCAGAAAAGAAATCTAGCTCTCTTAACTGTGTTCTTAATTTTTACTAAATATCTTCTCGTTGGAAATGTTTTAAAGATGATTTTCTTATTGGTTTTTAAACCAATCCGAGATCAAGATGCCAAACGTAGGACACTGCTCCAAAACACTCATCTGCGTTGCTCAATAGGTCACGACGAGGTCCCTGGGCAGCTGCCCCGAAACCTCGACACTCCTGCAAAGTAAGATGTGAAACACTTCAAGAATGACACCGTTAGCCAGCTGAAGCTTTGTTAAAAGCAAGCTGTCATCTCCTGTATGAGAGAACTACTGAATGAAAATCACCCCACAACATTTTCCACAGTTGACCTCTTATACTTTCCATGAAGGACAACAGGCAAGAAACAGAAGAAAGACTTTTTAAAGGGTGTAACAACGGGACAGCTTCTGTACTCTTCATATAGACACGTAACTTGTCTGTGGTTGCTCAGGTCATTTCCCTTTCCTTACTTTAACCCTGAGCTTTAGTGAAATCTTTGTTCAAGTGAGAATGTCAGAATATGAGTTTAAACGGTTTGCTAACGTCACCACTGAAGCCAAACAAAAAGTATTATATCAGCTCTCACAGTTTTTAGAGTTTGTCTAATCCAATCTGCTGGTAGTGAAAAGGACACATCTGTAATGTTTGTACAGAACACAGTGTCTCACCCTTGAAACAATAAAACTGATTGATGATAGGAGTAGAGCAGAGAGAGCCTCTTTAGTGTTTCATTATTTCTTCAATAAGTGGGATTGGAAATTTACTACAATGGCAATGTCCCAGTTTTGTGGCCATCAATTTCTTGAGGTTGGGCACAAAAACGAAATTTCCATTGTTAAAGAAGTACATGCCAAACACACACAAACTCGCACACACAGGGTTAGTGTTTGAATGCACATTTTTTTAACCCCTAGTCAGGTCTGTAAGTTTGCACGGTTGTCAGAAAGAACAGTAAAACTATGACAGGTAAACGAGTGCAGTTCATCTGGTCCACAGCAGCAGGGAGTCATAGAGTAGCATTTTCCTTCAGACCAGCACTCTCAAGGATCCTAGGCGCCACATTAAAACCTTACCGACCCTGGTGAAGGTGCACAGGGTCTGCTACCACCTACAGATGTTGAGGTCAGACTGAGTGAAAGTGAGCAAAGAGTCTTTATGGTCCTATAAGCTCAGCACTGTTTTTCTTGGAAAGCTGCAGTTGCACATTGAACAAGGTGTGCCTGAGAGACGTGTACGTGAAAATTCATGTATGTCCACATATATCTGATAGTTGTTTGATTTGCGTGTCAACAGCTACAAAACTGAGAAACGTCAATCAGATCTGTACAGCAAACGTGTGTAATCTTTAAATTAACGAGAGGCGAGGCGAGAGCATATTTTCCACCAGTCACAAAATGTCACTTTTTGAGAGCTAGTAAAAAAGAAAAAAGAAAATGTATTGAATTTTGGGGAATTTTTAAGAAGCTGCTTTAAAAATCTCCCTCACCTCCTGGGTACACCACTATGGGAACAACTTAAGGCTTCAAATCTTGTTCATTTTCTTTAAAATGATCATAAATCCTGCTAGCATACGTTGCATCTTATAGAGCGTAATAAATAAACAGGATTAGAATGGTTTGGGTGGGGGGTTGTTTTTAAATGAGAAGCTCCCTGACAGGAAAAAAGGCACACCAGTGCGTTCATAGTGTTTTGAGTAAGATTTTATAAACAGACGACAGGATTTGGTATACTTAACTTTCAAAAATGCACGTTTAATCCGAGATGGAATAACAGGTACAGCAGTTTAGGATCAGTTTGTCTCATTTCCTTGAGGCTCTGCAGTGTCATTTCCAACAAAAATTTATTATGACTTGAGAAGGCAAATTCAACTCCATTTTCCACTCTGTATGCACTTTAGTAAAAGCCACTGTTTGCAGCTTCAGCAGCACATTAGTCTACGAGGCTTCTTGCTGTCTGGTGTAGTCCTTTTGCGTATGTTTCCACTACTTTCTTTCCACTTCCATCCTTCTATAAATCTTTATAATTTTCTCTGCAAACCACATCATACACCACCATACTCTTTCAAAGCACCTTTGCCTTATCAACTTTCTTCTATCGCGTCCATTCAACTCCTTTGTTATTGAAAATATTTCTGTATGTCAGAAATACATAAAATTAAATGTTTATCATAAATATTTCCTAAATAAAATCTGCATTTATCTGCCATTTATAAATTTGTAACAAACACGTGGATGTTGACCTAATACCTTGTGAGAGGCAGCTGAGGTGTTACCAGTATCTCTTTGACATTATCCATTGCAAACACGTGGGAATTACCCTGAGGCTGAAGGCTCCTCACAAGGCTTTTAAATACTGATCTCTGAAACTATTAATCTGATTATAAACTGGTACACGAGTATCCCGCCTGCTCCTGGTCCCTGCTTCCATGAGAACAGTAAGCCCACTGAAACTAGAGAGAGCAGCTGAAATGAGCCAAGGTCTCACCAGTTTCTCAGACTGTCTAATCTGTCCATTGATTGGTCACAAATCTTAAACCCCAGTTTGGTTACTTTGAGCAGCTTTTGCAAAATCTCAATACGAGGTCAGGGTCTGTGTTAATGGCTCAGTTTATTAGATGGGACAGAAACATAGCCAAGCAGAGCACAGAGGAACTGAAGGTTGTTAAAGCTGGGAGGGAGAAGGTGGGAGTCAGGTTAGGGGAGAAGTGGTTAGGGTTAGGGTAACCTGAGATGAATGGGGCATTCCTTCCAGGGCAACTACATCTGCAGATACAATTTTCAGCTACACATAATCTTGTCATTATGCAAGCCATCTGATGGACTGTATGTGCATGCAGTAGCAGAAATCTAAAGAGGCCCCCTTAACTGCAAGGTTTTAGAAGGATAAAGTAGACAAAAATCATCTTCAAATCTTCAATATTTCTGGTAAGTTTTGTTATTCGGAGAGGGAACATGCACGGGACATTCAATGCTCGTGTTTGCCCAGAAGCAAGCATAATGGACAAATAAAAAATGTTTCTAACCCTGCCCTCAGTGTTACTTTCCAGGCTACCTGAATCTCATTTCACTGGTCTGCAGTGTAACCTACCTACTTAGAACTTGCCAGTAGTTTCAGGGTAAACTCATCCAACTGTGTGCTGCTATATCTCATTCTGGGGAGTGTTTTTCTTACATCTGAGTGGAGCAATATCAGCTGACACAGGCTGCACTCTACCTCCCACAACACTCCATCCGTCATACTCATACTGGTCTCAGTAACACTCATGCACTATGTCATATAAGTGGAATTTGCAATGGACTGTCTTATTTGCGCTGATCTCTGCCTCTTTAAATCATAACTGTTTGAATTACCTGACTTTTCCTTCGCATGAGTGTATGACCTAGACTGTGACTTTATATTGCAGCTGTTTATCTGACTCCTTAAAGCAAGGTTTCATCCACAAGCATAATGTAAGCTAATGACCGACGCCCATTCCTGTGTGCTTCCTACCATGCAGGTGTCGCAGTGCTTGTATCTCCTGACATCCCCCTGCAGCTCGGGCTGGACAGCAGACAGCAGTTCTGCCTACAGTCACTTCCAAGTATGGAGCGACTCCCTCTGCAGTACACTGTGTGTGTGGCCCACAATGTAAAAGCTGCTCACCAGGAAGCAGTGCAACAGCTCTCGGAGCACAGCAGGGAGCTGCCCAACATGAAAGCACTGCGGTTAGTTCAGTTTAGATTTAGATTAGACCAGATGTAAATTTCACTCTGCTTCACTTCTGGTTATTATAACAGCGGTGCACTGGTGTGGTTGGTGAGCACCGATTGAAACTTTAGTCTCGCGAGCCAACTGTGTTTAACTGTTCCAGTCTGATTCCTGTGTGTGTGCCGCAGGCTGCCATTCTGGAAGCTGCTCGCCAACATGGACTCAGGGCCGAAGGTGGAGCGGGAGATGAGGACTTTCTCGAATCGTCTGAAGAGACACCAGCTTGGGGAGGGAGTCATCAGCCTCAATGAACATTCCACCACCCTCCTTTCTGATATGGTACATGATGCAGACACACACTGACTACTGAACTGTGCTGTGTCTTCTCCCAGCCTTTAAAGGCTGTGACAGAGTTAAGTTTTCATTGTGAAAATATTCTGCTAAGGCAAACCCAATCTGGGTCGGATAAAAATCCCACTGGTTAAACCGTTTAAATGAAATAAAAAATAAAATTAACCCACCAACAGGATTTAACAAATAGTGGATAAGGATTGGTAACACACTCAGTGTCTTGACAGTTTTTGTATGGCAGGTGTGAGCTCTCATATTAATAAATAGATTATAAAAAGTCAGCACTGCATCATAAAAGGTTGCTGTTTTCAGCATTTTCGAATGCAACCTTTGCTTTATCGCACTGAAGTGGACATTCCTGGTGGATTGGGCCACCTGCTGCGGTGCTGCTGCCATTTGCCATTGCAGGTATCAAATGATGGAGATAGAAGTTTTGCGGATGCAGGCATCAGCTGTATTTAGCTTAAATTTTTATTTAAACATTACAAATATAGTGTGTTGACATTATAGCTGGCTGCAGGGGCCATGCTTTATGTTCAATTCTACTAGTCTGTTGATACGAGGTCTTGAAATGAGAAGCCAGTTCATGGAGTTTCTATTTTCAGTAGAAGCTCTCTTCTTTTACTAAGCCTAGAAAAGTTTGTTAACCCAGTGACTAGAATTAAGATGTGTATATTATTCTTTTTTCATTCATCTTCATTTCTTCCGCTGCATAGCTGCAGATTTTCATAATCCACTGCTTCAACTACAGAGGTTGTGTCAGGTTTTGTGTGGAGGCGAGGAAGAAGGAACCCAAACGCAGGACTCGCAGGTAGGTGAAGCCTGGTGGTTTACTATGATGAGCGGATGAAACAGGACATGCAACGGAGGGCTGACTGAACTGAGATAGCTGGCTGAACTGAAATGACTGAACTCATAGCTGGACTGGCCATCGGGCATACCGGGCATTTGCCCGGTGGGCCGCTGGCGATTTTTTGTTTTTATGGGCCGATGGGGTTTTTTTTTTTTTTTTTTTTTTAGGAAGGGTATATATAATGAAAGGTGTTGGATTGGCCAATTGGTCATGATCGACTCTGGGCTGGACCAATTACAGCCGAGGAGGCTGGCTGCACCCTCCCCCTTCTTTAGCAATCACGTGATTTTCGCGCATTGCATGCCGGGAACTCGTGGCAAAACAATCCAAGTACCGCATCAAATGCAAACATTTGCAGCACCGCAAAACGTTCATTCTCCGGTTCCAATACCTTCTTTTTTTTTCTTTGCCGCACAAAAAAGGAATGTACAAAACAAAAGGAGAACAATGCCGGTCCGTACAAAGACAGACTCGACGAAAAGACAAAGAAAAGATACGAGGAAAAAAATCAAAGGAGTGAAAGAGTGGACAAAAGACATCAGCGTGCTGCCCAACTTTCACCACGCTCAGATTTATAATTATACGCTTCTTGGAGTGAGTGCATACACTCATGAACTTTAGTAACTTCAGGTCACTGCAACATGCCCGGGTACAGTTTACCGACGGATGGGTGCAGGACCTTGAAATGCACCGTGTAGAACGAAAGACTATTGTACATATCATAAGTTTACCAGTCTCACAAATCGTCTTCATAAATACACATTCATTAACAGTTTATTAATAGGACCTTTCAGCTCAACGGTAATTAATTAGTAGTGGAAATAATTTCTGGTAGTGTAACAGTGTTTATGTGGTATTATTCCACTTGCCACAAATATCAGTGTAATGGGGAAACAGCGCCCCCCCCCCCCTCTCGGTGTGGCTGGCTGCAGTAATCGCTGCCAGTCTGCCGTAGCCATACGAGAGGTGAGTTGTATTGTTCCGCACACAATATAGCTAAGTAGTACAGACACATAAAACATGTTTGATTAGCTGACGAGCACCGAGTGTAATAAGTGCTTAGTGGACACATGTCCAACACCAGTTTTATGTACTTTTCATTTGTTTATTAATGTGTGAAACTGTATGCTAAAGCGGAATGCTAATGAGATGTTCTGCCGTAGTGTGCTGTGCGGAGTGGTGTGTGGCGAGCCTGTGCACTGATAATACACCGTTGTTTCCATTCAGGTACATCATTTGTTGTTGCTGTTATTTTATTGTATATTAGAAATTGTAATATTGCTGCAGTAATCGCTGCCAGTCTGCCGTAGCCATACGAGAGTGTGCTGTGCGGAGTGGTGTATGGCGAGCCTGTGCACTGATAATACACCGTTGTTTCCATTTAGGAAATAAAGTGGCAACGATCGATCAGAGACTGTCTTTTTAAAAACACTACACAACGCAGAGTCGAGGAGTCTGTTTGGGCCGAACTGTTGCAGCGGGATGAAGCAGAAACCGGTTACAGTAGCATTACAGAAATGTAGCAGTGACAATAATATTGTATATTGTAATCGCAATGGACAATTAGTGATACAAAACAACTGTTTTATCCTGTGAATAAAAGTATATGTTTTTGTCAGTGTACCATGGTTATAACAGAAGCGAAACGCAATATTGTGTCAGAACAATTCATTTCTGTTCAGCGCCAGACTTGCTTGTAACCTATATCACCAATTATGTTAAGAAAAATGACGTATTAACTACTACAAAACTCTGACCTTTGTGGGAATGCTTGGAGCAGACTAACATGTGAGCTGGGGTGTTCTGAGACGTTATATTTGGTATATCCAGACCATCCATCGGCTCTTACTTCGGAAACATGGCTTAAAAAATTTCACTTCAACGACATAATCCGATAAAAAAAAAAAACGATCTCTTTACCCGTCGGCTTCCTGTGGCTGTCATGCGACCAGCTATTGCAGTTAATAATAATACAACAGCTTCTTGCCATTTTTTGGGTTTCTTTTTATCGCTGTGTAACTGAGTTCAATTGAAAGCCTGCGTGCGCTAGTACCTCTTGCCACAAGTTCCCAGAATCCTTTGCGGTTTTATCCCTGAATGACGTCACATTTTCAATCTTTATCCTGGTGGGCCGGTCTCTAGTCAAAATGCCCGGGCCGATTTTTTGTCCCAGTCCAGCCTTGACTGAACTGGCTGGATTGGAAACACGGACAGTACACAACATCAACGAAATGACAAAGACCTGGTGGAAGCGAGGAACTTAAATACACAAGTTGAATGACGACAATGTTTGGAAACAGGTGAGTACAGGGCTGAACATAATCTGACTAATGACACAAGCTGACACGGGGGGGGGGGGGGGGGGGGGGAAGTGAGAACATTAATGTGGCGAACTAAACTGAACATGAACAAACTGAAATCACTAACAACCCAGGAGCCCTGACAGTACCCCCCCCCAAAAGAAAGAAGAAGAAGAAAAAAAAAAAGGAACAGGGTGGGCGGCCGCGGCGGCGGCCACTGAGCAGGTCCGGTGGGCGGCCGCGAGGAAGACGGCGGCGGCCACGCCAGCGACGAGGTCCAGTCAGCGGCCTGGAAGGTGGCCGAATCCGTCGAGGACGAGGAGCCGGCGGTGACGGAGGAGCGGCTGTAGGCGACGGCGGTGACGGAGGAGCGGCTGCGTGGGGCGGCTGCAGGCGACTGCGGGTGCGGAAACCCCTGGCTGAGGAGCTAGAGAGCTCACAGCTGGCTTTGGATGCTGTGGCTGCAGGTCAGGAAACTGAACAGGATGGTGAATGAGTGACTGGGTAGGAGACTGGACTACAGGCTGAACTGACTGGACCACAGGCGGTGGGAGGATGGGTGACTGAGCTACAGGCGACCGGACAGGAGGCGACTGGACTGACAGGAGGCGACTGAGCTGCGGGCGACTGGACAGGAGGAGACTGGACTACAGGAGACTTAACTACAGGGGTCTGGACTGGGGAGGCTAAAGGATCAACAGAGGTTGGTGAGGCTAATGGCTGAGCTAACGACTGAATTAGTGAAGGGGATAAAGCTGCAGCCTGGGCTAGTAAAGCTGGTGCCCGAGCAGGGGACAGGTCCGCTAGCCTAACCAGGGAAAGCTGGATCAGGTGGATGAAGAGGTAGACTAGTAGGGGGAGAGGCTAGCTTTTCCGAACCTCTAGGGAGGTCAGGCTGGGTTCTGGCTGCCCTCAGCCTGGGTGCTGGGACAAGAATGGAAGGTGACTGGACGCCAGTCACACCCACCCGAGGAACACGGACGGGTGCAGGAGTGGACTGGGACGCAGCTGCCCTCCTCCTGGGAGCTGGCACAGGTTTGGGTGTAGGCTGACTGATAGGGGTGGAAATAATGACTGGGTGTGTGATACTGCCAGGTTTATCAGGGATTATTCTGGTCCTTCTGCCACCACTATTCACAGTCTTTGACTGAACAGTCCTTGGGGGAGCAGAAAAAAAAAATCTTCCCAGTCCACATCATCGTCCAGGAGGGAAACCCCCCATGAATCAGAGATGAGTCTATT
Organism: Diplotaxodon limnothrissa; assembly: GCF_057381915.1. Taxonomy (NCBI): domain Eukaryota; kingdom Metazoa; phylum Chordata; class Actinopteri; order Cichliformes; family Cichlidae; genus Diplotaxodon; species Diplotaxodon limnothrissa. Next base: position 5,710,185 of record NC_140602.1, read on the forward strand.
TTTTTAAGTGAAGAGTCAGACGAAGAGTGCGAAAAACAATCACTGGAACTCACCACCGGGAGTTGCTCAAAATGGTCCATATTATGGAGGCGTGCGCGCCGCTTTCTCCGGGAAGAGGAAACCTGCAGGGTAAACAACTGAGCCTCTGGCGCGGGAGCCTCCGTTGAGCAGAGTTGGGAGGCAGAGCAACTGTGGCATGGCGAGGTTGGAGGTCCAGTGAATAAGGCGGCGGGTGTGTGAGCGAGGAGCGGAGCGGCAAGAGAAGGAGCGGCTGAAACACGGCGAGAAACGCCCACTCTCCGCGGCAAATGCTCCGGTGCAGGTGAGGCAGCAGGTGGGGGAACGCGGCGTCTGCGAGGCCTGCCCAGAGCCAGGCGAGTCCCCTCGAAGACATGGTCTCTCTCCGCTGTTTTCCCCTGAACTCCTCTGCCCAACGGGAAAGTGCTGCCTCCTGCCGCTCATAGAGGTCCGAGTCCGCTGGGTTCCAATCGTGTCTTCGTGGCACGGGTCGTGTCATTCTGTCAGGTTTTGTGTGGAGGCGAGGAAGAAGGAACCCAAACGCAGGACTCGCTGGTAGGTGACGCCTGGTGGTTTATTGGATTGGAAACACGGACAGCGTACACAACATCAATGACACGACAAAGACCTGGTGGAACCGAGGAACTTAAATACACAGGTTGAATGATGACAACGATTGGAAACAGGTGAGTACAGGGCTGAACATAATCTGACTAATGACACAAGAGACAAGCTGACATGGGAAAAAACAGGAAGTGAGAACATTAATGTGGCGAACTAAACTGAACATGAACAAACTGAAATCACTAAGTCAACGACCCAGGAACCCTGACAGGTAGTAAATCTGGTAAGAGTTCATTGGTCAGAGGCCCACAACTGGTCAGAGATAGAGATGAAGGAGTTTTCTTAAGTGGATCTCCAGAGCACTGGAGGCAGGGAACAAGGGAGGGAGGACAGGTTCAGTGAAATGTTACAACATAGAAAAACAAAAGCCAGATTAGGTTTGTTTTTCCTTTTTTGTTTTGTTTTGTTTTTGTTTGTTTGTTTGTTTGTTTGTTTGTTTGTTTGTTTGTTTGTTTGTTTGTTTGTTTGTTTGTTTGGGGTTTGTTTGTTTGGGGTTTTTTGCCTAACAGAACTTAGTTCCACAAAATGCCGATCAAATCTTCAGGACACTTTGTGATGCCTTACAGCATGTAAATGGGGCACTTCATCATCAAATATGTTTTCAGATATTCTTTCAGCTGCACATTCATACAGTTCCCTTCCCTAAATGCTATTGCAAACTGCCTGGTAACGACACCACCGGACCACAGTCAAGTCAATCCGTGTCAACACCTGGTAGAACCTGGTGGTGTTCCGTTACAAAACAAATATAGTTGAGAGAAGACAAACAGAGCCTTTCCTAATAGGTATTAGGTTGCTCTGAGTGTGGTAACTGCAGGATGGCAAAGAACTGGGTGTGCTGAGATTTGAAGGAACCTTAGCCAACTAGAGCAAGTAATCCCAGCTTGATGCTCAGATATGACCCAGACTGTACAGCAGAAGACCATGCAGGCAGAAATGCAATCAGTCCATAAAAGGTTATTTCCAGACATCCTGTTATATACGTACACACTGGTAATGTTTCCATTGCATTTTCAGTAGTTGTGAAAGAACAGAAACAAAATAATAATACAGAATAATATGCAATCATGATGGATGGCGGATATTAAGGATATTAATCACCAGTTTTGTTGGTACCACCTCACTTCACTCCCTTCATACTTCAATAAAGAACCAGCCAAGCATAAAATCCTGCATGGAAACTTACAGAATTAACACATTAGGCTGTGTAGAAGTGTGGCTAGCAACAATGATCCCCTTTCACTCCAGTTTTACAAGAGTCCATACATTTTCAGTCACTCTGTTAATTTTTATTTTACAGTTTCCATTTTACTCTGCAAGAACTGGCATCAAAGTGATTTGGTTATTAATAGGTTTGCATTATTTCTAATTTTATTACATAGAAATTAAAGTAAATTTTAACACATTATTTGAATTTCTTTGCATTTTACTTCTTTCTGGATTAAAAAAAAGCAGAAGAAATGAATGGTTAGTGGGGGGGGGGATCTAAGAAATTAAACAATATGAGCTAATATAGCCTTTCCTCCCACAGCTATTTTACATATGATTTGTCTTGTTCCACAGTTATGTAATGCAAAGTTCCCAAAGGACTCTAGCAAATGTCAAATGGTTCTGACAGAAGTTGCATTCTCAAAGCTACAATTCTGCAAAGCAACTTTGCAAAGGTGTATGCTAGTAGCACCATTAAACTATTAATTTAAAATTGTTGTCTGTCTTTTTGTTACTTTGCAGGACCATGACTACCTCAACAGCAGGAAAAGGGGGATGTCCAAGAGACTGACCAGGGACCTCCCACTTGTCAAGCTTCTTAACATTTCCATCACCATGTCCCCTTTCCTGGGGGTGGACACCACACAGTTCCACACCTCCCTTATTGATGGCACTGAGGCCTACTGGCTCAGTCTCCCTTCAGCCCCTCAGGGACAGCTGGTGAGGCATGAGAGGCACACACTATCATATTGTAAACCACTTAGTTGCGTCCACAGTAATCCACATTTGAACTTTGAACTGAGATTTATGTATTTTCATTTAGTTTGTTGTTGTGGGAGGCAGTATAAAGAACCCACCACATTTTTATTTCATGCTAAGTACAGTTTTCCCTGACAGTTAACTTTCCTCACGCTACTAAAACACTCTATTCGGTCAAACATGAAACCAGACAGAGATTTGGGGATATTTTCCTCCTGCATTGCAGACTCTCTGCATTAATCAGCTCCAGTTTGATCAAATTAAAAAAGCAATGCAATGCAAACGCAGTAGGACTAAACCAGGAAATCTATAATTGCAGCAGCAGTTGCACTGCGGTTTATAATTAGTCAATTATCCACAGAGAAAATAATAGCAGTGTAAAATAAACACCAATTAGAATGCAGTTGCCTCTGTCCCTCTACCCAGATCCCTGTGATGAGTCAGTGGCGAGGAAAGTTCTGTGTAAAGCTGAACATCACAAATCCAGGAGCAGTGAGCTGGTTCCTGGACAGGGTAGGAGCCCTTCAAACCCATTTAGGGATGGAGTACATCATGCTGGAAGGGGGCGAGGGGAATCTGTTTGAGGAGCAGGCACTGCGGCCACCGCAAGCTCTGGGTGGAGACAAGTACATCAGCCTGCTGGCTGACCTGGCCACCAGGATAGGAGATTCCACCATTATGACTGCAGGGACACGGTAATCTGTCAGCTAATGCACAATGACATTGCTTCCCGTAAGGCACATTTGTGTTTATTAGGACTTTTTCTGTGTCTCAGGTCCAGTTACAAGCCACTCTTTGTGAGGATGACCCCCCTGCAGTCTGATTGGAGCCCGATGGGTCTTAAGGCCTTCATTCCCAACCTGTTGCACCACACTTTGCTGGGATACAACTTCCTCATTCCTGATGCAGTAGGTAATACGAGAACCTATGGGTCCCTTTTTTATCACATAGTGATATTTTTGCCTTTTTGTGAGAACTGAAAAAAGCACTTGATTAGTGTTGCTTTGGACAAAGCTGGGAGCTGTCAGTAAAACATGGGCCTGATATAACTGCCGTGAAACATCTTAAATTGTTCATTAGATATGAGGTATGAGTTGTATCAAGATAGTTTTAGTACAATGTTATAGCCCACACTAGCTTGCAAAACACCAGTAATTAACATGAACCAGATCTAAAAGGATAAATTGATCTTTTTCCAAAATAGAGAAGCCAACGTACATCATATTGCATTGTCTTAAATCTGCAAATTAAAAAAGCCACACGAGTACCCACTGTTTAACTGTTTTTGTCTTTTCTCTGCCTCTGCACAGGTGGCTCTCTGTCTGGAGACCTGGTCACAGATGAGGAGTTGTTCATCCGCTGGCTGGAGATTGCAGCCTTTCTTCCTGTTATGAGCTTCCACACACCACCCTGGATCTTCGGGGAGGGCCAGGTATACTACCGGTCTGCCTCGTGTAGCCACCCGGCAGCAGCCTGCGTTTGGTGCCATTACAGCTGTGTCATCCACATTAGTGACAACCTAGCAGGTTCACATTCTACTCATGACTTGCTAACCAGATTTTCGCTTGTGAAGATTTACTGTGGAGAGATCAAGTGTAGTGAGGTGTGAATGCTGCCAATTAGATGTTCTAAAAGGGGGTGGGAGATTATCCTTCCTTCCCACATGCTGCTGTTGAAAAAGTGGTTCATTGGCCCAACAGCCAGCCCTCAATTCTGAGGGTCAAGCGCTGAGAAGTTCCCACCGATTCTTTTGCAGAGGAGCTAGAGGACTGCTGAGACCTGATCTATCAAAACTCAGATCTGACTCTCCCCTCAGCAGGAGGGGCAGGACTGAACCATGAACCTCTCCATGGGAAATGAGGAACACACTATTCACCATGCACAGCAGGAAAACAAAGCCTTAAGTCTCTGATGACAGGTATTGATGCTTTTGACAATGTGTTACCAGAGCTCAGGTTCCTGAACAAAAAACGCTTTATGCTCCTGCAGAGGAAGAAGGGTAATGCCCTCCCTAACCCCCTTCCCCTCCCGCCTTTCCTCATCTCATTCACCTGTGGTTACGAGTCCATCTGGTCTGAATTACAATCCCTATTCTAGATTTATGGCTCGCTCTCACTCTCAAGGGCCACTTCAGCAGGAATGATAATGAATTTGAGGACAAGTCTTGGAAAAATACTTTATTGTGGCAATTAAGATTTCCATGAGTAATTGACAAGTGTGACAGAGTGGGAGTGATCAAATGAATTTTTTTCCACTAGGAGGGAGCTAAAGCAGCAAAATATATTAGTTGTGACTTGTGTTGTGTGACAAAGATAAAAATAGGCCTTTTTGGACGGCGAGGCATTTGACAGCAGCAATGTTTTCCATTTTGGTCTCTTGCATGGTCTTCAGTTCATAAACCCAGATGAAGTGAGAGCGGGGAGATATTTTAGTGGAGATAGACTGTTGCATTGCCCATGATAAATGACTCTTTTATAGACATTTTTACTACAGTTTTAAATGTGGTGCACCTTTATTTCCAGAATGTGTGAGACTGCAGTCGGTCACAGACAGGTCACAGCAGCAAATACGTTGGAATCGAATAGCAGCAAAACCTCAAAGCCACACACATGCCTGGCTTCTCAATTAGGGAAAGATTCACTCAAACCAGTGGCTCATTCCTACAAATGGTCTCAATCCCAAGTCATAAAAATAAATTTTTTTATAGAGGCGGTCAAGTTTTGTTTTTGTCGTGAGACTCTGAAGAGGATGTGACCCTTCCAGAAATGCTGAAGTCGTTTGGGCAAAGGGAGACAGCACAAAGGCTTTGGCAGAGTTAAACCCACTAAGTCAACAATGAGTGACTGTTGAGTTGAGTCTGCGTGTAGAGATGGCACAAATGTCCTTAGCAGACCTCACTGTCAATATTTTTCTTGTACTGAAATCCTTGCGGTGGATGATTTAGTTTAGGAAAGGGCTGGTCACTGGTTTCAGTTACTCTGTTGATCCAGATTTCTTGAAAATAGATTCTTTGGATGAACGATGTGAAAAAGGCCTAAGTGGTTCTGAATGAAAATACTGCCCAAGAAAAAGGCAACGATGGATTTTAATTCGATTGTTATAATCCTAATTGTTTTCTTTTGTTTTTTCTTTTTCTTTTTACTGTAATCCACAATAATGTTCGTTCTCGTGTCTCAAATGGTAATCCATAGGTGCTAAACCTAACTCGGAACTACCTAACAAGGCACCAGAGGGATGTGGCACCGCTGATTGAAAAGTATGCAGAGGAGTGGCAGGTGACGGGAAACCCCATCTATCGCCCAATGTGGTGGCTCAATCCAACTGACTCCATGACCTTTACCATCAATGACCAGTTCCTCATTGGAGATGAGGTCAGTTAATGGAGTTCTGATGATGTGGGATCTAATGCACTTGGCATGTTTTAGCAACTTCAGCCGTATCCTGATGTCACGCATGTGCAATCTCCCTTATACGTATTTATTTTCAGGTCTTAGTGGCACCAGTGGTGGAGAAGGGGGCAGTGCAGAGGGATATATATTTACCTGACGGGGGCTTTCAATGGCAGGACAGTCAGAACGCACGGGTGTTTGACGGGGGGACGTTCTTGCACGACTACCCTGTCCCCCTGACGGAGGTGGCTGTTTTCTTACGGAGAAGCTGACTCGGATGACTGTCCCACAGAGTCACGTGATTTATCCTGTTACTGTTTTGAATCAAATTCTTTTTTTAGGTACTTGTGCTGTTCTTAACTTGCACTTTTCTACTAAAGACCATTGACCCTGCCTCAAGTGCTGCCTTGAGACGATTTGTAGAAATATATACATACATGTATATACATTTTTTTTTTTTTATACTTGCACTTTATGGTTCAAAATATTTTTTTCCTTTATGTTATTTGTCTTCTTTTCATTTGTTTTTTTTTATGCTGAATGGTTTTACCTCTTAGTGATTTGTTTCTGGACTTTTTCATCCACTCTGCTGCTTTTTTTGTTTGTTTGTTTGTTTTCTTTTTTTTAATGGTTCTGGAGAAGTATGTGTGTTTACATACTGCATTTCTACAGTCTTTAAATTTGTAGCTGCTGTTGGCTCTCTTCATAAGGAGGAACAAAGCAAGCTCCTTGTTTGCTTAAAAGTATCTGAATTTCTCAAGAAGACCAAATGAAGATGCAGAAAGACAAGGAAGGCGGTTAAAAGGGCCTTTTGAGAGAAACACTTACTGGCGGGAAATTAACACAGGAAGCTACATACAAGCACCATGGTACCATATGTCTTGCTCACTCTATGGAAAGGCTCTTACTTGAACTCATCAGGCCAAAGGGCCGATGTTTTATGAAAGATGAATGTACCTCAAGTAACGTATATGAATTGCTTTACAAAGTCATTAGACACAACAGCCTATCACCCCATAGTTCATATTCTTAGAATAGTTAAGTCATAGACATCCATGAATGTCCCTTTGTACTGTATGCTGATGAACTTGAGGCCAAGCCACTTTCATCGTAACTTTGCATATATTTAAATTTTAGATTAGAGTTTAACCTGCTGTATCAAGCGCTTTTAAGTGAGTGCCTCTTTCTTTACTGACTGTTGATGTGTTCTTACATGTGAGCCGAATTAAGTTGTAAAGACAACCTTGCTGATGGCACCACATGGGTGAAAAGGAGATTTTGTATAAATACATGTAATCAGACCCTTTTTATCTGATAATCTGACTGTGATATCACTCCCATTCATGAGTATGAATCCACCAGCAGCAGCTGTGAGGCTCAGTGAAAGACTTTGGACCAGGTATAAAGATAGTTTGGTCCAAAAGATGCAAAATCTGACTTCCAATTGTGCTAAAAATCACTCTTTTGGAGATTTCTCATTTGTCTATTCTGTACAAAAACCGAAATGGAAAAACAAAAAGTTGTATTTTTGTTATTTCTTAAGCCTATTTTACTGAAACCGGTAAATTTATTTTCCAATTTCTATGCAAACGTTGAGTGTCTTCAGTTTATAATTACTTGATAGGGACATATGATCGATGTGTCATATGATGGTACTTTTCTACCTACTACTACTCTCACCATAAAAATAAAGTACAAAACTTATATTTCTCCAAATGTTGAGCCACATCAAATAAATACAATGCTCTCAGTTGTAAGCATACCATGTTTGCATATGAGAAATTGGCTTTTTGGAGAGAAACAAAGTATTTGTGAAGGATTCACCTGAAATTGCTGGAATTGTTGAAAGCACAGATGTGCAGAGGCCCACCTGACATAAACCTTCGTGAGTAATTCAGCTTCTCTCCTCATGTGTACCATTACATAGCCTACTCTCTGGACTATCTTTACACTTCTATCACTTTCTTAAGTTTAGTTGTTTACTTGTAAAAGCTGTTTGAACCCAGACTTAATGCTCTAAGCAAATGAAATGTAAATGAGACTGATTCTATTTTTTGATTATGTTTAAAATCAGTCCAAGAAGAGACGTAATCTTTATACCCTGAAGCTCGGCTCTTTATAGTCAACTGTCAGTGTTGCTTTTTTTTTTTTTAAATCAATTTGTTCCATAAAGGAAAATCTTAAATGGCAAACAGTGAGGATACAAACTCTGGAAACTTAACATTTATCTCAACTAAATTGATTGTGTAACTTTGATCTAAAAAGTTGACTGTATCAGCTCAAACACTCAGGTCTAATGAAGTTTCCTATCAGATCACCGGATGTCTTAGTGCAACGCAGTATGTTGTGAACACATTAACGTCTTAATGTCTCCTGGGGCAGAATGTACAATGGACACACTGTGATTTCCCATAGCCCTTCATGTGCGGAGCTTTTCTTTTTCCCATTATATAATGCTGTTATGGAATGCTTTGGTAGGTTAATGTAGGAGTTGCAGGAAAAGCTTTGTTGTGTTATTCCTTCCCTCTACAGACTGAGTGAGCCATGTGCCTTAATATGCCACAAATCTGGACGACACAGGTGTCTAGATTATTGCAGTATCAGCAATGACCGTAATACAATGACTGTGCCATTACAAGTGTTTTTCTCTCTTCTGTAAATCAGATAACATAGAATGACAAAGTTGCAATAAAGTTTACATTTTCTTACTTAACTCATCAAGTTTGCATTTACTTCATGACATACTGGAGGCCACATTCAAGTGGAGCTGCCAGATTTTAATTATTATTACTTCAGAATTTTTAGTTCAAATCCAATCCTGAAGTTTGCACATTTTTTTTCTGTCTTGATGCTGGTTTGTGTTTGACTGTGCAGGCAGTGGCAATCTGCAGTTGCACCGATCAGGCGCAACATTATGACTACTAACAGGTGAAGTTAATAACACTGATTGTCTCTTCATCATGGCACCTGTTAGGGATATATTAGGAAGCAAGTGAACAATTTGTCCTCAAAGAAGAAGCAGGAAGACTTGTCCAACTTGTGATGTAAAATTGCAGTGCTTCTGGGGTGTTCCTGGTCTGTAGTGATTAGTATCTATGAAAAGTGGTCCAAGGAAGCAACAGCAGTGAACTAGTGACAGGTAAGTGGACATGGAGCCCATACTGACCCCTGTCCACTGCCGAAAACACCTACAATGTGAGCATCAACTGGACCCAAAGCAATGGAATAAGGGGGTGTGGACTAACAAATCACATTATGAAATGCTTTGGTAGGGTTCATGTAGGAGTTGCATCACATGATCAGCCAGTTATGGGTGCATTGCATACCTGGGCGATACACGGCACCAGGATGCACTATGGAAACTGTGGCAGTGTGATACTCTTCTAGAAAACCTTGCGTCATGGCATCTATGTGGATGTTACTTTGACACGTTCCACCTACCTCAGCATCGTTGCAGACTTTGATTACAACCTTTCATGGAAACGATATTGCATTCTTCTTTCAGCAGGATAATGCACCCTGACACAAAGCAAAAATGGTTCAAGAATGGTTTGAAGATCACAACAATGACTTTGTGACCCAGATTTCCTATAGTTCAACCCAATGGCTGGACAAACAAGTCCAATCTATGGAGGCCCCAAATCGCAACTTACAGGGCTTAAAGGTGCAAGATACAAGATACCACGCACATCAACTCCAAGGGTCAAGTGGACACCATGCCTCAATAGGTCAGGGCTGTTTTGAAACAAAAGATAAAACAACATCATTTTAGGATAGTGGTCAATAGATTGTTTTTTGTTTGTTTACATGCCAGGGATACTGGGGCATGCTTCAAAACCACAATTAAACATAACAATAATAAATATGTAAAATGAACACATTTTTAATTTCAGAATTCAAATGTATTATTTTTAACAAATATCCTTGTCATCTTGCACACATGTAATCTTATGCTAAGCCCTGATATTAACCCTTTACCCTCTTTCTTCTCCCCATGCCAGCAGGTCTATGTCTATATCTGTGAGCAGATACTGACAAATAACATCTGCGCTAATTCCACGTAAACCTAATAAAAGTTATTTATAACCTTGGCGAGTAGGCGGTGGAAGAGATTCTCAGGGGACTCACATTCAGCCCAGCCTCCGCTGAGCTCCGTTTCCTTACCTTCCTCTCTTGCTGCCACTTGGCTGAGCTCCACCTTGGGGCCCCAGTCCCGGCTCCTTTAGTGCAGTTAGACAGGTGCAGCTGAATGGAGACATTCAGAGTCCCTCCAAGCCGGCCACCGAACTCACCATCTCCGTTTACACCCGCACTTTAAACACTCAGATTCATGTGGCACTTTTTAAAGTCTGGGTGCAGTTCTCAGCCAGATTAAAATTCACAAGACGTTTTAGTATGGCTCCATGGTTTGTGAGGTGATGAAGATGCAGTGTTAGAGACTTGAGAAGACTCTCCTCCAAGGGACAGCAGAGGTTACAGAGTTAATTTCTTTGCTAAACCTTAAAGGAACTTTAATATAAAGTTCCTTATTTTCAGTTACTAGACAGTTGTTTCAAGAATTCAAGTTGTGTGTACAATAAATCAATTTCATATATGTTCAATATTGATCCGTCATTCTAAACAGTGGATTTCCCACCGTCAGTTCCAGTTTAATGCTAATTCACAGAACAATAGTACAGATCCTGCCAGAAATCCTGTGGTCAAAGACATCCACCCTTAAACTAACATTTAGCAGGAGGTCCAATTATTATATTTTTCCTTGGTCAGTGAATCAACATTTAACATTCAACCCAATTAGTTTGGGGCATAACCAAGCCTTATGTAAGTTGTTGAGCAGTGCAGGAAAAACAAATTGTCCTGCCAAAAACCCAAATCATGAATGACACGAATGATCTACATACGGTAGCAGCAATTAGAACAATGTTATTCTCTACTGTTAACAACTGCCAGTGATTACCGCCAGACAAAATGGAATCATCTCTACCCCTGCATGCATAAATAGCTTATAAAACAGGATAGGCAACGCTGGCTCCCCTCTTTTCTTTGAGGGTGTTTTGGCGCAAGTGGCACATGGTGACAAGCAGAGGCCACAGATCTTTCTCAAAGTCTACTTTTAGAAAGTGCAAGTCAAGGTTTTAGGTGTCAGTGTCTGTTCCCGAGTGAATGGCTTTTCCATCTTGCCAATTAGGTAAGCCAGCGGTTAAAGCTTCATGGTTTTGTAATTGATTGAGTGAGGGTCTTGTATTTTGAGCAGAGAAGAAAGTCCTTCTTTCATTTGTTAGAATACTAATCAGATGTTCCTTTATGCACAGGAAGTCTGCACAGACTTTATGCTTTTAAAAAACACTTTTGAAAAAGACAAAGAAGTGGCTTTGAAAGCGAAATCTTTTTTTTTTTTAAGGCAGGTGCACAGAGAAAGAAAACCGTCATGTGTAATGCCTTCTTGCCTGCCCCTCTTTGGAAATCTGTCACCATGCAATGCCTTTAACTGTCTTCAATTTAATTTAGGTTAATTGTTGAATGCACCCTGAACAGCCTTAGTGGAGGGACTTATTAATACCCTCAGAGACGGAACTGATTCCTGGGTGCCATCCACTTGAGCTCAACCACCTGTCCAGATGGCAGGCTAATGCCATCACCCAGCTTCCTTTTTATTAAGTAAACACTAAGCTAAGGAAGGAAAGATCTCATTTTCACACCAGACCAGTTTCAAGAGGTTTACAAATTGTCAGAACTAAGAAAAGCTGATGAACATAGCTATGACCTTTAGATGCAGATGGGGGTGAGACGGTTGCAGTTAAAGTAAAATGCAAACAAGGGATAAACAATCGTCATGGTGCAAAGTACATGACCTTTGGGCTTAGGGGGATTTTGAAATAGGTTACAAATATATCACTTTAGGAACACATACACTTTTATGACTTTATTTATCCATGGTCGCTGGAGGATAAAACACAATAACTTTTGGAAATCCCTGAATATGATAACTATTTTTTAATTAGTAGTAGTAGCTTTGATGCACTGCTCTTTCTGTGACCGGTTTCCTCGTTCCAGCAACTTCCAGGAACCGACCTCACCAACCAGCTGAGGAATACACATTTTTCCTGCACTACTAGTGGTGTATGATGTCCAGTATAGAAGACAAGTAAGTAAAACCTTTATGAATGTGTACAGGGTTTACCTCAAAGTACTGCTATGTTTTAGTGCTGTCTAATGGGAGAATTAAAACATTAGCGCTGTTACAGTAATAACAGTAAATATTGATACACTGTATCAAATATGCTCAGAATTTTAATATAGAAATTTAAAAATATAGAAAGTATTTTTCCCACCTGAGTGGGGGAAAAAAAAAAATACTTGCTAAAAATTGGCCTACATTTGAATGTGCTTTTCAATTCGATTTACTGTGATCATGCAGTAAACATTCTTTAGATAAGATGCTTTGTGCCACACTAAGCCTCTAGATTCATTAGTTTCATTAATAAGTAGTACTGGAACAGGTATACTGAATAAAGTGACCCGTGACCGTATGTAGCTGAGTAAATTACACACAACTTCAGAGAGCAACCAACAATAGCACTCACACTACAAAAAGACTAAATACTGAAATAAAAGCTAAACTAAAATGAGCAAATCTACTCCAAAAACTCCTTAAAGCTAAATTATGCTGAGGAATAAATACACAAAGATTATTAGTCTTTATTTTACTTGATTCTAAAAACTGATGCCATGTCTTTGGCCATAAATCGAACAATTCCAATGACTGTTTCGCAGCCTCCACAGTGGCTGTGTGGTGAGTAAAATGCTTTTCTTTGGAGAGATATGTATTAAGCGTAATAAGCAAAAAGGGACACCTCAGAGGTGATGCAGCCATCTGACATTTACTTTATTGTTCAAACATAATTTGGTATATCAGCTGCTTGTCTTTTAACAATTCTTTAAATTAAAGGCAAACATATACAGCTTCATCTTCAAAAACATGCAGCAGTGTAAACATGAGGTCTAGATAAAACTAGTCTGGGATAACAAAACTGTCATGACAAAAGAAAAGGAAGCATTTTGTCCATGTTTTTTCTTAAACCAGCAAAACCTTAACTTAGGGGTCATCATTTGTGACGATCCGCTGTCAAATAACCAAGATGTGTTAAAATACAGAAGCTAAAACCTGAAAAAATAAATATGATGGACTGACAACATATACATTATTTAAAAAATGCATTCCTATACATGACTAGAAACATGCATTTCTTAAAAAATAGCTGAAGAGAAGAAATGATATCCAACTTTACTGATAAGACCAAAAAACCGACCATGTGATTTTCTTGACTTAAAAACAACAGCTGCAACACTGCTTTGATATAACCAACAATCCGATTGCTCATAAAAGTTTACAGAATTTTTTTTGAGGTGACAAAAGGCTGTACGGGTAGTCTGGAGTTCCTAGGTTTGAACGATAGGGTCAGAGATGGAGTGCGCAACAGAGCTAAAGTACAGTTAATTGGCGATTTCCCCCCCTCAACCCCTCACAAAAGAAGTAAAGTCACTGTTGACCTCACGCTGTCAGATTCAATCCAGACGCACACCTCCCTGTCTTACGAACTCTCACTTCAACAGCAAACTTCACGCTATGCTATCTACCATCTCACTGGAATCACATTGGCATTGTACTGCATTTCAACGTCTAGTGTTGCACATTTACATGTTAGCAAAAGCACTCGTTTTCAGTGTTGTAGCCAGCACCCTAGGACACTAGGCCAAGTTAGCAAAACCTGAGTATGAAAACAACGAACAAGAAAAAATCATGTGCCTTTGTCGCCACTTAATAAGAGTCATAGACGCCAAACCTGAACAAAAACACTGGCTGTGCACTTGGAATAAGAAAAGACAGTAGCAACGTGTTGATATTCAACATTACAGTGATGTAAGGCTCGCTACTCTGATCCAAGCTGAATGTTTATAACTTTTGCAATCACAGACACCTTACTTTACTCCTGTCTGTGTGAAATTACTGGGTATAGCTGCTAAACGTTCAGAATCATCCTCTCTTTAAACCTCACTTTATGAAATAATGGAGAGCACACACAGCATGCAAATTTAATGAAATTCAACATCAAGTTTGCTGCTTTGGTCAGTGCTTCAGGAGCTGCAACTGCAAGACATTAAAGAAACTTAAGGACAAAGCTAACGCATTGGATGGGAACAGAAATAAAGATATTGCACCATCATGCAACTTAAAATGCAATTCAAGTATTTGATGATGCCACTGAACAAGCCTTTAGCTGAAATATGTTAATGCAGATTTGATCTCAGACGCCCTTTCTGCCCTTTTTACATTAGTGGGTCAGTAAGGCACCGGTATGTACAGTCTTGTGAAAAAAAACCAAAACCAACTTTGATCTGTGCATTACCTGTACCCAACACCACCGGTTACTCGCTACGCCTAAATATACAGCTTACATAAGTGCCTTGCAAACGTATTAACGATAATGCTTCCTTTCAATCATCCTTATTTTTGTAACATCAATTAACATAAATATAACCTCTAAACCAACAAGTGACTCTATACAACCTTTTTTTGAATATATGTTACTCATAGCCTTCCACCAGCAAAGACAGCCATCACTTGGAAGCTTTGTTGTTGAGCTCAAAGAGACCCAGGATGTCCAGCATGGCCTGTCTGATGTTGGTCCCAAAACGATGCGAGTCCTAAAAAAACAAAAGAAGAAAGAAATGCAGAAGATTCCAGTAAGCTTTTTCATTTAAAATGGCCATTAAAGAAGAAAAAAAAATGGAAAATTAGTGAACTTACAGTTTCTGGGCTTGAGTGTTTGCTGGAGATGTGGAAGTTGATGTGGTTCTCACCAAGAATGATGTAGGAGATGCCATAACCATCATCAGCCACCTTGTGGGCAAAGAAAGCGAGAGAGTAGACTCTGAGCTTATCCCATACACAGTAATACATTTTTATTGCTTTAATATTTCAACTTTTTTTCTAATTTAAGGATTATACAACCTTATGTGTTTTGTTGCAGGAAAACTAACACAAACAGCTGTTAAAGACACTGTGAAAGCTGATGGACAACTTACTGGACCAAAACCACCTCCAGAGGACACATATTCTGGGTGTCTGACCAGATCGAACAGCTCAACCTGCTGCAGAGGAGTCTGGCTGGTGGACAGCTTCCATGGCTCAGACAGGACCTAAATGTAAAGATTTATGAAATCCACAGATTAAGACACATTATTGTATTGGTCGTTCGCTCGTAACTTTTTTCTATGTATGAAAAAGTTTATAAGAGCAATTATGGGCATTATTCGAGTACCTGTAACACACAAAACTTGTGAAAAGAAGCTCATACCTCCTTCAGGAAGGGTGAATCCTCTCCGAGGTATTTGGAAACCACATAGAGGCAGAAAAGGTGGCGATCGATGCCCTGTCCTGTCATTGCCAAACGGTACAAGCTTTGGTGTTTTTCTGCCGCCAGCTTGAGCAACCTGAGACGCTCTTCTCTCTGTAGAAAGAAATACGAAAGGAATAGAAGTGAAATATGACAAATAGTTTAATAACACAATAACAATAATAAAGTGAAAAAACAATAAGTAAAAAAAATCGGTAGCACATAAATGAAAGGAGGGGACTTACTGTCTCATCTCCGACCATGGCACGAACAAAGGCACAAGTCTCCACGGTGCAGGAGCGCACCGTTTCTGTTCGACCTTCCCTGAACATACGAGTCATGGAGGCTTCATAAGTCAGGCAAAACTTCCCTTTGTCCTGTTGAGAGAGTAGAATTACATTTAATTAAATCACGATTAAAAAGAGAAAACATTTTATGTAAATATATTTTTTTATGCATTAACAGTAGAAATGATTACAAAGGCCTGTGGCTTTTAGGAGGTTTATGTATTATTATTAGCTATTAATTAAAATGGTGTGACAAATTAAGAAACATACCACAACTAACGTGCAACACCAATGTTTTGTGTCATATTATTAATTAAAGTGCAACATGAATAATTAAAAATAAAAGTTTTAATTCGCTATTAAATCCACTAAACACTGCTTGACTGCCTACAAATCTATGCTGGCCAGCTAGTTGTGACTGCCCTCTGCTGGAACTTAATTTAATTGCATGCGGCTGGAAAGCGCTGGCTTCTGAGAAGTTACATCTACACTTTTAAATATGAGATTGATTTTATAATATATATATATATAAAAAAACTTATTTCAGATAAGGATATGAACAGGAAAAAAAAATGGTAGGATGCGGGAACTTACTCTGTAATGGGCCAGCTGCAGGGCAATCTGGATGAAGGCATCAGGACTGGTGCGGCATTTCTTAATCAGCCCCTTTCCAAAGTCAGTGAAGGGGATAATGTGACAGTCCACGTCATCTGCCAGAGCTTTGGCTACTGTCAAAGAACTCTCGATGGCCTCCTGGCACTAGAGGAATAAATATCTATTTATATATATGCATTTTATGAAGAAACGTCAAGATGATTAAATTATTAGATTAGTTTTAGAAGCGATTTAAATCCAAAAAATAACATCCAATAAACAAACATCTATATAGTTAATTACATCCACTCTGGTGTACTTAGCTTATGCTTCCACAAGAGGGAATCCAAGTTCTGCTAATATAAAATTATGGTGTAAAGTAAAAGATTTTCTACCTCAGCAGGGATGGTCCACTGCAGCCTTTGAGGGCCGGGCAGGTTAGGATGGGGCTTCCCAACACAGTGACCATCTTCAGTGTATCCCAGCTTTGGATCCATGGAAAGTACATGCTGCAAGAGAGTCAACACTTTAACTCATCTCACTCAAAAGTTTCTGCTGTTTTTCTTGCAATGTCTTCTTGCAATTTTGCTTCTGTACACCACCACGTACACTAATTTTAAATTAAAAATCCTTTTTAACACTTGGATTAAAAAAAAAAAAAATCAGTAAATAACTGAATGAGTTACTGAGTCACTTAAGATGCTGTGTTAGGCATTTACTGCAGCAGTAACCTTCAGATGCGGCTTGCATGCTTAAAAGCACGCTCTATTAAGTTGAGATCTACGGCCTGAGATCTACGGTAGTTCACTTCTTGCAGGGTATATTGCCATGGTAACTTATGCTGTGAACTGTTCCAGACCAGCAGGTATGAAATCACCACCTACTGAACAATTTTCTCCAGAAAATAGCGTCACCATTCCTAGAAGTCTCTTGGACAGTGCGGGGAGTGTAGGAGGGTCTAAAGTGTTTCAGTAGTGTCTAAAGTCTGTTTCCCTGATGAGCATCAGTAATAAATTCAGAAGCAGCTTTGTTGGCCACAGTTTTGCAATAGTAATTTGTTTTTCTATAACATATGATCCTAAAAAGGGACATATCAAATTTGCATGTAAACTAAGCCTATGTTTGAATTTTGTTTTCATATTCAAACTTTACTGCCAAACGTCACTGCAGTCTGCAGAGACTCCGTCATCTGGAAGCACTTATTCTTTTATTCACAGCATGTTTAAGTGTGATATAGATTCTCTGCTGGGGATATATATTATATATATGCAGCTTGTGAAGTCTTAATAAAACTTCTGAACAAAGCACAAACTGTGCGTCACATTGTCACAGGAATGTCCATGCATTAATCTGTTGATTTAGAAAATGTTCTTCTGCTTCATTCTAATCTGCTGCCAAGTCTCTTTTACACTACTGGAATTGCAGCTATTGTAGTAAGTTTGTAGGTGACACTCATAGGGATCATTTTCTGTAGAAGAATAATCATATGATGACTCTTAGATTGGTTAGATGCTGCCAGCAGCACCACAAGCTGATAACCAGCTTCATGTGAATGCTTATCCTGATTGCCAAGGCTTAGAGTAAGTGAATCCAGATAACAGAAAGGTATCCTGGGCATGCTGAATTCAGCAGTCAGGTAACCCTGTTCCACTGGCTGCCATACATGTCCATCATAACCTGTTTCTCTCTTTCTCCATACTTCCCATTCTTCCCATCATTCTGGTACAAGTTAAGCTCGGTTTCATCTGTCTACATTTTTTTTCCAGAAATGTGCAGGTCCTTTAGATGTTTTATGACGTACAAGTATAACTTGACCTTGTTCTTAAGTATAACAAGTGCACTTTTTGCAAATCCTCTGCATTTACCTTCATGAAGGCATCTTTAGATGGTAGATTTTAACAATTTTAACAATAACACGTCTACCTCCTGACTTGGCTGTACTGGTTGTCTTTAGTAGTCGTCCAGGTGTTTTGGTGTTGCTCACCAGTAAATTACTCATTTACTAAGACATGAATGCATCAGACTGTTGGTTTGGTTACTTTTAAAGTTTTTGCTCTGATTCTTTTGATCTGTAGTGGTGCAGAGTTAAAATGACAAAACTTGTGCCTAAATATTTACGGCTTTAACTATATAATATTTCTTGTGATATTACGAGATACCGTATTTACTTTTTTCCACAAAACCAGTGACTTACCTCCCACAGATGGCCAACAATCGGAGCATCTGCCCAGGAATGCTCTGCATTCAGTCCCATCGTACCATTCTTGTAAACTATCACATTAAAGGACTTATCAAACCACCTGAAGGGTTACAAAATATTATTAGGTTAATTTGCAAACAGGTTAATGCCACAAACCTACTGAAAATTGGCCATAAAATCTATAAAGTTTATCTCCACCTGTCGTAGCATTTTCCATGGAGCAGGGACTTGGCATAAATGTCCAGAGACTTGACTGGGTTTTTTGCATCGTAGCGCTGCTCTGTATCATCGAGGGTGAGGAAGAAGGCTGCCTTTTCTACAGCATCCAGAGACTGCTTGTTCTTTCCACGGCTGAAGAACATCTCACGGGCCTTTGCCCACGGTGTCCTAACAAGGTAAAAACAAAAAATATGTTCAAAAAGTAAAGCATAGACATAACTGCATGAGTGTAAAATATGTTCTTTTAATCTTTCTAACAGAAAGCATATAAAAGCTGGAGCTAAGTGTCATTTTACATAAATACGCGTACATTTTTCTTTGTCAGTATGAGAAAACTGTGAGCCGTCAATACCACACTCTTTATTACTCCGTAAAAATGTATTTTACTAAGCTTTTAGAAAATGCTTGTGAAATCGCTTTTAATTAAATTGCTTTTTAATTACAGCTGCACTTCAAACAAAACAAGTTAGTGGTTAATCTTGTTGCCATGCTTGAAATATGATACATGCCCAGGCCCATATTATTAGCCTATTTTAACATGACTTTGATGTCTCTTTGATTTCAGGTTTATTTTCTTTATTTCAAATAGCAATTTGCAATCACATTTTTAATTTCTTAAAATATATCTTTCAAAATAAAGTTTAAGTTCTACCAGGAGTTTTTGAAGAATACCAAACTCACTGATTCAGCCTATGACCACTGTAAATGTCCACGCATTGCCTACATTGCTGTACTTCCTGTCATGCTACAGATTAAAAAGTAAAATTGTGTGGCCTCATCAATCCTGGCTCCAGCTTATTCTGCAATGATACCCACCTATCCCCTGCAGTGAGTGCTGCTAGTCTCTCCTCTCCTGGCAAGGGCTCCGACTTGTCTGCCAAGATCCTCTCCATCTGCTGCTCGATCTCCCGTGGCAACAGCAGCCGGCCATCATAAAACATCCACACCTTGAAGTAACGTCCCTTATGGTACACAACTATGTGTTTGCTCTCATTCACGTGCTGAAGGGTGTCTAGTGGAGAAAGAACAATGACAGGAAGAGAGAAAACAGGAAAACAAGAAAGACAGATGAAGAAAATCTGTGGTTGTGGGGGAGAAGGGTATATTTATATTTGTACATGTGTTGTGTTTTTTCTTTTTAAATAAAAGAACTTGCATACCACACATCATGTGGGTGACTTGTGTGTATAATCAGAAATGCATGTTGTTTAATGCCAACATCTTTGTGAAAAAGGAGAAATAACTATAGAAATATCAAATATCAAGTGGATGTTGCATTATTTTATTTCTGGTAGCAATACAGATGTTAGTGAACAGTAATTTGCCCCAGAAGTAAAAAGATGTGATATCCAGTTTTCTTTTAAAAGAAAAACATAATTCATTTACACAATACAAAAACTAAGGCGGGTTGAAATGAGGAGTGCAGCAAGTGGGATGAAAAAGGGAAGGACTGGGAACAAGAATGTAGTTGGGAACACAATGCTTGTTTGAACAACAATGTGAACAAATGTGGGAAGCCAGTTTCAAAGCTTTACTTGCATAATCTCATTGCTACTGTGTTATTTTACTACAAATTTGGAGCTTGAGCACTCAAACAAGCAATGTACTTGGTACTGGTAGGATAAAGGGAAACAAATACTTACACCAAGAACAAGCCAAATAATAATATTTAGCCTACTGTAGTTTCTTATAGTAAGGACCTCCATCAGTATGAGTATTCTGGGCCCAGTATACCACAGGGCTGAATTGGAAAGCCGTTCTAATCACTGCAGCAACTCAGATCTTTCTGCTTACAAAGACACTGAATACAACTTATTTTATTAAATTTATTTTTAAAAGCACACTACATTTTTCTATTTTTTAAATGCCTTCAGTCTAAAAAGGTAGCGTTAAATACCTTCTGCTGGGTCCCATGTGGCTGCTAAGCAACACAATTTATTATTATTGTACATTTATTATTGTCTTGGCCTCGAGTCTTTCAGGTTTGAGTTTTTAAACTTAACTGCTCGTAATCTTGATTAGAGGATTTTTACCTCTTCTAAGAAGCTTATATTTTTTGTAGTAGTTGCGTGCACGTCATTGTGCCTGTAAACACGGCACCTCAAAAAGTTTGGAATGAATCAAAGTAAACACTTGCTGATTTTCACTGCTTTACTTTACTTCTTAAATTACGTTTAAAAAGAATAATTTTATGTATTACAGAAATTCAATCTACAAGGCCAGAACAATGTAATCTGATCCATTTTTTTATAAAGTTTCCAATTAAGTCATTTTAAAAACAGGTAAAGTCATGTACTTTAAAACAAATGAATACATCCCACTGTTTTTGACAGCATTGTTTTAGTTAATTGCAGTTTGCAGGATTTTTTATTAATGTATAGCTCTCTTTGGGTCCTGACACAGCAAAAAAAAACAGTTATTTTCATATTTATTTTCTAACTGCACTGTCATGAATTTTAACATTTAACATGCAAACTAAGAGTAGACTCTGAGATGTAGCTCTTGTGTCTTTTTGCACTTTCTATGACCATTGCACGTTCTTATCTTGGGGTTAATTTGCTGAGGCATCCCTTCTTGGGAAGACTGTGAGACTGTGTTAACACACAGCAGAATATTCCAGACCAGCAAGCAGAAAGAAAACAACAAGTTCTAAATTTATACAGGTGATCACACTTGTTAATGACAAATTAATCACATTTGATTAACTGCACCTGTCTACTACTAACTCCTTTAATTCCTATGGCAGCAGTAACAGTGTACTTAATGTTTTCCAGGACTGTGAAAACATTATTCTTATAATTCTTTCGTAAACTGTGTATTATAGTAAATACATATTCTGCATATTTTATTTGCATGAAAAATATACTTCTTTTATTTATTTATCTAAGACTGTTTGTCTTCTAAAACTTATGAACTATATTTCAGTGACATGCAAATTAGTCCTAGAATGTGCACACAGCAGCACACATGCATTATCAATTCATAGAGGTCAGACTTCCAACTCAAACTGATGGACAAATGTCCTGAGGAAAAGTACAGTTGGAGTAGAGGAGGCGCCAGCTAAAGACTCTACCTGTTTCTACACCTGGGACACGAGTCGTGTTGAACATATGCTCGTATTGGGCTGAGCACATGGGAATAGTGTGTAGGAGCATGAGCTGAAAAGCAAAAGGGGAGAGTCAAACACAAAGAGATGACAAACTAATTTACTAAAATCCCAGAGAGAGCCGCAGCAGACACACACCTACATGACCAGGAGACTGGGAGTGATGAGGATTGGTTTGATAAGCAAGGTTTCCAGGGAAAGAGACATGAGCGGAGTCCAGAAACCAGTGGCTTACTATCTCAAATACACCAGCAAAGCCCTGATGCAACAGTATTTTTTAAGAGAAATTTGAAAGCTTTTAGAATATTGTGACATAATGTATCACCTAAACAAATGTGAACATTCCTATGTATTAAAGCCAATAACAGCACAGGGCTGTGCTGATGAGAACGAGTATAGTAATCAGGGTTTCCAAAGGCTATTGCAATGAACATGACCAGGGTCACAGGGGAGAGGGGGGAGAGGGCACGATGGAGACGTGCCCTCCTCTTACCTGTCTCCACACCGGGGATGCGGGAGGTGTTAAACATTCTCTCCCACTGAGCTGAACACAGAGGAACCTTGTTCGCCAGCAAGTATATCTAACGCAGCGTCCGGCACAAAACAGTAAAACAGAGACAATCGAGTGTGAGTCTGTAACAGAGCTAGCTCATGCAATGGTCTTTGCATAAATGCATACAGTTGGATTTGGTGAAAGGTAAGTGGGCATTTTCACAACATATTTTGCTATTGTGCAAGTGTAAGAATTTGCACTTAGGCATCATGCAGCTTGGTGAAGGCAAGGGGCTGACGGGGATGCAGGAATAAATGGCACTGGGGTGGGTTAGTTTCTTTACTAAGCTTTTAGAAAATGCCTGTGATATTGCATTGTTGGTAATTACAACTGCACTTCAAACAAGCAAGCAGAAAGCACAGTGCATGGTTAGTTACGGTGAGCTGAGGGTGACAGAGTATAAATATAATAATTCGTGAGACTGTGGATAACAAACTTACATCAAAGCACACAAGAAATGGTCGTTAAAAGATAAGCAGCTTTTCATTGTAAACTTAAAAGGAAAACACACTGAGATAATACCTATTAATCAGTAAAGTATGAGTTAAATATTTACATGGAGCCAGTGTGAATGAGTAGGAAATTTATATTACAACTATGTACGCTTCACATAGTTCAACAAATCATTAAATGTCAAACAGAGGAGCTCTGTACTCACAGGTTTGATCTGAGCTCTGTCCAGTTTTCTCCTGTACAGCATGATAGAATGAATGGCGTTACCTGCCCTGGCAGCCTGGACGGAGGTCGGGAACACGTACAGGAAATCCTGGAGAAACAGAGATGATCAATAAGAAGTTCTCACATCTTCCTACAGCTTGTGAGGCAACAGAAACATAATAACTACCACTTAAGCTGCACATTTAACCTGTGCATTAAAAAAAGTCAGATTGTTGCTTTGTTTTAACTGAATCTTTGTTCATCGTTGGTAAACACAAATGTGTGACCAGTTTTGAAGGTGCACTCAATGTGGAGTGAGGTGTGTACCGTAGTGCAGTGAATCCTGTGCTAAATTCTTGGCATTGTTATTGTTGTAGTTCCACCGATAGATCACACTAAGCAAGTTGCCAACGTCTTATCTAAAGCTGTGCACTTGTACTTTTGATAGCTGATTAATTTATTGAGTAATATGTTGTTCTAAATATTACAACAATACCATAAACATTTGCAGCTCTGTTTTGTTTTAACCTGTTGTAGCACCATTAGTCTTTCAAATATGTAAGCCTAAAGACTGAGATGGTTCATCTGGGAACAGGGACAGTATAGAAACTCCTTCCTTCTTGCTCTCTTACTCACAAGAGAATAATCTACACATCTGACAATTTTTTTTCACTAGATGCCTTTCGTTTCCAACACTTTCAGCAATTTGCGCTTCGACTTGTCTCAAACCACAGACTTTTCGAGATGTTAGCCGAATGTGTTATCCACTAAACTATACATCTGGCAGCACGTGTGGTTTTAATTTTTGGACACACTGGAGTTGTGACTTAATTAAGAGGATGAGTTGTTTACTATGTCAGATGATGAGAAAATGTGTCTTTTATGTCAATTTACACTTTGCTTATTCATACTGTATTGTCTTAAAAAAGAAAATCCAAAGAAAATGATCTTAGGTGTGATCTAGATTGTACAACTCAGTCTGCAAATTGGTCTTTGAACTTGAAGTCTGCAGCTAGCTTAAATCAAACCTCAGATAATGTGTTGTTCTTACAACAGGTAAAAGCTAGAATTGATACAAATGCAATCTGGCCTTTGATTCATTGTAGTTATTTTGGTCAAAGACAATTTGCATAGAGTATAAAGAGGGTTTGTAAGCAAGAGCATGGATCCATTTTTGTTCCGGTTTTAGTGACAGATTTACGATTAACAACTGCACACAACTGACACATTTGCAGTGTCCTGACTTTGTCACTGATCCAGGTAAAAAAAATGGGAGGTTTAGATTTATGCAGACACTGCGGCCAGTCAACCCATCCACAAAGTACAGATGCTGTAATTAGGTGATTGGCTGCCAGGATTCTGAAGACTTGACGTCTTTAACTCCAAGACTACAAGACTTCAGCTATAACTTGCCCTGAGAAATTATAATAAAGTATATTATTACTCGTGGACACACGAGGGTTAATGTTGCAGAATGCATATCATTAGGGTACATAGAAAGATTTCAAGTTATTAAACTCTAAGTTACAAATTAGATTATGTGTGTAGCACAGAAATACTCTCATTCAAAAGCCAAATATGAAAATCGAAGTTAAAGGAAGACAGTTGAGTTACATTTTAGACAGTTCACACGTAGAAACAAACTGAAAGTGTCCGTTCCATTCATTCAAAATCATAAACTCAGAGGTCGTAGTTTTTTGTTATTTGTGCTGTTCTTATCCAGTATATATATAGTAGCAATAAATAAATTAGTCTCAAATGTTGAGTTTCGTTTTGCAGATAGTGCCGTGAAGCTGCTCGAGTGTTTGCGTTACAGTTTTTTTTCTTTTACAACATTGTGTAACAAGTATGTCACAAGATAACTGCTGATTACTCTGCAAAACTTAAAGATCACACACAAAGAGTTAATAATTAAAAGGCTAAAAGGGTTTGTATGCAATTCACAACCATCCACGCTTTTGGGGGTCAAAGTGGTGATAAACGGGTCACGTTAAAATGAAAACTGCTCAAATTGGAGCTTTTGGGATTTAGCCAGGTGTCAGGGAAAAAAATAAAAACCCACACACAAAATGCCTTCAAACACTCAGACCATCATGAGGAGACTACCTCACTATTACCTAACGGAGGTGGAGTTGCCTTACCATGGCATAATAGTTACTGTTCACCATGATAGGTCCACGGCCTCTCAGGTAAATATACTCTTCCCACCAGTCACTGACCTGTGACAGGCAGAGAGAAGGGGGGGAACAAACAGAAGTTTTCAATGCATTGCTTTTCAGGGTAAGACTGACCTAAGAATCATGACAGTGTGAAAAGTCAGAGAAGAGGAACTCACATAGTTGGACGCCCACCAGGACTTGAGTTTAAGGTACCACTGCAGCCTCGGACCCAGATTCTTCTCAAAGTCTTGAGTCAGGCCTTTCATTCGTTCAAACTGCTGATCATCCATCAGTGGGCGCACTGACTCCAAGTACTGAAAACACCAGAAAAATCAAGGTAAGAAAGAGTGAAGCAAAGAGTATCTGACTTAACAAAGAGCACAAAGGGCAGGGAAAAAAAAAGGAGCACACAGTGTCTTCTCAGACAGACAATCACAGGCAAGAAGATCACTTTCCAGTCACTGCCCTGCACCACAGAGTCAAAGCCTGAGGGAATGTGTAAATGAATTTAAATCAGTACCTTTAAGGCTTTTTTGTTTACATGCAGTTCCAGTATATTGCATGTTTGGTTTTTTTTTTTTTTTTGGGGGGGGGGGGGGGTAATCTTAACTGGTATCCTCAATGAAAACCTAGAAGTTTTTTGCTCTTCAAAATGCAACTTTGGTGCCAGTCCAAAGCCTAGCACCTTTATCAGCATGATCATCAATGTAGATAAAAACACCAGATAAGAAATTACCCTTTTGCAGGTGTCCTTGATAGAAGGAACAGGTAGTCGTGGCAGAGAGTTCTGGAAACTGTACAGCATTGGTTTCCGGCCAGAGAACACCTTCACTAGAACCTGGATAAGCAGAGAGATAAGGCAGTTTGAAGTGATGTTTTGCTTCACCTGGAAACCAGCAAGGTACGAGGCAAAGTCCAAAGACATAACCAGCAGTAAATAACAAGATGACACAAGTAGCACTTTGAGTATGGCCTCCACAAGATTTGCATTGTATCTCTGCCTGGACCTAATTGTCATAGCAAGTGACTAATTTTTGAACCTTAATAGCATTATAATTTAGCAATAATTACCTGCTGTTTAGAACTCATCTTATAAGTAAAACAAGCACACATGATTATAATAATGTTTAAAATATAGTATAAAACCTCAGCCCTGTTTAATGTAGAACATTTTATTCAGCATATGACCAGTGAAGACACTCACAAGTGCTTAATAACACTGTTGCAAAAACAGCATTGTTTATTCAAGGCAATAAGGTCAATCTCTATGACATTCTACCAATTAGCTCCTCTTCAGTGACTGGAACAATGGAGCACATTATCTCACCATCCAAATGCGACTCGACCAGGACAAGGAGCCATGACGTTCTCCCATCCATCCATGCCATGACAGCAAGGACTTGAGGACAGTCCTCATAATCATTATTATGGTAACCCACAGGCTCGTGCCCACTAGAATTCCTCCGACTATCCTCTGGCTGTCTGTGGACATATATCGGCTGTGGACAGAGAACGAAACAGGAGGAAGGACAATATAATGTTAAAATTTTAACTGCAGAGTGGACACAAATTATGGTTTTGCTTAATAGGGCTTTACAAGACTAAGTATGTTTTTGTAAGTTAGTAATCTAACTGAAGAATAAGTAAAGTGCTATGATGTTCAAAGTCATTGTATAAACAATTAATTATCAACCTTGGCCAAATGAGCAATCTAAGACTGCACTACACTACAACAGCGTAGTGAAAACATGGGGCAATTACTGTCACACAGCTACTTCCTGACTTGGCGATGTCCAAAGTCAGCAAAGACAGACTGACTCATGACTGATAAATGATGTATGTTATTTGCTCTGATAGGAGGACTAAAACATTTTGATGAATTTACTGTCAGCAGTAAAGTCCTAAACCGCTGTTATGTAGTGTAGCCAAGGTTAATGAGGACAGATCTGATCATGCAGTAGATTTTTCTGTATTTGTAACTTAAAGGTTTCAAACATTTTAACACCAACAGGTTGTACTTGTTACTAAAACAAAAAAGAAGGTTCCAGTACTCTTAATATTTCAGACATTCTTCAATAAATTTAAAAAAAAAAAAAAAAAAAAAAAAAAAAAAAAAAACACCATCAAAGAACAGCCGACTTGACTTGAGAGCACTGTGGATAAGAAAAACATTAAAGGCTTTGCGTGTTCAAGACATGGTTGCACAGTATTACTAAACATGATCAACATTGTTGGCAAATTATAAAATCAGTTGTGGCAGGTAGCTGGAAGAAAATGTGTAGCAAACAGACTAGTTTACAGACTCATGTAACACACAGACCTGTATGAAGCATGCGCATTATTGCAAATGTTGTAACATCTTTAAGTATGAGTCAAACACACTCCATTGCCAACGCATTTGGCAAAATACCTGCTTCCAGCCAAACAACACCTAGCTAATTCCCACTGCATTTGTTTACCTGCTTTCTCACTTATCATTGTGCCACTATGTAAAGAAATGCGCATGGTAGTTAGGGTTATACTTAGAAACAATCTACTTTAGAAAACACTAATAAAAGTTATTATTTTTTAATAGGAAAAAAAATGTACAAAAAGCCATATAATACCAGGATATCACCTCGTGGGATCAGCTTACCTGATGGGCATATGCTGACCCAGCTTGGTAAACAGCCCCAAAGATGGATCCAGCTGTTTAAATTTATTGTAAGCCATGTAGGACCCAACCACTATGGAGAACCCAGCTGGGCTGCCCGGGTACACACCAGTCATTATCCCATTCTGTGGAAATGTAAGTCAAATTGGGGATTAAAGAGGTCATATAGGGCCAAGGAGATAAAATTAAATTACTTCATAACATGTTATCATGAGTCATGAGGATACATGTGACAAATCATTAATTACATACATGAAACAAAAGAGGAATGTGTGAAAATGCTAGCAGGTCTTTGGGTTTGAGTCATTCACTATGGCGGTGTGTAAACAGATAACTAGGCCAAAGGCTAGGACACAAAGAACGGGCAGGAAGGTTAGTGTCACAGCTGACTGTTTGTGTGAGAGTCTATGACCTTCTAGTGTGAGCAACCTAATAAACAACAAAGAATTACTTGGGATCTTGTAATGTTAAATAGAAAAGAGCTGTAATGTTGTGTGCATAGCCATTACTATACATAAAACCTCTGAACTTTGCTCTTTGGTTATTTTAATGCCTCCCACCTTGAAGCGAACAAATCTTTTCTTCCAGGAGTGGATGCCAGAGAGGTAGACTTGGCGAAGAGCCTCATGAGACAGGTGTAGATCAATGCCTTCAGGGGTGACTGTGAACTGAAAGGCCACCGCCTGGTGCGCTTCTGCCATGGTGGCTACTGATGTACAGGGTCACTGAGGACAGTAAGAGCAAACAGTAATATTAGCAAAGTGAGAGTTTGAATAAAGTTTATGCCAAAGATTTAAGGACCATGTCAATCAACAACTGATCCAAATCTTCATTCTTGTTCCTACAAACTCTTCTTCACACAGCTAAACACAGATAGTAACTTCAAGAGTGGTTACACACTACAAGGTTCAACACAGCGTGTTGATCTCTAGACAAGGCTGTGAATGATTGGTGTAAGCCAAATATCAGAACTATCCCTCAGCTTCTATCAGTGTCTTGAAAGCATTTGTCCAACACTGCCGATTATCTACCATTTTTAGATGTAATCTGTTTATCTGCAGGGAATCAGCCACAGGGTTAAAAGGGTTGCTGCTGGACTTCTAAAACAGTTGAATGCAGTTTCACTGACACCTGCACAGTCACTCACACAATCTAGGTTTAAAGGCAAAACTAGTGCTAGTTTTAAATGTGGAGCAGTTGTGCACAAGCACAAAGCAATCCATCTGTCATGTGAGGAAGCACCGACACAAATATTTTTAAAAACCCACTTCAAAAATAGAAATTGTGACTAAAGCACAAATCATTTTTAATTATTATTATTACTTTTTTGCATTAGAAAGAATTCACAATGGGCACTGCTCTCAGCTTGGTAAGGATCATAAAAAACTGTGTATCCCTTTTAGCAACTGTTGTGATTGGATTAGTGTCCTTCACAAAATGAAAGTCATGTGTATGTTTTTAACTAAACAGGCTCCTGCAAACTGAGATCAGAGGCCACACACAGGTGGGTGACCCCTTACAAATGTCTGAACTCTGAACTGGTTATACTGGTAGTCCAACATAACTGATGTTTGGCATGAGGCCTGTCTTGTTTTAAAACCGTCAACCCTAGTCAAGATATGGCTGCATAAATAAATAAAGTAAATCTTTTCAGCTACCATAATTATCTACCCCACCCATTCGTTTTGGAAAAATTTGAAACTAACTTGTCTCAGTAAAAGGCAACACTGGGAAGTAACCTTGACCAAAGCAATGTCTGGTCTATTGTATTTGAACAAGTGGGTCTTCCAGCTTACTTACTATAAAAGACTCCATTGTAGTTTGTATATTTATGAGGCAACCAAGAAAACAATTAACATGATGCTTTTTTATGAACAAATGAGAACCAGTTGCTAGGGCACTGGATATATATTTTTTATTTAGATTTAATTGTTTCTTGCTACAAACAGAAAGCAACTGAATTAAAAATGCTTTATTGGCTTAGAAGAAACATGAATGAACTTGACAAGCTGTGCACAAATTCTGTTATATTTTAAACATAATTTATAAGACTTCCTCAAATAATTCTTCTAATACACAGATCATCTGCTTTGTCATAAATTTACCATGGAATAAACCTGAAAATGACGAGCATGATTCAGGTTTTACAGATTCAGAAAATTAATGAAGCCCTTATTTCCAAAGAGATGTCTCTCTGCAAAGACCATCTTCTTTTAAAGGATTTCTATCTTTTTTCCTTTTTTTGTTACAGGGTCCACTTTTATTTCATTCAATGAGAGCACTCTGAAAGCAGTACACGTCGCTTCTTCCACTCCTCTGAAGGAACAGCATCCACAGAGCAGCGTTTCAGCAGCCAGTCCCCTCCCCCCAGCTACTTTCCAACATCACATGATCCACCCTGTGCTGCAGAAACTAGGGGAAAGGTCGCAGCACAGCGCCGCTTAGATGCCGCGTAAAACTGGCAACACAGTACTCAAGAATCGTCCTGTGCCACCCAGCACAGTCAAATGTGGTAACAAAGGAGCCACTGAAAACATAGCCTTTGCTGTGGATGTCGTATAACCGGCGATAAACATTTAGGTCTTTGCAACCATTGCAACTAGCCCTTGTCTTTATGCAGTTACTGTACTACTGTCTGCATTATCATTATGGCTGCAAACACCACACTCACCCCATAAAACCAACCGTCATTACCGAACACTTACAGGCTCATAAGCTAGGCCCACATATGCCGGTTACATTTGTAAAATTATATCAAATATCCTCCCACGTGTTCTAAGTGAAATTAGGTCACCAGTGTGTAACCTGGACATAAACACAGTACGTGTTATTTATTTATAATAACAAATAATTAACCCTCCCGGTCCTATAAATTGTGTTTTATTGTAGTTTATGAATGTAAACACGCTCCTACAACAAGGACACCACAAGCCAGCTTTTGCTGACCTTCACAGGTAGGTGACATTTATACCCACACCCTTCACTACATGTGTCCTCTGGTGCAATCAAATAATTTGCTCTCTAAGGTTCACGTCCGCGTTACTCTACATTACAGTTACATGCGTTTTATAATGCGATGGCCACTAAAAGGCCTTTATTTGGACTTTTGCCGACATAAATGTTAGGAACAAGAACATAGGAATCACCAGGGGAGTCTAACATGAGAAGCAATATCAAAAACAAAGAAAGAAAGAAAAGTCATGACAGGTGAAATGTTTATATTCATACAGATATGCAGTAGAGGCCTCTTTGACATGCATTCCCATGACCTGCTGTTAAAATAGCTTTGAGTGCAATGGACCGTTTCAGTGGTTTAGGCAGGATGCTTACATTGAAGTTGATCTCTGGTTTCTGTAGGCCAAGCTGCCACACAGAAAACCTGCAGCTGCGTGAGTGGGTGAGGGAAATGGCCTGAACGCCATGCAAACACCTCACAGCTCCACACACTACGCCGACAAGGTACTGCAACAAATTGACAGTCACGGATTTCACTTGTCTAGCCTGTAATATTTCCCCCCGTAGCGCACGTAGCTCTGCATTTTCCCCAACTAATTCCAAAGGAGCACAGAAGAGAGACGGAGAAAGAAAACAGTGTCATGAGAGGCCGCTACGCACTAAGAAAAAGAAAATACGCACAAAGCTTTGTTGTCAGCGTGGAAGAGCAAAACTTACAGTTGTGAGGAGGAGGATGTGACTCTGGCTGGCTGTCGGCAGGAACTGCTAACGTTTA
Source organism: Diplotaxodon limnothrissa (assembly GCF_057381915.1). Classification (NCBI taxonomy): domain Eukaryota; kingdom Metazoa; phylum Chordata; class Actinopteri; order Cichliformes; family Cichlidae; genus Diplotaxodon; species Diplotaxodon limnothrissa. The sequence continues at coordinate 5,741,740 of NC_140602.1, forward strand.
ACACTCCTTATGAATGAGAGCGCAGACTTGTATACACGGACTGCCCATTTTGCTACGTCACATATCTCAATTTTCGGCGGCCTCCGTATATAAAGGTGGTTAAAACAGCGCCCCCCTGAGGACTCCCGCTCTACAGAAACTATGACAGCTGGTAACCTGTGCAAAGACATTACGCTGGAGATGGGATCAGTGACACCATGACCATGCCATAACAGGTGAAATGTGGGCTGTTAAGTAGTGTATGGGGTTGAATATAATGTCATGGTGCAATCCTGTTAGAGCTGATAAGGCTGTTTAATGCTTATTACAGTATGACAGGTGTACAACTGAATTTTATGGCAAAGTTATAAATTATCTTTATATAAAATTGTCAAATTGTAAGATCCGTTGTGGAAGAGCTCTGATTTCAGCTTTTGAATGAGTGTTTGGGGTGCAGAATATGGAATTTGCCCTTGATGGTGAGGTGGGTGGAGTTCTTCATTGTTGATCTTTGAGCTGGTTAGTTTATGATCATCCTCAAAATGAAAATTTGCCCTGGTCATGTAAGCTACTTTTCTTTAAACGTGTCAGGAAATCAAACTCCATTCCTCCATGAAGTTTGTAGGTCAAAGAGGCTCTTTACTCAATATCTCTCAACTAACAATGTTATTCCATTCACTGCTCCACACTGGGAACGCCACTTGTATCTACGAGTTCATTGTTTGTTCTTGGCAAGCTTCAATGCCCCACACTGATATCCAATACATGGAATGAGGAGATAATGTTGGGGAAAGTGTATGTTTGATAGAAATAAACTGCTTTCTTCAGTTCTCAGTGTACTGATAGCTGATAATGAATTTATGTTAAGCCACCCACTGTTTGTATAGGTGACAAGGTGGATGGGTTGTTTTGTTGGATAAAGCATTGGCAGTAGTTGGGGCACTGTCTTAAACAGACTCATTACTGTTGTTCCTGGTGGAAAAGCCATGTCCATCACAGGTTTGAATGTAGCTTCTGCTGCTGAGCTATTTATTCAAACTAAAATATAAAGAGATATGCATCATCAGGTAACAGCAGGAGGTGTGTCTTGATGCTCTGCCACCCTTCTCCTTGTTGGATCAGCCCATTTAGATTTGAAATTTTGATGTCACAGTGAAAAATGTCAAATATCCTTTGTTTTTATTCTACTCAAGTCCAGGAAAATTTTAGTGCATGCTCGTATTTGCTTTGGGCAGTGAGTGCAGCAAAGTTGTTGGTAGAAAGGTAAAGCTGGTGCCCTATATAGTAGGCCTGCACATAGTTAAAAAGGGAAAAAATAAAGAAGAACACCAAGACTAGACTACCAAAAAGCTGCACCATGTTAAAGGGATTATAATCTGTTTTTGTCATTTTTAATTTTTAATTTGTTAGTGTGCTTAGAGTTATTTTACAGTCTAAAGAACTATTTCTGCTTTGACCTCAACTGCATCAGAGTCTGCTTACTGACCAGCTCCGAAGGAAATGAAGCAACTGCAATCTATAATGTTTCTGCCATTGTGTCACAGTTGTTGAAAAGTTTTCTGTCTGGAAGAAATTTGTGTTTTTACTGCTGCCAAACATTGCCATCTCTGACACTTTGTCCAGAGCTCACTATTGCTGAAGTTCTGCTCTGATGTTCCATCAACAAAGGCTTTGTTTTGGTATGCTTCTAATACATGTCAACTGATGTAATCTTGGACTTAACCAGCTGCAAAAGTCATTATAAACCTTTTTTGGGATTCTCTTGGAAACTTCTTTTTACATTTTGCATTTGGGCATCCTGGAATTATTAATTTGTTCTTTCAGATAGCTTAGAAATAAACATTTAAGCATTAAATATAAAAATTCCTCCCTTGAATCATATATCCACAACATTTTTGAGAGGCCATATTGTGAGGCATTGTTTGACCACAGATCTAAATAATTAAATTTCCATCTATTACTTTTCTTATTTATCCTTAACCTCCTAAGACCCAAACTCTTCCACAGCATGCATTTTTAATTTCTCTTTGATATTTGGGCATTTTGGGGCCAATGTAAAAACAAAGAATTACCAGATTTTTTTTTTACCTTATTTTTGTTTTTAAGAAAAATAAGAGCCACATATGAGGATATTCGTTTAGAATTTTGATAGAACAGTAGCAGTATAATGTCCTTGTAAGTGGATATCAGGCCCATGTAGAGCAAAATTGAGTATTTTAGTCTAAATAACCCAAAATGTGATGTCTGCATATGTGGACGCCAGTTCCTAGGAGGTTAAAAAAATAAATCTGGAAGTACCCCTGTCGAAGTACCCTTCAGTATTGGCATTGGATCCATCAAAGTGTGAGTGTTAAATAAAATTGCTTAGTTATTGATAAAAAAAAACACTGTATGAACATGAGTGTGAGACTTGAAGTATAAACCGCTTTGCATGTTCAAATTAAATAGAAAGGCACTATACAAGTGCCAGTCCATTTACTATATACTTGAATATTGAGTTGCAAAGCACAAAGAAATAAGGAACACCACTGAGAAGATTCATGAATGAAGTCAAGAAGAGTTGGTGTGACAGAAGAGGATATGGACAGGGTGAGATGGAGACTGGTGCTGCTTTTTATCACCATAGCAACAATTCCAAAAAAGTGTATCAGCCGAAGGAGGGAAAAAATAAAATCCCTGATCACTGAGCATTTCTTAGAAGATCAAATGTCTGCTTGTCTAAATATGTAAAAACCCAAACCTTATTTATGAGATGCAGCTCAGCTTTCAGTATCACCTGCATAGCTACTGTTTATCCAACAGAGGGCGCAATATGACTTTTTTTGGACAGAGTTTCTCACATTCATTTTCCTAGATCTTTTTAAGTCAAATACTCTACAAACTCTCTAAGAACACCAGTGCGTTAAGATGCATTATTGTTATAGCCTTCCTTAGCGCTTCCATCATTCGTCTCTGACAACTCAGTACGCAAGCTCAGTACGCGAGCTGGGGAGATTTCCGCTCTGAACGCGCAGGACATGAACGCAATATGAGGGAAACGACGCAAGAGCTCCCTTGTTGACATTTTGTATACACTTAAAATCGACAGCCTACCGTGTGTTCGCCTTTACGTTCCTCCGTGCAAACACGAAAAACACGTCCAAACTTTGGATTCACGGAGACGTAAGGATCCCACGGCTGCTCATGCGCGTGCGTCAAACGCTGTCACTGGTGTGGAGCCTGTCAGACAGCTGCAGCCAACTCGCTCGCGGCATGTGGAGCAGGGCTGAGTGAGGAGGGAGGAAGGGGTGGAGGGGTTGTCCGTTTGACCAACATCGATTTGAGCGGAGGTAGTCGACACTCGTGGACGAGCCTTTACCGCGGTGGCAACGTCGGTGTGACAGCTCCCCTTCGCAGCGAGGGAGAGAATGAGAATAGTGGATGTAGTTTGTACAGCGCGGCAACAGAGAAGTCACTTCAAAAGGTGAGCGGAGACAGCTTTAGCGTCTCTGACACACTGTGTTGTCTTCTCCATCTGATTAGCGCTTGTAACGAAACGACCCGTTTGTTACTGTCTTTTCCTGTCCTGTTATGTTTTCACAACTTGCGCAACCAGCTAGAGATCAGTAAATGAACCCCTGTTCACTCGTTTTAAAACTAGTCGCACGTGCAGGGCTGTTAGAAAGCGCTCGTGTTAACCGTTAATGGAAGTGAAGGTTTGTGCTCGTGAATGTTTTAGGGTTTTTTTAGGGAACAGATACGGTTTATGGTGAGAGAAGTTGGCTAACTTCGCAAACCCTCTGTGGTTAAGACAAGTGTAGGAGCGGTATTCATTTTTGGGAATTTCTGATTTTGCATCACTCTCGCGAGCTTTCCAGCTGTTAAATTACGTGTTAACCGTGACAAGACAAGTGTTTAAAAACAGGGAAGATGACTCGGTGTCCTTAATTATCTGGCGTTTCACCCGAACACCACTAGTCTGGGGTTTTTTCTCACGAAGCAAAGACATTTCTTAATCAGTTTCGCTCTTACCATCTTTAAGTTCCGCATTGTGTTAATGTATGCTTCGCAGGTATGAGAGAAGTGTCAAAATCGGGAACTATAGTTGTGTTCGACACAATGTCCTGTCGTTTTATGTCCGAAAAGCGACATAGTTTTTTAACTGGAGCCAGCTGGGGTTTACTCTGAATATCCCACCACTCAGAAAGCAGACTCCAGCATCCGAAAGTAGGCCAGTAGCTGGTCTGTATGTCATGCTACACCGTGTTTGGTCCCCCCTCTGGAAGGTTAATGGGAGTCTGGCTGGTTCAAATGTGGAGTGGGGGGAGGTTACAGACAGACAGACTCAAGTGAAAGATGTCCAGCAGCTCTAGCTCTCCTGTGTTGGATTGCAGACTCATATTACAGATGTGCATATTGCTAATGTGCACATTACCTCTTTAATTTAAATATGTACTTGGTAATAGCATGAGAAGTATTGTACAGGCGTATTAAGTCAGTGCTATATTAGGTTTTCATACACACACTTCACACTTCACAGCTGTGTTTTTTTAAAGATGCTGCTTTCTGTTCATATCAGAAAGGTGTTTCTATGTTTTTGCTTCTTGTTGTGAGAACCCCACCCATACGTCACAATTTCCTGCCTCTTTAATTATCTCCTGCATCTGTTCCTAATTATTTTAGTTAAGAACTGATTTCATTTGGTTTATGTTGTAAAGCTTTTGAGATAGCAATAAATCAAGTCCCAATAAGTCAACCACCCTTTAATATTAGATTTTCCCTTATGAGAAAAATAAATCTGTAAATCTGTGTGCACTTACAGATAGGGCATGGCATTTTCAAAAATGAATATTACGTGGATCTCATCGTTTTCAAACCGTCAATTTGATCTAGAGTCCAACAGCACATGATGACTTTAGGATATGTGTGTGAGTAAAACTTTTCCCTTTAAACATTGTTCTGACTGCAAGCAGGATGTCAGCCACATGTGAGGCAGAGCATGTGAGCCCTTATTTTATTATCCTTGTCTTTTTTTCCTAATGACTCACTAGAATTTGCCTTTTTTAGAACACTGATGTGTTCATTAAGCTTTTATAAATTTGCTGTTTTATATCCCTGCTTAGCAGACTTAAAAGCAATTATGTAGTATTATGTTCTGCGGTATTATAGATAATAAGTAAATCCCTTGGTTAGCACTTGGAGGAAAGGATCATAATTGGCTTTAGTCAAATAAACCATAAACACAGACGCTTTCTTTTTTTTTACTCTGATACAACATTTACGTCTGTTTATGGTTCACATGTTCGTTTTCAGCCAGGAGTTTGCATTGTTTTCTGTTGGGATAATATTATTACAGCAGAGAAGCAACAATAGTCTTTTTGTTGGTCTGAATGGCGGCTTTATGATAGATTCCAAAGGCTTACAAATGGGCCAGTGTCACAAAAAGCACCGAATAGTGAAGCCTTTTGCCAGCCTTTTAAAGAAAGAAGAAAAAGAAACACTTTACCCCAATAGTGTAACCCGTGAAAGGTTTTCAGTGGCCTTGTCACATGATTAAACCACCTACAGGTAATCTCTGATCATCTTGTTGCAATGCAATCGTGGTCAGAGCTGGGGAGGTGTACCATATCGCGTGTGGGGGCTTAGTAGTATAGGCTATAGCTATGTTTATGAAAAGTTGTTCCGAGGCACACTTGAGGCAAGTCCAGGTGTTGGTCTGTTTTTATCAACCAACAAAATAATGTCTAATTTTTTGTTTTTCTTTTATTTACTGTATCGTGCATAAAGCTGTCCGGCCTATTTCAAATGAGAGCTACATCAGAACCAGAAGCTGCAACACTGCTTGTTGATCTGTATGAAAATGTCTCGCACATTGTGTTGTGAGCCATGCTAGGTCGAGATATCACAAATGGGCTGGTCAAAATCCCTTCATCTGACAGTATTATTCAATCATAATCTATGGTAGGGTAGATGTCACAGAAGCTATTTTGGACAGAACTGAGTAAGATTTTCCTCAAAATATTTCAATATCCCCAGCCATTAGTATTCTACATTTTTCTTTTCAGGGTGACAAGATCCTGGAGTTTGTGTCACCATGCATTGCGTAATAGACCTTTGCACACCCTGAATAGCTTTTCTGTGTTTTTACAGGCTACATACAGACAAACATAGTCACACTCACACCTACATACAACTTGGGTTCCTCATTTGCCAAACCTGTGCTTGCACTCCTAGAAAGAACTTGAAAACTCTGCACAGAAAAGCCAAAGTCATCCAGTGGATTGGAACTTAATAGTATAGTCCGTGAATATCTCAGAATAGTGGGGCATTTATGATGCTTTTATGAAGACTGCGATTGTTAGCACCTTTTAAAATTATATTAATACACAAGGATGATCATATTAAGAAGGCAGTTATAAGAGGGCAAATAGATTATAGATACCAGTGTAATAAAATTACTTTACACTATTATAATCCTTAAGTCTCAAATACAGCATTTTAGCATTTGATCAGTATGTTACTTTATCACAATCATGGTGCAAGAAACTAGGTTTCTGCGAGAACTCATTTTGACAGTTGCATGAGCTAGTTTGTCTATAAATGATCCCAATTCTTTTTCCCACACTCCGTCATTAGTGAAATTGAGGTCACACCACTGTTGAGATTGTAAATTGTCACTCAGGCTGAAAACTGCTACACCCATGAGGACACGAGTGGTCGGTTCATGGGATAATAGCTGAAATCTTTGTTTGTTTGTTTTTTGACATTTGTAGAATGGCTAAAACGGACCATCTTGGAATTTCCCCTCTATGATTGGCTCTGTTTGTGTCTTTTCTAGATGCCACTTTAAATTAGTTTTTGCCCCAAATACTTAACCTCGTTTTGCTGAACTGCTTTAAGTGTCCTTCCAGTGTATGCTGTCCCCCTTCCATAATCCTCTCTTTCTGTTCTTGTAAACAATCTTAAAACTGACTGAATCACACGCGCCGTGTGTAACGGTAAGCCTGGCATTTTTTCTTTTTTTTCTTCAGCTTTTGACTTTGGCCGTGGTCGGCTCTTCCTCATTGGGTAACATCCTCTCTTTGTGTTCACCTTCTTGAATTATTTAATCTATTTGGCTTTCCAAAACCTAGCACTGTGCTGTGGTGGGCAAAATATAATGGTTTGTAAAGAGTGGAAGCTGTATCAGAGGTTACGTTTGAACTTAGTAATGTGACCTGAGCGTTTGCTCTTAATTTGGTGAAGGACGCTTGTTGTGCAGCAAGCTGCTTTTGTAAATGGTTAAATATGAGATCTGTCTATCATCAGCATGATTTAAGCATTGCTTTTTTTAAAACCTGTTTTTCTCTGTTTATTAGTCATTCAGCTTCACGTATGAGTTTACTAACATTACCACAACAGTAGTTATTTAAAGTGTGGATATACGTTGGGTTTTGGGGTTTTTTCTAGCTACACCACTTATGTTGTGACTGTGTCTTTCCTAAGATGAGGATCCATTTATGAGAATGTGGCTTTCTCTGCAGGATCTGAGGTTTTGTGTTTATAAATATTCTTCCCTTGACATTCTTGTCCTCCTCATACCACTCCTCAAAAAATTGCTTGCACTCTGGGAAACAGGCCTGCGATGGGCTTGCTTCTCTAGCATCTAAAACTTTGTGTGGTCATTTTTATAATTAGACCCCCCCTTCCTGCTCTCAAGCCACAGTAATGAACAGAGACTGCTTTCAGTCTGAGTGATACAAGGTGAGGTGAGCCCTCTTCCTCCTGCTCCATCTTGTTTTTTTCTTTGTCATGAAAGGAAAAAGGGCACATTTGGATGGTGAGTAATGTTGGTATAATCTATGTTCTGTGTGGCTCTCTCTGGAAAAATGATAAGGCAGAGGGACATGGGTAATATAGAGTGCAGCAGGACAAAAAAGTCCTTAGGGACAGCAAGCTATTCTGAGCCTTTGTGCTTTTTCTCAGTCCCTGAGCTCTGGATGTTTCCCCCTGGGCCACAACGTCTGTGTCTGTATTTTCTATGCATAAACACTACAAAAAAGTGAGTGAGATGGGGCGGCAGGGGAAAGGGCCCAGACAGTAAGGAAGACAGGGAATCTTTTGTTAAGGAGACCATAGCTTCTCAAAAGTAAGATTTTCTCTAAGTGGCCTAAGGTGGGTGGTATTATTCTTGTCTCAAATTGTCCTTTGAATTCCTAGTATGGACTTGCTGTTTGCTTCAGCTCAGTCAAGAAAAGATTTAGTACACAGTTTATTTTACTTTGCTATGAGTCAGTAGCCACTATGAGCAAGCCTTGAGAAAAATGCTACTGGCATGGGCACGGTGAAACAAATGGCTCTTGTCCATGCACCATCACACCTGCCAAACATGTTTGTTAGTATGGAGCCATATATAGAAGCTGTTGATGATACTGAGATATCTGAGCTTGTTTTTTAAATTAATGTGATCATATTTTGAGCATGTTAAAACGTGGCTTCTAAAAATATGACTTGGTAGCTAAATGTCCATTATATTGTACTTAGGAAAAATTCTCTCTGATTAACTCACCTTGAGTATACAATAATCTTGTTTCAGCTGCTTTGGTCTTGCTTTAATGGAGGTTTCATAACTTTATTTTTTTAGAGGCAAAAATAGTCACTCTTGTGTTTGTTGTAATAATGATTCCTGTTCTCTAAGTAGGTTCTAAGCTTTCTATGACATTCCTCATCTCTTAATAGTGCTCTCAGTTGGCCTCTATTACCATCTAATTTGACCCTGGATGATCATCTTTCTTCGCCCCTGCTTAAAGTAGGGAGGGCACCTCGTGGCCGTTGCTCTCTGTCTGCTTTTTCCAGCTCTTTTCTGCTTCTCTTGGACACATCCGTGCTTACATGCATACACTGTGTGTCTGACACCCATTACAAAACTGGAGCTCTGTTGCCATCTGGGACTTGAGCGTTCTTCATGTGGAAATTAAAGCCATGTGGTTGCTTGTAAGCTTCCCTTCTCTGAACTAGAATGACATACTTGTTCTTCACAGCCGCCACAAAGCTACACCACTGAGCTAATGTAATGACGGGGGAAATGGAATGCACCACAGGACATTCTTTCAATTTAATTGTCATAAATTGTTCTGCTAATGACTGTAGTAATTAATACGATTATAAACTTAAGCAACAGATGTATAATTCCACCATATTCTTAATTTGAATTGCTTTTTCATTTGATGTAGGGAAGTGAGAAACCCTTGATAAAGCATCAGATTTAGATCATTTACATCTTAGTCGTGACTCATTAAAAATGTGTTTGTCTTTGACACTTCATGCTTATTAGTACCCTGACAGTGAGGTTGTAAGATCCTCTGCAGGAACAGTGGTGGTTTACAGTACATGTTTATAATAAAATATGCATCTGAAGAGTGAGTGTGAGAGTTTACTCTGCAAGGTAACCAGGCTGAGTTGGTGCATGGTTCAAGCTTGTCTGATCTGAGTGTCCTTTGGCTGACCATGCAGCGCTGACTAATCGTGTGCTCAAAAGAACGAAACATCTGGCGTCTTTTGCTTTGCGTCGCCATCAGCAGTGAGGTTAGTGTTTTGAGTGACAGCCACATAAAATACATTAACGTAAAAATTTGATATTAATAACAATATTAATATCAGATATTAACAACGAATCTGACCTTCGGGATTCAGGTCAACTTTTTTCCAGTATTTCCAAATTTGACCTTAGCTCGTCTCCCTTGTGTTTTTGCCCTTGTGCTGGTACAAACTGTCTGAGGTAGTTTGACTTGAAGGCTTCAGTTCAAGATATCAACCCACATGCACATATTGCAAATATGTCATCGTGTCTCTATCTAAATAGGAGTCTAGCGCTTGTGGTTAGTTTCCAGGGCCCTACGGTAAGTTATTGCCAGACTACTTGTAATCCCAAGCTTTCATTCTTACTTGGCGCTTGTATAATCCTCTGTCTTAAATCGGAATCCGCTCGGATTAAGATTGATTATAAGCCAAAAGAGAGATGATCAGAAACCAAGGGAAACAGAAATATGTTTAAATAACATTTGAGAATTGTGTTCTGTTTCCTGTGAGATTAAATATATCTTTTAGTTTTTGAACCGCAGTTAGCTGATAGAACTATAAATGGCCTTTTGGTTTTCAGTGCGGAGAGCTGTTTAAAAGTGTGCTACCAGTAAGTCTTTGAAATAAAGCTACTTGGCTTAATTTTTTTCCTTGCAAAAGCCAGGCTGGTTATGGCTTTATCCATGACATTTTAGAGTATGTGAGCAACATTTAGAGATAGGAAATGTTAGTGATAAATCAGTAAAGGAAGTTTTGACTGCCGCATCACGGCATCACCGCTGAAGACCTTGTAATTAGCTGACTGTGACTCAGAATGCTTTGCAAGCTCTTTGTGGTTACAACTGTGCACTGTGAGCTTATATATGTGAGCCTAATTTAGAGCCCTATGTCATAACAGGAAATGATGTCATCTAAGCCTTAGTTTCTACCCTGTTAGCAACATGGTTGTCAAAACGTAGCCATACAGTTGTTTGTTTTGTTTTTCTTCTTCTGAATGTTCAGCGGTGTTAACCATCTCAAATTCCAGCTTACTGTTTGCTCACTATCTTCTCACTATCTCAAGCGGCCGATTTTGTTTCTTTCAAACACATAACCTTTATTCATTCCTTCTGTTTTCTACACAGTTAGACAAATGACACATCCCTGTTCATATTAACTCCCCCAGGTGTGATATTCGTGTGAGGTTTCTCCCACTTGGTGACCTTCTCAGTTGCTTAATCAGATTTTCCATTGAGCTTCCATCTGTTGACACCCTGATCCCGACCACAAGTAACCACCTTCCTGTTCACCACTTAAAAAGGGCAGTAAAGTAAATTACTTTGATGCAGCCACGGATGTAGCCTCAGCTGTTTTCTCTTGTATTTTGCTTATGAGTCATAAGCAAATCACCAGTTGTATTAGTGTGATATGATCTTACTTCTCGGATGAGAGGTGAAACGTCTTCAGAAAACTTAAAGAAGTCCGGTCGCTTTTCTTTCCAAGCTCCTTAGATTACTTTGACCTGGATGACTGAGAACCTACACAGACAGATCAACTGCAGTTTTACTGAAATCTTTCTTGCTGATCACACAGTCCAAGTCTGAAAGAGTTGAAATATTTGTTTAATGGCTGGAGGAAGAAGAATTTTGTCCCACTCTTTCTGTAGTTTTCCTTGAACCTGTTATTGAAGGAGTGGCAGTCACTAGTTTCCTTTTCTTCCTGGCTCAAAAACAATGCTATCAGCAGTGTGGAGACTCAACACAGGAAGAAAGCATCTGAGACCTAATGATGAAGCCCGACAGATAGATGCTTTAATTATTTATTTATTTATTTATTTATTTATTTATTTTTAAAGAAATTCCCTCAGCAAACAGGACTTTTAAAAAGTGAAATTCCATTGTACAAAGCATAATGAAATGTTATACATATTCGGAGTGTGTGTATATATATATTTTATACATTTACAACTTACATTTATAAACATGTGAAAATGCAGTAAAGCAATCTTCACTTTGATGACCATAAGTGTTAAAGTTGTTGGCATATAAATCAATTAACTCCTCATGCATTTGAATTAGGTTTCACTGGCAGTACCATTAAAGCTGAACTCATAATAACAGAGCACGTTCTCTTGGCATAACCTTGCTTACACATCCGTGTTGTGTGACGTTCCTACTAAGTCATTGCATTAAAATAAGATTAGTCCTCGATATTCACTTAAATTCAGTGCATGTCTTAGAAGAGAAACATAAATTAAACTTTTGATAATTGTGAAAATACAATTAAATCAAGAGGGCTTAAAAATTCGATTAATTAAGAAAAACAATTATGTAGCTTTACAATGTGGTGCCATGACACTCCACACATCAACTCCGATGTTAAAAAACATTGTGTGCATAGTTAAAGTATTCAGTGCAATTCAGTTTTATTTATATAGCACCAGATCACAACAATAGTTGCCTTAACGTGCTCAGCTTTTTATTAATTTATTTCTTTACGACTTATTTAGCCTATGATAAATACACTAGTAAGACCACATTATCTGATCATGTGATATAGGTAAGATAAGACTTTGGTTACCGAGCTCACCTCACAGACGGTTTACACAGCTGTTCAGAAAGTATGCTGATGCCATCAAAACCCTGAAATGGCTCAAGCTGAGGTGGATGAGAAAAGGGAAATTTTGAAAAGGAAAGCAAAGAGCAACAGAGTCCATTTGTTCAGAGGTCTGGTTTCACTGAGCACCTGTTTCTACTGTGGCAAACCTCTTCCATTATTAGGCTTAATTGTAGGAGAGTCCCAAGAAGTGCTCATATTTCAGCAGCACTGGATACCTTTTTATGTGTGTGGGAAGACACCTGAGAAACAAATTGCATCCTGAACTTGTACGTTTTGTGAATTGTAGATCGCTTCAAATGCAATGTCTCCTGTCAGCACAATGAGTAAGGGTCTGCAGGGAAAAGTTAAAGGGTCTTTGTGTGAGATGACAGGTGCATTCACACCTGTTGCTGCTTGGCATGCTACGAAAAATCTACTGCCTGAGGTTTCTGCTGGCTGCATGTGTCGAGAATCAGTATAACATAGTATTATTCCAAAGAGCTGACTTATTATACTAATTTCCTGTGTAACCTTTTTAAAACAAACACTCTTCAAAAAGTCAATGTGAAGAATTGCATTGGACAATACCATGCAAGCTAATTCAGACAGCCAACTCTAACTGCACTGCGTCATAAACATGTAACATGCCTCATCCATTATATTCCACATTTAAATTTCGAAATTTGCTACTCGCTCTGACATGTCAGTGCCGCTGCTGCGCTGCATTGCTTCGTGCTGTTTCAAGCCCTCTACCAACTCCAGCATACACTCATAGGCTGTTTACCCCACAATTTCTGTATGTGTCATATTTTTATGGAGGGATCTCGTTAAGTTTAATGCAAGGAGATTGTAGCAGTTTTATCTTACAGTTATCTCTTTTACATTCAAGCAACATTTTATATCATGGATCAAGTGTGTAATTATCCTACCATACCAATCAGCAGTAAATCAATATTTACCTCAATATTAGGTCAATATTCTTCCACATGCCCAATGTATATGCCAATGCATTGGCATATACACAGGTTAAGAGAGATTACTCTCTTAATCTATTTCTGTGTGTTTTCTTATAGATTTTGACATGAAGAAGGACATAGACACATTAATAGCAGAAGAACGGGCTGAAATCATCTCTAAATATGACAAGGTAGGTGTTTACAGGAAAACCTGTGACTGTGAACATTTCCATAGTGACCAATTTGTGGTTACACTTAGAATATTTTTGCAAAGCATAATGCATTTGTAGAGGTGTAGCCACAGAAGATTGTCACGTTTCATTTGGAGGATACTACACAGATCAGCATTCACACGCTCCCTACCTTTGCATGGGCTAAGTCTCAATTGCATCTGTCAGGAAGGCAGAACATCATCAGAAAATGTCAAGGCTCATGTCTCAGGCTCCTAATTTAAAATGTAGTGCACTGACTCGCAGGGTTTAAAGAGGAAAATAATGGATCTGTCCAAATATGCATGATTTGAACTGTTTGTGTTTCAGGGCAGGCAGGAGGGTGTCAGTATTGATCCGTGGGAGGATGCTGACTACAGCATTTATAAAATCACAGACCGCTTTGGCTTCCTGCAGTAAGTACATTTGAAGCTTTGGTCTCTACCTTGCACTATTTTAAATTTGTGCACATTCCCTTGCATTGAATTGGTCCCATCGTTCTGTCTATGCTACTTCTCAGATTATGATGATTTTTTTATCATTATAAAATGTAGATTACTCTCTTAATCTACCGCTTTGATACATATTGTGTATTCCTGCCCTTCTCCAGTGAGGAAGAGCTTCCAACACCAAGTGTGCTTGAAGAAAAGGTATGAACATTTTAACGTATAGCTACTTCATATTTTTACCATATTTTTACCATTCAAGTGATCTATTTATGTCCGACTCTCACATGCACTGAACCACATGTTGTTTTGTCTTTCTTCTCTCCAGCAAAAGCAGCAGGAGCTCGAGCGAGTTGAGAAATGGCTGAAGATGGTGAAGAAATGGGACAAATACAAGAGCAGTGAAAAGGTCGATAGTCACCCATCAACATTCAGACACCAACATGTCTTAATTTAGCCCATGCTTCCTTTTTTCTGCTTGGCTATCTGATGTACTATTTCTGTTTCTTTTTATAATCTGTTTTCCATTCCTCTTTTAAGCACAGCTCACTCCTTTATCCATCTCCTCTTACCAGACTATCGTGAGGAGATGGCTAAAAAAAAAAAAACAAGTACATGAGTGTATGAGATGAATCCGTGTCAATCAAGAGAGCTAAAAGGCGTACACCTCAAGAAGCATTCAAACGTGACGCTGTCCCTCTGTCTGTTTTTGCCGCCTCATGAAGAGCCTGTGTTCATGTGTTTCTGTCACATCTGTTTCAGCTGGCGAAGCGTGTATATAAAGGTATTCCTCTCCAACTTAGAGGACAAGCTTGGGCCTTGCTTTTAGACATAGAGAAGGTGAAACAAGATGGTAAATATGAGGTAAGCTATTAAAATTGTTGGCAATTTTCTATGATTTTGAGAAACTGTGTCCTGGTTTTTACACACAGATATGTCATTCCCCTGTTATCCAGAAAATGAAGCAGCAGGCTCGTAACTTCTCCACAGAAATTAAGCAGATAGACTTGGATGTTAACAGAACCTTCAGGAACCACATCATGTTCATGGATCGCTTTGGAGTCAAGTGAGTTCTTAGCTTCACTCAGGAGGAAGCTGAAGTATTTCATTGTATCCACATGTAACACATTATACACACATACAAACTGTTAAACCTTGGTTGTTGTTTTTTTGTTTTTTGTTTCTTTTTTGTTACAAGTGGCCTTGTCAGGTTTTTTTGTTTTGTTTTGTCAGGTCACATGTCCAGGTTTCCCCTGACAGAGGTTCCTGCAGGGTGTGACCTCTGACCTAAACGTTGCAGTAGCCCTGTCCCCTCCCCACTTACACACGCACTCACACAGTGCCATGCACACACACACAAAACCAAAGATGTGGTTTCCTCCTCTCTGCATTTTATTAGCCTTCCTGTCAGTGCGCAAAGCCCCACAGGAAATGGCATTATACAGAAATGTGCGCTGGCGTCACATGTACTGTAATACCACTGCAACAACAGAAACTTATATCACCAAATGTACACAGACTTACCTTCCAAACACTAAATACCTTCTTGTGTTTCTCATTGTATTTGCTTGGGGCAAGGCGCTGTTATGTGTTACTCTTCACTCTGAGTGTGTAACTGAGTGCTCTGTTTTTGCCCTTTGTAATGTACTTCCCCTCCAATTCAAAGCCACCGAGTCCAAATAGACCAAAACACCGCTCCATCCTGCCTGGCTGCCCACTCCTTCCCTGCAAGTCAGCAGCTGTCTCACACACACTGAGAAACTGACAGCTATTTAAAGCTCCTTTCCTGTCTCTGTCCCTGTCCATAAGACATCTATTTACTATAGAAGCCTGTGGGGGCATTGTCCTATCTACATCTGCGTACATTAGATCTGTTACTATCCCTACGCCGTGTGCACGTTGTACACATTAGCCTACACACATTGGCCGCCTGTGTTCAAGGTCTGAAGCAGTTGTAATCAGATGTAATTTCTGGAACATCTGTGGGGCTTTCCATATATGACAGCATATTTTCACATATCATGAACAAAATATATACTTCTCTACTTCACAAGGTCATTACGAAAAGAAAACCATAAAAGTTAACTTTTTGGTCTTTTTTTTTTTTTTTTCTTCAGCCATAAAAGAAGTCCTGTCACACATTAAGACTTAAATGTGTAGCAACAATACTGAGGGTTGATTAAGCGACTGGGTGGATAAAATAATTGGTTCAATTGAACCGCTTTACTCCGACACAGCGTTTCAGTTTGTTTGGTTGTTTTAACTGGTGGCTTCTCTGTTCTCTCTCCAGGCAACAGGCGCTGTTTCACGTACTAGCTGCTTACTCTGTCTACAACACGGTGAGCAAATTTGTCCGTGTATCTGTGTCCGTACTTACGGTAACATTGTGTTGCATAATATGGAGGAGTCTTGTGTACACTAGCTGCACAGGAACAAGCAGCACATCCATCAAGAGTGTTAGTTTCTGTACAGTGGAAAACAGGCCGAGCTATCCAGACCCATCTGTTGTCACTCTTGTTTAAAGCCTTAGGAGAGATCTTTTATTTATGACTGGCTTGGCCTAATTGCTACACAGTGTAGCAGATAGACCGTTGTTCACACTATTAGACCAACTTCCCCTTTTGACAATATTTTAGCTTCAGGACAAATATTAAGCCAATTCACTCTCTTTTGTTCTAAGATTTTATTCTGTCTTAATGTAAGAGGATGCCTTGTTTCCAGCTAAGCGCAGCTTTTAGAAAAACAAACCTCACATCCTCATTTCTCATAGAAGCCAAGTTGGTTACTTTTCACTTAGCAGTCATCTTAACAGTGTCTCTGCACCAGTGTCTTTGAATCACAGTTGTGGATCTGAAGGCAGAGATAATGAGTTTTTCATGCATCTGCTTGAGGGTCTTAGTGTATTTTTCCAAGTGTTTCTCTTTGCATGGTGAAATTCAGAGTTTACACACATGCACAGAATCACCAGCACTCGTATGCATTTGTATCCTGTGTCTGAACACTTACATCTATCATTTGCATTCATATTGAACAGATTTTAATATTCCTACGCTTTTCAACTAGCAGAAATTTAGCAATAGACTTTTGAAGAGTACACCACACGCAGGCAAGCCAAAGTCTGTTTTTCTGATTGGTTTTTGTAGTCGATTCCTGTGTGGTAGAGGTGTTTGAGCCAGAGGAAATGGGCATGTGTCGTTCCCTTTTTCCTTTTTCCCCTCTTCTCACACACTGCTCAGAAGAAACTGGGTCAGTAGGAGAGCCAAGAGAGAAAAGGGAAGAGAGAGTTGGAGGGGGGGAGGCATGTTTGTTCTTTTTGCCTATGTGATGGTAGTGAAGAATGTGGGGAATGTGTAGTTTAACCTCACCATAACCCTAACTGTATTTATGCTTTTCCTTGGAAGGATATTCTGTCGTGTCCGTTGGTAGCTACACAATAAATCAGCCTTAATATGGACAAATACTAAGCATGTGTCTGTGTTTGCATGTATGTGCTTGCATGTATGTGCTTGCCAAGGGCTAGTTTAGTTTAAGTCACTGAATCATTGTGAAGTCATATTGTCAGTAATTGAAGCTGGATGCATGACATTACTGAGAGTCTTTGATTGGCTAGTGTACATATTTGTACAATCCAGGTTTGAAGTGCTGATAATACCAACACTACATCTTGTGTGTGTGTGTGTGTGTGTGTGCGTGTGTGTGTGTGCGCGCGCTATTAAATTATGAATACTTCCTCTCATTTGCCCGTTCTGTTTAACTAAAGCCATTTCTGCTCCTGTCTTCCCCCAGGAGGTGAGCTACTGCCAGGGGATGAGTCAGATCGCTGCCATCTTGCTCATGTACCTGAATGAGGAGGATGCTTTCTGGGCTCTGTCCCAACTCCTTACCGACAACAAGCATTCCATGCACGGTGAGACAGAGATGGGAAACAGGAAAGCACAGCTAATTAATGTCTGGGAAGTAACTGTACTGTTTAAAACCAATTAAAAATATAAGGATGCTTTACTAACTTTAGTAATCGTTTTCTCTTTAATTTGTATATAATACATCTCTGCTATTGCCATACACAATTTATAGTCTGCTGACTAATTTTTTTCCCTCCCCGCTAGGGTTCTTCATCCCGGGATTTCCCAAGCTGCACCGTTTCCAGGCTCATCATGAGCTAATCCTGTCCAAAATGCTGCCTAAGCTCAAGAAACACCTGGTGAGTAGCAGACTGATGACTGATGCCTTCCATCCATCCTTCCATCCACAAGAGTAATTGAGCTCTTTGAAACCTTAGAAGTTCAGACTCATTTCAAACAATCAGGTCATTTCTCATTTTTTTGATTAATTCATGTTGCAAAGGACCGCATGTTGCAGATCTTAGATCCCAGAGTATTTGGAAAGCGAGATTTATAACTGAAAACAAATTCTAAGGCAGAGTTTCGCATTCATTCCTGCTCCACAGGACAAGGAGCAGATGACAACAGGGATTTACACCACAAAATGGTTTCTGCAGTGCTTCATTGAAAGAGTGAGTATTTGGATTTCCTCCAGATCTTCACTGTTTTTTCGGGGGGGTTATATCTAGTCCCATTAATGAGTGCCTCACAATGCTTTCTTTTACTTTCACTTTTAAATTAGAACTACACCTATGGCAGTTTTATTATGTTTTGATGAGACTGACTCTTAAATTAACAGACACCTTTCACCCTCACCCTGCGTTTATGGGACATCTACATATTGGAAGGGGAGAAGATGCTATCTGCTATGGCTTACACTATCCTCAAGTTACACAAAAGTGAGTATGAGGCTGTGCCATGCCGCGCTTTATCCCTAGATACGGCCGCGGCTGCTGTTGCTACACGAGTGAGTGTTACTGTGTGGATTACATCGCACGCTTCCTCTCGGTTGGCTGCTTCCTAACTGGATGGCTTACATAACAGAAGTAGTCGGTTGCTGTGGAGAAGAATCAAAAGCTGATTTTTCATTGGGTGGCATACTCTAGCACTGGCTCAGCACATTGGTTGATTTCTTGCAAAACAACTCCTTTAACAGGCCAATTCTTTACTTGGCATCTCTTTACTTGGTATCTTTAAACATTACATCTGAGCTTAACTACTCTTTTTAACAGTAACATTTCTATTCCTCACCTCATGGAGATTATCCTCATAGATTACTTTGCTCCTCCTTTGTCTGTATTGTGTGTGTAATCAGAGCGCCTGCAGAAACTTCAGTTAGAAGACCTGAGAGAATTTCTTCAGGAGCAGCTGGCTGCTTCTTTCTTCATGCCTGATGATGCTGTAGTTGAACAGTTGCAGACAGCAATGACTGAACTACGCAGTAAAAAGCTGGACCAACCTCCTCCAGGTGCACCTATGTTCTTTTACAGGCCTTTTCCCCCCCCCATCCTAAGCTTCTTTGTCCACAGCATTTGTCTTGTAATAACCCACAAATTCTGTTTCCTTTTTTAGCCAAGTCAGATGAGTTACCCAAGAAGCCTCTGGGTCAAGAGAGACCAGTTCTCCTTCTCCCATTGCAGCCTGACTCTTCTGTGAAGGTCAAAATAAGTCCGCAGTCTGAGAGCCAGCCCAGTACAGATACCCAGGAAACAGTTGGCATCACCCCACATCAGCCTCCCTCCCTTGAAGAGCCCCAGGAATCAAGAAGCCTCTCCAGGCCAAACACACCTAGTTTGCCTTCACCAGACCCTGTTGTGGTTCACACACAAGGGACACCATCTTCTCTGAGGCCTTGTCGAAATCCTCCGATCCCTCCAAAAGTAGGGGTAAGGAGAGATGTTAAGGAATTGTTCCCAGCAGTTAGTCAAGAGAGGGGCAACGAGGAAAACGAGACCTCAGTCACAGAGATCCAAGAAGAACCTGTGGATTGGCCTCCACCCTATGAGCCCCCTCCCTTGGATATGCATACAATGGAAGCTGAGGAGGAAATCATGGATCTCCCTGATCTACCACCTCCACCTTTCATTTTCCCTAACCAGATTGACCAAATGCCACTGGGAGGTTGTTCGCCCCATCTGGGAGCTAGGACTGGCCCGGGTATCCAGCAGTGCTCTCACTCCCCCCGCTCAGCCTCACCACTGGTCAATCAAATTAAGCTATCCCCAAAACTATACCCTAAACCTCCGACATCACTTGACATTTTGCAGAAAAAATCTTTGCCCTCAAAACCCTCCCCCAATCGTGCCTTCACAGATTCGTCTTCCTCTCCCAGAATTCCCCCAAAGCCAACCAAGTTCCCAGTCTCTCTATACGTCCCGGTATCTGCAGGAGATAGACGGCCTTCTAACACCTCACAGTATGACAACCTTTCGGAGGTTGATGAAGATGACCGTAATCTAGAAAGAGTGCTGAGCTCCACTCCTGAGGAAATTCCTAGCCTGCACAACAACCCATCATACAACAGAGAATATGACCCTGCTGTGTACCCTCTGCCTCCACCTCCTGTCTACATGCATCACTCTGCTTCCCCTCCCTCACTATGTGCCCTTCCCAGTTTGCCACAAGAACCAGAATATGTAGGAGAGGGCAGTTGGGTGGAGGATCCTATCCTTGCCCCTCCTCCACCTAGTTTTGCCGACAGACTTAGTCCCCTCCAATGCACCACTGCCAGCTGTTCAGACCCGCACAAAGCCATGTCACCCGGTTATTCTAAGCCTTTCTCCAGGGGCCCCAGAGACCATTCTGCCTTCCCAGCACCGCTGTTGTACACCGGGTCACCTCCGACTCACTTAAGATCCTCAGGACAGTCAGAAGTAGGAGTAGCTTTGGTCCAGTCCAGTCCAGACTTTTGCAGGGTGCCTCAAAGTGGACATCAGTTGCCCAAGTCGGTGACATTTTAAAGTGTTATACAAATGTTACTGAGTTATTGATTTTGACAATATGCTTGGGATTCTCTGTTACTGCTTGTCTAGTTTTCAAAGACATTTTCAAGGTGAAAGGCCAGTAAGTTTTAAATTTGTTGTGTGTGTGCTCGCGTGTGCTCATGCTTCGTGTATTAGATTCTTGCACCTTCTTTTATGGGCAGTGGTGTCAAATTTGTATTTAAATTCTGTTGGCTGCACAGAAAAAGTGTTAACTTGCCTGCTCTTGTTGTCATGTGAGAAAATGAGGTTTCAGTTTTTTGGATTGTAATAAGAAATTTTCAGACTGTTTGTCCATACAACCTGCGCATTTCACCATTGGTTTGTTTCTCTCTGTTTAACAGTGTCCCAACAAAGTGTCTTAACCTTATCATTGTGCACTGAGGGTTGCAACTCTAACACAAGGGCTTTGAGGCTGCCAAATGAGACCTTGCAACCAAAGCCTGTACATTTATGCTGAATTTATATCAAACTGTGAGCAGGCTCACATATCTAACAGTATATCAAACTGTAATGAGAAACTGTTATTATTCTTTACAGAATTTTTAGGTCAGTACTTGATTTAAAAAAGGACCACTAATGCAGTGCACAGGCAAACCTTTCAGAGAGTTTAAAGCTGTATCCACCAGCAGCAATATGAAACGATGTGATACTTCTCTGCTTTAAATACTGAAGTTTATATCACATGAAGCCTGGTCAGGTCAGCTATTTCCCAGGCAGGTAGCAGTGGGTACTTTGTTTGTCTTTTTAATTTCTTTGTTTGGATGCTTTTGTTTTTCAAAGTAATAGTTCCAGTGTTATCTGTTTGTCTAATACTTGATCTCACAGCAATAATGTACTGTGTATATAAACATGCATGTATCAAATTTAATTAAGGAAAGACTAAAATGAGGTTTTATTCCATCACATCAGCAGTTTCTCAGTAAAATCCATTGACACTTTATTTGAGAGTAGCGCCATCTAGTGTTCAGTGGTAGAATAGATTCAAAGACCGAGATGCTTTTTGGGAAACTACTTCTGCTTGTTAATAGTTCTTCCTTTTATTCTTGGTTATGAATGTGCACATATTCAGAGACTTATACATGAGCAAATCCCATATCTCACTGTTTAAAACTGATATAAACAAGGAAGAAAAATTCATCTGAGTTTCTTCACATACTTTAGAGCTATTGGTGACTTTAGTGTTTTATTTAATTGCTATAAGGACTTTTTTTTTTTTTTTTTTGAGAAATGGAAGTTGAGCCATAATATAAAATACAAGGAACTACTGTATAGTCAAACATGTTTATGTTCTTACAATTATGACATTGTATGTAAACATCAGTTTTGGGTTTTGTTTTGTTTTTTTGCACTGACATTTGTTATTACAGACTTTGCTGTTCTTAATGGTTTTTTTTTTTTTTTATGGAATTACAAATTAGTGCTAAAGTCTTTGGTCTAGGTTTGCAGACTCACTGTACATTCTTGTCTAACAACTTGGACCTTAGCTCCCACACAAGTATATTTTGGCTTGCTGGAGTATTCTGTCATGTGACCTGCCCACCAATTGTGGATCAGTACTCCTTTTATGGATCTGTTTGGCATCAGTGAGATTTGGGCTCAGACCAAAGCTTTTGTGCAGTTATGCAACTATGAGTTTTATAAAGAGACAAACCCAGGTTATCTGTTCTTTTTTTTTTTCTCTCTCCTCTTTTCTGCAAAGACAATTCACAACTGCTTTCAGATATTTATTGCACACCCCACAGTATCATATAGTGTATATACCTCAATATCAAGGTGCTTAAATTAGTTTTTTTATTTATTCCTTTACACAAAGTACATTAGGGCACGAGATTTAAATTTAGACCTTTAGAAGTTCCTTAATATTAAATATGAAAGAACATTCCAACATAATCCACTGATTCAACGCCAGCATCCTACAGTACGTATAATATTCGTACTTCATATTTTATCTGCAGCCACCCTGATTTTTCTCCTGTTGGAATGGGTTAAACATACATTTTAGGTATAAGTGCACTCTTGTCTTCAACTTTGGTTGTTCTTGACAAAACAGTTAAAGGCTACAAGCGTCACAAGTTTTTATGTTTTTGCAGAAAGTTTCTGTACATTCATGTATCAAGTTGTGACAAATTGTCATTTTTACCCAGACAAAATGAACGGCTTGTCATAGATGTGGTTACTGGGAACACAAAATGCTGTCTGTACATTGACAGTATTGACTGATTTGCTATACACTGAGGAGAATGGATGAACAAATGCTGTGATTAGGTTTATATAAATTCAAAATAGAAGTAACGCCTGTAACCTAAAAACTTTAGTGCATGGAGAAACCACATGCAACCTCAGCACAGACACAGTCCACCCGCTGAGGACGGGGTAGTAAGTAGCACAGCTACGCCCACACCGCTCGTATCGTTCATATCCTAAGTTGAGCCATGAGGTTGGAAAGGGAGGTAACGCTGTTCCTTAGTTTGGAGTCTTCTTCCTGTCCCAGTGACACTCCAGCTAGGCGTGTGGAACCGTTTACTCCCATAATGCACGGCAGACTGAGGAACACCTCTACAGCTATGCCACCCCAACCCTAAAGTAAACAGAAAAGGCTTTTTTTTAGAACAAGATAATCAATGACCTTTCCTACAATGCCCTGAAAGCATCACACACTCACACTCTCTCACACACACTCACTCACATTATTTGAATTAGTTGCTTCAATAACAAGCCACTTAGTGTTGCTACCTGAGCAAGTGTGGAGACAGAGTGCACCTTCCTCTTATCTGTCAGGACACTATTTGTAATGTCGGCGATAGAAAGGCCCACCGACCATGACCGCTGGCCTCGATTTTTCATGATCTCAAAGGCTCTGCAGGCACAAATTAAAATAAACAATTTTTTAAAAAGAAAAATATTTACTTAATTGATCAAAAATGCACTTATAATATTTTACAGTTATTATAACATTTTGTTCAAAGTTATAATTCATTCCAGTACCTGTCTAACAGTGGTTTGGTAGAGCTGGATCCTTGGGCAATCTCAGGTGATGCACTGGAGTTCAACCCAGAGTTACTCATCACAGCAACTGTGAGACAAAAACAGAAACGTAATTGTTTGGGTGACTGGTGTTTTTTTCCAAGTCCTTAGAATAGAAAGAAAGTACAAGTTGAACCGGTAGTGCAGCATTACTGCTTATGGTTGAAATGGTTGGGGGAAAAACACGTGAGGTGAATAAATGGGTTAAGACATATCTGTAAATGGAAAAACCGTCAGTGTACAGGTCAGGAACTCACTGAAGGAAAAAAAAAAACAACAACAAATATTTAAATAGTCAGTCCTTTCTTTCTGGCTCACTTTTGTTATCTGAAAGTTCTCCTATGACCCAGGCTGGTTTGTGTGTGTTCAGGTTGATATCCATGACATGACTGAGTCGCTCCGAATCCAGGTTACACCCTGCTCCAATCACATGTGTTGGAGGCAAGCCACTCTGCCTCCAGGCAACGTGGGTCATTATGTCCACTGGAGAGAGAGAGTGAGTGACCGTACGTTATTTATATAATGAGCCGAGCAGTCAGTAGAAGGCGTGTCTGCTGCTGTTACCGACCTGGTTGTGATGCAATTAGCATCACTGCGCTAGGGCTGAGACGTGCCAGACTGGGAATTATTCCTCTGTACAAGTCAACGTTGGTCTGTACCACGGTGACATACGACTGTTCACTGCTCCATGCGTTTGCAGTCACCACGACCACCCTGGAGCCTGCAGAGGCTGAGATATCTAGCACAGCAGAGACAATGGTAATTAATTCCTGCAGACCTGTCACAGCAAAACTTGTAAAAGGAAAAACACAAAGCTTAGGCATTGTTAATTCAGCAAACATTGACTGTGGCATTCCCATTCTTGTTCAAATGTTTTCTTTTTCCTCTTTCCTGATGAGTCATCAAATATGCTCTCTACACAAGCACAGTGCCAGTCCTCTCCCTTCTAATCAAACTGACATCACTGGTGACTCAGCAAAGAAGCATCTCTGGGTTATTTGATGGTGCAGTGTGACGTACCTCTGGATACTTCAACCTTTGGCAGACTGAAAATCTCCAGATCTGTACTGCCACCCTTGGTGGAACTCTCAGCGACATCAATGAAAACCAGTTTATCCACTTTACACTGGATGAAAAGCAAATAACAAGATAAACCACTTCTGAATAGTAAAATAGGAATTGCTAACATCTGAAGCTGGTGAAATAATAATTGTATGACATAACAGTTTATTAAAAAAAATACAATAAAATCAGGTGATTACCTTGGATAAAATGCTCATCACTGATGCCATTCCTAAATCTCCTCCCCCAATAACTGAGACTTTGTTGATTGGTTGATCGTGATGGCTGATTCCACCTGAAATTTAGTAAAGCCATCACTATGAACTACTTGTCTCATTAGTGATCATCAGTTATAATAAAACTATATATTAGGAGTTGCACCATCACTGATACGGAAATTGGAGACAAACGCCAGGAGCTCATGGGGATTTTTCTTGTCTGTTGTGGTCTTTGAGGACAATGGAGGGTCTTCCTGAAATTTGGTAACCATCTCATTCAGAAGACCCACCACAGATGACTTTGGCTGTTACAGAGGAAACGAAACAGCAACATTTCAGCACCTTGTCCGCTTTTAATTTTAAATTTCAACCAGACAGTACAAGATCTTACATGATCCCAGTTGTGAAGGCCAGGTAGGTGGATACGTCCATGGGCATCAACGTGCTTGCCCTCTCTGATGACCATGTTAGAAGTGGGTTTCAAGTGGCATATGGGAGGAGTGAATGGGAAGGAGTCCAACAGCCACAGCTGAATGGGGAAGTTGTAGGAGCGACCTTTGGACAGAGACACCTCAGTCAGTACAAAATTATGACCTCATGCTCAAATTAGTGATGCTATTAAATTATACAACTCTTTCTATCAAAATTGGGAGGCAAGTGAGAAGAGTTTGGGTCAGCCACACCTTCATATTGGACCGGGATGGTGCCAGTTAATTTCAGAAGGTCTTTTTGGGTGCTGTCACTAAATGCTGAAATATCAGTAAAGATAGTATAAGTTTAATGTTCTTGTGTGCGAAGGTCAGCAGTAAATGGGTTTAATGTAAGAACTTACTGTATGTGCCTGTGGATAGCGTCATCCCAGGATAGATTCGATTGATTTTCTCCAACTCCTCAACAGCAACATCACGAAATTTGTACTAATATCAGGGGGCAGAGAAGGAAGACTTAACTGTTTCGTATTTGGGTTATATATTACACACATGAGGTATATTGTACCACATCAGTTCTCTACAGATTTGGGTCATTACAGTAATCTTTTATTTACATTAATTAATTTATTTGTGGCTGTAAGAACATTTGTCATCGTACATTTATTCTGACAACAAAACACCCAACAATTACTTTTATATTGACATTTTCTTGAAGGGTCCAACAGGTCATTGCGTATTGCTGTATTCCACACCTACAATGGAAATGCTCATTGGCACAAACAACAATAAGTGAAGCACAATAATACTGCAGTCCACGCAAAGTTAGACACGAGTAGAAAGCAGCTCAGTTTAGAACTTTTTAATTGCCCTTCCTGTCTCATTACTATTTTAAATAAGTTACCATTCTGTTCTTTTTTCCCGTCTCAGTGCCATCCAGGTTTCTCTCAGACTTCAGTAACAGAGCTGGTTCGGCTAGTTAGTGAAGGGAGACAGCAGCTAACCTAGCCTGCTATACTACCCGGCAATTATGTTTTGAGTTTTAACTTAAGAGGATCTTTCGAAGCAGCTCGTAATAAATCACTAACCTTCGAAAGAATCCGCTGGATTTTCTCTGACGTGAGGTCCATCTATTAAAGCACGACTCCCCGAAAGAAAATAAAAAATAATCCTCGTTTCTTTTGATTTCCACCAGACTGAGACTTTGCTTCCACTTGAACTCTAAAAAACAAACTTCCGCAAACTTTAAGGAGTAGTCAGGCGACACAGGGCGACGGATCCCGCCCACTTGTGACATCAACTACGGCAAAGTGGCAGGTACAAAAACATATGTAACGCCATTACCACACTGTATGAGCACAACCTTACATACTGACCATGCCAGTTTCTTTAAATAAAATAAACAAAAATACTCGACACAATTTAGGGAAGGAAATCGTTTTTGCTCTCTCTTCCACAGAAATACAAAGCAAAACATTGACTACCTGCTGCATTGCATTTGCAGTCCAAAAAAAGCTTTAGATTGTCATACTCTGAAAATGCAGACATAAAACTAAACAAAAGCCTTAATGCATTATTGTCAGTCAGATCCTTGCAAAGATAAAACAAAGTATCAAATGGTAATGTCGTCTACATTTTACTGAGTTTACAATAAAAGTCTGGAAAAATATGCAACAACTTCGCCTCAAAAATAGCATGTCATCATTTATATAACATGTTAGCGTTTTGTTTTGTTTGTTTGTTTTAAAAAGAGGAAAAAGAAAGAAGAAAGAAAGAAATCAATCACACTTTTCCATTACTGTAGTTGTTGATGCCAATCTTTTTTGTTTGTTTTTTTAAACAGATGGGACTGTAGGTATCCCTGCACTCAGCAGGTAAAATAAATAAGAAAGGACAATGTGAGAACTTTAATCCTAGTGCCTGAATAATTTGTGCATATTGTCTTTTTTAAGCCTTCTTTTACTAAAATTCTTCCTCTCCAGTTTTCTTGAGATGCTGCTAGGTTTTATCTAATCTCAGGGAGAGAAGCAATGACAAAGCACCCAAAGTGGACAGTCACTGGGTTTTGTATATCCCTTTGTCGCATCTCTCAGCAAAATGAAGAAAATGATCTTATTTTATTCCTCTCAACGACAATGAGGCCTCAGTTCATTTTTTTCCTCTTGACGTTTTTTCTTTTCAGCTCTTCTTCCTCCCTTCTTTCCTCCTCCAGATCCTCCTGCACAGCCATTCTCAGGCTAAAGTGGCAAATCACAGAAATACAGAACAAAACATTATTTTGTATTTTTTTTTAAAGGAGTAGACCACTATGGACAAATGGCACACAGACAGAAAAAGAAACTGAGGTCCCCCCCCCCAAAAAAATCTTATTACCTCCTAGCTTCTTCTTTCTGCAAATCTTTCCAGCTGCTCTCCATGAATTTTAGTGCATAGTCACTCTCATCTCTGTATCTGCAGAGGTTGAAAACAAATATAGAATTTGATTTTCAGTTCAATTAAATGGATTTTTCCTTACATCAGACCATGTAGTGACACGCCTTACCTGCTTCGATCATAGCCAAAGATTTCCTTTATGTGCTTAGAAATTTCCTCCTGCACCTCACCTCCATCATCAATAAAATCATCCATTTCTGAGTCATACTCATCTTCCTCATCCTCATATTTCCTCTTGTATGCAGATGTGATAGGTGGCAGCATCGGTCCTGGATAATGAATATAGAAATTACTTTCAAAATGCGGCATATCAAATTTTTCCCTTGTCAATATAAACATAGTAGGGAGAAGACACTGAAATTATGTTTTGTCTGAGGTAGGTCGCAGCTCTGCGACACAATAATGAGGACAAAGGCTGTGAGTGTTGCTGACACTTCATTCAGTTGGGCAAACAAACCCTTTGCCCTGTAGCAGACTGTTGTGTTTTTTTTCAGGCTGTTAGCAAATGTTAGCAATTTTAAATATAATATAATATGATATAATAATTCTAGCCTATGCCGCTTAGGATTGCTGGAATTGATGCTTTTCCACACAGACCCCACCCTGCAATCCACACGGTCCAAACAATCCACAGTCAGTGTCCTGACACAGACACAATGTAACACCCCCCAGATGTCCCATGTTCATGCTCCAGTGGGTAAGAGCTGTTTTGCAGCAGTCAACACAATATTACGCTGATGGGTTTATTACTGTGTGCACAATGTATAATACAATTTCCTTTGTATTGTGTTGCTTGTGGGTTACGGGAAGTTGTTTTTTCTCTCTCTCATATATATATATATATATATATATATATATATACTGACCTGACCTGAAAAATAGGATAATGGCCAAGCTTGAAACCTGGATCTCCCGTAGCCGGTTACCAAGATTACGTGAAGTACCCTCAGAAGGTCTGCTAGATGATGTTAATGCAGCATTACGGACAATACCTACAACCACTATTACCGACACTAACAGGCTGATCTACAATACGGCAGCAGTGATCAGTGAGATGCTTGGCTACAAGTTGAACAGCCACAAGGGGCAGTACCCTCCATGGAGAAGAAGGCTAGAGGGCAAGATCAAAGTAGCACGGAGGGAGGTTAGCCAACTAACAGAGTTGCAGAAAGGTGCGACAAAGAAGGTGCATAAGAAATACAGCAAGCTGTCCATACCTGAGGCCTTGGAAACTGCCAAGCAAAGACTCACAGCCTTGGCCAGCCGCTTGAGGAGGTACACCAGAGAGATAGAAGGCAGGAAAATAAACCAGCTGTTCTCCACAGAACCAGCAAAGGTGTACTCTCAGTGGCAAGGGAACAATAATAAGAGAACAGCACCACCAAGGCTGGAGACGGAGCAATACTGGAAGAGCATATGGGAGAAGGACGCAACCCATAATGGCAATGCTCAGTGGCTAGTGGATCTGAGGGCAGACCACAGCGACCTCCCTGAACAGGGTCCAGTAACCATCACAGTGGCAGATATCCAAGAAAGGGTCTCCAGTATGAAGAGTTGGACAGCACCAGGGCCCGACATGGTTCACGCCTACTGGCTAAAGAAGCTGACTGCACTCCACGAGCGTCTGGCAGCACAAATGAACCAGCTGCTAGTTAACGAGAGACACCCGGAATGGCTAACCGAAGGTCGGACGGTCCTGATCCCCAAGGACCCCAAGAAGGGACCGGTCCCCTCCAACTACCGACCAATAACCTGCCTCAGTACTACATGGAAGCTCCTGTCAGGCATCATATCGGCTAAGATGAACAGGCACATGGGTCAATACATGAGTGGGACACAGAAAGGAATTGGCAAGAATACCAGAGGTGCAAAACACCAGCTACTGGTAGACAGAACAGTCAGCCGAGACTGCAAGACCAGACTGACCAACCTGTGCACTGCCTGGATTGATTACAAGAAGGCCTATGACTCAATGCCCCACAGCTGGATACTGGAATGCCTAGAATTGTACAAGATCAATGGGACCCTAAGAGCCTTCATCAGGAACTCAATGGGGATGTGGCGTACAACACTAGAGGCCAACTCCAAGCCCATAACACAAGTCACCATCAAGTGCGGGATCTACCAAGGAGATGCTCTGTCCCCACTGCTGTTCTGCATAGGCCTGAACCCCCTCAGTGAGATCATTAACAAGACTGGCTACGGATACCGACTACGGAACGGAGCAGTTGTCAGCCACCTCCTGTACATGGATGACATCAAGCTGTATGCCAAGAGTGAACGAGACATCGATTCACTGATCCACACTACCAGGCTATACAGCAATGACATTGGAATGTCGTTCGGACTGGAGAAGTGTAGTCGGATGGTAACAAAGAGAGGGAAGGTAGTCAGAACTGAGGGGATTGAACTACCAGAAGGCAACATTGCAGACATAGAGGACAGTTACAAGTACCTGGGGATCCCGCAGGCAAATGGGAACCATGAAGAGGCCGCTAGAAAGGCTGCAACCACCAAGTACCTGCAGAGGGTCAGGCAAGTCCTGAGGAGTCAGCTGAATGGTAAGAACAAGATCCGGGCCATCAACACGTACGCCCTGCCCGTGATCAGGTACCCTGCTGGGGTAATAGGCTGGCCAAAGGAGGAGATAGAAGCCACTGACATAAAGACAAGAAAGCTCCTTACCATGCATGGAGGGTTTCACCCCAAGTCCAGCACCCTGAGGCTGTACGCTAAGCGGAAGGAAGGGGGCCGGGGACTGGTGAGTGTCAGCACCACAGTCCAGGATGAGACAACGAACATCCAAGAATACATTGGGAAGATGGCCCCAACTGACCGAGTGCTCAGTGAATACCTCAGGCAGCAGAAACCCAAGAAAGAGGAGGAAGACGAGGAACCATCATGGAAGGACAGGCCCCTGCACGGTATGTACCACCGGCAGATAGAGGAGGTGGCTGATATCCAGAAATCCTACCAGTGGCTGGACAAAGCTGGACTGAAAGACAGCACAGAGGCACTAATCATGGCAGCACAAGAACAAGCTCTGAGTACAAGATCCATAGAGGCTGGGGTCTATCACACCAGGCAAGACCCCAGGTGCAGGCTGTGTAAAGATGCCCCAGAGACAATCCAGCACATAACAGCAGGGTGCAAGATGCTAGCAGGCAAGGCATACATGGAACGCCATAACCAAGTGGCCGGCATAGTGTACAGGAACATCTGTGCCGAGTATAACCTGGAAGTCCCGAGGTCAAAGTGGGAGATGCCCCCAAGGGTGGTGGAGAATGACCGAGCTAAGATCCTGTGGGACTTCCAGATACAGACGGACAAAATGGTAGTGGCTAACCAACCGGACATAGTGGTGGTAGACAAACAGAAGAAGACGGCCGTAGTGATCGATGTAGCGGTTCCGAATGACAGCAATATCAGGAAGAAGGAACACGAGAAGCTGGAGAAATACCAAGGGCTCAGAGAAGAGCTCGAGAGGATGTGGAGGGTGAAGGTAATGGTGGTCCCCGTGGTAATCGGAGCACTAGGTGCGGTGACTCCCAAGCTAGGCGAGTGGCTCCAGCAGATCCCGGGAATAACATCGGAGATCTCTGTCCAGAAGAGCGCAGTCCTGGGAACAGCTAAGATACTGCGCAGGACCCTCAAGCTCCCAGGCCTCTGGTAGAGGACCCGAGCTTGAAGGATAAACCGCCCGCAGGGGCGTGCTGGGTGTTTTTTTTTTTTTTTTATATATATATATATACACACATACATACATACATATATTACACTATAATATGAAATACTCACCATTTATATGACCTATACATTTGACCTACAAATACTTTTTGCTTGTTTTGTTACAGGTAACCATTGCAATAAGAGTTCAAATGTTGAATGTTATTTAAAATGTAGAGAGAAGTTCTTTGTATGGTGCTTAGTGTTTCTGGATTATGTTCGTCAGGCTATTTGTAACACTACTAAATATCCTCGTGACTAAAACACTAAACAGTGTCCGTAACTGAACCCATGATTAACTTAACTTAATTTCATATCATTATTTTCACTCTGATTGTTACCTGGTGGCCTGTTCATCATAGGTCTCTGTGGCATCCCCGGCCGAGGTGGCATCCCCGGCCGAGGTGGCATGCCTTGCATCCCCGGCCGAGGTGGCATGCCTTGCATCCCCGGCCGAGGTGGCATGCCTTGCATCCCCGGCCGAGGTGGCATGCCTTGCATCCCCGGCCGAGGTGGCATGCCTTGCATCCCCGGCCGAGGTGGCATGCCTTGCATCCCCGGCCGAGGTGGCATGCCTGGCCTGGGTCCACCAACATTCTTGGATGAGATGGTCTCTGACACTACAGTGCACTTTGGTCTTCCAGGTCCTAATCCACTACTGCTAGTTGGTCTTCCTGGTACAAGTCCTCCACTGCCAGGCCGACCTGGTCCACTTCCTTGAGGTCGGGATACAATACTTCCAGGATGACCTTGAAGGCCACTACCACCAGGCCTGGCCTTTGGCACACTACCAGATGTTCCTCCAGTTTTTGACTGAGGCTGGCTCCCAGCCTTAGGGGGGCCACTCAAAGAAGGTCTCATCACTGAATTTCCACCTGATTTTGCTGCAGAATTCATTCCAGACCGTGGTGGTTCTCCCCTTCCGAACTTGGGGTCTCCATTTGTGGGTCCCTGCTTTGAGGAGCTACCCTGACTAGGCTTAATCTGTTGAGAACTCACCTGTTTGGACTTCTGGCCTGTGCCAGCTGTACCAGAGGGCCTGTTCCCAGGAATACCTGAAACTTTTCCTTGAAGTAATGACGAGCTTTCTCTTCTGAAGCTAAGGTCACTTAAGGTGCTGGATTTGTGGCTAGACGAGGGCTTTGGGGCCCCTTGTTTGGCTAAAACCTGAGATGACATGGCTTTTGAAGGTACTTTACTGTTTATGACACCTGATGAATTAGACAAGCTTGTCTTGGATTTTTCTTTATCACTGCAAGACAGCTTGGTTCTTTCTCTATCACTACCAGAGAGTTTGGAAAAAGAGAGGCCTGTATCATTAAATACTGTTGGTTGTGACTTCTTTATTGACCCACTGGGCACACTTTGTTTTTCTAAGCAGATCTTTTGTGGTCTGCTGTTCTTCTGTTCCCTCTCAAAAGTGTTTTTTTGACTTGAACTATAACCAGACTGAGACTTCCCATCTCTTCCTCTGTCTGCCTTTGAGTTTTTGTCTTTGTCTTGTTTCTTAGCCTTGCGCTCAATCTCCAGTTCCTTTATCTCATCTGCTGTGCGCAGCCTTTCCTCCTTTTTCACTACTTTGGGTTTTAGATCAACTGGTTCAAACTGTTTCTTTTCTGCCAATTTGAGCAAGTCAGCAAAGTTCATGGAAGGTGCAGGGGGCTTGGGCGGCCCATTGTTTTTTTTAGAAGAGGTTTTGCCACTACTACTGCTACTATTTCCCGCTATTCTCCCAGGCCTCAGTGGCTCGGGCTCGGACTCTGGCTCTGAATCTGTCTGTTCATACTCGTAGTTGTCCTCATCATCCTCTGGGTCAACTGTATTATTCCTAAAACTTCCCCCATTCAAGTCATCTTCCTGCATATCATGTTTTGATCTCCTCTTTTTGGGAACCTCTACCACTGGGACACCATTGTAGCCTTTGAAGTTATCCTTAGTTCGGGAGGCCATGGCACGCGCTTTACGGTCTGACTTTAACTCAACCCTCTTGGCTAATAGCTCCTCTTTCTGTTTCTTCATTTCCCATTCTAGGAAAAAACACACACACACACACACACACAAAATGAATGAAGAACAATCTGTATACAACAGTCCATAACTAATAAATCCCAATATTCTGCATTAGAAACTTAACAGTTATTAAATCATTAATACCTTTCTTTTTGTTTTCAGTGACTTGCTTCTTCAGAAGTGCCTGCACAGCAGCAGGATTTACACCCTTTGACTTTGGGTCCTTTTTCGGGGGTCCAGCTTGTAAACTGTATCTCTTCTGCTCAAAGAGAAGAACACATACAATACAAGTTGTAGTTTATGGGGAAAGTGTACACTCTTGTTTAACATTTACAGTCCTCCCCATAATGATATAGCAAAAATGGTAATCTAATGTCACAATAAAATGTAGCATGTTTGTACACGTCTATACAGTATGACGACAATGAAAGTTGGCTACATTAACAGACCCTCCCTGATCTGTTTTTTCACACACATACCCACAGATGTTAAGTTTTCTCAGTGGCATGAGTAAAACGTCTGCCAGTGAGAGCCTTCTACTCACCTGTACACTGCTGAGGCCCTGGTTTTGTGAGGCGATGTTCAATATGTTATCAAAATCCATTATTTCGGTCGGCGATGTAGGCTGGCTGTTTGAAGACTCAAGCAGGAGTGCTGAATGACTGTTTAGCTTTCAGGCGTTTCCAAACTTTACTTAGCCAGACAGCTGTAACAAACGACTGTATCAGTAACAGTCTACTGTAGGACATTTGCAAACAGAGTAGTTAATCCTACTTTCTTCACAATAGCACGCGTTAGCAAAGTTAGCTAATCTAACGTTTGGCAACGTTAACGTCAGCTAACCAAAAAGCCCGAAAGGCGAACTTCCGCTCTGCGCTGATAACGCACCAAACTAAGGGAAACCCCATCCAAATTTGCGTATTCAGCACCTACAGATGGACAAAAACCTCCAAATAACAAAAAAATAAATAAATCGAGCACAACCGACGCCGGGTGTTAGTAGAGACTAGCAGCTGGGTAGAACGAAAATTAAAGGTCCGAAGAGCTACTAACGGAAGTAAGATGACTCACTTGTGCGTATATCCGGCTTTGTGGGAGTACGAGTCAGAAAACGTTTTAGTCCGAAGTGTATTCGTGTAATATTTTATATGTGAGCGAGTTTTTGATTCATTTTCACGAACAAAATAATAACCCAACAAATTAACTTCCAAATACAAATATTTATTTTTGTTGACGCGTGTCCGCTGAAGACAGGACGATGACTCTGAAAATGTCACATGGTCCTCCTAACCCATAGACTGCATCTTATATACACTATAAGATGCAGTCTTATAGAAACTCGTTGTTTGAGAAGCGGTGATCCATCTTGATCGTGGATAAAGGAACCGACTGTCTGTTCGTATAACGGGACTTCCAGAAGTTCCTCCATACACTTGCCGGATACATGTATGAGGAGCACTTCCGTTTTCGGCCCCATAGTTTCCTTACGCAATGTCCGTCCAGAACACGTTTTGACAGCTGCAGACCACATGGTGTCGCCACTACTGTGGAAATCTAGAACACTAGAAATTTGATGCGAGGTATCAACAGAGCTGTTTCCACGTGTCTTTTCTTTCCTCGTCAAATAAATAAATAACGTTTATGTCTGGGTCAAAAAAGAACACAGAGAATGCTACAACTTGTTTCCAGTGTTGGAAATATTTACAATAAAAATCATGTAATAAAAGAGGACAGGCTTACAAAAGATAATACAACAATCTTGGAGAGTGAGTGGATGCCTATGGAGAAGAAGTGTATTGGTACTGTTTTTCAAAAACAAGAGTGTGACGTACGTACAGAGGTGTCGTTACTACAGAGCAGGGGCGATTCAAGGATCAGAGCTTTGGGGGTGCTGAGCACCCAGAGAGCTGCCCATCCAGGCAAGGTAAACTTTACTCATCACGATGAGACTTCTTCCTTGTCTCTTTTAGTCCCTGCATCCCTAAATGTCTCCAGTTGTCCCAAATTCCCTCTGACTGTCTCCTTGGTGCATTTAAACCCCTGTTCCTCCCTGTCCTCATCGTCTGTTGTCTTCATCTCCATTATCAGTCATCATAATTTTACCCTCTCTGTGCAAGTCTGCAAATTTCGTTATTAAATCATAAGATTCTTAAATTCATCAAGTCTCTCTGTGCCTGGGTCCTCGTCACAAAACATGACATCACTGTTTTGTACATTTTAACACAATTTAATCCCCACATTTGTGAAAGAAAAGCAAAACACTTTTTTGACAAGTCTGTAACAAAACCATCAAATCTGATAAAGGTTATTTAAATGCTGCTAAAGAAGAATGGATTGGAATTTTAAAAAAAACTGATGATGAAAATGATGCTCATAGTGAGTAAAAAGTAAACTGAGTGCATTTTTTGGACAGAGATTCACTTTTAAAGTGTATGTATAATATAATACAGATACATAAAAAATACACTCCAAAAATAAAAGAGTCCTTGAAATGTACAAAATATTATTAAAAAATTAGGAAAATTGAGACACCTTGGCCTATGGTATAATGTATGAAAAGATCTTTACTGCAGATACTACTATGGCTCTGCAGATTTTTTCTTTTCTTTTAACCTATGTCGCCTCACCTTGAGGTTGGCAAATCTGTCTATCACATTTTGGTGGTCAAGTCTCTCAAGCATCTCTTTCTCAACTGACATCACAGCCAGGTGCTGGAGTCAGCTTTGACCCATGGTCCTTCTCAGCCAGGTATGGAGCTGACTCAAGACACTAAAAGACCTCTCACAACCACAGCTGCTAACTGGGTTTGTTAGGGCAACCTGAATAACAGTTTTCAGTGTGGGGAAGATCTGATTATCCAGAAGATTGTACAATGTTAACATATCTGGAATGGCACCAGCCTCACTCTTGAGCTTCAAAAAGTCTTTGGCAACCGTGACTTCCTCTGACTGAAGCCCAATATGGTAATGCAGTGCCAGGGCTGACAACCCAGTTTGTTTTGCAGATTCTGTATAGCAGCTTTAATCTAGAGAGAACACAACTTCCAGATTGTATGAGTAAAATTAATTGGGTTTTTTCTTTCTTTGCCAGTTTAACAGTTTTTGTTTTGTCTGTTAGTACTCCCTGTCTGTTTTCTTACCTGGTTCTTCCTGACCTTGTACTTTCTCCTCATGCTCCCCTCTTTCCTCTCTCCCTCTTTGGACTGACAATCATACACAAATAGATTGTATTCAATTAGATAAAAAAAATACTATTAAGATCACTAATAAAAAAGTCCTCTCTCAGTGTACTTTCAACCAAAAGGCAAATAACCAAACCACATGTACATCTAATAAAGGATATAAATATTGAAACACTGATCCAACATTACCCAAGGTACTAACTAGTCAGTTAGCTAGTTAGGTTTTCAGTTAGGGTTCAATATCGGTACATACACATATGACAAAAAAAACAGTTTCTCTCATTACATTTCAAACAGTTGTAGCAACAGTGGTAACAACGGCAGGCTACGGACAATGTTAAGTTTTAGATTTTAAATAGGCTATATACATTTCAATGAGATCAACAGGACAGTCAAATATCGCTGATGTTACTACAGAGGAGGACGGTTTGTAGGGTAGCAAACATCATTGGAAAACAAGTTTTCAACACTGCAGGTTACCTGGGTGTAATGTTTTTCAGCTAAAAAGAAACATGGCCTGACCCCTACCTAACTATATAAAGAGTAACCGAAAGTTAAATGCAGCTAATATGTCCTGCAAGGAACTTCCACCTCCCCTCCGCTGCAGCTAGTGATGGCCCGCTTGAAGCTGACGCTCCGGAGCGTGTGTCGAAAAAAACAACACACTGGTTCAGAAGCACTGTGTCGAGGCTTGCTTCGTTTGGCAAAAGTCACGTGACCAGTGACGTCCGAAGCTTCATTACGCACGTAACTGCTTCGGTACCTGATTCAAACAGATATAAGGAAGTGAATCATCCACGGGATTCGTGGAGTGTGTTGATGGTGACAGATAGCGACGAGGTGATCATTCCACTGACA
Source organism: Diplotaxodon limnothrissa (assembly GCF_057381915.1). NCBI lineage: Eukaryota > Metazoa > Chordata > Actinopteri > Cichliformes > Cichlidae > Diplotaxodon > Diplotaxodon limnothrissa. The sequence goes on from NC_140602.1 coordinate 5,779,249, forward strand.
GATATGGAGCCAGCGAGGAAGAGAGGACGTTATGGCGTGTGGGAATATTTTGAGTTGATTTTGCTCAATTCATTTTATCTGCCGAAGTGAAAAACTTGAAATGTCCAAAATCATGTTTTCATAATGGAAATATCATTACAGCATATGACTTTAGGAACACTTCCATGTGAATTAAAGCTAATGAAGACTACAAAAATGTATTTGACACTATACGTACATTACATTGCTACACAGTTTAGAAAATCATTTTGTTTATTGTTTTTAGGTGATAGTCTGCAGGACCCAGGAATACCTGCATATCTACCAGCTTGCAGTGTAGTTCCTGCACTCCACAGCCTCTTCTGTTCCATGCAAGTGGATTTTCTCCAGGGCAGGAGAAACTATTTCTAAGAAAAGAAACAGACTCAGCCAGCGCACAGTAACACTAATCCTCTTTTTAAATGTAAATAACAAAAGGGCTACCTTACATTGATCATGTTTTTACTTTGCAAGTTCTTGATTAGGGATGGGTTTTGATTATCGCTTTTCTGATTACAATCCATGCTAAATTGAATAAAGTGATATTGATTCATTAAAATCCCGTGTCGATTTGTAAATTAACGTTATTATGCCTGAAACGCCAGCATCTCAGGTTAAACCTCACAACATGTCGTCAAACACCATGCAGCTAAAACAGTAACTGGGAGCAGGTTTACGGATTCTGCATACAAACGTGAACACAGAGCGCGGACCCGACGCGTCAGAGTCAGATTTTGGTGCGTCGTCAGGTCCGCGCTGTGTTTGCCTCTTTTTTCTTCGCTGGCTTCTGCAGCTGCAGGTTTCATAACTCTCTGTTTACATCTCTAATTAAGTCTCACATGTGTCAGCTTTCTTTTAATAGATACGAAATTATGGATATATACTGTTAAATGATCAGAATTGTAATATTTCTGACTGAGGCAAAACTTTCCAGATTCCAATCAAATTGAATCGGATCCTGTATCGAATCAAAATGATTCTACAAATCAGTGACGATGCAGCCGTACTCAGCTTCCTAAGCATTTTCCCTTTCCAGTTCACAATCAATCCCACCCCTAGGTCAAAAATATGTATAGGACAATTGGCCTAATCTAATATTTTGTATGAACCTGTCAAGCTGTCCAGTGATTAAACGACAAGTAGATGGAGGCAGGACTTCACAGCAGGGGCATACTCCATAATGTGCTGTGCATTATCATATGTATATTATATATATTGCTCACTTATTGTATTTACCAACATCAAGGAGTTATGAGCAAAGAAAGGCCACCATAGTGCATGTTTAAATAGGGAAAGTTTATTGATCAAAATGTATTACGCAAATACGCATTACATTTTTTTCAGCCCCCCAATCGAGAAAACAAAACCAATTACATGTTCAAAGCAACGGAACGGTGGCCCAATATCAGAGAGAACTCCACTCTTGAGTGAGCAGTGATAATTGAGCAGTCCGTTTTATTTTGCAGAAATCTTTGGGGGTGCTTTGATTCATTTTGGGGGTGCTGAAGCACCCCCCAAAATGGGCTAAAATCGCCCCTGCTACAGAGGCATAAAGCTGATGAGCCACGACAGCTAGCTAGCTAGGAAACAGTTGTGGAAGCTTGGTTAAGAAGGGAGTTGACAATCGGTGAGTAGCAGTATGTCTTCAAGCGGAGAAAAAATGATAGATAAATAAAATATGTTTGCTTTGAGGTTGTTGATAGAGAAGTGTAGAGAAGATCAGAAGCTGCACTGTAGCTTTGTGGAGCTAGAGAAAATGAGAAACTGGTATCACATAAGTAGTCGCAGAGATGCCTGTGAAGGTGGTGGAGAACATGTATGAAGCCAGACTGTAGTGAGGTGGTAGGGGTGATAGATGACTTCAAAGTGTGGGTGAGATTGTGATCTGTAGTGAGAGCAGGTGGACAAGATCCTGGAGAGGTGGAGGTATGTTCCAGGGAAAAGAGAATGAAAGTTGGAACAGAATACATGTGTGAATTAGAGAAAGAGAGGTGTTACAGTAAATGCAAGAGGGTAGAAGTAGTGAAGGTGGACTAGTTTAAATACCTGGGGTCAGCCATAAAAAGCAATTGACAGTGCACAAGAAAGTTGAAGAAGGGAGCGCACACAGGTTGGAGCAGGTGGGGAGGAGTGACAAGAGTGGTTTGTGACAGTAGGACAGCAGCAACAGTGAAGGTTGACAAGAAAGTAGTGAGGCCTGTCATGGCGTATGGTTTGGAGACAATGACCTTAAAGCAAATTGAAGCAGCGGTTTCTGTGATTTGGCACTAAATAAAACTGAATTTAATTGAATTAAAACAAAAAAAAAGAGGAGCGTAAGGTGTCAGAGTTGAAAATGCTCCGGCAGAAAAGTGGTTATTAATAGCTTAATAGCTTTCAATTCATCATCCATACAGCAGTAATGTTTTCTCATCTCTAACGCTCAATATGATCAATTAACGCTGAACTGTCAATGTGCAATCAAAAACCAAGCTCGACAAATCAAGCTCCATTTCCGTAGAATGTAAATAAAGGCCATCTGCTCCGGTATGTAAAAGGAACCCCGACTCCTCCTATCAGGGCGTCGCCTGACGCCTAATCCCGCCCTCTAAGACCAGTCTCTGCACCTATTGGTCAACACTGAAAGGCCTGTCACTGCCTCTCTGATGTCGGACCGCCCACAGGATCGAGGACAAAAACAATCGGCATCTCGCCTTCCTCAGTAAAACATAAACAAGAAGACTCAAACGAATCAGTGTATCCTTTTTAAGCGGCACGGGCAGCACCGAGGGAGAAATGGTTTCTCCAGTAACAGTGGTAAGTACCAGTTTCAAATGGCCATTTAAAACATTCAGGAATAAACAGCGGCTAGTTAAGCTAGTGATACAATAACGAGACTTCCGAAGATAACATCCTTAATGTGTGCATTGTCGACTGCCTCGATTCAAGCATTTACTGGGGCATTTTCGTTGTTATTCATATCTTGTCATACTTTATCTCGGAAGGCCAGCGCATGCTCTCTGGTTCATTATTTAATTGCCAGTAAATAAGCGCGTCTGCTAAATGAAAAACCGTTCGGTCAGGTGCTCGCGGTAACTCACGCAGCTATCTCATTTTCTCGTCATTAAATAGTGTCCCTCTGTATGTGTTTGTGCAGACACAAGGCAGAAACTTTCTTGTTTCCGTCTAGCCGTTTCCCTTTTTTGGCACAGCAGCGACGCTGCTCGCTTGTTCCTTCTCGGTATTGAACATACACAAATTTCGAAAGGCTATCCCTGACAAAAAAGAAAAAGCTGTCATGCCACGACCTTTTTTGTGTTTTTTTCCCGTTCCTTACCCTCCAGTAACGCATGCGCCGAGCTGTGGTCGATTCTGGCTTTCTTTTCATCTCCCTTGTTGTAGCTGTGCTTTATATAGAGTTTATTGTTTGGCGTATCTATTGGCTCAATAATGGACCTCACCTGGAAATCGTCCATTTTGACAAAAAAGCTGATAACTACATGAATAATTTAAGCAGGTGGAGCATCATCTTGCTCTAGCAGAGCTGCTATGAAATTTTACCCCCTTTGCTGGGGCCATGAAGGACGGTTCATTGTAAGTTGGCCTGTAGAAAACCCGGGTGTGTAAGCCTGTGTGGAGGAATGCCTGCCATACAGACTAGTTTCCTTAGTGAAGAAGATACTGTGCAGGTCCTGGTTTTCCTTTATTTCTATTAGGGTCCCAACATTGCTGAGAAAAAGATGTATGCTTTTATTCAGGGTTGTTTTTCTGATGCTGAAAAATTATAATATATTGGTGTGTTAGTGTCTGATAATTGCCAGTACCTGTTCAGAAGTAAACGTGATTATTGTCCCACTGGAGGCTGCTATTATTCAGTTTTACTTAGATGCAGTTCAACAGTTCCTGCTTGATTCTTTGGTATGTTTTTTTTAAACACAGTACTACACTCAGTTTTACAACAGTGAGCAGAATGTTGTCCTTATAAGGGACTCTATGAACATTTTTAAATCTAGATATGTCAAGGAACCATTCAAACAGGCAGAGCACATGCAGTCTGAAACCAATCTGTACTGCCCAAAGACTTTGACTCACGTTGCTTGCCTTAACTTGATTTGCTTATTTTTGGCTATATTGATCATCTGTAGAGGCATCAGCACATCCAGTGCCCACAGTGGGGGGGATTTTGTTTTGTTGTTTTTTTTATTTATCAGAAACTGAAGTTTTTACTCTTACGTCAGGAACTCAAGACGTCATACAGTGCAGCAGTAAGGTTGTATTCCTTTCTAGTCTGCATCCCCAAATGTCTTCAAGTCATCTTTGTTGAGCTAAAGCAGCTCAAAGATGGGAAAAAACAGAGTTGTGTGATGCTTCGTAGAAATAACATTGTCATAAGACTCACATGCCAGCTGTGCAGACTTTAGAGGCGCCATATTTCTGTACTTCAAAAGGACACAAAAAAGAAAGAACAAATTGTCTTTTCTTTGGTTTAGGATACGAGGTGCCTTTTAAAGGTCAGTCGATGTGTATTGACTAATCATGCAAATATAGTCAATCATTAACAGTATTATTGTTTAACAGAGGACAGGAGCAGGTGTGTGTAGCTGTTCAGCTTTATATGGTCCTGCACTTTTGCAAACATCCTTTATTTATAATGTGATCATTTAGACAGATAAATGATGACGAAATGATTCATTTTCTTTGCTTCTTAAGTGAGGTATTATGTTCTCCTTTTTTTTTCTGGCGACAGCCGGCTATTACAGGACTAACAGCCATCGCTAATGTCCCTGTCTTCAGTGCTCCCACAGACAAACTGACGCCTCCACGAATAAGAGTGGACTGGTTTACAGTTGAGATGATAGTGTGCTACATAACTCCACCAATTTCAGTCAAGTACAAGAAACTGAACAGGAGAACAATGCTGATCATCTGAGCAAGAAACCCATTAAAACTGGTATAAAGCAGTTTATGGATTCCCACAAGCAATTATGCTTTCCTGATGGAAAAATTTGTGCAATCACATTTTAATGGGGGTGGGGAAATATTACAGCAGCAATTGTTTAGGATATGACAGAAATTAATACTTGAACTCCTGATACTATCATAATCTGGATTCATATCTAAGTCTGCAAAATGAAACTTCTTTTATAGAACACTGTAACAAAATTGAAGCCTAATTGTATTAGAAGACTTAAAGGATTATGTTATAAATGTTTCAAATCCTATTTTAGTTATGCCTTTCTCCTTCTTAAAGGATTTTGTTTAGCGTGTACATGCCATGATTGGATGGCAAAGAATAAAAAACGAAACTGAAAAGTATCTCAAACCCAGCATAGAACAGACTAAAGGTTATAGGAGTCACTGACTTCCTCCCAACTTCCTTTCCTTTCTTAAGTGCCAAACCAATCATTAGTCTTGTCTGTAGATAGAAATCAAACTGACACTGCCTTATTGAGCATAGTAAACTGTTTTCACTGGACCTTATTTAATAAGAACTAACTGCTAAATGTGTAATGAGAATACCTAAAGTCATCCTTGAGTCCCAGGAGTGTAACAGATATGGCATGTGGTGTTTTCTTGTGCTCTGTCCTGAAGTAAGACAACCCTGGCTTTTAAGTAGAATTTTCATATCGGTTAGTCTGGGAGTGTTGCCAGGGCCGTCTCCTTGCCTCGCCACCTATGTGGCCTTAATGTGATAGATAGGTTCACTGTACAAGTACAGCAAAGTGGATAATGGAAAGGAGTGCATTAGTTCCCATTATATACCTAGCCCTGGTTTGATGGCAGTGGAAAACAGCATTACACTTGTACCTAGAGGAGACTGATATTAATCTTAAATGTATTGTGAAAGCAGAAAACAAAACTGCTGAAATTTATCTTAATCTTGTCAGAGTGAAAAAGTGGCAGAGCAAGTATTGTTACTTCTCTTTTTGCCATTTTGGTAGGAAACCTAAATATTCAAAGAAAAATGACTGAAACAACTTTTATTTTTACAGGATACATCTAACTAAAAGTACTTTATAACGCAAGAATTTGAAGTAATAATCAGGGGTAATTTTAGTATTGTAATCCATATGCTGAAGCGGCTTAAGAGGTGAGTTTAAAAGTAAATGTCCAATCTTGGCACGCAGACCACTAGGTATCCAGAAGCTCTGTGTGCGTGTGCTAGGTATCTTCATACACTCTGCAATCACATCTTAAGGATATGGATATATATATATATATATATATATATATATATATATATATATATATATATATATATATATATATATATATATATATATATATATATATATATATATATATATATATATATATATATATATAAAATTAGCTAAAACTTATATTGTGACTATGGAACAATATCAAATAATGTTGTGTATGAAGCTTTAGTAGGTCTGCAGAGCTCCTGGGAGGATCATATAACACATGTAAGCAGTGGATAAACATATAGCTGAGTGCTAAAACACACTCCTGGCATATCTACCTGATGGAAACCTGTTTCCAAGCAAGGGCTTTCCTGGAGACCATATAATTCAGGAAATTTAGACAGATACATTACTGCCTTTTTCCTCTATTGTCTCGTTCTCAATGGATGTCCTTGCACCACACAAGCCCTTGGAAGTAATGTGTTTGTTGCATCCTCCCTGAAGCAGACTGTTGATTACATTTAGAAAAATGGTCAAAGTGCCTTCCTAGTCTGGCATGCTTTCAGGGAACATGCAAATGATCTTCTCAGCATCCTGCTTTTAATACTGGAGAACCCAGGCAATAGTTATTTTGCTGTCCTACTTTTAGCTCAATATGGTCATGACTGTATGAACTTGTGCGTCAGATCCCTGTTGTTTTCCTGCTGGTAGTCTATCAGGTACTCTAGAGTAGGTTTGGTGTCACCTAAACTCGGTCACTTAAACCTCACCCCAGTGGCGGCTCCTGAAAAAAATCTCAGGGGGGGCAATTTTTATGATATCGACTAAAATGACCCATTTAATGAGTACATCAAACAACACAATTTTAATTTAAATTTAAAATGAACAACCATATTCTGGCCATTTGTATAGATTTGTAAAAATGAACATGAACAGATTTTTTTTTTTTTTTGAATGAATGAATGAAAAATAACTATTGAAAACAACAACTGTAAACTGATTGGGGGGGTGGGCTAAAGAGAGAAAGAGAGGGGGATGGAGAAAGAGAGTAAATATGGTTAAGGGTTCTTATTTGTACAAGAACTTTGCTCGTCTGTCTTTCTGAGTGGCCTGTCAGCCACGACTTGCGCTGGAACCAACTCCGACAAAAAGTCCTGTTGTATGCTTTTGACTTCTCCTTCGTTGCCTGGGTTAGTTGAATTTCGGGCTTGTCAGGTCCCAACTCTTTAACTTGCAGTTTTTCTGCCATTGTCCTTCTGGCAAAAGGGTAGGTTAGAAGCGATCTAACCGAATTTGGGGGAGGCTGTGCCTCAACCGTTAACAATACCGCTGCCATCGTCTCTCTCTGACCTTATAGCTCACTTAGGCTACTGACTGAGGTAAAATTCTAGAACAGCAAATCTTCGCGCGTTTTCTGCAGGGGCGCAATTTTAAGCGCCCCCAAACCATTTAATTCAGCGACGCTGATAGGTCAAATATTTATTATTTTCCCCTGGCAACCATTTAATGATAGGCTATTTCGCTGCATATCAAGGGCGCTTTGACGAGCGCCCCAGAAGAAGAAAAACACCGTTTGTTGGTTGAACTTTAATGAGTCAGCTGGTGAAAATGTTAAAATACGCCTGGCTGTATATGGGCACACACATAGTAAAACTATCATTGATGAATTTTTTAAAAATATATATTTTTACTCCTCCACATTTGGGGGGGCGGAGCCCGAGCGCCCCCTATGGGCCAGCCGCCACTGCCTCACCCCCTTCTTCCTTCTCCATGTTTCCGCGTGCTTCAGCACAGAGAATCGTCTGATCATTAGGGTTTTCCAGTTAATATTGTAGGGGTTTACCTTGCTATATAAGTCTCATTCATTCTACTGTTGTTGCAAATTGGCAGTATACAACTAAAATTGAATTAAAATAAACTGAACACTTCAGTTGATCCTGTACTGTCATTTGATCTGTTACTTTTTTGAAGAATTGTGCATTTCTGGTCTGTTCCTTTCTACCTTCCTTCACAGAAATAAACTGTAAGATCCTTCAGTCTCTATCCTACTCCTCCTCTGCTACTACATCCAGCTGTCATCTGAATGGTGGTACACCAGCTCATTCACTGTTTTTTTTTTTTTTTTTTTTTTTTTTCCCCCCCCTAAGGCTTCTTTATTTGTGCTTCTTCTTATTTTCCTTTCTCTTTGTCCTAGTTGCCCTTTCTTTCCTTTTTTTTTCTCTTTTGAACTTTGCAACCATGCCAGGGCTTTTTTTGGGGGTTTTTTTTTGGTTTTTTTTACATCATTTTGCTTACCACTGAATATATCAGGGTAGGATGCAAAAAAACACGCTGTAAAATAGCCCTTTGGGACATCAAACCAGCAGTTCTTGCCCAGTCTTTTGAAACTTTTCCTTGCTGCACTATGACCCATTGTGTCACAGGCTGGGTCTCCGACCCAGCACTTTGAGTTTTCTTTGTATTGTTCTTATTTTTTGAGATGTTGTTAGTTTTGTGTTATTTCCTATTTGCCTTTAGTTTAGGCAGTTATTGCTCCTGGGTTTTCTGTTTGAGTTCTTGCATTATTCATCACGTATTTGGTATGTTAGGTTTGTATTGTCATGTCTAGTTTTAGTGTTTCCTGTTTTATTCTGACAGTGTCATGTGTTCTTTGGTCATTGTATTTAGTTTCACTCCTCCTGGTCCTGTCATTAGATTCATGTCAGTCAGCTGTTTCCTCATGTGTCGCCACTTCCCCTGATCACCTCATGTCTGTATTTAAGCCTTTTGTTTTCTTCATGCCATTGTCAGTTCGTCTGTTTATTCTCACCAGAGTTACAGTCATAGTCATAGCCTGTTTATTTTCCACCTTGGTCATAGTTATAGTTTTTGGTCTTAGTACCTTCAATGTTTTGTTTCTTAGTGTTTTGCCTGTTTGCTTTGGTCTCTTGGTTCATTTCCTGCCGTCATCGCAATAAAGGTTCACTTTTCTGTTAATCATTACTATTCCTCGTCATCATCTGCTTTTGGGTCCTGTTTCCGCACACATCGGCGCACCCCGCCGTGACAGAACGAACTGACCAGTCATGGACCCAGCAGACTCTGCTCTCACCGAGTGTCTGGAGGAGATGGCTCAGATCCAAGCGATCCTCAACCGCGTCCTCACAGCGCCCGATTTGAAGAGCAAGCTGGTAATGATTAACGCTGCTGAAGCTATTATGGAGAGGGATCCCCGCCTTCTCCAGCTCCCGGACTCACCTGCCATAGTTGATGCCTTTACGAGGATAAAGGAGATGCTGCAGGCCCAGGGACTGTCGAGTCAGGAAATGGCTTCCAGCACCCACCAGTCACAACAACCCCACAATCAGTCATCTCCATTGCTGCCTCCGGAACCTGAGTGTGTTCGTGTCGGTTCGCTGAGATTCGCCGCAGCGTCACCACCTCTCAGCTCACCAGTTTCCACACCCTCATCACAGTCTCGCCATACTCCTGTCACAGTTCAGCGCGAGGAAGCGCCGCACACCATAGACTTGGACGACGACGAGCGCCAGTCTATATTCTGCGCTCTCTTGGAGGAGGAGCTCCGGTGGAAGCCGTGGCTCATTCCGGAGCACGAGCACTCTTTCCGGGGAACTCGACTGGCTCTCGGGGGACCTCGGAGTTACCAGGGACTTCCGCCCATCGCTCCGCCGTCTCCCACTCCTAAGAAAAAGCGGCGTGCGCGCCACCGACGCCCCGTATCACAAACGCAACCCGGCTATACAGAGACTGTTTGCCCTGGAAAAGCTAGCCATCAGGCTCAGCTAAGATGCTGTGGGACTGCTATCCAGGCCGGTTTGGAGCCGGAGACGGAGGTACAGCTGGTGCAGCCAATTTCAGTGTCAGCCGGAGGGCCCGGGGAGCCCGTCCGGCCTCATGTTTCGTCTGCTGGAGGTTCAGGAGAACCCAGCCAGCCTCATGTTTCGTTTGCTGGAGGTTCAGGAGAACCCAGCCAGCTTCATGCTTCGTCTGCTGGAGGTTCAGGAGAACCCAGCCAGCTTCATGCTTCGTCTGCTGGAGGTTCAGAAGAATCCAGCCAGCTTCATGCCTCGTCAGCTGGAGGGCCCGAGGAGCCCATCCAGCCTCACGCCACATCAGCTGGAGGGCCCGAGGAGCCCATCCAGCCTCACGCCACGTCAGCTGGCGGGCCCGAGGAGCCCGTCCGGCCTCGCGCCACGTCAGCTGGCGGGCCCGAGGAGCCCGTCCGGCCTCGCGCCACGTCAGCTGGCGGGCCCGAGGAGCCCGTCCGGCCTCGCGCCACGTCAGCTGGCGGGCCCGAGGAGCCCGTCCGGCCTCGCGCCACGTCAGCTGGCGGGCCCGAGGAGCCCGTCCGGCCTCGCGCCACGTCAGCTGGCGGGCCCGAGGAGCCCGTCCGGCCTCACGCCACGTCTGCTGGGGGGCCTGAGGAGCCCGTCTGGCCGCCTTCTGCTTCACCACCTGTGGCTGCCTCACTGTCACCTGGTTCTGCCTCTGCTTCGCCCGGACCAGCTCCAGCCTGTGCTTCGTCAGCCGCAGCTCCAGCCTGTGCTTCGTCAGCCGCAGCTCCAGCCTGTGCTTCGTCAGCTGCAGCCTCAGGGCCTTCATCCTCGCCCGGTCCGGCCTCTGCATCAGCTGCTCCTGCTCCACCTGGTCCGGCTCCAGCCTCAGAGTCTTCGTCCTCGTCTGGCCCAGCCTCGTCAGAGTCTTCGTCCTCGTCTGGCCCGGCCTCGTCAGAGTCTTCGTCCTCGCCTGGTCCGGCCTCGTCAGAGTCTTCGTCCTCGCCTGGTCCGGCCTCGTCAGAGTCTTCGGCCTCGCCTGGTCCGGCCTCGTCAGAGTCTTCTGCTACGCCTGGTCCGGCCTCTGCTTCAGCGTCGCCTGGTCCTACGGCTGTTATGCCGCCGCCCAAGCCTCGCTCTGCACCTGGGAATCTTCGGCCACCTGCTGGACGTCACCGCCGTCGAGGTCGGCCACCTGAACTGTTTCTACGCCGTTGCCGTCCGCACGGTCGGCCACCTGAACTGTTTCTACGCCGTTGCCGTCCGCACGGTCGGCCCCCTGAACGGTTTCCATGTCGCCACCATTGCCGTCCGCACGGACGGCCCCCGGAACTGTTCGACCATGGACTTCTGTGCCGTCGGCCTCCGGGCCGGCCCCCTGATCACATGAACTATGATTTTCTGGACCGTCACCCTCCGGGTCGGCCCCCTGAGGAGTCATGAACTGTTCCCTGCGCTCCTGTGATTTTGATGGACGTTTTGTTTTTGTTTTTTTTGGCCTTGTTTCTGGCCCTCCGTCCTGGACCCCCACCGCCCGCCCTTGGTGGGTTGTTTTTGGTTTTGTTTTTCGAGGTTTTAGGGCGTCTGGTATCCGCCCTTAAGGGGGGGGCTCTGTCACAGGCTGGGTCTCCGACCCAGCACTTTGAGTTTTCTTTGTATTGTTCTTATTTTTTGAGATGTTGTTAGTTTTGTGTTATTTCCTATTTGCCTTTAGTTTAGGCAGTTATTGCTCCTGGGTTTTCTGTTTGAGTTCTTGCATTATTCATCACGTATTTGGTATGTTAGGTTTGTATTGTCATGTCTAGTCTAGAATCGTCTGATCATTAGGGTTTTCCAGTTAATATTGTAGGGGTTTACCTTGCTATATAAGTCTCATTCATTCTACTGTTGTTGCAAATTGGCAGTATACAACTAAAATTGAATTAAAATAAACTGAACACTTCAGTTGATCCTGTACTGTCATTTGATCTGTTACTTTTTTGAAGAATTGTGCATTTCTGGTCTGTTCCTTTCTACCTTCCTTCACAGAAATAAACTGTAAGATCCTTCAGTCTCTATCCTACTCCTCCTCTGCTACTACATCCAGCTGTCATCTGAATGGTGGTACACCAGCTCATTCACTGTTTTTTTTTTTTTTTTTTTTTTTTTTTTTTTTCCCCCCCCTAAGGCTTCTTTATTTGTGCTTCTTCTTATTTTCCTTTCTCTTTGTCCTAGTTGCCCTTTCTTTCCTTTTTTTTTCTCTTTTGAACTTTGCAACCATGCCAGGGCTTTTTTTGGGGGTTTTTTTTGGTTTTTTTTACATCATTTTGCTTACCACTGAATATATCAGGGTAGGATGCAAAAAAACACGCTGTAAAATAGCCCTTTGGGACATCAAACCAGCAGTTCTTGCCCAGTCTTTTGAAACTTTTCCTTGCTGCACTATGACCCATTGTGTCACAGGCTGGGTCTCCGACCCAGCACTTTGAGTTTTCTTTGTATTGTTCTTATTTTTTGAGATGTTGTTAGTTTTGTGTTATTTCCTATTTGCCTTTAGTTTAGGCAGTTATTGCTCCTGGGTTTTCTGTTTGAGTTCTTGCATTATTCATCACGTATTTGGTATGTTAGGTTTGTATTGTCATGTCTAGTTTTAGTGTTTCCTGTTTTATTCTGACAGTGTCATGTGTTCTTTGGTCATTGTATTTAGTTTCACTCCTCCTGGTCCTGTCATTAGATTCATGTCAGTCAGCTGTTTCCTCATGTGTCGCCACTTCCCCTGATCACCTCATGTCTGTATTTAAGCCTTTTGTTTTCTTCATGCCATTGTCAGTTCGTCTGTTTATTCTCACCAGAGTTACAGTCATAGTCATAGCCTGTTTATTTTCCACCTTGGTCATAGTTATAGTTTTTGGTCTTAGTACCTTCAATGTTTTGTTTCTTAGTGTTTTGCCTGTTTGCTTTGGTCTCTTGGTTCATTTCCTGCCGTCATCGCAATAAAGGTTCACTTTTCTGTTAATCATTACTATTCCTCGTCATCATCTGCTTTTGGGTCCTGTTTCCGCACACATCGGCGCACCCCGCCGTGACACATTGTTCCTCCTCTTCTTCCCGCCTTATTCATATACTCTTCTCTCGTCCAGCGATCTCACCTCTAGTGAACCCACACTCAGTGCCTTTCCCTTCCACCTCACCCACTTTCTTTTTTCTTTTGCCTTTTGATCCCACAGGCCTGCCTCAAAAGTGATTCTCAGAATCACCGGTGGCTCATCATTCCAGGGGTTTTGTGAAACTTTTTCATACTCTGGATTTGTATGCGTGTTGTGTGCCTCATCTATTTGGACAAAAATAAATATGACTGGTAACACAGTTGGAAAGAGGAACTTGAGTGATGATTACACTTCACAGTTCTCAGTAACTTCATATACGAGGAAGAAGGTAAACCAGACGAGAAAGAAAAACAAAATAATAAAATTAGTTGCAAAAAGGAGAAATTTAAAGGTTACTAGGAGTCACAGTTTGGGAGCGTTCTCATTTCCTTCGACAGCCTTTTCCCACAAAGTTTGGTTTCAGTGACACGTGTACGTATGGCTGACGGCAAGAAACTAATGGCCACACAAAGTCAGCAGTTTTAAATCTCACTACTTGTTTTTTTCCCTCCTTTATTCACAAATATAACACTATGCAGCTCAAACAGAAAATGCATCTATTTTAACCTCGTAAGCCCCAACGCCCCCAGATACGGGGGCAAAAGGCAGGACATCAGGTAGGCTTGGGGCTTAAGAGGTTAAGTCGATGATTATAAGAGCATCACATGTATTTGCAACTATATTTCAGTTATTAATGTAACTATTCATTTTACTTTCAGGTCAAGAGTGAAGGCCCTAAATTGGTGCCATTCTTCAAAGCAACCTGTGTATACTTTGTCCTGTGGCTGCCCACCTCAAGCCCATCTTGGTTCAGCGCCTTGATCAAATGCCTGCCCATCTTCTGCCTGTGGGTGTTTTTGCTGGCTCATGGCTTCACCTTTCTCTGTGCTCACTCCAGTGCCCGCAAGATCTTGGCTGGTCTAATCTTTTCTGCTCTGGGTGATGCCTTTCTCATCTGGCAGGAGCAGGGCTACTTTGTCCATGGTGAGGAAAAGCTCTGCATTTTAACAATTATCTCATCAGATGTAATTCAACCATATAACAATAAATGTCTAGGTGTGTCCATTTAAAAACATCTCTGTAAACAGCCATCAAATATTAACAGACATAACCCCTGGTTCAGGAATTGTTTTATCACCTGACTCCCCCTGGCTTCTTGGCCTTTTGAGCCCGTTGAAAACATTAATCAGAACCATTAGAAAGACTAAATAAAACTCAATGGAAGCAACTTGTATTAAAACCTAATTATGATTTCATGTATTATTTAATATTCTACAGGCCTTCTGATGTTTGCCATTACCCATATACTCTACTCTTCTGCTTTTGGGATGAAGCCCATTAACGTGCGTGCTGGGCTGGTGATCACTGCTGTATCCTTTCTGTGCTATATCCTGCTGTACCCCTACCTCTCTGGCCCCTTCACCTATTTGGTGGCCGTCTACATCGCCCTAATTGGTTTCATGGGCTGGAGGGCCATCGCAGGTTTGCAGCTGGCAAATGACCTGTGGACCTGGACCAAGTTGTCTGCCTGCCTGGGTGCCGTGCTCTTCATGGTCTCCGACCTCACCATTGCAGTCAACAAGTTCTGCTTCCCTGTGCCCCATTCGCGAGCCATCATCATGGCCACCTACTACGCTGCCCAGATGCTCATAGCACTGTCAGCTGTTGAGTGCCAGGACGTGGAGGTGGCCAGGAAGAGAACATGAGTTGCAGCAGTCTCCAAACCATGTGATTATGGACACATCTCACTGCCAGGTTCCCAGCCCCCAGCCTTCATCTCAGTGTGGTGCTCAAACACCGCTGGGCCACTACAGCCTTTACATCACCCTTCTGCCCCATTAGCGTTGTAATCTCACATGTGTCCTCTAACCAAGAAGATACAGTAGTATTATCTTCTGCCTCACCCAACAACAGTCCTACCTGCCTCCTCTAAAGATAGAATGGCTTTCAACCTAGTTACAAAGGTGATAAGTGCAGTAATATTAACCTGCTATGTAGAGAGTATTACATACTTTTAACTGGCTAATGGAAGCATGTCACTGGGCACCTTCAAGGAGTGTGTATGGGAGAGCAATGGGGTCTGTGTGCGCTGATGTATTTGATTTTTACCTCGCTTGGCACACAGTCCTTTCACACACCTCACACTCCCAGCACAGACGTATGCTTTATGTTGTCCAGCATTACTATTTAACATTTAGTTTGTTATTTGTTGTTGTTAAAAAGGGAGGGTTTTTTTAATACCGACATATACATATTTTTTCCATTCTCTGTTGCTCTGTGTTCCCCTTAATTAAGGGTGCTATTCTAAAAGCTTGTCCAAACCTGTTTTCGTTATCTGCCATCCCCTTGATATTATTTATAACAATCCTGCCCCTCTACACTTTCATAAGTCATCATCAACGTATTTTTTAAAGTATTTTTTCTTCCATGATGTCCTCGAATAACTAGATGCACAGCTTAAAAAATGATAAAAAGTAAACCAATAAGGCTGAAATTCAGGGAGGGAAATTTGGGTGTCAACAAACCAGTGTGTACTGTAAGTTTCATGACTGAACATTTATGTTGGATGGGGAAGAAGTTTAGCTTTCTCCTGAGATTCACACTGCTGTCAGTGTCCCGCTGTCACAAAGAGAACACACTAAATACCATAGTCACAGCAGACTACTGCACACATTATTACTTGCTGTGTAGTGTGCACCTGCTTCTCCTTTTGGTGTTAAGTCCACCAGGAATTTGTTTTCCCCACCAGCAGCTTTTTAAGAAACGCAGGTGCAGATGTTACCACGTACACACACCTGACACCCACAGCTCCTGCTGTGTTAGTTATTGGAAAAAGTTCATGGGGATCTTATTGCTAGAATGGATCAGCTGACATGCGCTTATTTGGCCTAATAGCAATGTTATGAAGACTGAAAAGAAGGGCTATGTTACAGGATGGAATCTTTTTGTTTATCAACTCTGTGTGTGTCTGTCAGGGCCCTGGGAAAGGGCTCACTCGCTTATAATGAAATGCACGCATACATGCACAAAAGTGTGCGCTTTGTCCTTAAGGCAGCCAAAACGAACTGAAAAACCAAAATGGGGAAAAAAATAGGGAAGACAAGGGAACTGGCATGTCATGTGAGGAAACAGTTATCCCATTATTCCCAATAATTCCCTCTCACAGGACACTTCATCAGCTTTAATCCTGCAAAATCCGCCACAGCTAATCCCTAACAGGCTGGCTCCTATTTTGTCTTTCATCTCTTACATATTTCTGCTTCTCACCTCTCGTTTGTTTTGTCCCCTGCAATTTTTATTTTATTTTAAAACTAAGTGTCTTACTGAATATTTAAGAATTACACTGCAACTTTTTCTTCAGATGTCTACACTTGCACGTGTTTTTGAGCGTCTGCATATGTGTGAGAGTGCGTACACTGCTTTTTTTTTTCTTTTTTTTTTTCTTAGCTGTTGCTTAAACATCTGTGTGTTCTTGTGGCAAATCAGAACCAACTCGAGGCCCGAAATGCTGTGAACCAACAGAGTTTCTATGAAGTACACACACTACTGGGTATTTTTATTGTATTATCACAATGCTCTTAAAACCATCTTCATGCCCATCGCCTCTTCAGAACTGCAGCTTTGTAACAGACTGCAGATCTACTGTCAGTTAAGAACTTTAGGCTAGTTTAATAATGAAACTCTCAGATGTGATGCTGTGTATATATTGTTTATGAAGCAACCGTGGAAAAATACAAGCCCATGTTATGGGTTTCTTCTGCTGGGTCATTGACCCCAACAGCTGTCAGCAGCTACATGCGCACAAAAACAAAACATACCACAAAAAACCCCACACACATTCAAACACTTCAAAAGGTGTTTAGGCATCACCTTAGCCACCATGACAGATCTGCAGGCAGACAATGGTGTTGACTGTCATCAAGGTTTTTATCAATATCAGTATCGCAGTTTTGCTTTGACCAAGAAAGACACTTGGCACAAGTGGCTATTCTTGACTACTGCTTTGCCAGAAAGTTCCTCAATATTCTTTCAGCCTGTCACTATGCTTGTCAGCACAATGTTTCTGCTTTGTCAGTCAGAAATGTTCCATCAGTCTGGTCGTGTGACCACTTTTCTTCTGTTGCGTGTTTTAATTTGTCCCCCCAGCACTGCAGACTCTGACTCTGCAGTTCTCTCCCTGTTTTCATCACCGATGGAGCACGTTCTGTCAACAATTAATATCGGCTGCCTTTGTGCTAAAAGCCGTCCACCGAAGCTTGATAGCAGTCTTAAAAGAAAGTGGAGTGCAAGTAGAGATGCTAGCCAACACAGACTCTAGTACATGGCCTCAAGTAAACCATGCAGGGACTTAGTCAAGCAGTCTTACTCATCCTTACTATGTGGGCAATTTCTGTGGGCACCTCCTTCTTTGTCCTTTGCTACACAAAGCCTCCTGACTGTTGTTCCTACAGTACAGAGCATTTATTTTTGAAATATTTCTTCTTGGCCAAACTGTTTCTTCTCTAAAGTATCTGCTTTTATTTGATTTGGGCTCCAGAAACCAAGCTTAAATTATAATTCAAAACTGAACTCATTTGACTGAGTGGAACTTGTCAACATTAGAGGTTTCTCATGTGTCAAACCAGCTGTTGTTGTTTCACAGGTGACAGAAATCTCCCCCCCACCACCACCACCACCACCACTGGTGCAGGATTGCTTTTAGCTTTTTCATTGAGGACGAAGGTTATTATTGGGTGATATTGTAGCTTGAATTAGATTACAAGGTGAAATATGACACAGAGGGGAAGCTGTTAGCTACCACCCTGTTCCCCCACAGATGGCAGGCCAGCAGGCGCATCAGTTTACCTTAGTCTGTCAACGGCCCGTTGTTCAAAGCTTTGTGTGCGCATATAAAAGGGACCAGAGAGAGCTGTCAGAGGTCTCCACAGTGAGTCCTGTGGTTTCACTTGGTCCTCTGAATAGGTTAGCACTTTTCTTTGATTAGAAGTTTTCTTGCTGAATTCTTTTTGCTGTTTCTTGTGATTGTTGATTTGAAGACTTTGCTGCTAATGCACTGTGCTCATGATTACGAAGTGGGTTTCATTCAAAACGGATAGCTGTAAAGTTTGTATATTTATCATGCATGACTAGTGGGCTGATGTGACTCCTCCACATCAACACCAATGTTTTTTTGTTTTGTTTTTTACTACAGCTGACAGCCCTGCAACATCAGTATGAGCTTAAGAGAAATATGTGGAAATAAACATCTTTGTAAAATTACCCCCCTCCCCATATTCTGCACTTTTCTGTACCCAAAGTAAGGCTAGTTGATCTCTCCTTAAACCTAGCAGTGAAAGTGTTATTAACAAAGGATTATTGTGTACTGTATCCTCTAAAGTATATGCTCATGTTTCCTTTCATTTTTTCTCGAAAAGTTAGTGTTTTGAAAGTGACAAATCAGCATGTGAGAATCATGTGTTTTCTTTAAAAGACATTCATTTTAATTAAGTGTTACTTACCTTGATGTATAAATCTTTTTTTAAAGTGTTATCCTTTCATTTGCAGAAAATGAAAACCCAAAATGTTTTGCCTGTCAATGTGGGAAAAGCCAAATTTGTTTCCCACAGATTATTTAATTCTTGTTTTAAGGTCCCTTGCAACGCAGAATTTGAATTCCGTTTATTGAAAGAATGTTTCACTTTTCTTTTAATTCAATGACGTGCTTTACCTTGTTGTCCTTGATTTTTTCACTTTATTGTGATTTCTTTCTTTCATGACTGTAGAGATGAAATAGTTTCTTTCCTGTAGTGAAACTGCTATGAATGTGAATAACTATTGGAGAAATAAATGCAATTACAATGCAAGTTCAGCAAAATGTGTTTGTTTTTTTTTTTGTTTTTTTTTTCTTTGTTGTTGTTGTTGTTGTTGTTGTTTTGTTTTTGTTTCCTAGGATCACTGCATTGAAAATGTCAGCAGATGTTTATAACTCTTTGGTTTTTTTTTGTGTTTCTACTGAAGCTGATGGTCCTCAGCAGTAAAGTGCCATTACAGACAGAATGAACTGGAGGACAACAGAGAGCTCTGTTCTAGTAGCTGCTGTGCAGTATTGTCTGGCCGAGGGATATGTGCTTTCAACAGCAGTTAACCCTGTGAAAACTCAGAGTTCTACCGACAAGGCTCTCTGTTTCTCTTCCATTTCAGCTTCCTGTTACCTTACCTTGTCTGTATTTTCTTCCTCAACATGCACACAGACACCTTAAGAATTTTGTCTTGCTGAATCCGTGCCAGTTCTTTTCAAATGTGTCCCATTCATTTGCAGCCAAAGTCTTGCCATCAAAGAAGTCCAGTCTTCTAAGAAATAAAGTATCTCTTTTATGGCCCTTATAAAAACAGACCTCGTGAGACAAGAAATATACATGAAACTGATGAAATAATGTCACTCCTGAAGAGTGAAGAAAGTCCTTTTTAAAAACAAAAAAAACTTAATCACATTAATGAAAATGTGATGCAATAAAACATCAAAGAAATCTATTAGAAATGCACAAGAATCAAGTTCCGTTTGAGCGCAGCAGCCTTTAGTTTCTTTGAAATGCCGAGACTAACCATTCAAAGTTTCACTCCACGGTATTTCAACTTTATTGTGGCTTAGCTGAATAGGGGAGAAACGGAAGGTACCTGTGACGTCAGTTTAGTGCCTTTTGGTGCTTAATTGATTTGAACCTGGCAGTCTGACTGCCAGTCCTCTGGTGGGTCTATACAAATGGAGTTGTGGGCGCCAGCAATAGTGACGCAAGGACAGAGAGGGGTTGTAACCCCTCTCTGTCAGGCTGGCAGCTCCTTACCAGACCACACTCGGTCTCAAGCAGCAGCAGTCCGCTCTGAGGTAATGTCTTTTAAAGAGACTGTCGGATATGCAGATTAAAAGTAATCTGGTATTTTTTAAAGCACTGGATTTAAAAGGAATGGATAACACTGTGGCTAAGTGGACGTTATGGTTGAAAGTAGAATCTGTTGGATTCATACACATCCTTTATACAGGCATTGCATTGTAAGGCAATACAGTAAGTTAGCATGCAAGCAGTGGCCAAGCAGCTGGCATGCAAAGTTGATCACCTGACCTCAAATCGGCTGCAGATTGGTGTCACTGGCCAAAAGACACAAAAAACTAAGCAAAAAAACCCAAAGCCAAACAAACCTCAAAACAAAAGACAACCAAAAACGAAGAAGTGAAAACGGATCCGTGCAGACTGTCCTAAAAATGTAGTTGTACCTGAGGCCCTGTAGCACTTTGAGGTACACAAGTTCTTGTTTTTGTTTGAAATGCATCTTGAGGCAACTTTGATTTTTGTTTTTTTTTTAAAGCACAGTCCAATACGCCAAGCAATGCTGGGTGTGCAAGAAAAGAAAGATATCTGACAACGGCTCCAGCCTGCCTTCAAGCACAGGTCATTGTAATTACATGATACAGATCCGCAAAGTAAGCTATGGGGATAAGTGAGCTTTAAATTGTGGCCTTTTGCATAATTGGCAGAAAACTATTCTCACACTATTGTCTGTTGTGGATGTGGTGCAACATGTACCGTGAGTTAACTTAGTTTCGTTTGAATCTTAAGGTCACACAAAAACTAGAGCAACAAACTGGAGGGTTTTTTTTTAAATAGGTGGCCTGATGCAGAGTCCCGTGAAACAAGCTATTCTGGAAGAACTGGACACCTATAAGGAGGAAGAAAAAAACATTTTTTTTCTATTCTTTTCTTTCTTTCTTATTTTTAAGACAGAAAAGCATTTGTGAGCTAAAGATAAAAGACAATCTCTCTGGCTGAATGAGCTGACTAATGACGAGCAACCCCCAAACATACCAAACATTTAGCCACTCCTGAAGGAAGAGTGAGAGTCTGACCTCTAGTGTTTGTTAAAAGTATTACCAGAATTGAAAAAAATGAAAACAGAAAACTACAACATGCCTAACAGTTATAATCAGTGATATACAGAACTTAGTCAAACCAAAATGAGTGAAAATGCCAACAGCAATGTAAGAACAAGTGAAGTGGCCAATTATAGAAGACTCCTTCCAAAATAAGCATCTCTTTGTTTTTCTGATTAGTCAGGAAGCTCTCCAGCAGACCCTTGTCATCTTTATCTGAAAGTCCTAACATATAGATATATATTTAGTAAGGTAATATCATTATAAATTATTAATTATTTCACTCTCCACCCTCTCTCATTGTAGAACCTACCATACACTACTAGGTTACAGGTACACTTGACCATCCCCAGAGGGTTTTCCAGCACCAGAGTGTATTCTACATTGTCTTGAGCTCCACAAGTGGGGATGACTAGAGTGCACACTCCATTAACTGTGCGGTGCCAAAAGTGAGTGGAATCAGAGATCATGGATTCCCCTTGATACCAGCAAGCCTACAAAGGGGAGAATTTTTTTACTTGTGGGCAACAGAAGTAAACATCTGTGTGTACAAAGATTGTACGCACAGATGTTTTAAATTTTGCTTCACATATATTATGGTTGCTGACATCAGTAGCCATGTCTTTCATACCAGTGGAGTTGGCAGCCCCTGTTAGGCACAGCTCATGTTGCAGTCATGTCCTTTGAGAATGGCTTAGTCCTTCAGCGGCAGCAGGAAAGTAAGTTTAACATGACTTTGAGGTAATGCATATTCCTTCCCCTGAAGGCTGTTGATGCTCTCTTGGAAACACACAGCAGACATAAATAAATCTGAGTAAAGAGCGTGACTGAGACTGAGAAATACACTACTGTTACCTTTCTCCTTGGCGATGATGAAAGGTTGCTTTGAATCTAATTGATCCCTGTCACCGACTGAATTCTGTGCAGTGACCCTAAAAATAGTACTTCCTTCCTGGAAGCAGTCCAGTAACAGTGTACTTGCTAATGAAAACACACTCGGTCACAGTAAACCAGGAAGCTGTACATAATGTGTTGCCTGATCCTCATCAGCCAGGTCACGGGTGTGATCCCATTGCAGAGCCACTGTGTCCAGGATCTCCTCCACCAACTGGAGGTTGTTTGGCGGTTGGGGAACATCTGAGTACAGCAGCAGGAGAACAAGAGGAAGAAATTACTGTAAATTTCTCTTGACAGATCTGGAAGTTTGTATAAAGCTATCAAAACAGCAAAAATGGATCTGAAGTGACTTCTTGTTACAGAATACAATCATTAAAGAAGGACAAAGTGGGGAGTAAATAATGAAGCATTCGTCACTTACCTATAACCTTGACATGGACTTTATAGTGAGCCTCTCCATAGTTATTCTTCAGGAGAACAGATGCCAGAGTCAAGTTGCTGAGTGGAAGAAGTGAATGACTGGGAGTGATTCTTGGTGTTTGTGATGACCTGTCTTCCTGTGGTGAGAATGCCATCTTGGATATAAATGTGTCTGACTGGATGTTTGTGGTTTGTGTTTCGAGGTACAGTTATTACATCCTCCTGAAGAGAAAGACAACTGTTAAATATTAGCCACTTTATTTCACTGATGAAGTCTTACAGTGAAGCTGAAGTCAAGGCAAATTGCCTTTCCAGCCTGGAAAACCACACGATTATGGCCAATACACCTTTTGCTAGCTCAGTGGGCTCCCCCACCCCTTTTTCATTGACAGCTCAGACACGGACGTGGTACCTCATCTGCTCCTGAAGTCCCACCACTGTGAAGGCAGTACAGGAGACAGGGATCTTAGTGGCTTTCCTCCACGTCTTAGCATCTCCTTGATAGGCTCATCTCCTTGGCATGGAGGAGTCCACTTTAGAGAAACGGAGGAGTTTGTGGAATCAGATACATTCAGGTTCCTCACTAGGCCGGGAGCTGCTTCAGGGGAAAATTAAATTTGTATACTGTTGAATAAATCAAATATTTAGGTACAGAAATAAAAGGAACATAAACTCCACATATATAAAGTGAATTGCTCAGGTTTTTTTAATGGCCAACAGGGGCATAAAAAAAGCAAAACCATACATTAGAAATGGCAAAACTTTACACTTAATTTTTGATCTGAGTAAACATTTTCCAAATTACTGGATAAGTTGCTAATTTCAAGTTTTTTTTAATACAGCACGGTATCCATTTAGAGTAAAATAGGTGATAAAGCAAATGACTAAGTGGTTAAGACACAAATTCAAAACTCAAAGCTTCAATATGGGAGCCTACATACCGATGGGCTCCATCCTGCTGATTCAGGAAAGAAAATAAACAACACACTGTGAGGGGAAGACGTACGTGCTGGATTTTTAGCCGGCATGGGATTAGAAACGTTGCTGGGAGTGCCTGCAACAGCCCTGTTTACACTAGTCACTCATACCCCATATCTTCCACCAATCCACACACCATGAAGTTGGTTTCTAGAAACAGTAATAAAGGCTTGAATGTGATAGATGTGAATGTAGCATCAGTAAGGAAGCTAGGTTAGGAGTCAGGAGTTATTAGATAAAATGCTAAAATGGGCACTTCGGCTTGTAACGGTACCACTGATTTCAATAAAAAATTTGCAGTGACGCATGAGATTGCTTGGCTTGGCACGCTGCTCCAAGCCTGACCAGTGAGTAGCTCCTTATGGATTTGCAGCCTTTATTTCTCCTCAGTTCACAGATGTAGCCGTGAACTGAAGCTCCTCCATCACTGGCTGGAGGACTCCAACTCACTGTCATGGTGTTCTTAGTTAAATTAGACACATGAGGCTGTGATGCTGTACCTGGAGGCTCTGGATAAGTGGATTTTAAACAGATGTCAATAGACATCTCAAATCCAGGATATGAAACTTTTAGCATGGCAATGAAGTGGAACTGCAGTGAACTGTAAACCATAAAGCATTTCTCTTTACCTTTCACCTCTAGTTGGACCTATTTGGGCTGATTTTGATCATGATTAGTGCTCACCTATGGGCTCTCCACCATGGCCTCCTCTGTCTCCAGAGGGTCACTCATTCCCTCTTCATTGATGGCTCTGATGCAATGCTAGTATGCATGGCCCTCCTCCACTTTATCATCAGTGAAGGCATTAATGCTACTATCCACTTCTCCAACCCTGTTCCAGGACCTCTTGCCTACCATACAGCGATCGATCACAAAACTGGTGACCTGCTTACCCCCGTTGTCACTTCGAGCCTTCCATTTCATCTTGATACACTTCTCTTACGGCTCAAGAAACTCAACTTTCCCTTGAGGAGGCTTTGGGCGGTCTAAAGAAAGCGATGTGTTAGTTAAATACAAACCTCCATTTCAAAAAGTGCTTTAAATTAATATGATTGTGTGATTTCATCCACCAATCACAATGAGTTGCACGTCAGTAACAGCAGCACCACAGTCGCTCTTGAGACAACGCATAAATGCGCCACTAATCTTCTCTCACGCATCAAGTAAACATCCAAAGTAAATAAAAAAACAACTGTATCTGCATATGATACAGCATGACACCCTTTATTTTAATCCACCTGCTAAGCACCAATGAGGTGCTATTATCTGTCTGCTCCACCTTGGTCCTCTCATCCTCCATAACCTTCACACCATCCTTATACCAGGTAAGCTTAGGATCTGATTTGCCTTTGTAATACCAGATGCTGTAAGTTTAGATACATTTCACTGAGTATTGTACTTGTATAACTATGCATGTGACAAATAAAGAATCTTGTTTCCTGTTTTATTGTGAAAGTCCCTGTGCAGTGTGCCTAGTTTTGCTTCCCCTTGTCTCATTAGGTCTGATTTGTCCCAGCTGTTCCCCATAGAAATAAACCACAATGGAGTTTGGAAAAAAAACATGGGCGTGTGTGTTTGGAGGATGTGTTTGTGCGTGGGGGTTTCGGGGGGGAGCGAGGATTTTTCTTGTAAAACAAAGGGGGACCTAGCAAAACAGTTTGGGAACCACTGCACTAACCTGCAATACTGGGCACAGCCTCACTTTCAGCCCCTTTAGCTCTGAATGTGTACTTGCTCTCATGGGACTCATTCACACCAGAGAAAATTAGTTTGTGCACAGCTCCCTGTTTTACCACCTGAACTCCATTCAGCTTCGAAAACTGTTGAATTTAACACAAAAGGATGGATGAAAAAGGCAAAAAAAAATTGCCAAATTTACATTTCAGGATTAACAGCTAACAAGTCTTTTATCCAGTTCTGCGTTATCTCTTACCTCCACCCCATCCTTCAGCCATACTCCATCCACCTTCTCATCAGCAAGAACAACACTCGGCTCTGCAGGGGACCCTGTCGAACACTGAACATCTGACATACCACTCTTCAGTGAGGCAAAACACTCTGGCAACACACAGAGAAAAAGAACTTAGAGAGAATTAACATTCATAGAATTAATTATTAATCAGTTATGCTGTGTTGTTAGATTTTTACAGTTTTTTCCATTGCCTTGGCTTTGGCTGATTCAAAAACGTTAGCTGAAATCTGCAAAAGAAACATCCATTTTACTCTCTAAAATATGCTAGTAGTATTTTACATCCAAAATGATCCATCTTATTGTCAGAAGCTGAAAGGTGGAAGTCACGAGCATGACTATTGTAAAACATACTTACAGAACTTGAGAGCAGTAAGCAATTTGTGAACATGGTGGAGTCTGCTCAGATAAAAATTCTGCAGAGGTAACAGCCTGAAAGAGGAGGAAGGATGTGTGGGAGTGCAACAAGGGAGAGACAAAAGAATATGGGAAGTTACACAAGAGTGAAGAAGATAGATCGCCATACTCGCAAGTCTTTCTACTGCAGTGTTGCAAGGGAGAGCACCGGGTGCTTGCCTGATAGGAATCTGTGGCTAACAGTTCAACAGTTGGAGCACTTACTCTCACCACTACTCTGTGGCTGTGCAGTACTATAATAATACACACAATAGGCCTGTGTTTTGTTTCCACAAAGCATCTTTTTTGGCACTGACACTCTGTTTTGTTCTGAACAGCACTGTGCTATTTTTCTATTTCTCTGTTGCTGTAACTGCAGTTTACTGCATTGTTTGATCAGTGGAGGAACACATGCACTTTCACCTTATAGTCCAAGAAAATTTAAGGGTTCTTTTTCTCTATAGAGCAGAATTCTTACCAGCCACAGTGACTTTAGCAGACTTGACATATTCGTGTGCATCGTTGTCCTGAGTGCAGACAACAGAGTACTCTCCCTCATCAGCCAGCTGACACTCTTCTATAATAACCTCAGCCCTTTTCCCCTCACGCATGAAGATGTAGCGCCCGCTTGCTGTGATATCACACCCATCCTTCAGCCAGTGAATGTGCACGTCCTTGGAGCTCATCTCACACTCCAGGCGGGCTGTGCTTCTCTCATGCACACAGACATTCTGGTAAACTTGATGGGAATGCCTATATAGAATTAAAACAGAGGAAGAATGAAAATAAGAGAGGCACTTTAGCGCTAATGTGGACTTTATTAGCATACTACACTTACAAAGTTTTAGTAATTTTAGAAGTAGAAGCACAGACACTGATGATTACAAGGTGAAAGTATGAACAGAATTTAAATGCTCTTGCACTTATTAGGCTTGTTCTTTATATTCAGTCCCAGAAAAAAAAAGATAGAGCGTACTCATATTCATGAATAACTATAATTAACACAACCTCAATTGCTATGCTTCTCTTGGTCCAAACCCAGAGGACAGCCACGTGTCCTTGTAAAGATATTTACATGCCCCAACTTGCACCTTGGGCAAGTAAATGTCTTGTTAGGCAGAGCTGTAATAAATGAGCTTGTTGTGAGCAGGGATTTGGTTGGATTACTTTCAACTGAGCACTAGGAGGGAGGATTTATTGCACTCCCCATACATCTTCATTTGAAAAACAGGGAAGATGATGTTGTTTTGCATAGCTACGAAGGAGCGAAGCTTCTAATCTCAGGGGAGGAAAACAAGGCAGTGGCAGCTCATATCTCAACTGTGAAGGTTTGTTTCCCTAGAAATATTAGCTCCAACAAGACAGCTCTGTTGGGAAAAACAAAACAACAAAAACAAGACAAACTAGTTTTTTTTCTTTGTGTTGGCAAATAAAAAGCAGCAAGGTGGCAGTGAGGTCTCCAGTGCTGGTTGTTTAGTTTCCAGTGTCAGTGGCTTTCATATCCTTAATCTTTAAGGTGTAGGTGAGGTCATCCTCATACAGAGAGACATCAGACTTTTCATCTCTTTCCCTCCCCTTTTCCTTTACCTGCAAAAACAAAAAACACTTCTGGGAAAACTATTTCCACATTATGTTCCAGTGTTTTATATTTCCTCAAACAATGGCAGTATACTGTATCTGTGGGTTCCTTTTTTTTGGAGTAACTGAGATAGTCAAAGGAGCTTGCAAAGAAAAGCGTCTGGACTTCTTTAAGTTGCTTGAAGACGTTTCACCTCTCATCCGAGAAGCTTCTTCAGTTCTAAGGTCAAATGGTGGAGAGTCCCAGATATAAACCTAGTGGGAGTGACCCCCCCACAGAGGGACAAAAGGACCCCCTGATGATCCTCTAATTCCCTGAGCCAAGGTGGGAAACTGGGCGTGGGTCCCAATCAGCCAGAGTTTCGGGTGTGTTCATTGTGAAACCTGGCCCCACCTTATCATGCGAATTCCTGAGGTCAGATGGCCCAGGATGTGAGTGGGCGTTAAGGCGTCTGGGAAGGGATCTCAAAACTGGATTATAGATGGCAGAGAGTTGGTGTCGTAAACCCCCGCCTCTGTTCAAAGATGGTCGCTCACAGTGGACATAGATGGCTTCTTTCACTCCTCTTTCAAACCATCTGTCCTCTCTGTCCAAAATGTGAACATTGGCATCCTCGAAAGAGTGTCCTTTATCCTTAAGATGCAGATGGACTGCTGAGTCTTGTCCTGTGGAGGTGGCTCTTCTGTGTTGTGCCATGCGCTTGTGAAGTGGCTGTTTGGTCTCTCCAATGTAGAGGTCTGAGCATTCCTCGCTGCACTGTACAGCATACACCACATTGTTAAGTTTGTGTTTTGGCGTTTTGTCTTTCGGGTGAACCAGTTTCTGTCTGAGCGTGTTGCTGGGTCTGAAATACACTGGGATGTCATGCTTGGAGAAAACTCTCCTGAGTGTCTCTGATACACCGGCTACATAGGGGATGACAATGTTGTTGCGTCTGTCCTTCTTATCCTCTCTCGCTGGTGTCTGGTCTTCTTTTCTGTGCCTCTTTGCTGACTTTAAGAACGCCCATTTAGGATAGCCGCACGTTTTGAGTGCTTCCTTTACATGTGTGTGTTCCTTCTTTTTCCCTTCAGGCTTAGAGGGAACATGTTCTGCCCGGTGGTGTAGGGTCCTGATTACTCCAAGTTTGTGTTCCAGAGGGTGATGGGAGTCAAAGAGGAGGTACTGGTCCGTGTGTGTGGGCTTCCGGTAAACTTCGATGTTGAGTTTGCCGTTCTCTTCAATGTGCACAGCGCAGTCCAGGAAAGGCAGACAGTTGTCCTTTGTGTCTTCCCTGGTGAACTTGATGTTCTTATCCACAGCGTTGATGTGCGCAGTGAAGGATTCCACTTCTTGTGTCTTGATTTTGACCCAGGTGTCGTCCACATATCTGTACCAGTGGCTGGGTACTCTTCCTTTGAAAGAGCCAAGAGCCTTCCTTTCCACTTCCTCCATGTAAAGGTTGGCTACAATAGGTGACACGGGGGAGCCCATGGCACAGCCATGTTTTTGTCTGTAAAAGCCTTCGTTGTATTTGAAATATGTAGTGGTGAGGCAGAGGTCTAACAGTGTGCAGATCTGATTGGGTGTGAAGTTGGTCCTGTCCTCCAAGGAGCTGTCTTCTTGTAGTCGTTTTCTGACAGTCTCCACGGCCTCCGTGGTGGGTATGCAACTGAAGAGAGAGACTACATCAAAGGACACCATGGTTTCATCTGGATCCAGGGTAAGTTTCTGGACCTTGTCGGTGAAGTCGGTGGAGTTCTTGATGTGGTGTGGGTTGTTCCCCACGAGAGGAGCAAGGATGGTAGCAAGGTGTTTTGCAATGTTATAAGTGGCTGAGTTTATGCTACTGACTATGGGTCTGAGTGGGACAGCTTCCTTGTGGATCTTAGGAAGTCCATAGATGCAGGGTATGGCATCCCCTGGGTAAAGGCGGTGATATGTAAGGCGGTCAATAATTTTGTCCTTTTCAAAGTCTTGAAGGCAAGCTATAACTTTCTTTTTGTAGCTGCTTGTGGGGTCTCGCTTTAGGGCTTCGTAGGTATTGTTGTCACTGAGGAGAGTAGTGATCTTTGTATGGTAATCTGTAGTGTTTAGGACCACGGTGCATCTTCCCTTATCAGCTGGTAAAACAGTGATGTTGTGGTCTTTGCTCAGGGAAGCGACGGCCTTCTTTTCCTGTATTGTGAGGTTGGATGGAGGGACTTTGGCACTGGAGAGCATGGCTGAGACTTTCATCCTGATTTGCTCTGCTTCTGTCTGTGATAATTTATTAATCCGTATGGCAGATTCTGTGGCTGTGATGAGGTCCACTATGGGCAACTGTTGTGGAGAAATGGCAAAATTGAGTCCTTTGGCTAATACTCTCTTTTCAGGTTCAGTGAGGATCCTGTCTGAAAAGTTCTTAACCCATTTCTCCTGACTGGCATCAGGTGTGTTTTCTTCTCTGGGTTGTGTAGGTTCAGGATGAGGAGTGTGTGTTTTTGAAAGCAAGGTGTGAAATTTCCTGCGTTGTCTTTCTTTTCCTTTAGAGTGTTGGGCCCGCTGAGCCTTGTCCACAAACTTGTAAACCTCTTCTAAGATTGGACAGGGTAGAAGGATTTCCAGTTCCTGCAGGGTCTGGCTGATCTTGATCTGGAGGGCATCTATGGTGAAATGGACCTGTCTTATCCTTTCACTTAAAAGGTGATTTTGTGCTCTCTGTAGAATCAAGTCTGCTCTGTATCCCCTGACAGTGGATCCAAGGCGCAGGCTCTTAGGAACAACTCTGCTTTGTCTACATCTTAGGTTGAAACGGAGATGGTTCCTATAATCCGCTAGTTTCCTTGATTCCCTTTCATACTCCCGCACCAGTTGAAGGGTGTTCCTCCCAAAATGTACGGCAATATGTCTGTGAAGGTTCTCAGTCATCCAGGTCATCGTAGTCAAAGGAGCTTGCAAAGAAAAGCGTCTGGACTTCTTTAAGTTGCTTGAAGACGTTTCACCTCTCATCCGAGAAGAAAACGACTACAAGAAGACAGCTCCTTGGAGGACAGGACCAACTTCACACCCGATCAGATCTGCACACTGTTAGACCTCTGCCTCACCACTACATATTTCAAGTACAACGAAGGCTTTTACAGACAAAAACATGGCTGTGCCATGGGCTCCCCCGTGTCACCTATTGTAGCCAACCTTTACATGGAGGAAGTGGAAAGGAAGGCTCTTGGCTCTTTCAAAGGAAGAGTACCCAGCCACTGGTACAGATATGTGGACGACACCTGGGTCAAAATCAAGACACAAGAAGTGGAATCCTTCACTGCGCACATCAACGCTGTGGATAAGAACATCAAGTTCACCAGGGAAGACACAAAGGACAACTGTCTGCCTTTCCTGGACTGCGCTGTGCACATTGAAGAGAACGGCAAACTCAACATCGAAGTTTACCGGAAGCCCACACACACGGACCAGTACCTCCTCTTTGACTCCCATCACCCTCTGGAACACAAACTTGGAGTAATCAGGACCCTACACCACCGGGCAGAACATGTTCCCTCTAAGCCTGAAGGAAAAAAGAAGGAACACACACATGTAAAGGAAGCACTCAAAACGTGCGGCTATCCTAAATGGGCGTTCTTAAAGTCAGCAAAGAGGCACAGAAAAGAAGACCAGACACCAGCGAGAGAGGATAAGAAGGACAGACGCAACAACATTGTCATCCCCTATGTAGCCGGTGTATCAGAGACACTCAGGAGAGTTTTCTCCAAGCATGACATCCCGGTGTATTTCAGACCCAGCAACACGCTCAGACAGAAACTGGTTCACCCGAAAGACAAAACGCCAAAACACAAACTTAACAATGTGGTGTATGCTGTACAGTGCAGCGAGGAATGCTCAGACCTCTACATTGGAGAGACCAAACAGCCACTTCACAAGCGCATGGCACAACACAGAAGAGCCACCTCCACAGGACAAGACTCAGCAGTCCATCTGCATCTTAAGGATAAAGGACACTCTTTCGAGGATGCCAATGTTCACATTTTGGACAGAGAGGACAGATGGTTTGAAAGAGGAGTGAAAGAAGCATCTATGTCCACTGTGAGCGACCATCTTTGAACAGAGGCGGGGGTTTACGACACCAACTCTCTGCCATCTATAATCCAGTTTTGAGATCCCTTCCCAGACGCCTTAACGCCCACTCACATCCTGGGCCATCTGACCTCAGGAATTCGCATGATAAGGTGGGGCCAGGTTTCACAATGAACACACCCGAAACTCTGGCTGATTGGGACCCACGCCCAGTTTCCCACCTTGGCTCAGGCGATTAGAGGATCATCAGGGGGTCCTTTTGTCCCTCTGTGGGGGGATACTCCCACTAGGTTTATATCTGGGACTCTCCACCATTTGACCTTAGAACTGAAGAAGCTTCTCGGATGAGAGGTGAAACGTCTTCAAGCAACTTAAAGAAGTCCAGACGCTTTTCTTTGCAAGCTCCTTTGACTACGATGACCTGGATGACTGAGAACCTTCACAGACAGAGTAACTGAGATGTTAAGAAATTCAGGAAACTATCTTTAAAAAGCATTTTCAGTCTCATCCTATATGCGATATCATATGATAGTGTAAAAGTGTAATTAAATTCTATGATTCTCTTCCTGAACTACACACTAACTACACTAACCTTCCAGATTAGGGGTCGATCTGTTTTCTTGGAAAGATGGACCTCAAACACAGCAGTCTGTCGCTCATTTACTCTTTTTTGGCTTTAAGTCAGACACGACTTTAAGCAGTTCATTTGAATGAGATAAAGCAGAAGACAAGAAGGGTTTTTATTGATCAGTCAAGTAAACATATCCAAGGATTCCAAGCCAACTAGCTATGGATCTGGGGGGGAGGGGGTTGACATGAGGGTTTTTGAGTAATATGAACTAAGTGAGAAAGTCTGATCTCTGGGTCAAATAAATACTGACACTGAATGGAGGGGATAAAATATGACATGGTGTTAAGTAATGACAAATGTAAAGAAAGCATGTAAAAAGGAGTATGTAAATGGGGACAGTAAATACAATAAAATCTGTATTATGAGCAGTGAGAAGGAGTCCCGAGTTCCACTCTGCACATGCCGAAAGTCTCTTGTCTCCAACCTGCAGAGTGTAGGTGCCCATGTCACTCAGGTGCACGCAATAGAAATGCATAGCATGTGCTTAGTTCCCATCAGTTTCACTTCATATTTCCCATGAGAGTACTGGACCCACTGCAGCTCTGCGCCCTGAATTGCAAGCACAACGCTGAGATGAGGGGAGAAATCGCAAGTGGTTTATGTCATGGTAACATTCATAAATAAGAAGACTTTGACACTGAACCAGAAAACTGATGTGCTTTACCAAAAACCACTGATCCTGATGTTTGGATCCTTCAGTTCCAAGACAGTGTTGAACACGATGTCAACTTTGGCAGTGATGTCTTCCAGGGGCTTCAAGACACGCACCATCTTGTAAAACATATCAAATGTAGAAATACTTAAATAATGACATTTTGAATTATTTCCCATCTTCACATCAGCTGACTTTTGCTTTACTAACTTAACTTTGTCGCCAAGTTGTGTAAACTTTTCTCAGTTCTCCCTTGCTCTATTTTAAGCTGTTTTTTTTTTAAATATCATATCCCAAACCTGTTCATCTTTATTTGATCCTGTGTCATGTGTGCAAGCTCTCTGCATCACAGGTCTACCTCCACCTCCACTTTCTTCTTCATCTCCTTGAACTTCTTGAGAATGCCTCTGATGTTGCTGAAGCCATACTTGGCACAGATCCCCCCCAGTCCTTCTTGTCAGCTCCAGCCAGGATCTTTAACATCTCCTCCTCTGTAGGTGGCTTCTTCTTCTCTTCTCCATACCTCTGCAAAAGAAGAAATATGTTACACAGGAAGCAGTTATACAGGTATATACTATGCTTGTTTGCATGCATGACATAGAATAGGAATATGTGCGATAGTAGCTGAAAAGAATCTTCCTCAGTCCCACCAGAAACTCTTTAGATCTTGTCCTGTGGGTATTTCTGGATACATGCAAAAACATATATCTGGCAATTGATCAGAGAGTGCTCCATCACACCTTGACAGGTTCTAGGAGTGTCACAGCTAGTATTAGACAACATGCGTGTGCTCCTGCTGCTTCTCCAGCATCTTTTTGAAGTCCATTGGTGGTTCTGGAAACAAAGAGAAAGCAACTTTCACCTGTGGCACTAGGAGAAAACTGGAGGCAAACTGTGCTGATGGCTTCCAAACAACCCATGCTGTACGATATGGCTGGCTTACTTTCTGTAACACTGAGTGATATGGAGAAGGCAGCATCTCTGTGCTTGTTGGAGGCAGTGCACTTGTAGACATCGGCATCCTCCAAGGTCAGATTTTTGATCTAATTTGGAGAGAAGGTATTAGACATTAGGTAAATGACTAATGAAGGAAAAAGCAACGTGTCTAGTTACAGTGAGACGTTTCAAACTGTCACACTGTCATTCAGGTCATTTTTATCCCACTGCAGTACTCATTTTAAGCAGTAGAAGGCAGTGGCATGATAGGAATAACTCCTCAACACACAGTATTGGAACTTAACAGTCATCCCTTACCAGAGAAACAGATGGCAAGGGGAGATGCATATGTCAGCACCCACAAGTTAATTGCTTTATAATAGCTATTTAAGCTTCAGTTAAGCTCCCCGGCTGGTACAGAGAAAGCACTAAATCCACTGTGGAGTGGTTATAGATAAAAGGTTCAGTGAGAGTTTTTTTCCCCGTCCTATCTACTTTTCCTCATGATGCATGGTGTGTCATCTCACTTGACAGCACCAAAACGGGGAGCTGTTCAGCTAAATGATAGGCTGTACAGAGATACCATGCCCAGAAAGAGTATTTCACCTTTTAAAGCAACACATTTTTACTAGATACCCTAAACCCTGAATTCACACTTCCAGATAATGATGCTGAAATTACAGTCTTAACTTAAAAAAAATAATGGCATGATTTATTTGTCAATAGAGTAACATTCAGTGAAAAACTTGAGAAAACAGAGTACACAAGTACATGCAAAGCTACAGTAAATACTACTTACATGTATAGTGTTAGATGACTAAAATTAAACAGGGATGCTCATCAGATATAACACAAGCTTAACATTAGTCAGCAGCAACACAATGACAGTGAACAAAATCCCTTAATGTTTTAAAATATCACATAAAAAGGGGGAAATTTAATCTTCTTCTTCTTCTACTTTCAGCTGCTCACTTTAGGAGTTGTCACAGCCCATCATCTGCCTCCATCTTATCCTATCTCTAGGGCATTCTCCTCTGTCACACCAACAGTCTGCATGTCCCTCTTCACTACATCCACGAATCTTCTCTGCGATCTTCCTCTTTTCCTCCTGCCTGGTAACATCCTGGTCAAATATATCACAATCCCTCCTCCGCTCATGTCCAAACCATCTCAGACACACTTCTCTAACTTTGTCTCCAAACCATTCAGCCTGAGCTGAACCTCTGATGTATTCATTTCTTATCTTGTCCATCCTAGTCACTCTTAATGAAAATCTTAACATCTTTACCTCTGCGACCTCCAGATCTGCCTCCAGTCCTTTTTTCATACATCATGGCAGGTCTAACTAGTATTTTGTAGATCAAATTTCAATTAGGCCAAGGATAAGTCATGTAGTTTTACAGTGTCAAACCTTCAGTATATGCTGTTTGTCGATGTTGTCATGGGAAGATTTTGTTGCCACAGACAGTGGGAACCCACTAGCTCGCTCCCAGCTCACACTGGGCTGTGGATTCCCAGTCACATTTGCCTTGAATGCAGCATTGTCACCTATGAATGACAAAAAGACAGATCAGGTTAAGATTTATATTTTGCTATAACAGTTGCCATAACATTAAGGTTGTCATTGTACTCCTTGTCGTGTGTCAACTCAGTGAACTCCGACAGCACTTCAGGGAAGCTGTCCGCCTTAAATGATTTAGGATCATCATTTTCTGCTTTCCTTTTGAGACAAGTAGCTGTAGGGTCATTCCATGAATGATAATAGCCTGGCTACTCTGCAGTATTCTGCATATTGTGATGGGCGAGCTTCTGCAGCTCTCTTAATCTATAATTTACAGGTAGAGGTAGAGTGAATCAGATTAAAACGCGTAGATTTTATGCTAAAAAGGCACTGGTATTCAGCATAAGCAGCAAATGCTTTTTCAATAGAGGTGATGAGAACTATAAAGTCTTTATCACAGTATTTCTGTCCTTGGTGAGGTCTTTGTTAGGACTTTTATCAGATGCAGCCCACAGTACCTTCGCTCAGTAAGAAAAAATGTTTACCTAAAGTTTTCACATCACATGAAACTTTTGTTTCCCAGTAGAGTTTTGTTTGTGTCATCCAGTGTTTCCAGGCAAATCATGGGCAAGTGTCTAAATTTGGCTGGTGCACGCTTTTCTTATAGTCTCAAGGGCACTTGCTTGCAATATAATGTGAGGAGAGATTCTGCAAGATGCAAAGGGCATTTTGTAAAATTTCAAGCTGCTGTGGAATGAAAAGAATGGTTCAACTCACCCTCTTGGGCAGTGATGGGCCGTAGCTTCACTTCAAAATCTGGGACAGACTCTCCCTCTGGGATTTGGGGGGATTTTTGTACCTGGTTGAAGGACTCCACCACAGCGGAGGTCTTACATTGAACCCCAGAGTGCTCTAAAGGTGAGTCAAGTACATCCACAGTAAGACTATCAGAATATTGTACAAACAGGCAACCTAAGTGCACAATTGTTTCTTTTTCCTTTTTTTTGAAAGGAGAAGAGAAAAAAGAACGGAGGCCTGACTAAGTGCTGAGAAGTCTGCAGTAGGTAATAAACTTTATTTTTGCGCTCTACATTAGGGGATTTGACATGGTTGTTGAAGCTAATCATTGATGTTAGTTAATTATGCTGCTTTTGCTTATAGCAAAGACAGCTCTTTTAGATAGTCCTTCCTTGCCTGTCTCATAATACCAAAGATTTAGCGCTAAGAATGCCAGAATGAAGGAGGATCTCCTTGCATGCAAGATCCCTACCCTCTGCGCTCCTTGCCAAGCCCTGAGCCACCTTAGGATACTTGGTGGAGCTCATGGAGGAGGTGAAGGTGGACGAGCTGCAGGAAGAGGTCATCTGCCTCTCTCACATGTGCTGTTCTGTGTGCTCTGCTTTGACCCCGGAGGTCTGGAGGAGCTCTGATAGTATGATGATAGTGATGTAAAGGTGAGGTGAACTGCACCTGGCTTTAAGTAGACACCAATAGAGATGTGAAAGTATAGTTTTGCAAATGGCAGATATTGGGCTCCCACTTCCGTGGGGTTAGGTGCAACATCATTTAACTCTAGTGGATAAGAGGGGACAAAGGCACATCCTTTCCAACTGATACAGTGATACAGCTAATATCCTATATTGTGACTTAATAGGACAAGCGGAAGAACCGCTAGCCCTGTGCTCATGCTTATATACCTGAATGTGTTTAGGTCTATATAAAAGTGTGCCGGTTGCATTTAACACACTCTTCCTGTGGTGATTGGGTGTGTGTTCCCAAAAGCATGCAAGATTGTAACTCACTTCCCTTCCTCTGCTCATTCCCTGTCCTTTTCTTGCTTTGTCATCCCCCTTTCAGCAGCGACTACAATAGGCCTTTGCCTTTTCCAGTCTCACACCAAGATCCAATTAAAAGGTAATCCACACACCTGCTGTGTGAGATAAAGCATTGTGTTTGTATCACTGATGAACTGTGCTCCTTCTTTCTTACTTTGAATTTGGATTTCTCCCTCATGCCCAGCCCTAATTTCTTTTCACATGTGTAGCTGTGTATCTACTTCTTTGTGTGGACATAATGAATACACACTATGAGAAGCTGAAGGAACAATACTGGATATATAAAACCTCCGTGAAAGTATGAGCAAATGTCAAGCTCCGTATACTGTTACCTACTAGATAGGATTTTTTTTTTAACAAAAGAAAAGAACCGAACATGCATTTCACTACACGTGAGCATGTTTACATGTGAGCTAGTGTACAAATCCAACCTTTTTTCCTCACCCTGGGGTTTTGCATGTAAATTTGACTTTAAAAGCCAATGAAATGAGCAATTAACCTCAACATGAGTGATAAAAAATGTAAATCCAAGAAGTTTATGTAAGTTTTGCCTCCTGCAGCAAATAACTACACATTGAGAGCTAATTAGCGCTGTAAGCTTTGATACCTGCCATAGAGAGTCGTTTTTAAGCAGCCCCAGCAAACTCTTTGATGGTATAACTCTACAGTCTAACCGAGTAGCAAGTGACTGCAAGCTACAAAGTGCTGAACAGGTTGCTGTCTCACTGCAAGTGGAACACAAGAACGTCTTTTCTCCCTGCTTACTTCTCTGCCTCTTTGTTCAGTGTCCTTGATCTCTCTCTCGCTCTCTCAGCAGCCAGCATAGCAAAT
Source organism: Diplotaxodon limnothrissa (assembly GCF_057381915.1). NCBI lineage: Eukaryota > Metazoa > Chordata > Actinopteri > Cichliformes > Cichlidae > Diplotaxodon > Diplotaxodon limnothrissa. Next base: position 5,816,868 of record NC_140602.1, read on the forward strand.
TGCAAAAGGATTTTTATTCCCCCCTTGGCTCGATTATTTCAGAAAAAAACAAGACACACAGCCAACCAAACTTACTTGTTAAAAAGCTTTTAGTTTTTCATAGATTTAGTCTGTGCCCAAGGTTTCTGGTTATACTGCTTCCAGCCCAAATGTCTCCTCTTATGATGTTCTTAATCCACACAATGCTCCACGCTCTGTGGGATCCTGCCAGTTTGGTCTCCACATTTTTCTCGAGTCTTTTTTGGTGAATGAGCCATGATAGGGCACTCAGCTTGAACCCCTGCTGTGTCCTGTCTCTGGACAAATAAGGCTGTGATCTGTTCTGGGTTATGATTGCTGAGGCTACACTCAGCAGGGCCATAATGCTAATATTTCCCACAGGTCACTTTGTTTGATGGTACTCTGTGGGCTATTGCAGGCATTAATGTTCTCCAAAGAGCTTGTGCTGACAGAGAGTTTCTAGCAGCCTCCATTTCTGATGAACATTTTCCTTTCTGCTTGGGTGTCAGAGGTCTCAGTATATCATTACAAGTGGAAAATGTATGTACATCTAGCAATGATACATCCATTAACCAATACATTATCATCCTCTGCTCTCAGACCTTGCGTGTCCTTGTGTGCTCTTCAGGATGTTAAAAAGCTTGGTTATACCATGTGCCGAGAGCTGCAGTGTGTCTATCACTCCAACACAGGATAAACGGCTAAACTATAGACTGTAATAATATAATACAATATAAAATAATATAATGAAGAGAAACGGTACAGCACCCCCATCCCCCCTTCTTTTTTCCAACTGGGGCAATGCCTGTGGCATTTAACAGAGGAAAAAGAAGAAGTCTGTATGAATTCCACTGAGGTCACACCCTTGATGTTTTTCTGCAAATTTGCAAAAAGAAAGAAAATCACACTTTACAGTTTTCAAGAAGATAACGTATGGGTAAAAAAATTTATTTGTCGATTCCAGTATGGCAGATAAGGAAAACTACTGATAGAAATAATAATATCTGAACACATCATTACATTAATAAAAACTTTAAAATGTCATATGCATGTTTTTTCTTTTTTCCCTTTATTTTTACTTTTTCCTCTTCATTGTATGTCCTGTTCTTCTCTGTCTAGTTCCTAAAAAACAGATACTGAGCAAAGGCCCATTTACAGCTCATTGATTTTACCAGGTACCACTTTTGTCTTCAGAACGAAATCATTCTTTGCAGCATAGATTCAAAAAGTTGCTAAAATTTTAGTCTATAATGAGATGCTAACACCTCACAGTTGATGCAGATTTTTCTGTTTCACATCAATGATGCAAACTGTCCCTTTCAACCAAATCCCAAACATGCTCTATTGAACTGAGATGTGGTTGCTGTGGAGGCCATCTGAGTAAAGCGAACTTACTGTCATGCTCAGAGAAGCAGTTTGAGTTTGATTTGATTTATGTGGAATGGTGCGTTCAGAGACAGAGACCAGTCAGTCACTTGAAAGTTTCTCTTTTTGGAGGAGTTAAAGTTCAGCAGGTCATCTTGATCATGTCTACATCGCTAAATGCATTTAGTTGCTACCATATAATTAGCTATTGTGGATACACTGTGTTTTTGGGACATTTTTTACATTTTCATGCTAATTCTGCTATTGCTATAAAGGATCTGAAAAAAAAATCACTGCTGATGATTACTTAATTAAAAAGTAGTTTAGAAAGTAGCACATGAAAAAGTGAGGGGATTGCACAATGAGATGAGAGTAACTCAAAAGAGAAAGAAAAAAAAAAGCAAATGTGAAAATATTGCTACAAAAGTTAAAGAAAGTTGGAAGAAAATTAGAAGTCCAGAAAGCAGTGGGAGTCTGGAGAGTCTAACAGAGACGAGAATATTTAAATATCCAAACCAGTCCAAAAGGCAGCAGGTGGGCACAGATAGCGTTGGTGCAGTGTGAGTTCAGGGTAAAAAAGAATTCGTCTGTTGTGAAAACAGAAGCGCTTTAAAGGAGCACTGGTGGGAAGGCATTAGTGAAAAAACAGAGCCGATTTCAGCTAAATGATCCAGTCTTGATGAAGATGAGATGATGAGATGATTCTGATGACTGAAAGATGATGACTAAGTTAACTGAGAAAATGTTCTTTAGTTGCAGTCCTGCTCATATTGGCTGAAAGTTGAAGAGTGAGTTTAAAAAAAAACAAGAATGGTGGTATGAGAAATAAGGTGAGAAAGTTTGTTGTCGAGATGATCTTACTTCTGTAAAACTGGCGGCCTCCTCCTGCTCATCTGTTTCAGTGATCTTTTATTATTGAATGGATTTGCATTGATTGCTCTACACAACAAGACCTTGATTTCACATCTATATTGATTCTACACTACATCCGTACCTATGGCCAGTTTAGATTCTGTAATTAAACTATGAAAGGTAGTTGGAGGAAACCACATAGGTGCAGGGAGAGCATGTAAACTCAGTAAACTCCACACAGAAAGACGCCAGCTAACGAGGGGATTTGAACTCAGATCATCTCTGCTGTGAGACAACAGTAACAACCATGGCACCATGTAGTGGTCATGCATCAATGCATCAATTCATCCACCCAGTTTTGCATTCCTAGTGATGCCCCCCACCCCCCATCTTCTTTTCTGCTTAATTTATCAGAAGCACAAGATCCTTAAAGTCCACCTGATTTTTCATTGGATTCCCTCTAAGGATGCTCTGTGCTTTTTATCCTGCCTGGCTAATTTCTTTTTTTCGTCCTATGTTTTTGCTTTTTGAAGGCATCTCCCTTTTGTTTTCACTTCCTTTGCCTCTTATGAAATAAATCCAGGGAGGTGGACTGGTCTGAGTGGTCGGCAGAGTAGATCTTCCTCTCATCTCTAGAGACGGGGCCCGCTAAGACCTCAGACATCTGCTTCACTGATGATAGTTACTGACTTCAATTTTCTGAGAATGAATCTTTAGAGATTTTGTCTTCCTGCTAGATAGGAAAAAAACAGTAAAAAGTGCTTCTTGTAAAACTGCTAAAAACAAAACATGACCTCAGGAAGAACACACTGAGAATATGAGACCATTCTTATTTAATTGTAAAATTTAATATTGTTGCAAGACCAACACTTTAGATTTCTTATGTTATGACTAAACTACATAAGCTACAGATAATCATTTATGTCCAAAATATATTCTTTTTTTTTACATTTCTGAGGAAGGTATAAACTCAAGCCACTTTCAAACTTATGACAGTTCTTCCTCTCTATCTGGCAGATGATCAGTGTGTCGAGGTTTGCAGAAATAGCACCCAAACACAGGACTCACAGACAGGCAAGAACAAACTAAAACCAACCTTTATTTGGCAGGAAACCAAATTACATAACACAAAGTCTGCAAATAGAAGCATAAACCACACTGTGGCTGAAGAGGAGACTGAAACTACATGTACACAAGATGTAATTTGGGATCACAAACCATAATCCCCTGGAAACACCTGGAGTAAAAAGACACAGCTGAAGTTTACTTGGAAAATGACAGGAAGGAAGTAAAAATGGACACAAGACACAAAAGACCAGCAGATATCAAAATAAAACAGGAAGTAAGACACAATTAAACAAGGGAATCACTAACTGAAAGGAAACTAACTGAAAACAAACTCCACAAAATCTTCAGTAACCAAAAACTAACAAGAACTGAAGACTCAACATACAAAGCAATATAGAGATCAACTTAATATAGATCAACTTTGGGTGCTAACAAAGAATAAAGAACTCATGAAGAACACAAACACAGATGGTCAAACGACCTTTGAGCTCACAAAAAACTAAAACAACCGGGTCAGAGACCAAGGGACCATGACATGTTGGACGGAGACATTTGGATGCACCTTTGAAGAGCTGTGTTTGTTTTGTTTACTGACTCATGCAAGAAAATGACAGGAGTCAAAAATAAAGCACAAACTATAAATGGATTAGTTTTACAAGAAGACTACCACACAGACACTTCATAACCTGCCAGAATGTGACAGATGCTGGAATTAGAGTTGCATTTAAAAAGATATATACAAATGAATAAAACTATAGCTATGTTGAGCATGTAGACTCACTAGAAACGTGACACAAACCATTCCCACTTTACAGAGCTATCCTTTGGAACCAGGCTTGAACACAAATTTTGCTGTAGATTCATGTTTGTTTGTGGCTTTGCAAACGTGTGTTCCCTGTCTATGGCTCCATATCTCTACTGGTGTGTTTATTCAAAGATCATAATAATGCCAGAGAGTATGTTCTTGTCACGACCTGCGGGGTCGGCAAGGCACTGATCAGCAATCTCTCTCCCCCTCCCCTGTTTTGCCGGGGCGGAACTCATGGCGGGTTCACGCCCTCGGCCCACGCCCTCCCGGATCATGCACACCTGGGCCTCATCAGACCAGCTGGTATATCAGAAGGAGGAGATCAGCTGTTCAACGCTGGATTGTTGTGAAGACTCCTGTCAGTACACGTCGAGCCCTAGTTTCCCCACACTTCCGCCTCAGAAAGTAACACTTGTCTCTCTGTTCTAGATTTCCCGGACCCGTCCCCGTGTTTCCCCGTGTGGAGCGTGTATGAGGTGGCTGGTCACTAGCGGAGAGAGGTTGGCGTGAGCGTGTGTGTGATCCCCTTGTTTTCCCTGGAGCCCTGGAACCCGTCCTCGCACATCTTGTATATAGCACTGTCCTCGCACTGCCTGTAAATACACTTGGTGAAGATATTTGTGAATAAACTGTCTCTGTTACAACACACTCCGGAGTCCTGCGAGTGGATCCTCAGAGCAACCCGTGACAGTAACAATCCAGCCATACTATGGATCCAGCGGACTCAGCTCTACAACCCACCCCTCCTCCAGAAGCCGTGTTGGAGCGACACGAGCAGATGCTACAACACATTAACCAACAGCTGATCGCACTCACTCAGGCTCTCGCTCAGCACATTCCGCTGCCAGGTCCCGCTATGCCACCCCCGTCTGCTCCTGCACAGCCGCCGGCCCCGGAACACTCCACGCCACCAGCCCCCGCTTCCGCGGAACCCCTGGAACGAGCTCTACCGTCACCGGAGCCATTCGCTGGTGAGTTCCACAAGTGTGCTGGTTTCCTAACGCAGATTACGTTGCAGTTTAGGCAGCTGCGGCGAACGTATGAAAGTGATGTCCTTAAGGGCGAACTGTTAATGAGGGAGCTGCCCAAGACTCTATCGGAGGTGATCGCCTTAAGGTTGATGAACATTTGAGGGCGCGTCACCGCGCCAGCAACTACGGTTCCCAGAGGCCTGTGGGGCGTGCGGAGTCAGCTTCCGGCGGAAGCGGAAGTAGCGATCGGGAAGTGGACCGCGGCGACGAGCAGGAGCAACCCATGCAGATCGGACGCTCTCAACTCTCCCCGGAGGAGAGGGCACACAGATGGCGATCCGGTGAGTGCTTTTACTGCGGCCGCAAGGGCCATCTCGCCAAGGTCTGTCCTGCTCGGCCAAAAGACCCCGCCCGCCGGTAGAAAGGAGGATACGGGTGGGCGAGGTCTCCTTTTCACATTCTCCTCCACGCTTCATGCTAGCCGCTAAAGTGACTGTCCACTCTGCCTCTCACTCTCTTCAGGCGCTGATTGACTCTGGTGCGGAGCAGAGCTTCATAGATGCTTCCCTGGCTCTCAAACTTAAGATTTCCACACGGGCATTACCCCACTTGTTGCAGGTCACCGCTTTAAACGGTCAACGTCTTCCCGACATAACTCATGTTACAGAACCCGTGTCCCTAACGCTGTCTGGGAATCACACTGAACTGCTGCAGTTTTATGTCTTTGAAGCCCCTCTCACGCCCCTGGTGCTAGGATTTCCATGGTTACGCCAGCATAACCCCGTGCTCGACTGGAGGGAGGAGAGGGTTCTGGGGTGGGGGGAGGAGTGTCACATGACCTGTTTGACAGCAGCTACTCCCGTTAAAGCAGCTAAACCACTACCACACGAGCCCCCTGACCTTTCAGCTATCCCGTCAGAGTATCATGATCTCAAGCAAGTGTTTTGTAAGGACCGCGCCCGCTCTCTTCCCCCTCATCGCCCGTACGACTGCAGTATTGATTTGCTCCCGGGTGCACCCCTTCCCACTAGTCGCTTATACAGTCTCTCTCAACCTGAACGTGAATGCATGGAGAAGTATATTAATGAATCCTTGGCTGATGGACTGATTCGCCACTCTTCATCCCCTGTGGCTGCCGGGTTCTTTTTCGTCACTAAGAAGGATAAAAGCCTTCGGCCATGTATTGATTTCCGGGGTCTCAATACCATTACTGTTAAGAATAAATACCCTCTGCCGCTTTTATCCTCCGCCTTCGAACTCCTGCAGGGGGCGACCATTTTTACTAAGCTCGATCTGCGGAATGCTTACCACTTAGTCAGGATGAGAGAGGGTGACGAGTGGAAAACTGCCTTCAACACGCACCTGGGCCATTTTGAATACTTGGTCATGCCGTTTGGACTGACTAATGCTCCAGCTGTCTTTCAGAGTCTAGTCAATGATGTTCTCCGAGATTTCATCGATCGTTTTGTGTTTGTGTACCTTGACGACATTCTCATCTTCTCCCGCTCTCTCCCGGATCATGTACATCACGTCAGACAAGTCCTGCAACGCCTCCTGGAGAATCGGCTGTTTGTTAAAGGGGAGAAGTGCGAGTTTCATGTGAGTACTATGTCGTTTTTGGGCTACATCATTGAACGGGGCGATTTAAGAACCGATCCAGCTAAGGTACAAGCAGTCTTAGACTGGCCCACGCCGCCTAACCGTAAGCAGCTTCAACGGTTCCTCGGTTTTGCAAACTTTTATCGGAGGTTCATTCGTGACTACAGCAAGATTGCTTTGCCACTAACCCGTTTAACTTCCCCTAAGGTGCCTTTCTGCTGGGATGATCAGGCTCAGGAGGCTTTTTCCCAGCTAAAGAAACGTTTCGCGTCGGCGCCCATCCTCCGGCAACCGGATCTCAAGCGGCAGTTCATCGTGGAGGTGGACGCCTCGGATGTAGGGGTCGGAGCAGTTCTCTCCCAGCAACTAGACGGTAAGCTCCACCCTTGTGCTTACTTCTCTCGTCGTCTCTCTCCTGCAGAGCAGAATTACGACATCGGGGACAGGGAGCTGTTGGCAATCAAACTCGCCCTGGAGGAGTGGCGCCACTGGCTAGAGGGCGCAACAGAACCCTTTGTGGTATGGACTGACCACAGGAACCTCGAATGCATCCGGTCGGCTAAACGACTAAATGCTCGACAAGCCAGGTGGGCTCTGTTCTTTACCAGATTCTGCTTCACCATCACCTACAGGCCCGGCTCCCGGAACGTGAAACCCGATGCCCTTTCCCGCCAATTCACCACCTCAGAGGACCCCACCCGTGAGGCTCCCATTCTCCCTCCCACGTGCGTTATCGGGGCCCTGTCATGGGAGATCGAGTCCGCCATACGGGAGGCCCAGCGGGCGGAACCGGATCCAGGTACTGGTCCCCCGGGAGTGCTCTTTGTTCCCACGTTGGTTCGCTCACGAGTGCTACAATGGGCCCACAGCGGAAAACTCAACTGTCATCCGGGCGTTCATCGCACCGTCACCTTCATCAAGCGGTTCGCCTGGTGGCCTACATTGGCCAAGGACGTCCAAGACTTCATCGCTGCCTGTCCAACCTGTGCCCAGAATAAGCCGGTCAACCAGCCTGCTGCCGGCCTACTTCATCCCTTGCCTACGCCAAGCCGCCCCTGGTCCCACATTGCGGTTGACTTTGTCACTGGTCTTCCGCCGTCATCAGGTAACAGTCATCCTCACCATTGTCGACCGTTTCTCTAAAGCTGCCCACTTTGTCGCTCTCCCCAAGCTCCCCACTGCCCTGGAGACCGCCCGGCTTCTGTCAACTCATGTGTTTCGCCTCCACGGGATCCCTGCTGAAGTGGTCTCGGACCGAGGCCCACAGTTCACGTCACGTGTTTGGAGGGAGTTCTGCGCCTCCTTGGGGGCCCAGGTTAGTCTCTCGTCAGGTTTTCATCCACAGACCAACGGTAAAGCGGAACGGGCCAACCAAGAACTCAAAACGGCTCTCCGTTGCTTGACGTCCACTAATCAGACCACCTGGAGTGAGCAACTGATGTGGGTGGAGTACGCTCACAATAGCCTTACCTCGTCGGCCACAGGCGTCTCCCCGTTCGAGGCCTCCCTGGGGTACCAACCTCCCCTGTTCCCTGCCATCGAAGGTGAGCACTTTGTGCCCTCTGTTCAGCAGCACCTGCGGCGGTGTCGGCGCGCGTGGCGGGCCACTAGAGCTGCCCTTCTTCGCACGGCGGACCGGAACAAACGGCAGGCGGATCGCCGCAGGTCCCTGGCCCCGGCCTACTCACCTGGACAGAAGGTTTGGCTCTCGACCCGGTATGTGCCTCTCAGGACAGAGTCGCAAAAGCTCTCCCCCTCCTTCATTGGCCCGTTCGAAGTGGACTCCATTGTTAACCCCGTTTCTGTGCGTCTCAAGCTCCCCAGGACCATGCGTATCCACAACGTGTTTCATGTCTCGCAGATCAAACCTCACTGTTCCAGTCCTCTGTGCCCTCCTTCCGGACCCCCTCCGCCCGCCCGGGTCGTCGCTGGCCGTCCGGCCTTCTCCGTGTCTCGGATTATGGACGTCAGGCGCCGGGGCCGTGGCCTGCAGTATCTTGTGGACTGGGAGAGCTATGGCATTGAGAAGCGTTCCTGGGTCCCGCGGGCGGCTCTGCTGGACCGGGCCATGGTTCGGCGGTTCCATGCGGCTCACCCTGGGAAGCCTGGGGGTCGCCGGGAGGCTCCCGTTGGCGGGGGGGTACTGTCACGACCTGCGGGGTCGGCAAGGCACTGATCAGCAATCTCTCTCCCCCTCCCCTGTTTTGCCGGGGCGGAACTCACGGCGGGCCCACGCCCTCCCGGATCATGCACACCTGGGCCTCATCAGACCAGCTGGTATATCAGAAGGAGGAGATCAGCTGTTCAACGCTGGATTGTTGTGAAGACTCCTGTCAGTACACGTCGAGCCCTAGTTTCCCACACTTCCGCCTCAGAAAGTAACACTTGTCTCTCTGTTCTAGATTTCCCGGACCCGTCCCCGTGTTTCCCCGTGTGGAGCGTGTATGAGGTGGCTGGTCACTAGCGGAGAGAGGTTGGCGTGAGCGTGTGTGTGATCCCCTTGTTTTCCCTGGAGCCCTGGAACCCGTCCTCGCACATCTTGTATATAGCACTGTCCTCGCACTGCCTGTAAATACACTTGGTGAAGATATTTGTGAATAAACTGTCTCTGTTACAACACACTCCGGAGTCCTGCGAGTGGATCCTCAGAGCAACCCGTGACAGTTCTTTCAAAACAGAAGTTGTGTCTTGGCAAATGACGCAAGCCTATTTTTACACTCAGCGAAGACGGATGCGATTTCTGCCTTCTGCATCAAGCTTCGTATTTGCGCCCATCTGTGTTAGCTAGTTAACCTTCGGGTGCAGTGGAGTTGCACTGGTGTGTTTGGCATTAGAATGGGGTGCAGAGCAACAACTAGATCGGCCAAAATTATATTGAAAACTTGCAGAGATATACAGTGATTCACATTTGTGAATGGCACAGTTTGGCTCATGATTGTCTTTCAGGCGAAGTTTGCTGCTTAAAACTCCTACCTGTGAGTTTTAGGAGCAGGGAAACTATACAGTGTCTGTGCTGAAATTTACTTTAATGATTTTATGCAATGTCAGAAGTTAAATTTTGGAACTGTTTCTTGTTTAATGGGTTTTAAACAAGCTCATCCTTGAAGCTTGGTATAATACAGAAATATTTTATTGCAAATTTTGACTGCTTGTCATGGAAATACTCTTTGAGGTACAGCGGGGAGCACTTAAGTGTGATTGTTTGGTTTTGAGAGAAAGAGATAGAATGAAGGAGAGGCAGACATAGAGAGCCCTATTGGCATTATTTCCCTCTAATCCTCTTTGTGCTACACCTGGCTGGCATATTAATGATGGCGAAATGACCTAGATTTCTTTCTAAGCACATTCATACTCAAAAACAGGATGATTCAGTTGGTTGAATTTTATTTTGTGTGATTTTTCTGTCAGCACTGAATTCCTGGAAAGCACCAAGATACACATTCACTCTTGATAAAAGATGGACTCTAAGACTAAGAAAGTCACTCCGGTTTCAGCTGTCGGAGCTTCTTCAGTGACTACATAATGAAAGAAGTTGGTACTTTTAAAAAGAAGCTACGATATTCAGCACATCAAAGATCACATTGATGATGTCCTTTGATATTGCGTGCCCTCTCCTCAGATAAACCGTTCACGACTAAGAGCACTGAAGAATTCACACTTTGATACATTCACCGCTAACGTAACACTGACAGCAGAGCTATTTTTACAGTTTCTGTATTTAGATTCTTCACTTGTTCACATGGGATTGTAGCTTGCTCTTTATTTCACTGCAGCAGTGCTCCACAACTGACAAAAATCTTTGTGGAAAGATAGAGGGTGGACTTGTGTGGGCGTTTAGGTCTATTTAACTTTTTGCAGAAGCAATCAGAGAGAACACTGCTGTTGCCGCTTAATATGGCAACAGCTCTATCTATGTGAAGGCCCCTCTGAGCCGCACATCTCTGGAGACAACTCATTTGGAGACAACGGTATTTGGATGGCTGCAGAAGACAGCTGCAGAGTGCTTGCGTCCATCTTCTGTGCAGCGACTCAATGTAAAAATTAAAGTCGAGTTTTAAATGACAACTTTTCCATTATTTTGCATTTATATTCTGAGGGCACACATCTGTTTCTGTGCATCTGTTGTAAAGGAAGATTCAATATTTATCAAAATGATATAAATAAGTGAATAATCAAAGCTGAACTGAAATATAGAAAACAAATTTTCACTCAAATATTTTGCTCAAAGGATTTTGATCTCCTGTTTCCTCCTCATCCTTTCACTTGACCTCTCCTCATACCCTGTTTCCTCTTTTACTCATCTATAAACATGGAAGAATGTTATTCCCTCCACCTCCCTCTCTGGAAATAAATTCAATAGGACACAGAGGAGCAGAAAGAAATGCCAATCCGCACCTGTTTTGGGGGGGAAGAAGCTGAGGCACAGAGGGCAGCCAGAACTGATCCGGAGGGATGCAGGAGGCAAAACCTGTTAATCCCTGTGACATTTTAGCTTAGACCTCTCATCAAAGCCTGTGGGCTGCTGTGCTGCCCAGGAAAAAACGAAGGTTGGACGACAACAAGGCGGGGTGTTTGTGAGAGACTGAAGGAGATGAAGGTTGAAGGACGGGTGGACAGACAGGCAGGCAGGCCGACAGATGTGCAGAGACAGTCAAAGATAGACAAGCAGATGTTGGGTGAGTGCGAAGAAAGAAATTGCTAAAAAGCTGCAGTTCCTGGTTTAGTAGAATTGCTGATTAAAACTATGGCACCCTTGACAAAGAGGCTGGTTTCTCCTCATTTGCTCGTCTGTGTCACGTTTTCTTTGTTCAAATTGCAAACATCATCATATTCTGAGATAATGCCCTCTGCATACCAAGCTCCTGGTGATGTTGTACCCTGTGGTTCAGTTTTCTCTAACTTCAGTGCTAAATTAGTGCCTCACAGCCTACTGGGCCTTGACTCTTCCCCATGGGCATGGTTTCTGCAATACCGTACAAAACAGCAGCATACCTACCTCTATCTGTCCCCACCTTGAACATACCCTCTCTGTCCATATCATTGCACTGCACACCAGCTCATCTGCCTCCAGGATTCATGGAGATCCCTGCAGGGTGGGACTGGGTGCCAAATGTTCCTGCAGAAGTAAAATCACTGCAAGTTAAATTCAAAACAGAAATCACAAACGTGAAACCTGACCGACTGCATGTTTCAGATCATTTTAAACCGTTTACTAAGCCAGTCTACACCTTCTTCTTTGTGTTAGTCGTCACTAAATGAAGCTACATGTGCTGTGTGACAATTTGTTCACTTGTAATATGTGTTAAAAAAGTGAAGGTCCCTTGCTGCTCATTGGATGCTTGCCTGATCTTGGATGAAAAAGAAAGAACGGAAGAACAGACAAACAGGGGATTATAGCACAAAAGAGACCGGTTTTTACTTCAAGCCTCACAAAAATGAGTCAGATGATCAAATGTAATGAAGAATGTCCCTCAGAAGGCCTATGATAATCTCCTGCATCCAAATGGGAAAAGGAAAAAAAGGAAGCACAGGAAACTACTTGATTACATACTTCGGGTGACTTTCAAACCCCGTGTGTGCGCGTGATGAAATACCTTCAATGTTCACTGCAACAGTCCAAGCAAGGTGAACGCTGTGAAGTTTTTGTTTCGGCGTGAATGATGTCTGACTGGGGTCATTCACTCATTTCAATACAGCCCAGGTGAATACCTAAACATTTCATTTACGCTCAGTGTTTGCTCTGAAGATTACATTATTAATCCACAGAGACAGGGGATTATGGTTTGTGATCCAACTGATTCAGAAGGGACAGTCAGGACAAACTAAATTGAGGTCATAATATGATAGGACAGATTTTGTGTCCTTTGATCTCTATCTAGATTCATAATGGCATCAGCGTCTTACTATAGCTGCAGCTGTTTGACTGGAACTACATCTTGCTGGGAATAAACAACATGTTTAATGTATTTTGTCATTCAAAAGGGCGACTTGTTCTCTAGAGGTTTATGCGAGGCTCCTTTTATTTCATATATCACATGTGTACACGCCTTGTTCTTTCACACCCACAGATATTGTCACTTAGACATCTTCTGCAGGCTGTGTGGGTGTGAGCAGACCGACAGCTCCCCCAACCCTTTCTTTGATACCACCTGCCAGACTGAGATGGTTTTATACCTTTTTATCATTCCCACCATCCCAGTGCCAAGCTAACTCAACATGGTATGTACCGTAGGAAATAATCACTATTGCAGAAGAAGCTACTTTTAGCTGCTGCCTTATTCACAAGGGTTTGCCACAGCAGGTAGCTCCACATATTTGATTTGCCAGATTTATTTATTTTTTTTTACATCCTTTCTGATACAACCCCCAAGGGATTTGTGTCTACTTCCACAGATGAACTGGGGATCTTTTGCTTGATAGGTATATGTGTAACTCACTACACTATAGAGCCACTAAATAATGAACACAGCATTGTGTTTAAGTCTAGCAGTGGATCCAAAAAGACAGCAAGATGCTTCGTTTTCAGTTTGGTTTAGTTTCCAGAAAGAGTTTTGTTATTGCAGTTTAGATTTTCTTTTCTTTTATGAGTTATAGTTTTGATTTAATGGATGTTTTCATTTTTATTTGTTTAAAAAACCCCCACAAGAGCAGTATTTAAAAATTTCTGAGGTATTAAAAGACAAAAACATCTTTCTGAAGGCAGCTGAGTCCCAGCCACCAGTACGTATACACACCAAAGCCTCCTCCTCTGCCAGTTGTGTTGACCAAACTGACAAAGCCCAAAACTATAGAACGGGGGTGTCAAAGGTAAGGGTCTAGAATCGGCCCAGCAAAGACTCCAATCTGATCCACTGGAAAGCTGAACAATGTGAAGGAGGACATAAATATTTGGACGTTTAACGTTTCATTTCCTGCTGATAAAGATCCCGTGGCCATTCAGGCTAAACCGAAGGAATTAAGTAACAGATAAACAATTAAATGGCAAACATGTTCCTGTTTTTCACCACCTACAGAAATTTTGGTTTAAAAAAAAACCATTTTGTGTGAATTAACATAAACTTATACAGTGGGGCAAAAAAGTATTTAGTCAGCCACCGATTGTGCAAGTTCCCCCACTTAAAATGATGACAGAGGTCAGTAATTTGCACCAGAGGTACACTTCAACTGTGAGAGACAGAATGTGAAAAAAAATCCATGAATTCACATGGTAGGATTTGTAAAGAATTTATTCGTAAATTAGGGTGGACAATAAGTATTTGGTCACCTCAAACAAGGAAAATCTCTGGCTCTCACAGACCTGTAACGTCTTCTGTAAGAAGCTTTTCTGTCCCCCACTCGTTACCTGTATGAATGGCACCTGTTTGAACTCATCATCTGTATAAAAGACACCTGTCCACAGCCTCAAACAGTCAGACTCCAAACGCCGCCATGGCCAAGACCAAAGAGCTTTCGAAGGACACCAGGAAAAGTATTGTAGACCTGCACCAGACTGGGAAGAGTGAATCTACAATAGGCAAGCAGCTTGGTGTGAAAAAATCAACTGTGGGAGCAATCATCAGAAAATGGAAGACATACAAGACCACTGATAATCTCCCTCGATCTGGGGCTCCACGCAAGATCTCATCCCGTGGGGTCAAAATGATGATGAGAACAGTGAGCAAAGATCCCAGAACCACACGGGGGGACCTGGTGAATGACCTGCAGAGAGCTGGGACCAAAGTAACAAAGGTCACCATCAGTAACACACTACAACGGCAGGGAATCAAATCCCGCAGTGCCAGACGTGTTCCGCTGCTGAAGCCAGTGCATGTCCAGGCCCGTCTGAAGTTTGCCAGAGAGCACATGGATGATACAGCAGAGGATTGGGAGAATGTCATGTGGTCAGATGAAACCAAAGTAGAACTTTTTGGTATAAACTCAACTCGTCGTGTTTGGAGGAAGAAGAATACTGAGTTGCATCCCAAGAACACCATACCTACTGTGAAGCATGGGGGTGGAAACATCATGCTATGGGGCTGTTTTTCTGCCAAGGGGACAGGACGACTGATCCGTGTTAAGGACAGAATGAATGGGGCCATGTATCGTGAGATTTCGAGCCAAAACCTCCTTCCATCAGTGAGAACTTTGAAGATGAAATGAGGCTGGGTCTTCCAACATGACAATGATCCAAAACACACCGCCCGGGCAACAAAGGAGTGGCTCCGTAAGAAGCATTTGAAAGTCCTGGAGTGGCCTAGCCAGTCTCCAGACCTCAACCCCATAGAAAATCTGTGGCGGGAGTTGAAAGTCCGTGTTGCTCGGCGACAGCCCCAAAACATCACTGCTCTCGAGAAGATCTGCATGGAGGAATGGCCCAAAATACCAGCTACTGTGTGTGCAAACCTGGTAAAGACCTATAGTAAACGTTTGACCTCTGTTATTGCCAACAAAGGTTATGTTACAAAGTATTGAGTTGTATTTTTGTTATTGACCAAATACTTATTTTCCACCCTGATTTACAAATAAATTCTTTACGAATCCTACCATGTGGATTCATGGATTTTTTTTTTTTTTTTCACATTCTGTCTCTCACAGTTGAAGTGTACCTCTGGTGCAAATTACTGACCTCTGTCATCATTTTAGGCGGGGGAACTTGCACAATCGGTGGCTGACTAAATACTTTTTTGCCCCACTGTATTTTATAAATACAGAGAGTCTGGGCGTCGAGCTACCAGAACTTTTCTGTAATTTTACACACTTATCATCCAGAAAAACGGAAACATGCTGTTGAAGTTGCACTTCTGTTTCTTATTTTAAAACACTTAAGGGACGTAATGTGTAGTTAAACATCTTTATGCTGACATAAAGGGGAAATGTACTCATTTGCCCACTTAAGAACAGTGTGGGCTGTATGTGCCCCACGGTGTAAAATTAGCTTTGACTGCTATAGAATTCTTCTTCTTTTTGTGCACATTTTCCTTTCATACTGACTTTTTAAGTACACGTAATGGTTTTTGTTTTGAACTATTTTTTAGCTTAACTGCAAAAATATTCCTGTTTCCAATTAGTTTATTGTGAAAACATTTAAAAAACTTTGTATTTTTCTTTACTTACCCTTTTATTTCATTTCAGGATTTTGTTTTTAGTTCACTTTAGGTTTCTCCAGAGTGGCTTTGTGTGTAACTGTTTAGATTTAGTTAAGTTTTTATTAGTTTCAGGTTTAGTTTGAGTCTTTTTAAATGTTACCATATGAAGGGTATTTGTCAGAGGGAAGATTTAGGGAAATCACAATATGCATTACAATGCAAACACAACAGTTTTTAAGGGCAGTCAACTCCAGACAGCCTAATAAATGTACACCAAAGCCTCCCTGGAGCAGGTTATGCTGACAAATTCTACCACGATGATTAAAACTTGAAATTTGAATTCATTGGGCGGGGCCTGCTGTAATAAAAGAACCTCTGAGCACTTTTATTAAGAAAATCTGTAGCTAAACTATTAAATACGACACACAAAAGTATGCACTATGGACTCATAAGATATAAATAATTAGCAGCCCCTCACAGCAACAACAAGTCATGAAACTTTTTCACACATATGCAATCGTTTCTTTTATTTTTATTTCTTAAATTAGTGTTGCGTTCATTATAGTTTCTTTTTATCGTTGACCACTGGGGGGCAGTCAAGCGTGCGTCATGACTGGTCTACAGGGTGTCGCCACACAGCTCACACACAAAGGCTGTCTAGATAATTTGTAAAGATGGCTCACAAGGTTTCCAGCCTCGTAATGACATGACTGAAGTATTTAGTAATTTTCTCACTTCCGCTTCAAGTATTAGGCTTACGATTAATGTTTTAAATCGTAATTCCGACCAAATCATTTTTCTTTGAAACAACTGGGACGTTGTTTCAATTTAGTTTGGCAAACAAATGAAATTTATCTCCAGTCGAGGAATTAAAATGTGTGCTTTAATCAGAAAAAACGTGCAATGAGTGTTACTGAAACTAATTGATTTAGAAATACATTTTTGAAGGAATTAACAAACCCAACACCAAAATTAGAATAAAATGTGATTTTCCTCCCCTTTTCGGTGTACAGTGGTTTAATTAATCTTCCAAAGGCCATTTGTGCGGTTTCATTTGGCGAGTTATTTCTACATTTCCTGAAAAGCGACTAATCATTGCTCATCTAATTAACATGGGTCCTTGAATTCTGGGGGGGATATGGTAAAACAGGAACGGTGAACAAGTTTCAGGATGGTCGTTGAGCTATTGGATGCTGGATCGTGTGAGTGCCAAGCAACGGCGAAGGCAAACAAGTAGACCCGCCTCCTCTGAGCCCATGGCGTATTTGTAATTGGACAACGGACTTGTCATTCCTCGTCCTCTCAGGTTAGGTTGCTCTGCACCGTAAGATGCTCAATTGATGGGCGTACTGAGCTGTGCGGGGACTGGAGATACCCTCCTTCATTGTAGCAAAACAAAACCATGTTCTCTCCCGGTTATTCCTCAGCTTGTTGCTGGGCTCTCCGCGATACCCTTCCTGGACCTCAGCTGGTTTTTATTTATTTATTTTTTTTACTCCCAGTGCTCGTTGACACGCAGGTCTGATGATGCTGTTGCGGCGTTTTAATGGGAAAAAAAGCTCATGAGAGAAAAAACAACACAAGGTAGTGCATCCCAGCAGTGCCACGTATTGTGCTTATTTGTTTAATCCTGGTGAAGTGCTCGCTCGCTTGTGGTCTTTCTTGTGTTAATTGTGCAGTCGGACAGTGCTGCTAGCCTACTTTGGGAGAATGAGGTAAAAAAAAAAAAAATGCACCTGCCGTGAAGACAACGGAGAAACCAGAGCACATGGGCATCTCTTCCCCGTACCTCAAATTATTGCACAGTCGCTTTTGAGTAACCCACCTTTGTTACGCCGCCATGGAGCAGTTTTTTATCTGCATCTCGTAATATTTACTCGTCGCTGGGCTTTAAACCCACCCGAGTACGAGGATGACAGCTGATCGCCCCTCCTCTCCCCGGACTTCAATAAAAACGCGCTCCAGCTGAACGCGCTGCCATCGATTGGAAGCCAGGCTCTCTGTGTGCGCTGTGTTTAACAATAGATGGAGCGCGGAGGGTTGTGACATTTGGCCGATTGCCACCCTGACCTTTCCCCCCTTCCTAGTCCAGTTACCTCGAGGTTTCTCTGGCAGTAGCCCGCGTTTCACTGACGGCCACTTCACTTCATTTGTGCTCGGCGGTAAAAAGATTAAATGACCCACCTGCAGAAATGCTAAGTGCGACCACATCTCCTCTCGGAAACTACACTTCTATTACTCTTTGATACTTTGCGCTAAAGCCGTGGTCGTGGATGATCCTCGAGTAGCCGATAAAACCGTCGTGGTGTCAGCATGGGCTTGAGCTTTAGGGGATTTGCGTAGATTATCGTCGGACTGCTATTTTATTCCCACGGTCGCAGAACTCAGCGGCTTTTGATCCGCAGTCCCTTTTTCCTCCGCTTCCTCTCGGACGCCTGTAAAACTCCAGCAGGGAAGCCTGAACCCGCGGTTTTCGTGTAGGGGAGGGGAGACAACGGACTGCATTCATAAACGATGACTGCCACGGAGGTGTTTGCTACCAGATCTGAGGATACAACGAGTTTGGCGCTGCTGGCACCCCGTGGATGTGGGAGGACGAGACGCGCATTGGGGCTGTAGTTAACACTCGCAGGGATGCCGTCGCTGTAACTGGGAGAGGTAGTCCTTCAGCAGAGGCGCGAACAGCCCAGAAACACAACACAGCAGCGCCCGAACAGTCAGCAGCCTTCTGGACTCGTTTTAACCATCTACCGGGCGCCTACCGGAGGATGTTTCAGCGAGGATGCTGCGCTTCCCCGTGAAGAAGATCCGGAAGCAGTTCAAGCTCCTGCTGCTGCTGGTACTGCTCACCTCGGCGGTTTGGTTCACTTACCTGCACATCAACCAGGGCAAGACTATCAAACTACACTTCAACTACGGAAAAGGTAGATTTTTTAAGAGAAACCTGTCTGTTCGTTTCATGCAAGTTTTCTAAGAGGAGTACCGGAAACAAACATTTAACAATCATTTTATGAAAACTGTTTTAATCATTAACTAAAGTAACACTGCTATAAAGTTAACACCTAGAATAGCGAGCTCCTGTAGGATGGGTAGGAAAAGTAAGATTTTAATGCCATACAGTCTCTAAACAGTCACATAGTTGTAGCTCAGATGTTTTCATGAAACAAACGCTCTTCTGGCTTTGACACATTGCTCTCCTTTGTTTGCTGTGATCGGTAGAACCTGATCTACTACAACAAGTAACACTCTCACAGAGAGAGTGAGAATAGAATAGAATAGAATTAGAATTCAACTTTATTGTCATTGCACATGCACAGGTGCAGGGCAACGAAATGCAGTTTGCATCCATCCAGAAGTGCTTTAGTGATAGAGCATGTCTTATAAATTAGCCAGAGCTTTTTTTTTCTTTCTCTAGGCTAAGAAAAAAGCACCTGTTTATGTGTCCTGGTCCAAAGTCAGGCCCTCACCTTCAACATCAATAATCAAAGTGGTGCTTGTGAAGGTGGCTTCAGAGGTCACAGCAACGCCTGAAAAATATTAGAAGGTGGGCAGTGCAGCGAGAGGCACATTTCCACCTGCTGCTGTTGTGCTTCTTATTACCAAGGCTTGATTGCGTTTATCCACAGTGCACAGCAGTAGCGGCTGGCTGTAACAGTAGATGATGCTGAGCATTACAGGAATGGCTGATGATAAAAAGTACTGGAACTAATACACCACTGGCGAGCCTACTTCAGATTTAACGCTGGGTGCTGGTGTGCCTGTATCTCTTGCAGCTGTCTGTGTAAAGTGATATGCAATAATTATGATGTCCTTGAAACTGTGGGCACCGTCCGTGCACATGCACACATGGCTGATTGACATACAAGGATCATTCCATTGTGTCTGATCTCAGTGCTGGGGTTTCCCCAGTGACAGACCAGATATAGTTTATGATCATGAGAATCCTGAATCATATGGAGGGCTGGAGACTGCCAATATCATTTATTTACTGCTGCTAAGTTAGTTGTAAAGTTGCATCAGGGCTTTGAGTGTAAATGCCCAGCAAAGTATTCCTACACTGACTCTTTTATGAAGCAAATATTATTGTACTCTGCAGGTATACTGCAGATCACTCAAGGAATAAAAAAAATGCATATTAAACTGCTGTTTTCACAAAGGTTACATTTATTGAAAATATTCACACTCGTGGTTTTGTATCCATAACCTGTGTTCACATATATGGAAGCTCTTCACTACCTGTGATTTATTTATTTATTTTTGCTATTGCTGCATGTCGTTCCCGATTTTGCATTAATTAGCCCAAGAGCATGACAGTTCCTTTCATTGAGTGAAATCACGGACCTCAGCACACACAGATATTTTCAATATACTTATGCTCGTCTTTTTAAGGGTTCCTTTAATAAACTGCCTTTGTGACGTGTCTGCTGCGGCTGTCTGGTGAGGAAGGAAGCTGTTATGCTTGCAGTGCCGATCTATGTGTCTAATTGACTGTCTTCCTTTTTAGTAGGCATCTGAGCAGGTCAACTTACTTAACCTCTTATGAATAACATGTCCCTTCTCGTACTAAGGGTTTCTAAGTGAGATGTAGCCATTACTGGAAATGGGGCTCTATGAAGTGTGTAAATATTCATATTGGGCTGCCAGTTTTTTTTCTTTTTTTCCCACACAATCTTCAATTGATTCTTAGCAGTGAGGTGGGGCAGGTAGAAATAATGTAATTTCATTTTTGGCCTGATTACGACATTATTTCGATATGAAGTGACACTGGTAAATTTCCATTCTGGTCGTCTGTATTTTGGAGGAAATTAGATTTATCTTGACCCAATCTTCTCCTTCTTTTTTTTTTCTTGTTCGTTCTTCATCATCCACTAGATGAAGTGTTACTGCCGTATGACCAGCAGGGCTTTGAGAAACAGAAGCATGAAGAGCCCAGCGGAGGCCATTCCAGCTTAATTGTGACTAATGTTGTGAGAAGCTGTATCACCATAGTTTCTCAAAAAAGCAGAAAAGTGAGAATCCAGTTTGAACATGGAAACAGAACGGATGAACTCTGTCTGATGAGAGTCTTTGTGTTGCAGAGAAAGAAAAGTGCTCTCAGTGGGTGCTGGTGGCCTTGAGCAAGATTCTGTTTTGGTTTTACCCAGCGACTTACCTTTTGCGTGGCATAAGTAAACCAAATTATTCGAACGTTTGGATATTTTATCTGAGCTGTTTTTCACTGGTCTGCTTGGAGTGAGATGTATTGTCACTTGTGGAAAAGCGTTGTTCTCGTGCTGAAGGCAGGAGGTCGGACATGTGACGCCCACCTGCTCACTGGGAATTCACTGGGGTATTAACTGTGCTATTCACACATGGGCGCAGGACCTTGCGCAGGAGTGCTGGCATGTTAAAGATCAGCTCAGGTTCAATCTGACCGCATCTGCATTAGAAGTGTCATTAGGCCTCTTTGGTTCAGGGTTGTCGTCATTCATAGCACTAAGTCAGCCACAACCGTGCTAAATTATTATATCACTAAATTATTAAATACAGGATGGATCTGTGTGATAGACCAGCGGCAACAGGGCGATGGGCAGTCCACTTAGGTTTTTTGTGATTTTTAAAGCTTGTAAGGTGGAAGCATGAAGTGAGCTATTGATTCTGTCACTATAAGCACATAGGACATGTAGCTTGTGAAGTGAGGGATAAAACATGAGTAGACTCTTTGTAGCATTTTTCTGACCCTTTGGACTCTCTTTGAAAAAGGAACTGTTGGCCAAGAGGTTTTTTCTCATATCCCATTAGTAGTAGGGAATCTACAAACCCAACAATCTTTATTTTCTATCTTTATAATAAGATGATTGACTATGATATACTGAATAGACCAGTCAAAGAAATATAATTTTATTTTATTGAGACATTTGTAAATATATGAGCGTTACTTAGGGCATTTAATTGTATTTTCTTGAAAGCCATGCTAGCTGTTGCACCTATGATTATGACGAAAGCCAAAAGGTATAATTAAATAGTTTTATGACGGCACACTGGCCAGACTGGCCTTTATTTAATCTGAATTTTAATGAAGATGTGTTTTGGCAGGTAAATCAGCAGTGCATATTAGATGAGTGCCACATTTACCTAGCCACCCAGTCGTACAGCAGCCCCCCCTGTTTTCCAGCTTCAACAGGTCCACTGGAATGGGCGAGAAGGCAAAGGGGGAAAGCTTGCTGCTGCATACAGCCCTCTATTGATTAACTGCGATTACACACGCGGCGGTTCATGCATGTGCATACACGCAGCCACCCCTCATATAAACACAGATGTGGTGCCTGTGTTTGTCGAACGGCACATAATCCAAACATACCTTTCCTTGCATCACCGTGGATAAAGAGGAAGTCGAAGAGGAGGAAATCTCAGGATTTTCAACAGCTTGACTGCTTGGTTGCCCATGGAGACAACATATGGGAAAGGCGCATGTGGTGCTTGGCGCTTATTTTATGAAGACAAGTGCATTCATAGGTTTCCAGGAAGCATGAATCTATTAAATATCTAGATGGAATTTGAAATTAAAACAGACGCATCTTATAGATGCGTTGTCATAAAAATGTAATAAATCTTGAGGGGGGAAAAAACTAACCAAGTCACATACATAATCACATTCAAGCATTCAGATGTAGTTGCAGTTGGACATAAAGTTTGATTTAGCTTGTTGTTGTTGTATCTCGGCAGCGGCAGGCTCAGGTTGGCTCGCTGTCATGGTAACCATGCCCTCCGGTGTCACTTTTCCTAATTTTAGCTCTTGAGGTTCTTATGGTTGGTCACTCTTGCACCAAACTGGTAACAGACACTGCTTTTACATGAAGGCCTGAAATTACCGAATACAAAAAAATAAAGAAGTGACTAGATAAAAATATATCCAATTAAAACAACATTAAAGTAAACATAGGCATTTATCAGTAATTTAAAATGTAAATGGTCCTTTGGAAGAGAATTATTTGAAACTGTAGTGGGGTTTCACTTCTCTGTACAAGATTCTGACTGAATGCTGTCGTCTCTGTTGAGAGCCTCGGCTCAATCAAGCAGTAGTCGACACCTTAACACAAAAGGAATGACAGCGTCTTCATTTGTATAATGAGGTAAAATATGTAAATGTAAAAAAATTAATAAGTTAATAAATGTATTTGCACTCTATAGAGACTTTGTGATCTATCAGGATTTAAAATCTTAAACACATAGATAGCAGTTTTTTATTCATCATTTATTCATGTAGTGGTGAATATAATAATATAGCTTCCTTTTCAGCTTTCTAAATAATGCAGTTATCCACAGTGCCCACTTGCACTTTGATAGTTGTTGGTAAAGAAGCAAACAAACAGAGATATACACCCTCTGCTTAGTAAAAAGCAGTTATGGAACTTTTTATAGTTTTATATCTTAGGTGTATTTTTTTTTTTTTTTAATTTAGTCGAGCCCAGCGAGAGCGCAGTGTGCAGGTCTGCATCAGGTGAATGGTTTGAGCATGTTGAAGTGAGGGACAGGTGTGAACCCAGCTGGGTAGTTGGGATTTTAGAGATTACTTTGGTATCTTGTTTCTTTGCGAAAGAGCTCGGGCACTTTTCATCAAAGTAAAATCTGAAAGCACTGAGTTATGAAATTGCAGCCGGACTACTGTTGCAATTTATATTCTTGCAGTCCCACATAGAACTGTTTCTGAAGGTATACAAGCACATGATTCAATTTCCAGGTGGACGTTTGCTGTGATCTGAAAATTGAAAATGGAATCTCAAAATGTTCCTGCCTCTGTTCACCGTTATTGAGAGATAATTAAATGTAACAATTAACATTATGCATGAAACTGTCATTTAATTTGACATCTTATTCCATTTGAGTCATAAAAGTATACCCGTGTGGCATCTGTTAGATTGCGTCTTGGGAGCTGGGGTAACTGCCACAGGCTCAACCATGAATCTGCCCCACAGCTTATTTGTCCAACCCAGTAAATCTCTCTTTCTTTGGCTTATTCCGCAGCCAGGATAAACTGTTTCTGTAACAGCTCAGACTGCATCCTCGATGTGCTTCGGACGCGGTGAGATCTGCCTGTTAAAGGTGGAGACAAGAGAAGGATTAAGGGAGGGAAATGATACCCTACACCTTTGATGCGTTCAGTACATGAATTTGATTACATTTCCTTTTGCACACACAGTCAGAATTTGTGTATTTCCTCAGTAACACTTTTGGCTTCCTCTTGCAATTCATTTCGCATTTTCTTTCTAATGCTAAAGCAATTGCACAGTGCTGCTGGACAGAATGTAAAACAGCTCAAAGATATTTCACACTCAGCATGTGTTGCATTCACATGCCCACAGTGCATTTCATGACTCCTAAGTGTTGCATGTAAGATTTAACAGATGCGGATATAGAATTGAGAAATGAAAGAGGTCGGGTTGATAGGTCAGTGAAAAGCACTGGAAAAAACACAAGTCCAGAGTGTGTTAACCTCAGGGTTAATGAAATTTGTGTTGGCCTGCCTAACGAGCCACCATCAAGGTACCAGCTTTGCCCCATGCAGATGAGATCTCTGGCCCGCTGCCACAGCTTTGCCGCAGGAGATTTGACTGTGTATGTGCAAGAGTAAGCGAGTGAAACAGAGAGATTTTGTGCAAAAGGGAGCAAGTGTGTATGTGTGATGTAGTCTGTTTTTTCTATTTCTTTTTTTTCTTTTTGCGTGTGTGTTTTTGCATGTGTCTGTGAGTGCACACCTCCCCGCTCTCGCTGCCGTCTGCACTTTAGGCCCAGTGTTTAGCCGAGCAGAAGAGGAAGCAGCTGAATGATGGCACTGTCTGCCCACTGGCACGCTTGCTATGATTGGGGCGAGGTGGGGAGCCGGTTGGGGTGGGGTAAATTGGGGAGGAGCGACTGGGCAGAAGAAGGACACCCTTCTCATGCAACAGGTGGGACATGCAGCAGGATGCATCATGGGAGGATGTGGCTATGACTCATGACCGAAGCCATTTAGTGCTTCTGGTGCACATTCATAATAATCTGCCTGTGCTGTCCATGGAGCTCTGTATATACATCAGATTTGTGGCTCCTACCATTAGTCTGGGTCAAAGCTGCTAACTAGCTTTCTCTCTGGGTCAACTCAGCACAGTGGAGAGCTACAGAAAGGCATCGGAAACTTTCACCAACATTGCTTTATTCCTTTAGGAGGTGGCGAGCACAGCGTACAGCTGGATACTAACAGTTTACTCATACCGGGGCTGCTTAGACACACAAAATAGCTGCTGTAGCTACTTCTTTATGGGGCGGTCGTGGCTCAAGAGTTGGGAGTTTGCCTTGTAATCGGAAGGTTGCCAGTTCGAGCCCCGGCTTGGACAGTCTCGGTCGTTGTGTCCTTGGGCAAGACAATTCACCTATTGCCTACTGGTGGTGGTCAGAGGGCCCGGTGGCGCCAGTGTCCGGCGGCGGCTGTGTCTACAATGTACCTGCCATCACCAGTGTGAATGGGTGCATGACTGAATGTGTAAAGTGTTTTGGGGTCCTTAGGGACTAGTAAAGCGCTAGACAAATACAGGCCATTTACCATTACTTTTATCAGTGTGCTCTCACAGAGAGATGAGACTACCTACCGCTCACGCTAACTCATTCATCAACACCTACATAACCACAAATACAAAAGAAAGGGGGTGGTCCCTCCCTTCCCAAAACATTGGACCTATGCCACAAATGCATTGCCAGTCAGGCTACCTTCTTAAAGAAAGGCTTTTCCTGTAATATATAGAAACCTATTCAGGTGTAGCTAGATTATACAGCGGGGGTATCTAATAATTCTCCAATCACATTGTTAAACAACGCCATTAAGATTTAATTAAGACCAATTTCCTCAGCAGAGACTCGTAAAAACCCACACAATTTGGACAATTTAATAGGACACAGCTGTGAGACACAGGGGAGGTGAGTTTGAATCAGAATGAATTGGTGAGTTTAAGAAGTGAGAAACGGAGAGAGAAAAGAGCGAGAGCCAGAAAGAGAGATGTCAGGTGGGAGTATCGACTGTAGACGATCGTGATCCCTGTCGTGATGGGATTTGTCAGTTTCCTCCGTGCTCAGGTTTGGTTCCGCTTTTTACTCCCCACCTCTGCAAAAAGTATTTTCTTTCATAGGGTTTCTGTGCCGTGTTGGGGCTGTATCAGCTTTGGTGTTTCCTTACTGTAAGCGATCCGGACCTTGCAGGATTTCAATCAATCATCAAAGAGTGTGTGTCTGTGCGCTCCCTGCTGCTCAGAATGAGCTTTCTGTGGCGGTGGTTAATGGAAAAGGTCACCTCTCCCGGAGGCTGTGACGACTTGCAACAAAGGCAGGGAAGGGATCAGAGGAGAGAGATGGATAAACCTTGGAGATGGAATAGACTGACTTTATGGAGACAAAGGTGTTGGTTGCATTGTAACCAGCTTTGAGTGTTTTTTTTTTTTAAGCCCTGCAGAAAATTCCAGAAAATGGAAACACTTGATATGAAAGAGTAAATTGACTGAAGCTTGACTGTCCCTGCGTGCAACTCTCTTTGTAGTTTTCGCTTGTATTCCCTGTTTTCTTTTGAAAGCACTGGCATGCACATTTTTACTATTCATCATAAACTTATGAATATTTACAAGTGTGGGGAAGATCTGGAGGTGGGCTAGGAATTCATCAAATTTATGAAAGCTTCTCGGGTGAAGTGAGGGGGAGAGTCTGAGGTTTGCTTCACTCTGACATTTAAGGACTTTTCCCACCATTTAGATTACTATAAATCCTGCATTTTATGTGTGGCTATATATTTAAAAGGATAAAAAAAATGTGGCAGTTACGATAAGGTTCCTCACTGCTCCACAGTTGGTCTGATGGAGCTACCCTGCTGACAGCTTTCAAATATGACGCTTTTGTAGTTTTGTAACTTTTTGCTTCGTTAAGCTGAATTATAAAGGTTCCTCTTAAGGTTTTTTCCTTTCTACATTGTCATATTTTATATCCGTCTCCCTCTATGTATAATTTTTTTTTTTTTTTTTGGTTACGTGTTGGAGTGCCAAAGGAGACAGGACATGAGAGCAAGAAAAAGAGAGAGGACGAGGGCTGCACTTTGTCATTCTTTTGTCTTTTGTCTCGAAGGCCTGCTGCCCAGCTTGATTCACAAAGCAGCTTGATGTGAGCCGCTTTGTGAAGGAGCGCGGCATTGCTCCCCGAGGCCTGTTAAACACTGTTCCCATTTTCCTATTGTGGCCGGTCATGAGGAAAGGTATTCAAGAGCAAAGGAAAGTTTCCAGTTTACTCTGGGGCTCTGTTTGTGTTTGCATAACTGTGCATGCTTGCTTTGAGTGGAGATCCGGCAGTGTGCACTGAATTTTAACATCCCTTCACTAACCGAGCTTTTTAATTTGCTATCATGTAATGGCCAAAATTTATTTGAGTTTTTCCCTCTTTTCTGAGCCTCAGTTACACTAATCCTGCTGATTCAGCTGTATAAGAGGATAAAGCTCAAAGCCACGGAAGTGGACGTTAACGTATGTTGCAAGATTCCTTTTCAAATCTTTTTTTTTAATTCTTTTATTGATAACTTTTGATTTTCAAGAGCTGCTCTTCTTCTAGCTGTATACAAGAAGATATAAAGCACGCTGTCATGCTGAAAGCAGAGAAGCAAGAACATGGTAAACAAGCTGAGCAGCTAGACGTTTTCTGCGCACACTCGACCGTTTATAGCCGTAATTTTTTTAAACAGTTATAAAAAGGATCTTTCTTGAAGTAAGAATGTGTCAGAGCTTTAGAGGATTACATTATTTTTTAAAGTAAGCCAGTGCAATACTCACCATGTTAGCTGAATTCAGTATACTTTTTCATATTGTTCTCCACACAAAAACCTTTCACGAGTGAATCTTTATGCATTTATATATTAAAAAAACTTCTCACTCAACATATCTTGCTTGGATGTTTTGCAGTGTAATACAAAATGTAACCCTCCCCCCAACTCAAACTAAATCAGGGAGGTAATATTTAACTGTCAAAGCTAGATTTTCGCCACCTTGGAACTGCATCCTTAATAGGCCACTTCTCTCGCCTACGGCTTCAACCGATGTGAATTACCTGACCGAGTTTGGGCCAAGTTGTCTTTTCCATTAGATACCGAATGAGAAACTCACTCACTCTTAAATTTCAGCACCCACTGTATCAGGCAGTTTTCCCAGTATCCAACACGGTAAAGGCTGCAGCTGAAGGCACTGCTATAAATTCCTTCCTCCAGGACAAAACGTCACGCTGAGCCTTCAATATCTAACTCGGCGGAATATCAATGCTAAGAGCAGTCTGGCTTGTCATCCGGGATTTTCCTTCTGCTAGCTCTAACAGTATAAAAGCAACAGCAAAAAGACAAGGATAGCAAAGGATAGCAAAGGCATATAAAATAAAGAGAACTAATTATCTTAAAATAATTTTTTATCAAAGCACACGTCTGAACAAAACATTTGTTCTCTTAGTGTTATTGCTCACTCGTAGGACGGTGCCCACTGGACATCCTTAAAAGCTCATCTCACAGAGGTACATCTTATGTCACCATGCTTTCTTCCACCTCCTCCTCCACCCTCTTATCTGCCATTTCCCTCCTGCTTTTACATTTTCTTCTTGCTTCTCTTTCACTTCTGTCCTCTGTGGGAAAGCAAAAAATAAAAATAAAATGACACATGCATCTCCACTCCCTGTTTTTACATCCGTTTTTACATTTGCAAATGAGACGTGGGACAAATGCTAGCTTTCCATCCAGGTGCATTTGGCATGGAGATTCACCTTCTTCAGCAGAGCAGAATGATTCAACTCTATTATCTCTCTGTCAAAGAGGCAGCTGCTACCTGCCCCGCCGGTGGAAATGAGGTATTTTTACATTTGTTGGGGAGGACAGGAGAACTGGCAATAAGCCGATGGGTATAATGCATTGGTCTAGCACTTTTTTTTTTTTTTTTCTTCAGATCATGTGATCTTGTTCTAGATCACAAAGAAGAAGGAGAAAGCAGCCAAGGCCTTGTATATGTTTAGTGCTGGAGGACATATAGCAATATTTCTAATGTGCTGCATTTAATGTGGGTCTGGCAAGTAGATGGATAGATCTGTTTGCATATTGTGTGTGTTTATACACTTGTACACTTGCATATAACAAGACGGATGGTTTCTTAATTCAAAGCAGGTTGTGTCTTTGTTTGTGGAATTATTTGGCATTTTGCTCAGAGTGATGCAGAGTTCACGCTTTATTGCGCTGTGCATTAGAAATCATTCAGTCCATACAAATAAATGCGTGGCTCCTGGCTCACCTCTCTCCAAAATAAAAACAATAGGAACTGGCAAGAGAAATTATATGCATGTATAAAACTGCTAAAAGGGCATTTAAAGTAAAAACAGCAGTGACATTATAATATGCAGTAGATGTTAATATATGCACTTTGTCATGTTAGAGCGTGGCCTATACATCAGGATATATGATTCAATTTTCATTAAAAAAAAAGGCTGTGTGACTTACTAAAGGTCACACTTTTAATCTGAGCAATAACAATCATGTCCTGTTCAAAAGCTTAGTAAATGTGGCCGGCGAAGACGAAAATAAATAAACGAGCCCGCTGTCATGATGACTGTTGTCACACTCTTCAGGGGTTTCCCTCTTATAATATAATATCGTTGTGCACTCGGCAGCAAAGTGTGACTAACTGCTTTTGTCTCCCTCAGACCAGAGTGTGGATGTCAGCGTTCTGCTTTAGAAATAAACCAGTTTGCAGCTGGAAGAATATTCCCGCGCAATCTCCAGACATCTCTGTTGTTTTCAGCTTAATAGAATCGAGTATAATCATGAGTGACAACAAAGCGTACTTGTGTAACTCACAGATATTTTTTGAAAAAAGAATTTTAAACGGCAAAATAATTACTATTACATTGACTGTTAGTTGTGTTTGCCGAGTCATTTTGCAGCTTGTCGCACATGAACAAAAGCTTTTATCAGACTTTTTGTTATTATTTTTTAATTTTTTTTGTTAAAACTGCTAAGCTGTAGGCAAAAACTGTGTCAACGCCTCTTCCAGAGCCAGTGTCCTTGTCAGGAACTCAATTCCCAGCTTAGTGTCGATGTTTTTATGCATAACGTTTTGCAGTTTTGTACCTTTGTGGATCTTTTTTGAATGCGCACGCCTGAGGGTAAATAGGAGACTTTTTGTTTGCAACAGTTTTCCATACCTAACAAGCTCATGTTAGTGATGGAAAAATTGAGTGTGGGATTTGACCCTTCTGCAAATAGGGTCAATGCAGCAGGATAACACACACATAGACCTTGTATTCTCCTCTCTATCGCCCTCTCATTTTTTTTCTTCTTTGCTTAGAATTGGAGGATTGCTGATTATATTGCCTCTCCACACTAATCTGCTTTCAGGTCGCACATTTGTAAGGTGAAACACACACTCTCACATACGTGTATCGAATCTGCACGCAAAGAGGAGTAATTTGTTTTTCTTTGAGTGCCCTTAAAACTAGCTGCTGCTCTGGGGGGAGAAAAAAATCATCCAATCAGCAGAGCGTCCTTGATGTTAAGCCGAGTCGTCACAGATTGAAGTGGATTCTGCTTGTTACCCTGATCAGACAGACATGCTCATTCAGGTGAAGGCTTTGCTCAGCTTGATTAGGTTATAGAAACGTTAAATAGTTTTTTACACTGTCAGAGCTGTTTGTACCTGTGGGAATCGCAGTTTGGACCCTCAGTTCGGTCTTCTTTACGTGTGTTTGCTGTACACGTTGTATGTCTGAGTTCAAGCAGGCAGCTCTCTGCTGCTGTGTAGCTATAGGTGCTGTGTATTGTCTATAATTTACTTCATGGTCCACGTTGTGATGTTTTAAGGGGGTTTGATGTATTATGCTTAGATGCAATGACCAGAAGATAAAAAGGATGATTCTTGTGTCCTCTTCATCATCCTGTGCCAGTGTTGGACTGCACTGCTGCTTTGGTGGCAAACACAAAGATTGGCACAAAAAGAGGGTTCTGGATTTGAATCCACGACTAGCTTGGGGCCTTTTCGGTGTGGAATTTGCATGTGTGGGATCTCTCTAGGTACTCCAGTTTCCTCTCGCACTCATATATTTTAGGGTAATCGGTGTGAATGTGAGCATGAATGGCTGTCTGTCTCTCAGTGGTAACCCTGCAAATAGACTTGCACCTTATTCAGTTTCAGTTATGCTTAGAGGTACAATCATTTCTTTTTTGAATTTATTTAACAGGAAAGAAATAATGTAATACTCAGAAATCTACATTAATTAATGTGTAATTATGTCTTCCAACAAACTGACATATTCTCAGAAATGCAAACTATTAAGTTTATGTAGCACTGGCTTGTGGAAGAGGTCATGTTGCCCTGCCATCAGTCGTCATACAATCTTGGAGATTGACATCACCGTTCCACCTAATCCCGTTTTGTGTATGCAGCTAGAGACCACTGAGAGGCAGAGGGGCGGGTAACTCATAGGTGTTCAGTTGCCGTGGAGGCAAATTTTAATTTGTGTCTGCACCTTCAGACTCAAGATATGAAAGATCTGAGTTAAGAGAAAACGCAGGAAAGAGAGACGTGATCAGCGTTGAGATAAAATGAGGGTAAATATTGGCACAGTAGTCTTTCCCAGATGAAAGTAGCTGCAGAGAGAGAGGGGTGGATTTTAAAGGTGATTCAGCAGTTGCCTGCTTCTGCTCGACGGGTAGATATGTAGCATCTTTGATCTTTTTGTTCTGTAGCGGCCACAAAAGTATAAAGCTTTTGATTTGGGAGGAGTAAGAAAACAGAAAACAGAATTCGGTTCACTGCAGTCGACTGACACGGGTGAGGTCTTCCA
The DNA here is from genome assembly GCF_057381915.1 of Diplotaxodon limnothrissa. NCBI lineage: Eukaryota > Metazoa > Chordata > Actinopteri > Cichliformes > Cichlidae > Diplotaxodon > Diplotaxodon limnothrissa. The sequence goes on from NC_140602.1 coordinate 5,848,445, forward strand.
AACGGTACCTTTAAAAACTAAAGCCTGGTTAACAAAAAGGTTTCTTTTCACACCATTTTTTTAAAAATCTGAAATGTGAAGCCTGTGTGTCTCTTTCAGTTTCCCACAGTGTGGGTTTTCCACTTCGGGTTGGTCTTTCTGCAGGTGGTGGCCTTCCATCATTTCAATGTGCCAAGACATGCAGCTCTCTCACTCTGTCTCTCTCACCCTTCACCTCTTGCTGTCTGTGCTACAGTGAGAGAATGCTGCCTGTGTGCGATGCTTCCAGAGAAAGTAGCACCTGTGTCCTGCTGCAGGCTGCTTTCCCTCTGGGTTTGATATTATCCTTGTTGGTACCCACACACCCACACACCCAGCCGCACTCATGTCCTCCGCTATATCCGTCCCCTTTATTCAAGCACTCTGTGCTCATTCATATGCTGCGGGGGATTCCTATTTTGCTGCCTTGATTCTATTCCTTCCGGGGTTGTGGGAGCCCGCACCTGTGGGGTACTACACACACACACAGACATTTGTGGGTAGAATTTGCTTGCATGCCTCCTATTTAAACTGCAGGGAACCTAACTCTGGAAACATTAACATTTGCCCTCTCAGTTCCAGCTGCGAGGAAAATAGGTGCATGAGCTGTGGAGCGGGCAACGTGACAAGTAGAAAAAAGAGAATATTATCAGACTCCAGTTGCCAAGAGATTTCTTTTAAAAGAGGATCAATGTGAACTCTGCATATTTTACAAACCTACAGACCCGTTAAGCTACATCAAACTGAGGTTTTATTCCATATCAAAGGGAATAAAATTGTTCTCCGCCATAAAGCGAAGCTTTGTACTGTTAAGGTTGTCATAAATGGGTAGTGGGATCTGTGGACATCAGTGGAGAAAACTGAAAAAGTGCTGAACATGTGGGGGAAAAAGGGCATGTTGGCTTTCAATGTGCTGAAATTGGCATATAGAAGAGGTCCGTATGCACTGAGTGAGCAAGTGTTTCTGTGTGCTCACGGTATTATCTAAATGACAGTAAAGCCAAAGCTTGTATCAGCTTTCTACTGCTACATTTTCCTGTCAGCAGCTTGACTCACACAGCTACATGTGAGTCAGCTGACACCTCACCCCAGTGAACAATACACACTCGCACACAAAATACTGTCCTCACATCCACACATGGCAGTGACAGTAGCCCAGCCACCCTTGGAAGATGAATGAACTGGACATTAGTTTAAAAGTCAACCTAAAAATGAAATCATCGTTCTTCTCTCTGTCCACCATCCTACTAACACTATGTGGTTGTTTATACTTGACTGAGCATCTCTGGGAGTCTGGCCTCGCAACCTCATCCTGTTAGCTCAGACAAGCTTGCAGCCCTCACCAACTTCAGTGCTGTATTCAGGTCAGAGCAAAACACAAACCTCCCCTCTCAGATTTAAGCACCCCGGTTATTTATAAGAATTACTTATTTTATTATTATGTAAGAAAAACAGAAATGTGTAAATTATGGTCAGGCAGCTGAATTGTGCCTGGGAAATCACACCGTCAGTTGTTGGTGTAAATAAAGACACTTATGAATACATCACTATGGAGTTAAAGCTCTTTTCAGAATAATAGAAATTTCTTTTTTTTTTTGTATTCCTTGTCAACCCTTGTGCAAGAAAAAGAACAAAAAGACAGACACCCCCTGCTTCTCTCTGTTTGCAGAAGTCTGTTTTGCAGCCCTGGGGCTAAAAGGTCAAACATGAATACAGAGCAAGGAGTCAATCATTGGGGTGAAACTTTCATTTAGTCCAACTTGTAAACTCGTGAACTTCACCTGTTAAGGGAAACATGTCAGTTCGCGTCGCTCATTCATGTGGAGTCAACTTCTCCTTTGCCCTGCCTCAGGTAGTCATCACCTTCATTTTCCAAAATTACTTTCAGCAACTTGAAGAGAAACCGAGGTTTCTGTTCTGTATGGCTGTGGAGTAGAGTAGAAGATTGTTTCGGGGATTGAGAGAACAGAGCGTCAATACTAGGAGAGCAAGAAAAGAGGGTGAGAAGAGTAAGTAGCAGGTCAGTATTAGGTGAGTCTATTTTCCACTCAAAAATCTTTATAGCTATTTAAGACCTGGATTACTACCCGCCTGTGACCAGTGAACAATCAGAGCAGATTCTGTTTAACTTGCTATTCTCCCTGAATTTTTAAGAGCTCTGGGGAAGCCAGAGTAGTCTCTGCCTGCTGCCCCTCAGCTGACAACAAAGCCTTTGAAGTGACAGTGAGTATATGGGCTCAATGTACAATTTCACCTCTGAAGAATATGAAGCAATAATCTGGATGTAAACCTGAGCTGTCTGAAAAATCCCGCCGGTACCCTGGGAAAATTTTACTTCCTTTCTGCATTACCCTCCCAGCAGAGACTCTTAAAAATGCTTTAATGTCCTGGTGAAACCAACCCCAGTATATTTTTATGCTTTTGCTAGTTGAGAAAAGTGACTGCAGGAAGGGAAGCGTCTTATAAAATAAAAGGTTCTGGTTACGTTGCATTATGACACATAAAGACATCTCATTATGTCATCTTGTTCTCCACACTGATAGGCTGTGCGATTTTCTTGTCATGCTCTGTGGTTTGACCGCTTATTTGTGAGACAGGAGAAAAGTAAAGAGCCACACACTTGTAGGATTAACTTTCTATTGACAAGAATATGTAAGCTTAAGCTGGTCAGTGTGTAATATCATAATTCCTGGAACAGGATGGTAAAAACAAAATAAAATAAATAAGAAACTGATGTGCAGTCGGATGTTTGCCGGCACCTGCAAAATTTCCTTTCAGTTGCTTTTTTCCTTAACGTTCTGGAACTTTTCTTTTAAATGTCTTTCCGTTTGTGTTTAATCTCTCCCGGCATTTCTGTAGTGTTTTCTCTTTAAGTGTCTAATTGAGAGTTAGGCTGATTGGGGTGTCAGAAGGCTTTAGGACCACACAGACACATCTAGCCTACAGTGCTTTGCTGATACTGAATGGGTGTGCACACATGCAATCATGTGGTAACTAACATTTCCTTCGCGTCTGTCTGAGAGCTGAGATGTCAGGATATATTTGTGGTCCACATAATTAGACAGCTGTGTCTGTCTAATTAGAGAGATGGTTTTAATGACTACATTTTTTTTGCATTCCCATCTACAAATTTCCTTTTGCATAGTGACTTTGGTACACATCAAAGGCAACAACAAAATCACAAACAACAACGCAGGAAACAAAATAAAAAGGGGAGCTCTGCCACTACGCTTTGTTATTGCTTTCCTAATATCAGTAAAACAGGCTGTTCATATACAGCACAGGGCATTCAATCCTGAAGAAAAGTCACAAATTTCTCATTGATTACAGGAATCTCTTCTCCTGGCATTAATAAATCCCCCTAACATTTATGATTGAATATAAAAATTAAAGTGCTGTGAGGACGTATTTGCACTCTTTCTGGGGTTTTTTCTGGATATTTGCAATGCTCATCAAACATTTTTTAATATTTGACAAAGATAGTCTGAGTAATGAGAAATTTGCAGTTTTCAAATGGTGATTTCATTTATTAATGGGGGGGGGGAAGCCATCCAAACCTACCTGACCCGATGTGAAAAACCTGATAACTGCTGTGCCATCCTTGGCAGCAAGAACTGCTGTGATGACTGCAGTTGTGATAACTGACAGCAAGTCTTTCACATCAATGTGGAGGAATTTTTGCCAACTCTTCTTTGCAGAATTACTTTAATTCAGCCACACTGAGGATTTTCAAGCATGAAGGGCTTGTTTAAGGTCATGCCAAAGTATCTCAATTGGACTTTGACTTTGCTAAGCCATCCAAAGTGGTCTGCTTTTAAAAAAATAATAATTTGAGCTGTTCAAGGTGGACTTTGCCAGTGTTTTTGCAATCATTGTTCTGCTCCATAAACCCAAGTATGCTTCAGGGCAACTGATGGCTGAACATTCACCTTTAGGATATTTTTTTTTTTCCTTTGGCAGAGAGCAAAATTAATTGTTCATAACTCACGGCAAATTGTCCCGGTCCTGAAGCAGCAAAGGAGCTGCAGACCACCACACTACCACCACCACATTGGAGTATTTGTGGATGGTATATGCTTGGTTTTAGACCTGATGTAACGGTTTTAGACCTTTTTTAAAAATGTTTGAAACATAAACTGACCTTAACTAAGTTCTTTAGATGTTGTTCTCAGTTCTTTTAAGGCCCGAGTCCTTTATGCACTTTTGGAGTGATTTTGGTGGGCTGGGCACTCCAGGGAAGATTCAGCACTGTTACAGGTTTTCTCCATCTGTGGATAATGGCTCTTACTGTGATTCACTGGATTCTCAAAGATGTAGAAATGGCTTTGTAACCCTTTCTTGGCTGATATATGTCAATGAGTTTTCTTTGAACTCAGTGTTCCAAAATATGTGGTTACTCATGGTTAATTCATGAATTCAAGAGTGGGTGGGGGGTCATTTTTTCACATAGGTCAGGTTGATTTGAATGCCTTTTTTTTTCTTAAAAGAAATATCCTCTTGAAAACTTACCTTTGTATTTACTGAGTATCTGTTTGATATTAAATTTTGTTTAATGATCTGAAACATGTAAGTGTAAGGAAGGGATAACTACTTTCTCACAGCACCGTATCTATTTTTTAAGTTTGTTGTATTTACATGTGTGAGCCCCACTCACTCATAAGTTCTCACTGTGGGTCAGGAGTAAGGAAGAGAGAAAAACTAATGCAGAGAAAATGTTTTATTAGGGTCTAAATCTGGGCTCAAATGAATAGTGTGCATATGGAAAACAGGAGATTTGGACTTAATTGGGATATCATATCCCCCTATGCGACAAGCAATAGCTTTAGGCGGCTGGGGGATTCCCATGATGCACTGAGTGTTTCTTCTTCAGTTACCTTTTTCACTTGCTATGTGTTTATACACCTTTCTGCATTTAATTATCTGTTATTATTCATCTCTGGCTCTCTTCCACAGTATGTCTTTCTCCTGTCTAGGGCTGGGCCATATTATACCGTTCACGGTAATACCGGTATAATGTTAGGCAACGATAGGAAAATGAAATATCGCGATAGAATGGGAGTAAAACGCGCATGCGCAGTGCCTTTGTTTTCATACGCACATGGCCGATTGTTGAGTGAAACAGATGAACCAGAATTGGTTTGTAAAAATGGTGCAACTTCAGTGATGTGGAACTGGTTTGGTGTTTGTCCGTCAGATACACAACAAAGCACATTTTTTTGCAGAACATGCAAGCGGCCGTTGTTATTGTCATATTTGTCGGACTAAGATGCTCTTAAATCTGGGAGTAATCTGGGTCCTAAACTCTGTATTCTTCAGGTCAAACAACACTGCAGCATCACTTAGAGTTAAAAACTGTCTAAATTCTTTCATCTTTAATAAAACGATCAGCATTGCTGCTTTACCAGGTGTAACTATGAAGTTTAACTTCCAGGCATCCATGAAAACAAAAGTTATTACATTTAACGGAGTTAGAAGTTAGCAGGAAGCTAGCGGAAGTTAGCTCGCTAGTTTCGCTAGTTACCTAAGCATGATATAGCATGTTCTGACGGAGAGATTTCTGAAAAAAATCAAACGTACAGCTCTGCTATCACTTCCAACATAAATGAAGACAGGAAACTAAACAGCAGTGACGTTTGTAGGGTTACTGAAGTTGGGCTAGTTGGTATATAATGATGTGCTACGTGATCGCTAGCGACACAGCTATGTTAGCATAACATAAACAGTGAAGCTGGAGGACGAACACTAACACTTTTCCACTTATAAAAGTTAACGTGAAGGTTCTTCATGGTTAGAGACAAATGCAATCGCATGGCAGGATACTGTAAACGGACCAAACTTCAGTCAGGAGAACAACTGAGATAATCCATCCACAATACGAGGTTAGTCATTAATATACTGCAACAACATGGGAATAGAGCAGCTGCCAGAGAATTCAACATTAATGAATCAATGGTACAGAAGTGGAGAAAGCAAGAAGAATGAGTTTAATAAAGTTTGATTTATCTGACTGCTTTGTTTCGCTTAATGTGCCTTATAATCCCGTGCACCTTATGGTCCGAAAAATACGTACTGCACACTGCAGTTTAATGTTGCAAAGCACCTCTTTTTAACTTCAGTAGATATTATACATGGTTATGCTCAGGATATGTCAGCCCATTTCTACTGGAAATGCCTTTTGGTTAAACTTTCAGCAAGGAATTTGCATTTGCACTGTTACATTTTTATAAAGCTTTAATGTACATAAAAACCAGCTTCTTGTTTAAGTGAAAATAAATGGAAGGTTGTCTTTTTGCGCTAGTAATGTTGTGGAGTTGTATTTTGTCTCGCATCAATTATATCGTCGGTTATATCGTTATCGCAAATTTTCAAATATATATCGTGATAAATATTTTTGGCCATATCGCCCTGCTCTACTCCTGTCCTTATCCGCCCATCCCCAACCAGTCATGGCAGATGGCCCCGCCCCTCCCTGAGCCTGGTTCTGCTGGAGGTTTCTTCCTCTTAAAAGGGAGTTTTTCCTTCCCACTGTTGCCAAAGTGCTTGCTAATAGGGGGTCATATGATTGTTGGGGATTGTTTTCTTTGTATTATTGCAGGGTGTTTGCCTTACAATATAATGTGCCTTGAAGCAACAGTTGTTGTGATTTTGGCACTATATAAATAAAATTGAATTGAAAATAAAATTAAAGTTTTAGATAATTTAAAAAAAATATGAATCCCAGCTATCACTGTGTTTGTACATGTAGTTGAATGAATAAAAGTTCAGTGAAATTGCTGCTGATAAGCTTAACTAGCTTTTAAAAGCATGATTTTTGTTTTTAAATAAACCGAGAAGGCTAAACAATAATAGCATAGCATGCAATAGACATCCCACACATTTCTTTCACTGTAAAATCATATTTTTCTCAAAATTAAAATTATTATTCATTATAATTTTTCATTTTGCTTTTCAGTGCTTTAGTTTGTACACAAATACGTTATTTATTTTAATGTTTTTTTAAAAGTCTGTTAAGCTGCTTTTTACTGAGACATATCAAATCGCCTTTTCTTCACCACCCCATAAAGCATCCTTTTATTCTTTTTTACCAGCATGTTAGTGCAACAGCCGTTCTAGTTCATTTTTTATTTCAAAAATATTGAAATTCTCCCTTCCCAATATTCTCTTGAGCATCTGAGAGACAATATGGGGCTCAGTGAATTCCCGAACTCATAATCCAATTTCATAATTCACAATTCCCCTTTCCTACCCACTTGCCAAGGCGAGAGCAGCAGAAGCACAGAGGGGCATGCGCACTGACGTGTGGAACATCAGTGACTGTGAGCAGAAGACTCAGAGGTTTGTACAGCAGGCTGCTCTGACTGTGGCGTAAACTGCAGTGTAAAGAAAAAAAATGTTTTCTTCAGGTGACGTTCTGGTAATTGGACGTCCCTTATCTTCACTTCCGAAAATTCCGAAGTGACTGATTGAAAGTCTTTTTCACTTTCTGTACGTGAAAAAGGTTTTCAGCCTCTGGCAGCGGTGTAGGCAGTCCTCTTTATTCTTTATTCACCTGCTGCTTTGAATGGCGTGAAAGAATGTGTACACTCTTACTGCATGGATGGGATTTCTAAAAGTTAACCTGATTCTCGCAAATTCTCTCACCCGCAGCATATTTGTTTGCAAGCTACTTTATCTCATTATTACCTTGTGTGTGTATAATGTGTGTGAGAGGATGTGCATTTGTAAGCCTGGCCCTTGCTAAATCCGTATGTGGCCATGGCCTGTTCTTTGGCTCTGAACTTAAATGTCTTGGCGTCCGTTCATGGGTACACAAGCGTGATATTGAATCACACAAAGAGAGAGCGGGCTCTGATTTCCCTCCAGGGTCTGCCCTCTGTGGCCCCTTGTCGCCACCCCTCCCCCAGCACATTGGGTGGCAGCGAAACACGGCATGGCTATTTCTCAGAAGATGGAAACTCTGATGATGTAATGGAGAACCACGGGCAGCACGATGACACAATAATTCTCTCATAGGGGTTTTATTGCCACCCACAACAGCATAGCCAGTGGGTTCTGAGTAGATGGTATTTATCCATCTGTCCATCTGTAGACAGATTTTGTCTCGATAATAGCATCCCAACTCTGCAGGATGTTGCCATACTGCAGGTCAATTTGCCACTTCAGTGTTCTGGCTTTAATTTTTTCATGGCCTGAATCTTGTGCCAAATGTTTGGTTTTTAATTATTTAGGGGCAGTTTTTACTAGTGGAGCTTTTATTCACTTTTTTATTGTGTGATATCATTTTAATATTTTGTTTTATCCTGAGAAAATATTTAATCATGTTTCTTTTTTTATATATCACAGATCCTCCTGACTGTACAACAAGCCACTTTAAGCTTATATCAAGTCCTGTTTATACCACCCAGCATGAATAACAACACTTCAGAGGTGTGTAGTTGATATCAGAATGAGAGCTGAATACCACACTTGGTTTGATCTCAAGCTAGCCGTGCTTTTATTTAATATTAAAGCATCGATATTTTTTTTTTTCAGTAAAGTTTGATAAGTCATCATAATGCTGTAGACTTTAATAGATGGAAAGATTAATTGTAGCTTTCAGTTTCCAAAAATAAGAAGATGCTGTTTGAATATCCCAGTTGAAAGTTATGTAGCATTGTAGACAAACTCTTACCAGTCAATACTTCCACCATATTATCCCAGTATGGGACTAATTAGCAGGCTGACCCATTGATTGGCATGTAGTGGTGTGCATTCTGGGTGACAAACTGACCTGCTTTTGTTTCATGTGTAGCATGATCTAGATTATTGATCTAAAAGTAACAAAAGCTATGATATTTTCCGAGGACGTGTTTCCATATATTTTATCCATAAATATACTTATATGAAGTCCAGCTTGTTGTGTAGTCTTTGCCAGTAGACTTCTGGTCCACTTTGAGGACTTGAATCATAATCTGCCAGTGCCATGCTAGAAAAAGGATAAAGTCTTTAAAATTCTAGCACTTCAGCAGCTTCAGTATTTTCTACATCCAAGCTGAGAAGGCTGCATCTTGTGGTTCTGGTGCTGTTTCACTGACTTGTCAAGTCAATTAGCAACCCCCATCATGAGAGGAAGGAGCTAACTGTCCTAGTGTCAGACTATATGTGCCAAGGTTTCTTTCATGCCATTGAGGAATCAATGGGGACTTGTTTCTGCATGTGGCACGTTTTTTTCTTTCTTCGTTTTGTGTGGAGGTGGTGTGGAAATCGATGGCTTTTAACTCAGACGAACAGCAATTCAGATGGGAGCCGTTTAATGAAATCCTGCCCACCAGAGACACACTCGCCCAATTTGTCTGATGCACAAAAATGTGTGATCTTTAAGAAGTAGATCTTCCAGATACATATTTTTAATCATACCCACCAACTATGGGTATCCCATAAGTGCATTACCTTTGGTAGGATTCGTTGTGACATTGTAGCAAGTTGAACTGTTTCCCAGTTAGTGTCATCGTATAGCTATCTATAGGCGATGAGTCTGTGCCAAGCCAATTACTTAACCCTGACCCAGGGTGACAAGGAATCAGAGAAGCTCTGGACATAGTGGCTATATGTAGTTTTGAAAGAAAGCAGTGATCCAGCTCTAATGTGGGAGCTGGAAGCACCCTGGGCTCCAAGCTGAAACTGGAAGGAAGCGGCGGAAAATGCAGGCACTATTGAATGTATACTGTTGGGACAAAAAAGCCCAGCCACACACAATGAAACACTGATAATATGATTACAGGGTCTAAAGTCTAGACTTGAGGCCTCAGGGACTTCATTCTGTCTTTGTATTTCTCTTTTTTCAACCTTTATCACATGTACTTTTTTACAAACTTATCGTCATGAGGGCCGATAGCATCTCTTTGTAATTTACTGAGAGGGAAGGGATGCCCCAGAGACATCCATTCTTATTCACCTTTCACAAGAAAAACCTCTCAGAGGCCATGTCCAACCTAATGGGGATACTCTTTAAGTTTTATGAGTCTTTTCAGCTTGTATTTTAGAACTGACAATATGCCTGAGCGCCAAAACAATGGAAAATACCCCATGCTTTCTTCCTCCGTGAATTGAAAAGCTAGAAAATAGTACTGGTCTTGCATATTTTACATCGATATTTTTATTAAGTAATGAGGATAAAGCCATCCACTCATTTTTTTTAACCCTTATCCAACTTCTGCAGTGTGGTTGGAGCTTTTCCCAGCTCTCGTTAAGCAAGTGGACACCTGGACAGGTTAACCTACAATAGGGAAACAGACAACCACATATATGACACACAGCCTGTTAGATTTAAAACCACTATTTAATCTAGTAGATGTGTATTTAGACTGTAGCAGAAAGTGAGTCAACTGCAATTGTGAAATTTTACAACTCCAGTTCCCAAAAGATGAGACTGTGTGTAAAATGTAAAAAAAACAAATCTCATAAACCCAGACTTTATTTACAGTAAAACATGTCAGATTTTACATTTACTTATTTTTTTACTATTTCCTTAAAAATATTAGCTCATTTTAAATTTAAGAGCAGAAACGTGTCAAAATTAGGATGAGGTCAACCAAAGGCTGGAAAAGTACACTCAAAAAAATAATTCATTGGATGAACGTAATTTTATCTTGCCACTTATATTCCATCTAAACAAATCATGTTATATTAATCCATCTTGATTGTGTTGTGTCAACACGATATATGTGTGTAGGTTTAACATAATATTAACATTCAATTAATTTGACTTTTGTTCAATCAACATGTTTGTACCACATTAGTCTAATTAGATTTATTTAAATTCATCTTATATTGTTTAAACACTTTGCCACATCAAAAGTCAGTCTTGTTACATGAACTAGTAAAATATTTGTTTGTTACACCAATGATAATCTCGTTGAATGAATGAAATGTAACTTATGTCTGTAGTACATGTTGTATTCATATTACATAATGTTCAACAAAAAAATTCAAGAGACTTGCAGCAACTTCCAATCCACCCATCTTCTTATCTTTATCTGGGCTGCGGAAGTAATAGGGGCAGGGTACAGACTGGACAGGTCGCTAGTCTATCATACAGAGGCAAACAACCATTTGCACTTCAACACCTTTGGGTAATTTAGAATAACCAGTTACCCTTATAACTGCATGACTTTTAACTGTGGAGGAAACCAGAGTACGCAGAGAGAACCCACTGCAAACTTCGCCACACTGTGGATTTGAACCCAGGATCTTCTTGCTCTGAGGCAACAGCACGATCCACCATGGCATTAATCTGTCAATACAGACTTAACAAAAGTAGGAAAGCTATGCTTGATGATGCTTTATGTCGTTGTCCTTGACAAGTTAAACCATAAGAAATAGTAACAGCATACACGTGGTATGGTTGTCTGCCTCTTGTAACCCCAGTGATTTTCCTGTGGTTTGACATTTAATGTGATCTTGTGAATTTCGTGAGTCGACTTAAAAAATGAAATTGGGTGGTTGTTACATGCACAAGATCCAAACTTGTCATTTGAACTAAATAATTCCATGTTTCTATGGTGAACGTAATTAAATCATGTAGCATCTGCATGAAATTCAGCAAATGAATTTGTTCTTGTTGAGGTGACATGATACAATCTAGTAAGAGTGGTTAGTTGCCTGGATCCAGCCACTCTTACTGGATTGTATCATGTCATCTCAACAAGAACAAATTAAGTTGCTGAATTTCATGCAGATGCTACATGATTTAATTACGTTCACCATAGAAACATGGAATTATTTAGTTCAAATGACAAGTTTGGATCTTGTGCATGTAACAACCACCCAATTTCATTTTTTTGAGTGTAAGTGGTACTAAACAGAAAGAGCAGGAGGAACATTTTGCTATTCATTAGATCAACTGGTAGAAACATGACTGCATATAAAAAGAGCATCTTATAGAGGCAGAATTTCTAGTCAAGATAAGCAGAGGCTCACTAATCTGCCTTTTAGAATGTTTCTTAATGTAAGATTGTAAAGACTAAGTATTTTATCATCTATGGTACATAATGTTGTGGCAGGGTGTGGCTTGGGGCTCAGCTGCAGGGGAGACTGAGACACACTGGAGCTCCATCAACCAATTACGTCTCCCCTTTAAAGGATGTGCAAGGACCTGAGGTGTTGTTGTGAGTGTGTGGGTGGCATCTGAAAAGCTGTGATAGAGTATTAGAGGAAACGACAACCAAATAAAATGTTGTAAAGTGCAAACTATATGGTCGGGTCCGTCGTTCTGTCACAGTGGTGCCGAAACCCAGGATCGTGGCGTGGCAGAAGCATGACTGACCCAGGCAGTGGAGCCGCTGGCCCCCATGGTGGCTGAGCAACCAAATAACTCAATACAGGTTAAAGCTTTATCATGCAATGAAGAAGGCATGTATCAACATGATCAACAAATGCTGCAATGTTCTCTGGACCAAAGTTAAAAACACTCAGGCAAAGTGGAAAACTGTTCTGTGGCCAGACAAATCTAAATTTGACATTTTTGGGGGGAAAACATGCCATGATGCCATGTCATCAGACCAAAGAGGAGAGGGACTATCCATCTTGTTTATCGCTTTTTAATGGTTATTACCCTTTAAAGCATAGGCATATAGGCACATGCTGAGGAGGGTGTAGTACCATTATCTTTCTAAATAACACCAATATTGTTGGACCTTTTTTTCCTCTTTTTTTTTTTTTGTTTGTTTTTATTCCCCACCTTAAACTGTTGTTGCTAAATGTATATCATGTTTGTTTCTTGATTTTTATCTTAAAGCTTTTTTATTACGTGACTAAACATCTTTAATTTGAAAAGGTCTTTCTCAGACCAATGACACTAAACCGTACAGAAGGCTGTAGAAAGTAAAAGATGCTGAAACGTCATGCGTAAACTCTTCGAGCATGCCATTGTGAGTTCCCTCTTTCATGTACAGAAATATCCATGTGAAAGAATATTGATGTAGCATTAAATTTTCCATGTGAAGCTTTTGACATCTAGTGCCAGCATCGAGCGGTGTTTGAATGATGATGTCCGTGTATTGATTCTAGCATGTGCACCAGTAGATGGACAGGCCCACATATCTATTTGCATGAGGTAATACCCATTTTCTTCTTGGTGTTATTTGGAGCAGAAATGTGTGTTAACATGCAATCACTCGGTGTCTACAACCATGAAAATAATGAAACGGAGCCTAAGCATGATTGCTCATAACAATGTTGATCTTGCATCACATGTTTGCCCACACAGATGCACACAACACACAACGCAGACCCCTGCAAATTCTACACCAGTTTATGGAGATTGCCCATGCTTATCATGATTGAACAGAGTGGCATCGTGAGAGTTGGAGCAGGATTACACCTAACCCCTCTAAGGGCTCTTTCCAGTGTTTTTTATTGTGCGTGTTTGTGGAATTGTTGAAATTGCTTGCCTGCCTCTCACACACCATCTGGGGTTTTTTTTTCTTTGTTTAACATAAGCTCCAATCAATGTTTGTTTTTGACTATATGCTTATGTGGTGATTGCTTTGAAGAGCCCAATTTGCAAAGACAAAACTCTGCCTCTGTATGCTTTTTTTGTGCCTAATTGTTCTCTAATGCAAATTGAATAATGAGCTATGTGCTGTCCTTAAAGTTACAGGACACTGATGTATCTCAACATACATGTATCTACAGTGGTGATTTCATCTCTCTGACGAAACACACCAACAGTCTGCACCTTTCTCTTGTCCTTACCTCTCTAATCGGGCAATTCAGTTGGCCAAGAGCATCTTTGCCAGCATTTCTCTTTTCAGCTAGCTGCTGAAACACAGAGGGAATCAACCAATCATGGCAATCATGGCTTCAATGTAATTGGCTGCCTCAGCCAGTAATCATGCCTCAGGGCTTCCTGATAATAATAGTGCATCTCTTCTCCCTGATTGTCTAAAGGCATTTCAGTGAGATGTTATCTTTTTTTCTCCCTTACTTGGTCAGCAGCCTTTTTCATCTTCTGTTGACCTGGTTTCTGATGTCAAGCGCTGGCATGGTCAAGGGTGGTGAGTAGGTGCTCAATTCATCCTGAGCAGTAGACATTTGACAGTATTGGTCCACCATTAGACTCTGTGATGGATGCTGCACAGAGCAAGAACAGATGGGCAGAGGCTGCTAAGAATGGAAATGGAATTTGTTCATAGATATACTGCAGACATTCATTCATCCTACGGTATAGTTTGTAAGAAAAACAACATTCATTCACATTTCATTTTCTATAGTTTACATCCTGCAAACGCTACAGCAGATTAATCTTTTGCAAACTTCACTGGCAGGCTACAGAAGATTGTATGGGTGAAGGGATGGGAAACATGCTACTAACTATACTATATCAATTTGCTTTTTAATGTGATACACAACGCTAGTGTGTGTCTCTGTTCCTCTGCTTATTTTTCCTCAGTGCTTACTGTATCACTGATGTGTGTTTGCATACCCATAGCCAGGACCCTGCAGTGTATGCATGAGTGTTTGCTGTCCTCCCTAGTTGTTTGCCCCTGTTTGTACGGATGAATACAAATTGGGCAGCATTCCTTATGGCTAGATTCGCCATAGTGAGTAAGATTTTTATCCCCTCACTCCCTATTTTGTGATCTGTTAACACAGACATGAGTCAGCTCCTGGCAGAAGTTTGGTGTTACCCATGTCCCTTGACACAGCCCAATAGTCATTTTACTTTGTGTTACAAGTAATATTGTCACGCCCTCTGTATTTTCTTGTGACCCTCAGTGCAGGCCATAGTGTGAGCGCTCCTGGCCTATTGTCTTGAGCAATCAACATCATGTGCATTTTTGCTGTTCTGTATGTGTCATGCTACTTGTTTTTGTTTCCTTTGACCCTTAAATTTTGCCTTAAGTAGTTTTGCTGCCATTGGTGTTGCATCCCTTTCCCTTAACCGATTGTCCTCGCTCTTTGCAGGAACCAGAAAGTGTTTCACTCGAGCAAAACCTGTTCCAGTGTGATTGTTTTTTTTTCCTGCTCTGAGAAACAAGAGGTGAGAGGGGACCCTTGGGTGAAAAACACAAAAAACAGCCAGCAGGAGGACACATGCCCTCCTTTTCTGGGATTCTGTTAGTGATTTGTGCAGCGTATTTGTCTGACTACATCATCATCACTCTAACATTATACAGTGGCCAAATAGTAGAACTAATCCAAGATTTTGACTTCATTTCTGTGAGCGACACTATTTACGAAAGTCTCTGAAGTCATGAAGAATTATGCATCACTATATTCCCTTACTACCACTGCCTGCTACTGAGAGAGAAAAGGTCAGTAATGATGCCCACCATCTCAGAGTGCTGACTAACTGACAGACAGGCTGCAATGTGTGAGACTGGGCGGTGCTCTGTCTGATTTGGTGATGTGTGGTACATGAACTCTACAGGGAACTGTGCTATCTCCATTCCTGTTCATCTTGTACACCTCAGACTTTCAGCACAACTCTGAGTCATGCCACCTACAGAAATAGTCTGATGATTCTGCAGTGGTCGGATATATTGGTGATGGGCAGGAGGAGGAGTGGAGAGCACTAGTGGGGGTTTTTTTTTTTTTAGTGGCGTGGTCTGGGAGAAATCATCTGCTTCTTGTAAATGTGAGTAAGACTGGAGAGATGGTGATCAACCTGAGAATGAGATGTCTGCAACACTTGTTTCTATCCAGAATGTTGATGTGGTGGAGCAGCACAAGTAATTGGGCATCTTCGCTTCCACATCAACATCAGGCTGAATTGGAACACAGAGGCTGTATACAAAAAGGGAAAGAAAGTTACTTTCTTCCAGTGTGTACCCCACATTTTCTCTATGACAGCTGGGATAGGTGAAGCACGGATAGATGGACGATTTCTTGTCACCCTCGTCATCAATCATCAGTCATCACTGCTCAGTTTTCTAGCCCATTCCATGACCTGCAGAGTTGACAATGAAGACATGGACATTATTAATAAAACATGAATCTTGATTGAAAACACTTTAGTTGTTGCACTAATCAATTGTTTGTGGATGAAGGCATGCATGAAATGCTTTTAATTTATGTATGTTCCCGATAGTTCATGTGGTTTTACATGGTGCTTTTCCACACATGAAGTCATGAATATATTCATGCTAACTGATGAAGCCTTACAGTAAAGTATCAAGAGTATTTTAATTGTCTGTCATTTCTGTTCAGTAACATGTGAGATTGAAAGTATTTCTTCCAAACATTGTAATGGTAAAATGTATAATTAACTAGTGAATTTATAGACATGACATGAGAAGGTTTCACTCAATTTAGAAAACATGTTACTTGTTTGCATTCAGCAATGAGGAAATTGGACTCATCTGAGCATGACCAGGGTTTTTAGCAAATTTGAAGTTGTTTGTGAGTTAGTGGAAAAATAAACAGCAGTGTGAATCTTTATTAGCATTTGAAATTGTATATTTGGGGACAAATACAAACTGAGAACCAAGAAAAGGGAACAGAGAACTTTTAACATCTGACTGACAGCTGAACTTGCTGTGCCGCCATCACTAGAGATAGATGGGACTTCAGAAGCCATATAAGAAGAAAGAACATATTCCTTCTTTCAAAACTATTTTCGTCTGTCCTTTCTCACATATTTCCTGTCCCCTTCCTTACATCTTCAGTGGGAGACGCTGTGTAAGAAAAATGTCCTTGCAATTAAAGAAATCAGGATGTACCACACCTCTCTCTTTTCTCCTGTCCCTCCTTTTATGTAGTTGCGTTTTCCAGCAAACCATCACACTTTCTTTTAGCTGTGGTTCTCCGCATATTTTTTTAATCCCTCTGGTGGCTAATATTAAAAAAGTGAAGAAAAAATAATTTTCTCTGTTCTTTTGCATCCCTCAGCATGTCCTTTTACCTCAGTCTCCCACTATGTATGTGCCCTCTTCCCTTTTCTCCTCCATCCTCCCCAATCTCGGACTCACAGCTTTGCCTTTGCGCGAGGTGGACCAGGCTTATCTCTGCTCCTGCAAACATCCATTCACCGTTGCTATCCTGCACTCTTCCGTCCACTCTTTTTACTCCTCATCTGCTGTCCTCCTCACCTCTCTGTGCACTTCTCCTTTCTCCTCTTCGTTCCAATTTCCTCTGCTCAAATGAGATGTTGTGTACCGAGGAGAGTGTGTACATTCCTTATCACCAGCTCCTGTCTGGGTATTAGTTGGGCGAAATGGTCCTGTAATGAAACAGAGTACTGCTGTGCAAACACACACCAACCAGGTTTATAGGTGTTTTGGTGTGTGTGTCGGTGTATACGTGTGTGCACTTGTGCATGCACATGTACATCCTGACAAGTGGCTGATTAAGGTCACCCTCTGTCTTATCTCATTATTTTTGCCGCTGTCCTTTTCTCTCTTTCTGTCATTCTCATTTGCCTCTTCCTATTACTTCTCTCTTACTATTTATCTCTGTTCCTGTCTCTGTGTGTCCTGGTTATAAAGAAGTATGTCTGATTAAACTGTAAGTTTATAGAACGCAAGTGGATACGGCCTGCGTGTAATCTGTCTGTCTTTTGAGTCCTTGCCATACTTATCAACCCACATCCCCTCACCCGACACTGTGGCCCGTTTCCTCTGTTTTCTACTGTTCAACGTGCATAGTAGATGTGTTTAGCAACAATAGCAGAGTAACAGTCTGGGCCCCCTCTTGTTTGTTACACGGCTGTATTGTCTGGCCTATTTGTTGAATGTCCTCAGTCTTTGCATAACTTGTTGCAGAAGCAATGCTTTCACGAGCATTACCACTGTAAGCAGAATGAGCTTTTGTCTTTAGCAGAGACAGACTTCCCCTAACAGCCCTCTTTTCTGCAGTCCTGCACAATCGACAGACTTCTTTCACTTTTACACCCTTTTGGCATGCACTGATCACTCTTCAGGAGCCTGCATTGGGGATGAGACCCAAAGATAAGGTAATTCCTGTTAAGATACTGCAATCTAACAGTGTGCAGGTAATTCTATACGTTTTAGAAGTTTGCTACAAGCAAACATTGTGTGTGTGGCATACATACTGCGGTTCTAATAAGCTGTTGAGGGCGTCATTTTAGATACATATAAGCTGTAGGATAACATCTACTGAATAGCTGGATGCATGTCTGCAGTTATTGCCACGTCACATGATCTGTAGTGGTCTTTAGACTCAGACAACCCAAATCACACTGTGGTAGATTTAAACTTTATCCAATTGAAAAGCTGGTGTTGACTTTCTCTTTATAAGGTAATGTTTTAGTGAGCTTTTTCCCTCATGAATATGTTTTTAGAATCACTAGGAGTTTACACGCTATTGCACAACTTTGTATTGAAGCGCTGATTGTCAGTCCATTTGCTTCATCGCTTGTCTGTTTATGTATTAACTAAAATCTAAAGATTGTATTGGGAGCAGAAAGGGGAATTACAAAATAAAACACCAATTGAAAAAAGAAGTTCAGAGATGGAAGAGGGGTGCAACCAGAAGACAAAGTACACTGCTGCAATCGAAGGAGAGAGGAAGGAACGATTGTGTCAGGTTAATACTAGCTCACGACTCGAGGGAAGTCTTGCTTTTCCTTTCCTGCCGGTGTATACATCGAAAGCAGGATAATAACGTTAGTATTGTGAATGGTAACCGATCAAATTCTGCTTTTCTGCCTCTAGCTCATGTTTGGGTCAGCATTGTTGCCCAAGGCGATGGTTTTCAAGATTAAATCCTCCTACAGGGTGAATGCCTGGTTTCCCAGAGAGATAACTACAAAGGTCCATAGAGACAGTGAAAGCCGGTTTACATCTCAAGCATTAGCTGTTAGTGCCCCTCCTATCAGGTTCTCATTAGTTGAGGTTAAACAGAATGAAAAACCTTGTGTTTATACAGTGCTGTGTAACTTGTACGTTTAGCTAAGGTTTCAATCAGGTATGCATCACTTGACTCAGTAGGTCATAAATGGCTGCAGAGTAAGTTTAAATATGGGTGACAGTATGTTCCATATCAGTCACAGGTGAATAAATCAAGACAGCTCCTCGCCGCTCGGCTCCTCTCCTCCCCTCGTCTCCTCTTCCCGTTTTCAGACTGCTACCACAAAATGCTTTGCTACTATCTAAAATTGACATGACAACTATGACAACATTTCGCAAAAATGTCTAATGTCATAAAAATACAAAAGCAATGACAAGTCTGGACAGACATGGATCGAAACTGTGATTTGACTGGTTGGCAGAGACAGACTGTGGGGCATAAAAAGACAATGTAGACAATATCTGAGATAAAACCTGTACGGAGAAAAGTGTAGCAGTTATTTAAAACAAAAGACAAAAGTGATTTGTAATTGTTTCAAATGTGCTTATAACGGCTTGGTACAAAAACAGGATGACAACATCCCTGTGACTATGAAAAATTGATGCTTGTCTAGTAATTGCAATTTTTTTTGCAATTAGCTACTGATTGCAAGTAGTTGTGGTGACCAACTGGTTGCTCACAGGTGAGCCACTTTCAATCACAACGTGATTCCACAGACTGCCAAGTGGGATGCAACCTGTCTCCAGACAATCACCAGCCTGTGAAGAAACTGTAGATATATTTTTAAGAATGACTTTGACTTGCAATGTTTTTGTTCTAGATTATTCGCACAATTTTATATAAACATGCATCTGAAAGTTCACCTACGTCTGTACTGCAACTATCAAAGACCTCGGCAATGACTACCAAGTCATGATACCGCATTAGTTTCTAAAGGAAATGAATATCTACTCTTATATGTATGAGTAGTCTACTTCATTAAGAAACATTCATTTTTCCATACCACAACATAGTCGCTAATTTTGATAAAGTGCATGACTTAACTCGCTAATTTGTATTGTTCTGTTTCATTACATTACTTATTGCATTCAAATGCTAGCTGTGTCCTATGTTGCACGTCACCTTGCTTAATAGTCACAGTTTTTTAACTGCTCTTTACATCCATATTGAACCAGACAATTTTTGTAAAATAGCTATTATCATGTCTTACGTCTCTGAAATGCCGGAGATATTCTCACACTGTGCTTGGACATGTTGTGATCTGGCTTTGCAAATTAGAGGAAACAACACATTGATTGAAGCTCTGCCTGTGCTCAAACACTGAGCAAGCTAGGCATCTGTTCAATTAGGCACATTAAAATGATTTTGTAGCACACTCTTCTCACCCTAGTAATGCCATCTCCCTTGACGATACCTTAAAATTGAAAGTGGACCTGTCAGTTTGCTTTCTCAATTACACACACAGCAGACTAATGATGCATGTTGCTATGTTTTTTTTTTTAAATCTGCAACCATTTTGGTTAGATCTTTATTTTCCAAATTCTGCTGTTGATACTGATGCAAACCGTGAACATGTAACGCTGAAAGCTGCAAAGCTGCAGAGAATCCTGAGTGTGTAAATATAAAATTCCATTAAAGATGTTTTGTTGCTTTACTGCTATAAAGTCAACAAAAACACAACCATGTCATGTGACAGAGATATACACACAAAGGCACTCGCCAAATACCAAAAGGAGCTGTATACACAACATTCAGAATTCATCAGTTGTTACACAGCTCTGCTATCTCATAATATACTTTTCAATAAGCTATAATTTGGTTTCTGTTGGAAGTGATGTGGTTGCAAAAATCTTCCCTAATTTTCACATAAAAGGACAATCTCTTGTTTTTATTCCATATTGTAATAATAGGATGGGTGCGTTATTGCCATAATATGGCTCAGGGGTGCCTAGAAACACTTCTTTTCCCTTTTGAATATATTCCATTCCTGCTGGTGATTTGCCTCAATTACAATGATTTTCAATAGTCATTTTGCTGTAGATTCCATATCTTCCATTAAACAATTGAGGTCTACTTGAACAAAGTATGTTCACAAGATGGAAATGCATGGCAAATTGTCATTTTCTGCGCTATAAATGTCTGCAAATGTCTGACATTTCTTAATAGGAGCTTTATATTTGGATTGACATGAAAAGAATAGAGAATTTGGCTGATCTCTATGTGCTTTGTGCCAAAGCTTAACAGCAGTACTTCCTTCCTTCCTATTCAGTTCCAAGCCACTGTCAGAGATGTCTATCAGTGGGTTGTGTTTTTGCCTTCAAATTTGCAGCGCGACCAGCCTCTGCTGTTTCTGGAGGATACAAAAAGGAACACCAATGAATAATTTATGCAAAGCAGGAATCTGTAAAGAGGTAAACAGACACAAGAAACAAAATGCAAACAATCACAGCAGCTTGCATGATTTAATTACTACGGAGTGCCCTGTGTTCTGCTTATTGGTGCTCTCTGTCCTTAGTGACTAAGTTGGGGTCGGCGGTCCTGGGGGATTTTTCTACAGAACAACTAAGTGAAGTTGGGCTTGTTGATGAGGGATAATAATTGCCTTGCAGTTTTATGCTCTTGCGTCACGTTTTAAAAGGAAACTTCACTGTTTTACACTTTTTTTCCCCCCCACCACCGCAGCAATTTTAAATTTGCCTCTTAATCCGACTGTTCTTCATTACAGAAATGCTGACTAGGCAACCCGTGCTATCCATACCAACAAGTACATCAATATAAGCTATCTGTTTTTAAACACTATAAAACATTTGCTTACCCATCGCCTTAAAACTACTGTAAGTCAGATGTCACGTGTGGTTAGGTAACAATCCACATAGGTGAAAAACTGCTCGTAACATTGAATCATTACCAGTAAGCAGCGGATGATGTGCTGAAGTGTCTGTCACAGTCGAGGGCAGAGTTGGGGGATGTGAGGGAGTAGGCCCATTTCAGGTTGTCACTGGGGCCCAAGAGTGACAACAACGGCCCAAGATGAATTGGGGCCCTGCTGGTTTCGTGGCTAGCTCGTATATGTTGCCTGATCATAAATAGCCAGTACTGCACTGCAGGGTGGAAGTGGTTTGTCATCAGGCCTGGCCCCAGCCTGGGCACCGACTCCCTGCTGAGAAGGAAATTTATCACTGTACAGTGATAAGACAAGGCTATTATTGTTTCTGTCCTCCTCCTTCTCCTCTTCCATCTCCCTTTCCTCCCCTTCTCCTTGAATGTAACATATCACCACTTCCTTTTTCCTAGATACTCTCTTATTCCTCTTTCCTCCTTCTCTCCTGTCCTCTTCTTTTGTTCTTCTCTCACCATGTCAAGACATACTTTTTTAAACTCCTGCTTTATCTGTTATATCTGTCCTCTCCCCATCACCACCCTTATATACCATCTTCCTTTCTCTTAGCACAAAGGTGATATGATCAGCAGAGTAATGACTCCTTGGAATGATGATAATCAGACACTTGGTGGAAGATAATGACCACATCGGGGTTTCCACACGGAAACCATATTCAAGTATTATTTTGCTACAAATACATCAAATGGAAGAAATGAGTGATTGAGATGAAGAGAAAAAGCGGAGAAGAAGGGGGATAATAAATACAAAGTGTGTAGGAAGAGTAATTGCAAGTGAGATGGCACAGAATGAGGTAGTGAAGATAAAAGGGAAGTGGAGAAGGATGCCTGCGAGGGAGACAAAAAGATGGAGAGATAGTAAACAGGTTATTTAGAGGTTAGTGTTTGAGATCTCTGAAAAGCTCTAGGTCAAACCTACTGTGGTATAGCTAAGTTCCCATTTTCTTCTTCCTTAACCTTCCTTTTTCATTTATGTTGTCTTTTCTTCCTGCTCTTAAAGCAAAGTGTCTTCAGAAAAATATGTCTGGCTTATGTCGCTCGGTACTAACCAAGTTGAAGCCTGGACCTCGACTCGTGAGATTGTCTTCTGAAGTTTTTTTTGGGAGAGATGCAGGCGTGGTACAGACACAAAATGTTTCTCTCTCATTGTCTTCCAGTGTAGCTGCTCAGCTGTCAGGAGCACAGAAGATCGATGCATTATCATAGAAAGGTCTCCTCCAAAGCTCTCACCTCATTTAGATGCTCTGTTTAGCTCTGACTCTTGCTAACAGCATGACACCGCACTAGCACCAAGGCCCTCGTTGCCTTCATTTCTTTGTTTACAAATGTATGCTAATGAGCGAAGGGGACTCAAGGAAGCAGGCGACCCCTGTGTGTTCGCTTTAATTCCTTCCCCGGTGACACATCAGCTTTGACGGTTGTGGTTCTGCATTGGCTCAGAGTTGCCTCCTTATCTTCTGTGCTATGATTGGAGCAGGGGCCTCTGGGTGTCACTAGCAACAGTGAGGATTAAATAGTGGTGTGTGTGCGCATATGCATATATATCTTTGTACACTTTGCTCACAGCGCTGTAATTAAAACCATCATTATCCAGAGGTCTGCACACTTTGAGCATTTATTTGCACTGATGCAAATGCAACACACAGGTGCGTCAAGGCATTTTGCAATGTTGAGTTAATGTTGTTTTGTGTGTGTGTATGTGTACTTCCATTTGGATATAATTGATCTGCTCTGGTCGCAATCATGTGACTGTCTGTGAGTGGTTGCTGCAGCTTCTTAACATCTTCCTTTTCTCACTCTCTGGCTCTACTTTCTCTCTTTTTGGTGGATTTTGCCATTGATGAAAATGTTTTATTTTACACTCCTGTCTCCATGGTAACCCTGCATAGGGCCAAAGCTGACCTTAGAGGGCTCGAGATGGCCAGTGAAGTTCAGGGTGGCCATGGGCACTGAGCAGCAGGAGAAGATGGTAGACGGCCATCTGAGGGTTAGCGGGGAGAGTGTACTGGCAGGTAGCAGAGGAATCAGACTGTTATATTCAGCAGCCCATATCCAGGATCCATCCATCTAGATGGGCACGAACAGAATTGTCTTTTTTTTTTCTTGCATGCGATTCAAAATAGAAAGCTAGACTGACCACTCAAATGCATCTTATACAAACAACATTCAATCATTCACACACACATTTAAATGCTTTATCCCATATAAAGCTCTTTTATGTCTAGCCACAAACTTACACACTGAAGGAAATAACCTGAAGGTCAGTAATTTGACCTGGGACTCTGTGGGGTTGTAGTCCATGTGAACTAGACCCAACCACCAACTTCCTGATTCACAGAAGCAATACAAACTGTACATTTATAACTACACATATTTACATTTATACCATTGTTTTCAATCGCCGGATTGCATGCACTGATTAGATTAGATCAGATTACGCTTTTCTGTCTCCCTTGGGAAAAAATGTATCTTGAAATTTTAACAAGTTGATTCTTTGTTTCCTTGGCCCTAGTGAGCTAAGAAAAAGATAATTGCAGAAGCTTTGAAAACTTTAAGAGCAGATAATATTTGTATTAAATTTTCAAGTAGATTCAGCTGAAAACTTCATTACAGTCCAGATGGTTTCAAGACAAACTCTAAGCGCTTCCTGGCATATCCTAATTGTGGATGTAAACTGACAACTTAATGCTACTCTCTGCATTGCCACGCTATGCTAAGTAATGCAAATATGGAGAAATGAAAGGCCAAAGCTTGCCTTTAGTATTTATGCATGTACTAAAGTAGATGTTATATTAATGAGCAAAGTTCTTACGCACTGACTTTCATTGTGAAGCCAAAAGACCTCACACTGATCCCCGTCGTTGTAAATTGCCAAAATCATCTGCTCTGAAATGCAAATGCTTAATTGATTCTATTCATTAGATTTGCTGCAACAATACCCTGTTAAGTATTAGTGTGTGTGTGCATGTGTGTGCTTGTAGACGTGTGAGTATTTTTTACCCTGACACTGCAATAAGGTCATTCTAGTTTCTTTCAGGGTGTCTATTAATCTTTGAGTGCGTGCTGGGTGTTGCGGCTCTGATTTGTCTCCATCCAGGCATTTTGTTTTTTGTTATTTGACTTTTCCTAATTGGCTTTAGATGGCTATTAATGAAGTGCAAAACATTACAGATGCTACAGGAAAGGCTAAAAGAGAGATTGTGGGACCTCTTTGCCCCTGACCCATATTACAGCACATTATGCATCTCTGTGCAGTCTTTTATTTCTGCCCTACACACCCACAGGCCTACAAGCACACTTTCCTGCTGTGTTTTTTTTTTTTTTCATCTTTCCTCCCATCAAGTTCTCTCTGTCTGTTCTTTGTTGTTTCTCGCTCCTCTCTGTCACAATCCTTTTGTCTCTATTTATCTCATCTGCAAAGCTTTGTTATGCTCCTTGCCTTAATGCACCCTCACTTTGCTCAGAATGCTGTGTTAGTAGAGCTGAACTAAAGGCCAGGGAGTGCAGCACTCAGAGCCAGGCCCATTCATCAGTGTCAAAGGAGCCCTCCACTCTGCTTCATTACTGACCAGCTAATAGCACAGATCAGTGCAGTTTATTTGCTATAATTAGCTAGCTCCATTTGGCCAGCAGAGCCCCAGTGAAGCCTGCTACACTTAAGTTACCCCCTGCCATGCTATCCTGTGTGTATCTATATGTGTGTGTGTATGCGTGGATGTTTGTTGGTCCTTAAGGAATCATTAAGAAACTATTCTGGCACAACAGTTTGACATCTTTCACTGGCTTATGCCAACCATGTCTTATACTGTAATGCCTGATTGCTGAGTTAAAAGCCGTGCTTTGTAAAAGTTTACAAGCTCTCCTCTTATAAAAAATAGGGCAGTGTATTGGAAATGCATTACAGAGAGAGGGGAGGAGAGATAAAGAGGGAACAAGTAAGTGACTAAATCAGTCAATGAATGGTTGTTTGAGAAACGAGTGATTAAATTAGCGAACGTGTGAGCAGCTGGGTGAGCTTTGGCTCCTTGCCTTGTGGTTACACACCTCTATTCTCTCTTACAGTCTCTTTGCATCCCGCTCAAGTTGCCTATAGTCTTCACCATTGTGCCTGTCTTCTACTTGACTTTCTATATAATTCCCTCCCTCTTACCCTCTTTCTCTCTCCACTTTTGCAACCTGTTCCCCTCTCACTTGATCTTCCTTTCTTTCTCCCATTCTCATGCTTTTAAAAGCTGCAGTCCTTTGTTTCATCTTCCTATGCAATTTTAATCTCCCCAATAGAGAGAGGGAGGGGTGTATTTAGTGTTCCCACACATTTGGTGCGGCAAGCTCAAGGGGACTACAGCCTACGTCATTGAGATGGAGTTACAGTGTACTCGTGGAGTAGACGAGTTCAACTCGTCAATAATTTACTCGGCGCATGCTGTTACTGTGCGTGTCTGCTGTCCCGACCTCCTATAAAATCACCGTTTGCTTTGATGTCCAAACACCCTTATACCATGTGTTGGCTTTCCTCACGTTCGTGGTTTCATTTTTGCTTAATGTCCCTCCAAAATCTAAGCACATATGCATTAGTACTCAACAAGTAAGTTAGAGGATGTGACTGCAGAAATGATCACGCTAACAATAGAAGAGGCACGATGCATAAGCAAGGTGTTGTTGCTGCTGCTCCTGACATTGTTGTTTCAGCATCTCAGAACCAGCTGGCCTGCTGGGATTTGACTGCAACAAAGGAAAACAAAACATAGTTTGCTACAGTTGAGCATGCAAAACCACCTTGACAGTGAGGAAGGTCAGGGCCAGATGACTAAACTTGTTTAAGCTAACAGGCAGATAAATATGCCTGTTAGCAGCTCAACCATCTCTAAATTCAGTTAATCAAACTTTGAAGCAGCAGACGACTACACTGTGGTTTCACAATCATCAAACTTTGTTAATCAAACTGTTTAAAATGCTCTACTCGCTTACTGCAACTTTCACATTTTAATTCCTGTTGTGATACACTAACAGCAGGGTTAGAAATTGAAGTAAACAGCATGAAGTCATCCATCAGTCCTGCCTTGTGTTGCAAAGAACACGCTAGTGGTAAATGGGTGGGCGTATTTTCTTGCACAAATTAGTCCCCTTGATACCAGGTGTTAGGCTTCATTTGAATGCCAGCATCTACTTAAGGATTATTGCTGACCAGATTTTTTTTCTTTTTCACATGGCCGCCTCTAGCAAAATAATGCCACAGCTACCCTTTTCAGAATCCCAGAATGTTTACAGAAACATGACGGTGACCTTAGTGTGCTCCACTGAGATGCACAGTCCTTATGACTTAATACGATAGAGAGGCCTTGGGATGATTTCACATAGTAAGTCTGTAGTATAAAGCTAAAGAAGCTGAAGATGATACAGAGAAAGAAAAGGCCTCTAAAGACAATTACATTTTACTAAACCTTCCACATTAATATGTGGACCTGTTGTATAGTAGTTGTTAGTTCGAGTGATTATAATGTGCCTTCATAATATTAGAAATAACAAACTATTTTTTAATTTACCTCCCGAGCAAGCCTCAATGCTGTGGTGCACTATAGAGAATTACAATATTGTGATAATAAGGCTTTAAAAATTAAAGGTCATTAAAAAAGGTAATTAAAATATAATTCTGACAAAAGCTCAAAGCAGCAGAGTGCCTGTTTAGTGACACCAGCAGAAGGGTAATGATTCTGGATGTGACCCAGAAACTATGAGACACTATCTATGCTAGAAAAAGCAGCTCTGCTACATGGCTGGTATCAGGCTACCTGCATGTTTTACATGAGAATACTATGTCTGATTTGACATGTGACAGACAAATGTTTGCCCACAGAGTTTACATTTCACCTCATACTTGATTCAAAGCGATCCTGTATTTTAAATTTCTTGCTCAATTTTTCAAACCGGGGTCATTTATGATTTTTTTTTTCTCAGAATGTTTAACATACTGTACTTTGGTGGATTGATCCCAGTCTGTGTGCCAATCTTCCAATTACCTCCTTAACCAAAGTTCCTCCTGATGCTCCCAGAGTTTTAATGTTACATATAAAGCACATATAAAGCAAATAGTGGGAAAAGAGTGTTTGTGTTAATGAGGTTTGTAAAATAAAGTGCTTTGAAAAACAAGTCCATTTATCATTTCCATCCTACAGTCATCCCACTCTAGAATTTTAAAATCCAGCAACATGTGTGGGTTTATGATATTCTTCATGGTCATCATAACAAAACTACAGATGCCTGATATAGAGTAGAAAAAATACAAGATGATTAATCATATATAAACTCAAACATATCTGCCAGTTTGGCACCTACAGTATGAGGATGGTTGGGGCAAAGACGAGTGTCCAGTAGAAAAACTGAGTGACTCACTCTACAATCATTAAAAAATACTTTGGTTTTGGCCTCTTCTTTATTCCTTATTTTCAGTATGACATGAACACTTACTGCTGTATAATAGAACTCAATAACCCAGAAAAATGGTTGAAACCCTGATATCATCTCCCTGGTTGCTGTATGACAGCAGGCTGTCTCTTACAAAGTGAGAATTATAGATCAAATTATTAGAAAGAAGGAATTATTGCATTTAAAAGTAAAAGCAACTGACTTGGTTGGCACATGGCTGTGAACAGACATCCAGAGAAAGTCGTCTCCACGTATACAGACTAGTATCACCTGAGCCTGTTTTTGTTTTATTAAGCCATTTACAGTTTATCATTTTATTGGTGTGCGGACCTTATCGTGTCAAATTCATACAATTATGTCCTTGCTGTCCGCAATGTCAGCAAGGGAATATGTTCTTCTCAGTTCTTTCTATTGAGAAATGTTTTTAATTTTCTTTATTTAGTTTTTTCTAATCAACAAAGAGATAGTAGGAAAACAATCCTTGAACACAAACTTTCCAGTACTAGAAAGTTTAACATGGACCTCTAGACGACATTGAAGATGTAGCTCGAACCAATGTTGCACTAATATCCACAACATCAGTTCAACTTTCATCTTGGAACTATCTTTCAGCCATGACAAGATGCCAGCTGATGATAATTCAACGTCAAAATGTTTGCTGGGAGGATCCCGTCTCAGCCCTGCACAATCTCTCCCTTGCTATTACCTTGAGATCAGGCGAGGAGGTGATAGATTTATTCCTCATCAGCTTGCATCTGTCGCTGTACAGTTACAGATTCCTTGTTGTCTCCATTTATTTATTTATTTATTTATTTATTTATTTATTTAGCCTGTCCCATTTGGTTCTTTAGCCGTCAGAATTGTTGTCTGAAGACCAACCAAGATACCCAATGGATTTATTTTGCCAAATGGATCATCGTGGCATTGCCGTATTGGTCCATTTGATAGTCCTTTGTTTTTATTATTTATTTTATTTTCAGTTGTTACAGACGGGACAGACATGAGTGGGGGATAGGGAAGGGAGAAAGAAAGATGAAGGAAAAGAAAAACAGAAGGGAAGAGGGACAGTGAGAAAGGGGGGGGAAAAAAATCTCCTGGATCACCTGTTGAGAGAAAAAGAATAGAAAACAAGCAAAAAAAAACCCAAAGCAACATACTAAACACAACACCATCGCATTAATCTAGCTAAGTGTAAACAGCAGTAAATACTAAATATTCAATGTTGTTGTGCAGCACGCAGGACAGACAGCGCACAATGTGCTTTGAAGTAGCAGCCAAGAAAGGTGTAATTTAAGTCTACGAACAGTGAACATCCATGTGCACACCTGTGTGGATCAGCGCGCTTGTATTCAAATGGTTTCCACATGTAATGGTCTGCAAGAGGATGTAGCGAGCCATAGCCCCGTCCCCCAGGGCATGAAGCAGGCATGGAGGAGATCCAGGCCCCAGACATCCAGAGGCCCCAGAGTGCGAGAGCCCAAGGAGGACCACCGGAGGGGCATCTGTGCCACCCTCATGGGAAGGGCTGAGGATCCCCAGACGAGGTGTCACCCAGTAGCCACCGAGCAGAAGCTAGAGGGGGCTGCACCGGCGTGCCCGCCAGCTCTGCCGGCAGCCAGCTGTGCCAGAGTGAAACGAGCCGCAGGCCCAGAGGCCGGAGGACCAAGGGCCCCCCGCACCCCGGAGGAGGCCTGACCAAGCAACAGGCGCCAGGCCCCGCCAAGTAGCCACCGGGAGTGAGCTGGTACATACCTGAGCGCCCAGCCCCGGACACCAAGAACCACCAACGCACCGACCCCTGAGGGCATCAGTCACCGGCAGGGAGTGTGGTGAGGGGAGATAGGCCTCCACACTTTGGAGGGCCTGGGAGTTCCCAGAGAGGTGGAGTCTAAGACCCGACCTGACATATAGACACAGACAAACAGGCACACACAGACACAAACATGCATTCCCACCCTCATGCACACATATACAAACACTCAGCACTCACCCAACGTAAGGATTGACATAAATGGACATGTACACACAATCACACTCCCCAAACATACTCTATACCCCGGGTCCAGGTACCCTCGCCCCCAGAGGGGGAAACAGCACCCAGACCCAAGAGATGTTACCCTTCTCCCCGGGGTGGAGGCAAGCGAACCGTCCCAGGCTCCGCAGCAGCAGGGAGGCCCATCGGACAGCCAACATCTCCTCCCAGCCCCCCCGCCCCGATGGCTAGTAGAGAACGGGGGTGTGTGAAGACCCCATACCTCCCTCCTCCCGCTCATGTGTAGTGTTGCTGCGTGTTGTTCTAAAGTGCATTTAAAACAAGGGAGAGCATGGTGCTGCTGCCAGAGAGCAGCAGGTGTTAGCACGGCCCCTCCCGAGAACCCTCAATGTCTACATGGATTTAAAATTGAGAGGTGGGCACTGGCGCCAGAGGTAGGTTTGAGTACACAGACCGTCCACTGGATGCCGTTAACGTGCCCACCCTCAAGGCCCTATATATATGTGTGTGTTATGAGAGTGTAAGTAATGTGGATGTCTAAGTTGTGAGATAAAATTGAGGCACAGGTGGCCAGAAGGGGACAGGGCCCCCCCCCTGTCCCCTTCCCCTGTGCAGGGGATGTCTCCCCTGCACCCTGGTGACACACCCGCACCCCAAGGCCCATTTAAGCTAAATTGTTTAATGTGTTCTTAAATAATAAACAATATTTGGACCTTAGTAGCTGAAATGTACAAATCTGACATATTTGTACCCAAACTGAATATTTTGTAATTGTTGCTGTGTTGTTGTTCAGTGTTTTGTGCTCTGAATGACAGACCACTTTCTAATATGATAATAGCACAAATAAAGCAATGAGCAGATTTGCTGATATGTTCAAAATTTTAGTACTTATCACTAAATACTTTTACTATTATCTGACATTGTACAGAAAAATATTGCAGCAGTAATGAACTACAGTTATTTTTAACCCCCTTTTTGACACTGTAATTTCCATTTGTAACCATAAGTCATTTAATATATTCCTTTCCTGCTTGGGCTCTGTTGCCAGTCCCGTGTTAACACAGAGTATGCTTGACTGCGCAAGTTGAAAGGAGACCATGTAGGAGCCGCTCTAGAGATGACACTGGCAAATAAATTGTGATAATGACGCTTGGCGTTCTTCATGAACCACTGTGAGCTGGCATGTTTGACTGCGTGCTGTTATTTGCTATTATTTCTTCCTGTTTACCAGAGGGACTTGAGCATAGAACAGATCCTGGGGGGCTCCCACATAGATTATTAGTTAATTTGTTTTGACTTGGCTTTTTCATATCTGTTTAAACTAAACTTGTCCTACTTAACCAGCTCTGTTTTATTTTTCTTCTCCATAAT
Source organism: Diplotaxodon limnothrissa (assembly GCF_057381915.1). Classification (NCBI taxonomy): domain Eukaryota; kingdom Metazoa; phylum Chordata; class Actinopteri; order Cichliformes; family Cichlidae; genus Diplotaxodon; species Diplotaxodon limnothrissa. The sequence goes on from NC_140602.1 coordinate 5,879,940, forward strand.
GTTGGATTTTTTTGTTTTTTTTTGTTTTCCTCTTTCTCACTTCATTGCATAGCCTGTAGCTCCTGCTACACTCGCTCCTCTGATTCTGTGATTAGTATTCTGCTGTATCACCATTCTGTCTATCACTTAACATACAGTGGAGCACCACCTCGAAGTGAAACCCAGTGTAGTCAGTCCTGTTAGAAGATGAAAGGAGATGCAGACAATGCTTGCACGTTTGCACACACACGCAAATGCATGCATATATGCACAAACACAGTAAAGTACAGGCATACATTTAAATTGGCACACGTACAGCCCTGATGAGAGCTCTGACAGCTGCAGTTCACTAAAAAGGCATAGAGTTTAGAATAGCTTTACTTTTAAAAGGGCAGCCAGGCAAGGTGAATTTATTACTTACTTCTCAAAAGAAGAAGATGCTCGAAGAACACACCCCCCCCCCCCCCCCCCCCCCAAACACACACACTTCCTTGTCTCTATCCACAGATTGTGCCCACGTCAACCTTTGGATAACACTTCTGTTTATTGTGATTTTCAATATACCCCGCAAAAGATCTAATCTGCAAAGTGCTCCATAAGCTATTCACTATCTGTGTCCTCTGGAGGTTGAAGAAGTTGCTCTGTACCATCTTATCTTCACAGTAAATAGTGCTCCTGTTTTAGAAGTGGGGGGGAAATGAACTGATTAGGCAGAACACAAGAAACAAGAGAGAGGTGGCTCCTCAAGGATTAGTATTCTGCTTGGTCTCCTGCTGGTGGCAGAGCGCACAGTCAATTGGCTTCCATTAACCTGCCAGTCGGCTCTTCATTACTTCATTAGAGCTGGCATCGAGGCTTGAAGTCCCGTCACAGTTCAGCCACTTGCTAGCAGCGCCATACTGTGGCTTTTGCACATTTCATCATGGTCTGCTTGTGCTGTCCGTCTGCACATCCTGTTCTTTCGGTCTTTTTAAAGTTGTAGTTGGTGCACAACCACTGAAGGAGTGCAGGCTGGTTACATAGGAGAATACGTGTCCCAGTTTACTACAGTGCCATTTGATTTGGTCATCAAATCACTTCTTTCCAGCAGAGACTATTATTTATGAGTCATTCTCCAGAGCCGTGCAGAACCACATGTCATCACTTGGTTTATATGCTAAGAAAGGAACTCGCACCCATGCAGCGTTACATTTGCATTACTGTCTCCATTTTTAGAGTATTAAAGCGTGCTGAGGGACTTGTTGGTAATGAATGTTTGAACATTTGTCCACAAAAACACACACGCACGTGCACACTAACTAAAACACACACACAGAAAAGTACTTGCTGTTCTCATTATCTTCACTTTTTTTTGTATTGTTGAAGAGTTGATTGAATTAATTAGTTTAAAAACTATCTTCTCCTTTTTTTTCAGTATTTCCAAACATTTCAATCTTAAAAGTGACCCCAAAGGATTTAAGTGTAATTATAATGTAACAAATATCAGCATAAATTTAATTTCCACTTTCCTTTTCATTTGATAGGGCTGTTCTTGTAGGGATATGGACATTATCGTGAAGATACACTATTTTTTTTAGATAAATATTCTTCTCAAATTTTAAAAGACATTGCTTCAGAGGCTGGAAGATGAATCATTTTTCATGAGAAAGTTTGCTTTCTCATGTTGGTCACCTGCTTTCTGACACCTGCTTTCCATTTTCTTTCTTTGTAACTCTAATGCCGTTAATCTTTTCTCTGTTTATTGTTGGCATTCAGAAAAGCTGTAATGGATTTGGTCTGTTTGACTGTACTGCTTTGATATTTATTTTGCATGCAAATCACGATTTATTGAAATCAGCTTTGGATGGGGTTTTTTTTTTTCCCTTTCTGGTTGCTCTTCGTTGTGGGGTTTGAAACTATCTCACTCAGCTTCAAAGATGATTTTTTTTTTTTTTGTTGTTGTTGTTGTTTAATTTTTATAATAATTTCTGTATTCACATTCACATTTAAGGTGATCACTTACATAAATGATGCAAGACAAGGAAAAAAGTGTCTTGGTGCAGTGCCTACTCTTAATAGTCTCAGATAAATGGTTACAGAAAGATATGCTGCCAGTTGACTCATGCAGTGACTCACACACTGTTTACTCAGAAGAGGAACGAAAATACATTTCAAAATGAAGAGCTGGATAAATGATCAAGAAATGATATTTTGTTTTTTCATTGGAGTGATTTTTGGGTAACTTGCTATACTTTATTTACAATGCCGCATGACGTCTTGGCATTTTAATATCGCAGCCTTCTAAATCATTCTAAGGCACACGCCCCACCAGGGAAATGCGCATTCATAACATCTGACAAGTTATAGTGCTGGAAGTTGAAGTGTCCTTCTATTTTTGACTCCACAATGTAGGGCTCGAAGTGAGATGAGGTTTAGCGTAGCTGCTCTTTGCTCTTTGATCTGGTGGAGCTTTGATAGACCCCGGAGGCTGTACTTAGGCTGTCCATATCGACTTCTACTGCGGGGTGATGGCTTTCGTAGCACAATTCGTGTGGCTCAAGTGGCTGTGTTTGACATGAAAATGGCACTTACAGGTTCCTCCGCTTCCACTAGTTGTTATTGTGTTATTGTCCGTTTTGTGGAAGTGTCTCTTTTATTTATTTATTAGTTATAAAATCATTTTCGGCACACTTCATTCTAGAGGGGAACACAATCACGGAGAGAAAGATGGGAATAGAGTTTATTTAAGGAAAGTCGTTGTGAACATGGTAATTTTCTCCAGTGCTTCATTTGTTCCACAAAAAGATGATAATTTTTCAGATCAAAGTGTATTTTTATTACAGTTGTGTAGAATCAGTGAGATTGCGGAGGGAATGAAGAGAGACAGGCAGGATGATTTCCAAACAAATGAGGAAAACAAACCGTCTGCAGATATTACGTTTGCTCGAGACTTTGATAGGATGCAGGACAAGCTGAATTAGAGAGATGAAAACTTTTACTTTTGCGACATTTTATTTATTCTGTCTGTTTTCGGCTTGGATTGCTTTTTGACAGTAGTTCAATTGTTCCCTTCCGTTTCTGTACATGAATGAGGAGAATGAGCACAAGTATACCTCTCTGTTTTTCCCTTTCTCCTCGACTGCATCAATCATCCCACAGCTCAGCCCCCCCACCACCTCTCAGACTCATTGTTAAGGGGACATATTGGAAAACTATTAGCTCTCATTATGCTTTATGACCACCCGCTCTCCCCATTCTGTCTTTTAATCACATTCCATCCCTTGTGTGCATGTGCGCACATTCTTGTGTGTGTGTGTGAATGTATGCGTGTATATACGCTGCAGCTACAGCGGCCAGGCGGACAGTAATGAACCACTTTCACTGTAATGCAATCGAGGCCCCTCCTTCTCCCATTTTATTGGCAAGTCAATTGCAGTGGCGCCACCTTTTATGGCAGCCCATCCAGGCTGCAGAAGTGTTGTGCATTCATGTACCATGTCAGCCAAATGGGATCAAGTCCAGGGCAATACAAATAAAATGAGATTGGACTGAATTGGGTATGGATTCTCTTTTTTTATTTATTTATTTATTTTTATATGAAGTCCTCATAGATGTGAAAACCTTTAGAGGAAACCTTATAGTATCCATTTGGTCCTTGTAACTCCAAATAACCAGGCTCTCATAAAGTGCTAAATATCTTGTAACTTCTCTGTATTGAGTCGTGCGGTGCGATCATCCGTGGCAACGCGTGTGTATGCATGTGCACGTGTTACTGGCAGAGAAATGGCAATTTTGAACATATGCTCTGTGACAGACACACAAAAGCTGACACACACTCATACACACGTGTAATGAGTAGTTTTAAGTTCCAATTGTTCGCTCCTGGCCAAGGCAACTGTCATCATTGTGCAGCAAAACTCCCATAATCCATCGGTGGCATGACCGCAGTCTAGCTTTCCCAGCAAAAGCTATTCTCTCTGTCTCTCCGTTTGTCGATCTCTTGCTTTTTTTTTTTTTTCCTTCTCCCCCCTCCATTTTCATTCCCCCTGCTTCACATTTCCCCTCTGGACTCGGTTTTATTCTTCCCTCTTGTCTCCTTTCGCTTTTCCAATTACAATTTTTTTTCACACTTAATCTGCCTTTCTCTGGGAACTTTTATCTGGGGTTGATGACAGTGGAGAGGCTGAGTTGGAAGAAAAAAGGGTGATAGCTTCAAATTATTGTTGACGACAGTGATGATGACTGTGATGATAATGAGAGAAATCTGAATGACAATGATGCCATTAATGATGATTAAAGTGGAAATGTGAATGACAATAACCTGAAAATTGGGATAATAGTGGTCGCTGTCTTTCTAAGCAATATCCATGTTTCCCCTTGGTCCAGATGGAGAGAGACAGACGGAGGGGACCGACGCCAGCCGAAAGAGGGACACTCGCTCCTCAGCCGGACACCACAAGAGCGAGGACACCAGCGACAGCAGGGAGGACGATGCGGGAGTGAGTGTTTCTTTCTTAATGCCTTTCCTATTTTCTGTGTTACCACTCAAGAGTGAATATTAATTTGATGCCCATGACTAATCACATGCTCCCTACCCGGCCCACATCATTTTGACTAAGCAGCAATGTGGATCGTTGCTTATGTGCAGGGGGCTCAGGTAGTCCTGTTCATGCACCTACTGCTTATTACATGTTTTATTCTGCAAGAGTCCAGTGCTACAAAGCCCGCCCATTATAATTAAAAACATTAAACATAATTAAACAGGACAATCAGCTTACAGGTAAAGATGTCCATGAAACTGGCTAATGTTGAAGATGAAACAATAAAGGCGTCTGTCATCAGATTTTATTGTTTAGAAAGTTTTCTTTTTTTACTCCAGCCCATCTCCAGCTTAGCCTCCTGACCCCACCCACTGCAGTGAATTTTAATAATGTTTCCAGCTCTGGGAGGCCACAGCTCAAATTAGATTGTGAATACATTATGCAATCTAACCTCCTCTTCGAGCATTTATTTCTCTGATAGTTTTCACGCAGAGAGATGTGAAATTAGTCTGAGTTATTTTCAATGGCAAAATATAAGACAGAGTTGGACCACAGCCAGGGATCATTAGCACTTGGTACATGCAGCAGTAAGCCGCAGAGATAATCTGACACTTAAGCTCATATTTAGTCTTTTTTTCCCTTTACTTCAAGTCTTATTTAGAGGAAAGTAGAGCAATTTTAGACAATTTCATTTATTTTAGATCATTTTCAGCTGTACGGGACCTCCGGGGTAGACTTCCTCCAGCTGTGTGTTGAAATGACAAACCAGTTTGTTTTTTTCCCATGTGCAGTCCAAATGAGGACTATTATCAAAAATCCTCTTAAAAAAACTCTTGCTGTGAAAATAAATGTGATAAACTGTTGTCATTACAACCCCGTTCTCCAAATATGTACCCATCGTGGTACTATTTACAATGTGAATTGAAGTTTTTGCGGAGTGATTACAAAGAAAAAATATTTTGATAATTTCTCCATGGAAAGGGATAAATGGCTTTAAGCAGCTTCTGCGTTGTACTTTCTGCTGCTTACTTTGGGTGATTTGGTCTTTAGAGATTGAAAACCATCTGGGGACTTACAGAATTGAGAACATTTATGGAGTCATAAAACTACCATGTAATAGTTTCTCTTTTCTCACAGCAACTGCAACAAGGTTGTGTTTGTTTGTTTTAGCAGCACTGTGCAGAAGTCTCGAACCGCCCTTTCTTTATGGTTTGCTTGGAACATGGGAAATGGGTGCAGTGATTTATTGAGATGCAAACACAAATTGAAAAATGGTATATAAGGATAAAATAAAGTTTTTACAATTCTAACAAGGTCAAAGTCAATATTAGTCAATACTTCAACAAAGTCTTGTGAAACTTTCTTGCAATTTCTTTTTTTCGTGTAATTCGGCATACCTCAGGCTTTTCTCCGTGTTACCCTCCCTTAATCATGGCATATCCACTCATCCAGTTTCCTTATTTTTTTAAGGACGCACTACACATCATGTTGAGATAGCCCAAGTTTTTTTTGCTATTTTTGCTAAAAGCCGTTAGCTATTAGTACCTTGTTGGTGCAAAAACACAATTTTTATTCCTGGGTTTTCTTTGTTGGAATGTCAAAGAAACTAGAGCAATTTACGTGTTTCTGCAACAGGCTGCAACAGTAACAAAGTGCCTCAGATACTATTTAAAATTGGTTCTTTCTCTGTTTTGTGGAGACACAACAGTGGTTCAGAACTTGAGTTAGTTGCCTTTTTGTGCTTGAATGAGCAGATCAGTATAAAGTGGCTTAATATCTCCCCCCAAAAAGTAAATCACTCCTGAAGGACTTTCAGAAAGCCTGACAAACTGTTACTAAAGATCACCTTAAAAAATTACAGGAAAGTCTGGCTCCTTATAGTAGAAACAAAATAATCAGAAATGGGAGGTGACTCAAAAGTTTTTTTTTGTTTTTTTTTTAGCTGTAAAAACGAACATTTAATACTCAGAGGAGTCACCGTTTGTCATCTAGCCTTAAGGCAGGCAATTTATTATTAATATCTTCTTCAAAATCTCAGCTGACCAGGTTTACACACCATCACTTGCCACTCATGTTGACAGCCCGTCTACCTTGAAGCAGTATCTTGCCTGAGGCTCAGATATCTATAAAACTACCAGAAGTGCTAAAGGATCAGCTCACTCTTTGAAGGCGGATATGCAGTAATTAAATACTCACTGACTGTGTTGAATGTTTTATGCCAGAAGAGGTATAAACCCTTGAAAAGCAGATGATATAGACATATGTAGCTTAATCTGGTGTACTAACTTTTAACTGCCTGAAATGAAATCACCAGATTTTGTAAAATGTTACAGCAAATATACAACATATTGAAGTGTGGAGGTAAAAATAAGAAATATTAATGCATTTCTCCATATTTCATTAAAACCGGTGTGTGTGTGTGTGTGTGTGTGTGTGTGTGTGTGTGTGTGTGTGTGTGTGTGTGTGTGTGTGTGTGTCTTAGTCTTACATGTGCAAGGATGTGCTGTGTGGTTATGTGGATGTGAATTATCTGGACTTGTGAGGCTCTACAAAGATACAGATACATAAATAATACATGATAACAAGAAGAAGAAGAAGAAACCATAATAATAAAGGCAAACAGATGAAACAAGGGAACAAATCAATAAAGCTATACTTAATTATGGAATAGAAAGTAGAATTTGGGATAATAATAAAGGATGATATTGCTTCAGGAGCTGGGAAACTGTAGTAGAATAGAAACACTGTGCACTCTGTGGATTGACACTGATGTCATATCCTATGAATATGTCAGAGCTAAAGCAGCTCTGTAATCTAAATTTCTCCCACATGTTATGCCAGTGTGCTCTGTAGTTACCAGAAATGCTGATTTTAGGTTATTGTTGCAGAAGGAGTTTCAACCAAGAGTTTTTCAGACATATTAAAAATATTAAACTTCAAGTTAAAATCCACATTGTTAAAACATTGCTGTGCAACTGTCGACTAGCTGAGGGCCCCGGCCATAAGAACAGGACGATGTATCTCGCTCTGTAAAATGCAGTCGTCTTCAAAATCGTTTTAAGGGAAGACTTTAGAAAATGTGCTTGCACCGATAAGAGTAGTGAAGGGAAGCCGGCAGGCTTTTTCTGAACCGCCTTCCTCTAAACTCTAAACCTTCTTGATGGTGTTAGGGTTTCTCTTTTATAATAGTTAAATGAAAGCAGCTCTCAGAGTGAGTCAGTCTTGTCTGCTGAAGCTCAAAAATTCAGCTACACTGTAAGCGTTTTGCTGAAGTCACCAAAATGTTTAAGAAAGTTTATGGCACGCTCTTCATGAATTTTAATAGTGCCACTTTGTCATAAGTCCCCTAATTGACAGGTGATAGATTTGGTTTGCTTCAAATAATGATTACTTAAATTGAACGGTGTTCATACTTTGACTGTAAACATGCCCTAAATCATCACAACTGCAATATAAGAGATAGGAATGGCCCGCTGCTGGAGGTGCTTATTTGGATTTACGATCTGTGCCGTACAGGAGCTCCATTTATGGTTATCTATAACACCTCTTTGTTTGTAGCAAGCATTATTTTCTCCTTTCAAGTGTTTGTGTGTGTGTGTGTGTGCGCATGTTAACATGGCTCACCCGTACGACTTTCCTGTTGGGCTCTATAACCGCATTTCTCTTCATTATAAATTTACATGACCGTTTAGCCGCTCTTTGTTCCAGCAGTGCTTGACGTGTGTGTGTGTGTGTGTGTGTGTGTGTGTGTGTGTGTGTGTGTGTGTGTGTGTGTGTGTGTGTGTGTGTGTGTGTGTGTGTGTGTGTGTGTGTGTGTGTGTGCATCAAAGATGCCAGTGCTTCTTATTCAGCACTGGCATCTTTGATGAATATCTAAAGCAGCATAGCTGACACCTTCAGTTCATGTTACGCTGCTCCACTGTGAACACTTCCCTATTTAGATAATGTCACTGCCAAAGGTCAAACCTGTAGTTCGTGTTTCAAGGCCTGGTAGTCAAAGCTGAGTGTGTCTGTCTGTGTGTGTGTTGGTGCGAGAGAGAGGAAGTGTGTTTAAAAAAAGAAAAACAAAAAAAACTGTAATATGGGTCATGGGCATATGGGTCTTTTCTCTTTTGTTTACCTCTCCTGTTCAGCTTTTCTAATGTTTAGTGCTGCACTAATAGCTCACTAAAGCTGCCATTTCAGAAGTTTCAAACAATAAAATGAAATGGCTTGGATGAAAACAGAGAAAATCCCTTAAGGCTTTATGCACTCAAGATTAATAGACAACCTAAACCAAAATAGAATGACCTTATTGCAATTGGGCAGTGTTTTAGAGGCAGGTTCTCACAGCAGAGCCATATAGAAGTGTATTTTTTTCAACCAGATAAGAGGTAGATAGATGAAGCTCAGTGGCATCATAGATATTAGTGAGTGTTAGTGTAAAAAGTAAGCTGCAGTCCTCACACGGGCCTTGTAAATGCGTTCTGTGCTTCTCTTGGTTGCTGTCAGATGCATCGAGAGAGTGGTGGCACAGAGGAAACACAGAAAGTGTTTATCTGGACTTTTTAAGGGCAAGTATATAAGGATGGGATGAAGAATACGCTGAAGAAGAGGACAGATAAGACGTGTGTCTAGAGACGTGTAAAGATGAGGAGTATCAAAGTACCATCTGATCTGAGAAGCAAATGTTTGCACCTTTTTAAAAAAAAAAAAGTATATTCTTCCCTGTAAATAAATATTAATGAAAAATCTGTTTCAATAGTTGTCTGTCATGATTGGAAATTATAGAAACTAAGTCAGGGTGTTTTTTTTTTTTTTAAAAAAAAAAAAGAAAGATATAATATCTTCCCAGCCACCTGCTTTTACCTATAATGAATGTATCCACTGTCACAAACTGCCTGTAGTTGTATATTTGCAGCCTCCAGGTGGTTGCCTTGCTTTTTTTTAGAATGAGAATGAGGTTACATAAAGGATGTTTTTTTTTGTTTTTTTTTTTTTTCCTCTTTCCCATTTGGTGCATACATATTCCAATGTAGAGTATATGGACATGTGGGCGTTGAATGGTGGGTGTGTATGAATGTGTATGTTGTTAAAATGAACAAGATATAGATTCGGTGCCCTGCCTCCTGCTATTCCTGTCACTGGCAGATTGCTTTTATGGGCCCACCCCTTCATCTCTTGTACCTGATAAGAAGGGAAGGGAAGTGCTGAGGCTTCATAAGAAATTAAGAGACTAAAGGAGAAAAAAGAGACGCATTAGCGATGAGCAGATTGGATTGGTATGAAAGTAAATGAATATTTGAGTCACATGCTTGCCATTGATGTTAGATACAGAATACCACAATACTGAAATTTACTTTTGCAGTAATGGTATTTCTGATGGTATGAAATACACACAAAATGCAATATAACAGCAGAAACCTGGGAGAGCTCCTCCCGTGGAGTCGCTTTAATTTAGTTTCTGTGTGTTGCTGCTGCACATACAGTAGCCATTATGTAAATATGTGAAATACAGATATTATATGTTATTGTACTCCCTATCTATACGTTCTAGGATTGTACTGAATGATTTCTGTGATGATACCAATATTTTATTATACTGTAATTTATTAATGTATTGATTACACACCCACATCGTGTCTAAAAACAAACACAACTTTCCCGCTGTCCCTGTTGTGAGAAAGTTCACTTCCAACAAGTAAATATAGCTTACAGTTAGATTACATTGGCTATGTATTATCTTTTCAACCACCAATTGCTCATGAAAAGTTGCAAAACGGAACTCAAAATTACCTTTCATAGTCCGGGGGGGTGTAATACTGGAAGCAATTCACTCAAGTATATTGCTTGCCCTTGTCAGTTGGCCACATGCAGACATTCAACACTGCATGTACCTGCTCTGTCACAACCAGATGTCACTTAGTTGTTTAATTATTACTGAATCAATTAACAGCTGGTGGTGCCTTATCTGAGTGCACATGAAGGTTTTAGAATTTACACTGCGTGTGTAATATGGCCAAAGTCCATCCACCAGGTGGTTTAACCCACACTTTGATTTTTGCTTTATAACTTTTTCTTAAGAATGCTGATCATTAAGTTAACAAAAAAAAAGTTCACTTTAAACAAACTGATGATGGATTCATTCACCCTTTCCCTTTATTTAATGACTAAAGAGACAGCAAGGTGACAAACGTAATTCAGCTCAATGACACTGTATTCAGTGTAACCTGCTCTGCCTGTCAAAGCAGAGACTGTTTGGTAGTCACAAGCTGGAAGTCAAGAGGGTCTACCAGTCTTCAGTGAGGAGTGTCAAAAGTTATTTTTTTGTAACAGTTTAAATGGTAAATCAGAAAGACACCACAAAAATATCAGGTCTGTAAAAATATCATGCACTCTTGCTATGCAAACAATGCACTGTCAAACACACACACACACACTTTCACAAAGGGCAGGCCAACAACTCTTAGAACGCTTCCCCAGATTTTAATAAGACAGTGAGCCGTAAAAGGCCAGTTAACCAAGGTAAAGGCCTGCAAATGAGGTCATAGAGGAAAGAAAGGGAGGATGAGTGCGAGTAGATATTTCATGGGAGTGTTGAGATAAAGGGCTGCACCATTGTCTTTCACCTGACGGAGATTTTAATCATAGTGGCAATTTTACAGCGGCCCATAAACTGCAGCAGCCAGGCCTCATTGTTAACCTCCAATTGCTTTCAGGGCTGTAAATACGGCTGCCTTACATTGCTCTGGCCTTGCCGATGGTTTATGGGAGATGGGATGGAGGTGGTGATGGCAGTAGGAGACTTCCCGGAGAATAATGAGGAGCAGAGAGCATAGACTGACTAGTAAATAAACATATTCGATCATCAGTGACACTCAGCACACTCGGCTGCACGACACAAACTTGTCGTTGATGAAGCAAGGCTGTGTGTGCTGGCTGGGTATTAGACTTAATCACTTAATCTGTAAATGGACCCGTTGAGATTAGCGTCATAACTGCTCAGTTTTACATTTACATTTGAAAAGTGACACATGACCATTTTTTTTTTTCCAAGTACCCATTACATTTAGCATTTAAAATGTTGTCACATGCTAAAAAGGATAGTTGATGTGATTCAGTGATTCAGGATGATGAATTCACAGCAACTCAGTGACATCATCGCTGACATTTGGTTGAAAGAGTTCTCTCCTGCCAACTGATTGAATCTGCAGCTAGCCAAGTGGAAATGGATCTCCCATGAGACATTTGGTGCATCAGCTTGAGCACCCTTCTCAAGGATGCCTGACCTCACATTGACATACTTTGTTTTCTGTCCAATTTTCCAGTGTGCTGTCACTCCGGTCGCCAAAATACTTTAATTACATTTTTGTTTTTTAATCAAGGACTCAGAGTCTCTGGGGTTAAGCTACAGGTTGCCATTCTAAATGGGACAAATGGGAGACAGAGAGATAATAGAATTATTACAGCAAAATCCTTTCTATCACTACATGAGCTATGAAGCAAACTGTAAAGTATAAACTTTTATTGAACCCGCATACTTCATAAGGCACTTAAGAGAAATGGGACAACTTGATAGCCCGAGCAGCAGAAGGTTAAGAGAAACAAACTAAGATGGAGAGGATTTCTATATGGTCATGGTAAAAGAAAAATACACCCTCTGTCAGTCGTGAGGTTTTAAATATCAGGACATAATAATAAAATAATCAGGTCCTTAATACCTCTTAAAATTAGGTAAATAAACTTGCTTAAGACAGGGTGTTTTTTTTTTTTTAAATCATAACTCTATAAGAATGACACAGAAACAGTGAGTCACAAAACACAATAACTGCAACAATCTTACACAACGGATCGAATGTGGAACAAATCAGAGAGGAGAACAAAACAAAAATGGTTTCCTGAAATTGTGTGAGGATGTTGGATTCCTGATTTCATGGCTTGCATGTAATGTAATGGTAACATGTGTGATTAAGGTTACTACGTTGTTCCTTCAGTATATTCTTTGATCGATCCCAATTAAAGGACTAAAACATATGTATTCCAGAAAAAATCTGAGCATCGTTCTACTGATGTTTCATTTGATGCTCTTTAAAGTTGTGATCCGTATGCAGCAGTGCATATCCCTTATGTAGCCATAAGCCTCTGATAATGCCTCTCATAACTGATTGCAACCCTACAGACAATGAATTCTTCTCTGTCATTTTTCACATTTCTGAGTGTTGACAGCTCCGTTATAGGAGGCTATTTAAAGATTCAGTCCAGAATTGTTTTTCCTGCGGGTGTTTCAGTGCCTTCACTCATTCTTACTATTACGACTGAGGCATTTGTCAGCCTGGTGTTAGTTCACAGAAGCTTGAAATCCAAGCTGTGGGCCTGCAGTAAACTCCAAGGCAGGACTCCAGCACCGAGGTCTGCACTGTCACAACCAGATGCCAGCAAAGTAGAAGCCTGTTTGTCAAGATCAACAGCTGTGTGTGTGGACACATGCACTGAAATATACATGCAAACATGCATTCATGCTTTAGGAAAAATCTCAAAATGGACAGCTCAGTATGTCCATTTTGTAAATAATTTATCACTTTTCCTTGTTTTTGTTTTTTGGGGTTTTTTCCCTTCCTTTTTAGGCTTTGAAAGCATTTAGCTTTATTGCCATTTGCTGTATCCCAGTTAGAGAGGAGGAGAAGAATTACTCTGTGGTATCGGCTACAATCCTTTTAGAAGGTTCCCGCTCTTCCTGCACTCGCTCCACTTCCCACCAGCTTGCTTTGTTTCACCAGTGGTCAGTGTTAATCTGTCTCGGGCTGTCTGTTTGCTGTTACAGCTCAGTTTCACGCTGGGGCCATGCTAGGTGAAGGTCATTAGATCATAAGACGTAACACTGGTCTTTATCTCTGTTTCTGCTTCTAATCCCCACCCGTCTTCCTCAGTGGGGTAGGTTATATTAAAGGTAGGTGAAGTTAAGTTTCTGTTAAAGACAAATAAAGTAAAACAAGGCAATTCAAAGTGCTTTGCATAGAATATAAAGAGCATTAAGGTAAAAAAGCAACAGCAATAAAAGTCTGGTCAAGCTTGACAATGAGGCAAACCTTTGTTTATTTTATGTTTTTGCACTCTATAAAATATCTACATCACAAGATAGTTATCCATGGGTTATCCCCATGTATAAAAGCATAGTTTTTAGTTAGGAGGCATAGTTTAGCATAGTTTCAGCAGTACTGTAAATTGTGATTTGAATGGAATTTTCATAGTATATGTTGGTGTTAAATAACCAATTTAAAAATATTTATTAAACACGTAAAAAAAAAAAAAAAACAAGCAGCAGAAGTGAGTTTTCTCCGATGGTTGCATGGGCTCAGCTTACAGGTCATTTTAGAAGAGTCAAGTTTTTACTCCTCTCAGGAGGAGCCACTTGGGGTGGTTTGGGCATTTAGCTACAATTCCTTCTGAATAAAGAGAGGTCAGGCGTCTTGGATATGTCCTACTGGGAGGAGACCTTCAGGTAGATCCAGGAGCCGGTGGAGAGATTATTTCTCTTGGTGAGCTTTGGCGAGCCTCTGTGTCGTCCCACAAGAGTTGGAGGATGAGGCCATGGAGATACAAGCTTGGGTATCTTGGTTTACACTGCTGCTGCCATGACCATCAATAGATAAAAACGTGATGTATTATAAGATGCAGAACTAATCATACACCACCATTAGCAGATAATGCTGTATGAGAAGAGAACGATCTGCTGGTCAAAGGCCTTCAATGGGAAATGCATCAAGACAAATGTGTTTAAGTGCTTAATGTTTTAAGTGCTTTTAGATGACTGGATGACAGTAAATGGCTTTGCAGTGGAAGTCATCAGTATAGTGGTTTATACTCAGACAGTGTTTGTGTCTGCTAGATTAAACAGGCAGGTGCTGCTCCTGTTGCCACTTGATAAAGGGAAACAAAAACTGCACACACCTCCATTTTCTGTCCCATAAAGACTCAAGGAATCTGTTAACAATAGAAACAAGGCCGGGATAAGAGCCGCACTGAAAAACGCTAAACAACAGAAGCAAAGCATTCACCCGTCTCTTCATCTTTCTTGACAAATCCCCTACTGCTCATGAATTTATTTGACAAGAGGCAGATAAGAAGACTTAGCAGAGTAGCATGGATGGGTGGATGGCTGAATGGATGGATGGAGGGAGAGAGCGATGTGAGTAATTGAAATAAAATTGTTGGTGTGGGCATGTTGTGTTGCTATGGGTCTAAGGAAGAGGTGGAGAAGATTCATTTGCATCCCTGTGGGAACAGTTCCTGCTTTCATCAGTACTCCCTGTTTGCCAGATTTAGAGCGAGTGCCATATCCCAGAAGAGTTGGAGGGGATTTTGTGTTTTGATTTACTTTTCAGCTTTCCCTTCAGTTTTCCATAGGTGCCGGCTTGTGTCTCTCCCCTTCTTCGTTGAATCCACACTCTTTTATCTAAGAGTGCCTTTAAAACATTCACCAGTATGCGGGAAGACGTATTAACTTAATGATGTACCCTCATGTAAAGTCCTACAGAATATGTAAAGCTTACAAAAATGCTAATATGACAGTTTTAAAGCTTGAGAAGCCGTGTACAAGCAACCAAATGCTGTTCAGGTTAGCAATGTTTCTTTTATTTGCAGGTACGATTTAACAGAGGTGTGGACTCGAGTCACATGACTTGGACTCGAGTCAGACTCGAGTCATTAATTTTATGACTTTAGACTTGACTTGAAAAAATGTTCTAAGACTTGTGACTTGACTTGGACTTTTACACCAATGACTTGGGACTTGAATTGGACTTGAACCGGTTTACTTGAAAAGACTTGATATTTTACCCCAAATATAAAATTTAACATGCATATTATATAGAGATTGAAAATGTGACGTCATTCACGGGTAGAACCGCAAAGGATTCTGGGAACTCGTGGCAAGCGGTACTAGCGCACGCAGGCTTTCAATTAAAATCAGTTATACAGCGATAAAAAGAAACACAAAAATGTCAAGAAGCTGTTGTATTATTAACTGCAATAGCCGGTCGCATGACAGCCACGGGAAGCCGACGGGTAAAGAGATCGGTTGTTATCGGATTACGTCGTTGAAGAGAAATTGTTCGAGCCATGTTTCCGAAGTAACAAAGACGCGACGGATGGCCTGGATTGCAGCCATTCAAAGATCAAATATAACGTCCCAGAACCCTCCAGCTCACAGGTTAGTCTGCTCCAAGCATTTACACGAAGGTCAGTGTTTTTTAGTAGTTAATACGTCATTTTCATAACATAATTGGTGATATAGGTTACAAGCAAGTCTGGCGCTGAACAGAAATTGTGGCGCTATGCTCCTTTATTTATTGTGCATAAATAGTGAATTGTCCTGACACAATATTGCGTTTCGCTTCTGTTATTATGGTACATTGACAAAAACATATACGTTTATTCACAGGATAAAACAGGTTTTTTTGTATCACTAATTGCCCAGTACGATTACAGCATACAATATTATTGTCACTGCTACATTTCTGTGATGAACCAGAAATTATTTCCACTACTAATTAATTACCGTTGAGCTCAAAGGTTATATTAATAAACGGTTAAGGAATGTGTATTTATGACGACGATTTGTGAGATTGGTAAACTTATGATACGTACGATGGTCTTTCGTTCTACACGGTGCATTTCAAGGTCCTGCACCCATCCGTCGGTAAACTGTACCTGGACTTGTTGCAGTGACCGGAAGTTACTAAACTTCATGAGTGTATGCACTCACTCCAAGAACCGTATGATTATTAATATGCATATAAATAAAGAAGCTATTTTGTGCAAAGATGTCAACTGTAAGAATGCTGTGCATAAACATTTACTCTGCTCCATGTATGATGATATAGTGACTGCTCTGTATAAAAGTGGCACACTGCTTGATAAACAATATAAGCATAAGAAACCTAACATCAGACCTGGCTGGAAAGAACATGTATCCATGTACCATGATGAAGCTCGCATAGCTTATAAATGTTGGGCCATGGCTGGAAGACCTAAACAAGGCCCAGAATTTGAACAGAAAAAATGTGCGAATGCCAGATATAAGTACGCTGTTCGCTTTATAACTAAAAATGAGCAAATGCTAAGAGCAGATTCTTTGGCCAGGAAAATGCTGTGTAATAATACGGCAGATTTTTGGAAAGAGGTGAAAGCTCTTAATAACTGTAAACCATCTCTACCATCAACTGTTGAAGGTGTTTCTGGGGCAGATAACATTGCAGCATTATGGAGACAGCATTACAGTGCGTTGTTTAACTGTATAAAAAGTGATCCATATGAGGACAATCTTGACATGAGTAATGACACAATAAGTGTAAGGACACATGAAGTATATGAAGCCATTCATAGGTTGTCTGATAATAAATCCTCTGGTTTGGATCACATCACTGCAGAACATTTAAAACATGCTAGTGTAAGGCTAGCTCCTCTTTTAGCACTCTGTTTCACTGGGTTTATGATTCATGGCATATTACCAGACTCAATGCTGTGTATTTTACTGGTACCAGTTATGAAGGACAAAGCTGCAAAAGTGAGCTGCTTGGATAATTACAGGCCAATTGCACTAGCCAGTATTTTATCTAAGGTGTTAGAAAGAATCTTGTTTGACAGAGTTAGTGTGTTCATCTCTTCTCTGGATAATCAGTTTGGCTTCAAAGCACGGCACTGACATGTGCATATATGCACTCAAGGAAATAGTCAGTTTGTACAGGGCTAAAAATTCATCTGTCCTCATGTCTTTCATTGATGCCTCTAAGGCTTTTGATCGAGTGAACCACAGAAAACTTTTTGATAAAATGAAGAGATGGGGAGTTCCTCAGTACATCGTGAGGATTCTCTCTTACTGGTACGCTCATCAGAACATGCAGGTTAAATGGGGAAGCAGTATTTCTGCCCCCTTTGGTGTCAGCAATGGTGTTAGACGGGGTGGGATTTTGTCTCCAATTTTATTTAATTTGTATGTTGATGATTTGTCCATACAACTGAGAGCCTGTAACACTGGGTGTATATTAGGTAAAGCACTGATAAATCATCTTATGTATGCAGATGACCTGGTTGTTTTTAGTCCAAGCAGTGCTGGGTTACAGGATCTTCTTAATGTCTGTACTGAATATGGTGTGCAATATGACATTGAGTACAATGCTGCTAAAAGTGCTGTTTTGATATGTAGAACCAAGCAGGATAAACAGCTAAATTTCCCTTTGTTTAAACTGGCACAAAAAACTCTTGAAGTTCATAAAAAGGTGAAATACCTCGGTCACTTTATTACTGAGCAAATGAATGATGATGATGACATATACAGACAACGATGTAAGCTCTATGTGCAGGCAAATACTATTGCACGCAAATTCAGCTTTTGTTCACTTCCAGTTAAAGTGGCTTTGTTTAAAGCGTATTGCACACCGCTATATACTGCCCCCTTGTGGTCATCCTACAAACAATGTAGCATGCAGAAGCTGCATGTTGCATATAATGATGCGATGAGAATCCTTTGCAGGATACCTAGAAGTGGTAGTGCCAGCCAGATGTTTGTAGCTGTGGGTGTTTGGACTTTTAAAGCACTTTTAAGGAAGCTAATGTTCAATTTTAGAGAACGACTGGATGGTTCGAGTAACAGTATAATTTTAGCACTCACAGATCCGACAGTGAGTGGTTCCCGTTACTCATCCAGTCTCAGAAAGCACTGGTTAAAGTGTTTGTGTATTTATTGATTTATTTTAAGTAATTGTGTTTTATGTATATTATGGTTTTATGTTTTTACAAATGTTTTAGATACTTATTTATATACATATATATATTTAATGGTGTATACCTTGTGTTGGGGGGGGAGTGTTGTGTGTGTGTGTTTTTTTTTTTTTTTTGTTTTTTTTTTGTCTTGTTTTTATGGACATGAAGTCTGCCAATTAAGATTGAATTGAATTATAAAGATCCATTAGAGTGTTCATCATATCGTCCTATATCACTCTTAAATGTAGATTTAAAAATACTGTCAAAAACACTTGCTCTCAGGCTAGAGCAACATCTACCATTGTTAATTTCTCCAGATCAGACAGGTTTCGTGAAGGGTAGGCATGGTTTTTTCAACCTGCGCAGGTTTTTGAACATATTACACACCAAGTCAACTACAACCCCTGAAATTGCCTTATTACTCGATGCTGAGAAGGCATTTGACCGGGTGGAGTGGGATTATCTGTTTTATACTCTGCATAAATTTGGATTTGGCCCTAATTTCATTTCATGGATTCAGTTACTTTACTCCTCACCTATGGCACGTGTTAGAACAAATTCGTTATTCTCTTCTTATTTCCCACTTCTCCGTGGTACGAGACAAGGTTGTCCCTTATCCCCTCTTCTTTTTGCATTATCAATTGAACCACTGGCGATTAAACTGCGAGCTGACAGTTGCATTAAGGGCATCTTCAGAGGTGACCAGGAGCACAAAATATCCTTATATGCTGACGACCTCCTGCTGTATATGTCAGAGCCTTTATGCTCTCTTCCCCGTGTTCTTGCCATTTTTGAATGTTTTGGTAATATTTCAGGTTACAAGTTAAATCTGCATAAAAGTGAACTTCTCTGTGTCAACTCTATAGCCAGAAAGATTTCATTTTCAGGTTTTCAATTTAGCGTTAAATCAGGGTATGTGACCTATCTGGGGGTTAAGGTTACCCACTCATACAAAGATCTTTATGAAAGAAACTTTGTCCCGCTGCTTAAAAATACTGAGACAGATCTTCAGAGGTGGAACAATTTACCACTGTCATTAATTGGCCGCGTCAATTCTATCAAAATGAACATACTTCCCAAGTTCCTTTACTTATTTCAATGTATCCCATGCTACTTACCCAATAAGTATTTTATAACACTGAATAAGCATATCTCTGCATTTATTTGGAATGGCAAAAGTCCACGAATTCGTAAAGATTTCATGCAGAGGACTAGGCCAATGGGTGGATTAGCCTTGCCAAACTTTCAGTCTTATTATTGGGCAGCAAATATTCGTAATATGCTGTACTGGATGAGTAATGTTACTACAGAGACTCCAGCTTGGCTCCAAATTGAGTCATCCAATTGTGGCAAAATTTGCCTATCAGCTTTGTTGAGTTCAGCTCTCCCATTAGAACTATACACCTATAAACGTAACCCTTTGTTGTATGACTCGCTCAGAATCTGGGTGCAATGTAGGAAAAGGTTGGGGTTACACTTAATGTCAATTAAAGCACCTATCTGCTCAAACCATATGTTCCCACCCTCCATGATGGACTCTGCCTTTAAAATATGGGAAAGTAATGGCCTTAGAAATATCAAAGACCTTTTTGTAGATGGGATTTTTGCCTCATTCACGCAGCTCCTGAAGCAGTTTAATGTTCCTCGGCAACATTTTTTCCGCTATTTACAAATTCGTCACTTTGTAAAGAGTCGATTTCCTTCATTTCCGGAACTACCTGAGGAAACTTCTTTGGATAAAATTATTAATATAAACGTTCATAAGAGAGGGGCGATTAAAGAAATCTATGCTATACTATTAGATCTTCAATCTCCTTCTCTCTTCATCCTTAAAGCACAGTGGGAGAAAGACCTTGGGATGACTATAACAGATGAGCTCTGGCAATCTTTTCTCCAGAGGGTACACTCTTCTTCGATATGTGCCAGGCATGGGCTCCTTCAATTTAAGGTCCTACACCGATTACATATCTCCAAGGAAAAGTTAGCCAAGTTCTATCCAGGAGCTGACCCTCTGTGTAACAGATGTAAAGCAGAAACAGGTTCGCTCCTTCATACCTTTTGGACATGCCCCAATCTTCATACCTATTGGGTGTCTATATTTAACACTCTGTCAGAGATGTATAACGTTAAATATGAGCCTTCTGCTCTAACGGCTATCTTTGGGGTGATACCTCAAGACATCACTTTGCCAAAATGCTATTCGAATTCTATTGCCTTTGCTTCACTTATCGCAAGGCGCCTTATACTTTTAAGATGGAAGCAGGAAGCTCCTCCCACACATGAACAGTGGCTTGTGGAGCTCATGAGGTTTTTACATTTAGAAAAGATGAGATATACACTGGCAGGTTCAACCACCAAATTTCTTAGGGCATGGCAGCCATTCTTGATGTACATGGAAACATTTAAAATGACCACCTTATCATGACCAGATACCATATCTCTATATCGCTATCATAGCTAACTGTACGCTGAATGTCCCTTATACATTTTATTTTTCTATTTGTTTGTTGTTGTTTGTTTGTTTTTTGTTGTTTTGTAGGGGTTTCTTTGGTTTGTTTGTTTGTTTTTTCCTTCTCTATTTCTGTTATCTTTTGGGGTATTGTAAATACTGAACAGCAAACTACTGTATGTTCAATGTTTTGTTGTTAACATGCTGCTGTGACTGAAAATAAAATTTATAAAAAAAAAAAAAAAGATTGAATTGAATTGAATTGAATTGAAATAAATATGCTAAGATGAGATAGCTGACTTCATCTAACTAGCAAATGTTTTCCAGGCTACGTTGGTGATACAGTTTTTTTTAATGTGTATGATATTTTTGTCATGCGATTTTAAAGCTGGTCCTACAACCGCATCCAAGAATAACATGCAGCTTATCTCAGAACTGTCGGTGAAAATTATTCTTGGAGCTAGGTTTAATTGAGCTGCATTTTAAAGAGGTGCAATTTCACAATTTGTGTATATTTTCTAAGTTCACTATTTTGTCATGTGTTGAGAAAAACACAGATTTTAAAATTACATGGTCTAATATTTACATTTAGCATAACTGCAACATTATTTTTTCGTTTTTTTTTTTTAAAGACTCGAAAGGACTTGAAATTCAAAGTTTCAGACTTGTGACTTGACTCGGACTTTTACACCAGTGACTTGAGACTCGACTCTGACTTGCCTGACATTACTTGAGACTTGACTTGAGACTTGAGGATAAAGACTTGAGACTTACTTGAGACTTGCAAGACAATGACTTGGTCCCACCTCTGCGATTTAATACCACTGACACTCAAGGTCATTTTCTGTTTACCTGTTTAGATTGTCACTTTACTTCTGCTAGTGCATCTCAAAACATTAGAATATCATGAAAAAACCCAGCATTTGTTAGTCATATACTAGACATACACTCAAAGAGACATTCATTAAATGTAATGTGAAATATTCCAAGCCTTTTTTGTATTATTTCAGACAGTTAGGGCTGTTTGATATAACATATTGTGGCGAGCTCAGACAAGGAGGAGACAGAGGTATCGTTTGGTCTTGCTTCCCATGAGCTAGCCAGGGAGCACAGCCATTTATTTACATCTGCCAGGAGAACACTGCCGCTAGCTCACTGCTCAGCGTGGCAACAGCACAGCAACAACAACACACAGGGCGCCCCCTGACCCCGGAAGGACACACCGTGGCAGCGAGAGGGCATCACCTGTCACTATGGTAACATAAACAAACCATAACTGTAAAAGCAGAACCCCGAACAGCCCTGACCCGCTACAATATATGTCGGATGACGATATAAAAACATCTATTGTTTCATTTTACGCTATTGTTTGTTTCGTGGTGTCGCAAAATTAACTGTTTATAGCAATATTCTTTTCATCGTTTTGATGGTCACTGTAGTGGCTATATTAATTTCTTAAAGTTCTCTCTTTCTCTTATATTTAATATAACCACACAACGGACGGACAAGCGCCTGTTTTTATGCGTTGTGTTTAGCAACAACGGTGGTAAAACTGTCACTACCCGATCCGTACCGGAAACCCGATCGGTACCCCGCATGCGCGAAAGGTGTCTACTTCCGGTCGAAGCATTTTACGATAGTTACAGGTCAGAGTATCTGTTAAGATGTTAAGAATAACAAGTATCTCTTAACATGTTTCCGATAATGAAACATTTAATATAATGTAGACAAAAATAAAAAAAATTAAAAGATAGTGACGGATCGGGACTCCCGATCCTTACTGCGCATGTGCAAAGTCAGACCGTACAAATCGGGTCTACCCGATCCGTACCGCGCATGTGCAGGGGTTTTCTTCTTCTTCTGTTCGTTTAATGGCAGTGTACGAGGATACCGCCACCTGCTGACTGAGCGAATGAACCCTATTGTAAACTGAATTAGCGTCATTACAAACGTGTGTTACATTTGATTTAGTGATAATCGAGTGTGTTTATGCTTGTCTGTGTGGAGAGGATTGTTGGAAAAGTGATGATAATGTCCGCTATCACTGTCAATTGCCAGTAAACACTTCATCTGGCTGCTGAATCTTCACGTGACATATCTGTATTATTAACTCTGTCATTAGGCACCATTCTTCTTATTTTACAGCACTGTTGTTCAATCGGGGAACGCTTTCTGTTGAGGAGAAAAGCAAAAATTTGTTGCGGATACGGATTATTCATTGTTTAAATATCCTGGTAGTCGAAAAGGAGGCAGAGCTGCTGAGAAATGCTAGGAGCTAACTGGGCGCTAACCGTATCATTCAAATATATTGAATGTCGCAATGTTGGCAAAGAGAGGAAGTGACGTAAGATTTGCGCATGCGGGGTACCGATCGGGTTTCCGGTACGGATCGGGTAGTGACAAAAACCATCGCGTGTCCGCTTGTTTATGTTCCACATAAACCTTTCACAATAAATCAGAATCAGAATACTTTATTGATCCCTGGGGGAAATTATTTAAAGCTCAAGATCCTGTTGAGACTTTTCAAAATAAACTGATTCGCGTGAAATAGCAGATTATTTACGGATGAGAAGTAAAAAAGAGCCACCAGGTGCCAAAAAAACAAACCTTAGACTCAAACGTTAGAACAGGCTTTTCCCCGCAGCACGCTGTGTAATAAATACAAAGAAAACAGCGGCTGTTACAATTTATGTCTAAAAATGTATAGCTTCATGCATCTGTTAAAACACTCGACTCCAGCTACATGACGCGCAACTAGAAACACTTCCCGTAAGTCGAGCTGCCCGAGATTCACAGAATTTACAGAAAATGTTACATTTTTGTGATTTATATCGTTATCGGGATGATAGAATTCTTATATCGGGATATGAGATTTTGGTCATATCGCACAGCCCTGCTGACAGTCATGGCTAATCTGGAATCCAGTATCTCAAATGATCACAACATTCTAATACCAATCCAATCCAAACAAGATTTAAAATGCAAGATTGCCCAGCTTCTGAATAGGATGTATATTCGTACACATTGCTGCATCTGTACAGCGTGGGATGAAGACAGTCAGTCTTGTGACACTGCTAAGGTGTTACTGAAGCCCAGGTTGCTTTCATAGCAGTGATTTTGGGTCGGGTGTTTCTCATCTTCCTCTTGACAATACGCCATAGCTTCTCTGTGGGATTCAGATCATACGAGTTGGCTAACTCAGTAATAATATGGTCTGCAAACCATTTTGCAGGAGTTTTTTGAACAAATGCAAAGTCCTGCTGGAAAAGGAAATTGTCATCTCTATAAATCTTGTTAGCAGACGGAAGCACAGAGTGCTCCTCTCGTAGATGGCTGGGATCTCACAAGTTCCTGAAGCAGCTTCTCTTGACAGTCCTGATGAGCTATAAGTCATCATCATCAAAATGAAATTATATATACATTTTTGTTTGTTTTGTTATTTTCCCTTCCTTAACTCTAATATTTCTCTGCTTATTGAAGTAGAAAACTGGAGTATGTGTTTCAGTTTATAATCTATTTCCACCCGTGCTGAACCAGCCACCAGCCAGGAGGCCTTGCTCCTTATTGATCTCTGCTGTCCCCATGCTGTCCAGGCAGAAACCAGACACTTGGAGCCTGTTGATTGATCTCTCAGGATCTTTGTCTGATTCATCATCCACGGTCACACACTTTCTTCTTCTCTTCTTTTAAAGATCTTTATTTGCCTCATCATCACTTCTTTGTCACCTTTGTCTCTACTTCTACCAATTTTTGTCTCTGATCTTCAACAATAAAGAGAATATTGGGGATCATTGTTTAGTGTAAGTGGAGATATTCACACTCATATTTAGTATTTATGAGCAGTATATAAACACTGTATTATAATCAAGACAGGCTGTTATTTTATTTGTCAACGACAACAATTATTAAATGATTTTTGACACTGTGTAACAAAGCTTCATTCATATTTGATATGTGATTGCGGATTAGCAATTCCACTGTTCAATTGCACTGTTTATGCTGATGTACAAAGAATCCACAAAATGTGTGTATGAACATTTAAAAATCAGTTTGTTCGAAAGAAATAAAGACACGTTGATAAGGAGGGATTTGTTTTATTTTCCTATTTTCTCTGTCTGTCTGATAAACTAGTCTTAGAAAATAGTCTCAGCAGTTATCACAGCTGACAAAGACCTTTTTCTGCAAGTTAATATGATGATGCACCTGCTGCCCACCTGCTGCCTTCATGTTTACTTTGATGGAATATAGGAAGGCATGCACATATGATAACCCATCCCTAAGTCTCTTAAGCCTAAATAATATTTCTTTTTTCTCAGCCTTTTCATTGTCTCAGCCTCACCTCATTCCTCAGGTTTAAGAAAAAGATCTGCTTTTACTTTAAAATACCACTTCTTTGTTTTATTATAGTATTATTTTTGTGATATTATGCCTAGTTGTCAGTATAACTGCCACACTGCTTTGATTATCTTAGAAAACCCAGATCAAATTTGATCTCTGCCACGCTGGTAAATGATCAGTTCGGTTTCAGTCGTGCTGTATTTCAGATATTTTGCATTTCACATGCTCCTATGATGACTTGCACTGTCATCAAACCTTGAGCATGAAACAACTTTAAAAAAGACAAGATGGTGGTTTTTCTACTTATCCTGGGTTAAAGACTTAAGCAGGACAACCAAACAGGCTATTAATCTCGCTACAATAGTGGACAGAAGTGCTTTGTTGGAGTCTGATGGTATTGTCAGGATATCAATTGCTTTGAACATCCTCCTGGATTTATTCTGTCATTAAACAACCTGCTGCCTTGATTTTTCTCACTTTAGCCAGAAGAAATTTACAGGTATATCGACACGTGGGTCAATGCTGCTGGCTGGGAGGCAGGGATGGATCCAGAGTAGCCATTCAGACTCCTGTGAGATGGCAGCTTGTGGGAGAAAACCAATCTTTATTGGCTTTTTTAATTTGCATCTGACCAGTCTGGAGAAGCACTATGTTAATTGTAACCAGTGAGTCAATGGTGTAGCACAAGTACATATCTTTTGCTCACTCTTGTTCAGAACTGAAAACAAATGACTGGATGCCAGTGTGTAAGAGGTAAAGATTTGTTTAACTAAATTAGCTAGATGACCCTTTGAGACCTATTTTCTATTCAAGGTCAATTTAATGCTCATCATTGTTACACTAAATATGCATTAAAGCTGAGATGTGTACTATTTAGTGACTAATTGTTGGATGAGGAGTGTTTTGGCACATGTGGGAGCAATTTTTGAGCGAAGAAACACCAAGTATGCTTTAACAAGCAGTGGTTGTACTTCCAAGATTTTATATAAAAGCGATCTCTTCTTTTCCCCTCTCCGTGTTGTCTCAGTCCTGGATAAGGTCTCGTCATAAACTAGTGAACTGAGTTTTAAGGCAAACAGTGTCGCTTGCACCAAACATTAATTGGCACATATCACAGACAGAATCGTTAAGCGCCTTCCCGATACTAACACTAACTAGCCAGCTTTGCTTCATAGTCCAGGGACATATGACACAAAACCAAAACATCCATGTACTTTTTTGTCAGATGGCTGACTGCTGGAAACTAATGGAGCAGAGGTCAAACGTGTCACATCTGCTTCCCACTTTTTTTCTCTGCTGTCATACAGGCTCGCCAGAAATCAACCAATTCGCTTGAAAAATGCAATTTTGTTCATATTTCTGGAGCAGAATTGAGTTGTGTGCATTTCTTCCTATTGAGAAGACTTTTCACAGACACTTTTCACAGATTTAGTTGGCAAGAACACTCTTTGCTGTTTACTTTGATCTCTTTTTTGAACATATAAGAATGCACAGGTGGCAGTTATTAAAAGTTTAAAGAGGCCAACTCAGGTTATTCTGCTATACTGATCTTTTTTTCACCTCCCTCCATCTGAGTGTTTAGAGCTGCTTGTATGCAGCAAGTGACTTTCTGGGTCAAGATGATTCTTGCAGTAGGTAGGTAGTATTTTATATTACTGTAATTAATCTGAATGCATGTGCCTGATTTACAGATGAGATATATGTAAGAGTTTATAGGTTATTTAAAGATAAAACTGGAACTTGGCAGTCAACTCATAAAGACACAAAAGCCAAACATCTTTAATAATCTAAAGCTGCAATAGCAAAGAACAACAAAAGTACAATCGCGGCTTGCACTCAGTTTGTTGTGACACTAGCACATGAAAGAAGGCATGTCGAAGTGTTTGAATCATTTCGCATGCCTATTTTGTGAAATGTAGCATGAAAATGTGAAAGCACTGACTATCCTGACTTATTCATGTAGAAAAACTTTATTTTTTTTGTCAGAAAAGATGGGGAATTCGTGCTCACCTGGAGCCATAATGAAGCAACTCTATGTGGTAAAAGACCCATTATACTATGTGCAAAATTGTGCTCCTACATTTTATCTAGGCAAAGAGCAAGTAGAGTTGCACAAAAGTGAGTAAACCCTTTACGTTTACCAGAATTTCTGCATTGATTACACATGAAATGTGATGTAGCCTTCATCTAAAGTCCTACTTGTGTGTGGTTGGTATTACCAGGAGACCTCATATGTACTCACACAGCCTCCATAGTTGTGATGAGAGAATGAAGCAGAACAGAGGGAGGAAAGGAAAATAATGAAAACCACGAGTGCCAATTTAAATAGGACAAATACTATTACCTCAGTGTTTGGGAAAATGTTGGATAATATGAGGTTGTTTTTTTTTTTTCTTTAGAAATAATGGGCAGGGCAGATTTGCTTGGGGCTCAGATCACAGACCATTTCTGTAATTATTACAAAATGAGGTGATGCTGCTTTTTATGTGAATAGGGCTTAAGTTGCAATTATAGCCGCATTCTCACTGAAGTAATGACACATGGTTTTCATGTGTTTATTAAACACACTAAGTAATCGTTTAGTCCAGGCTGGAAAATGTCACTAAATCTCTCTGCTAACTCAGCTTAAGGGAATACGTGCAATGTACTGCGTTGTCGAGCCCTGTTACTGATAAAGTCGGCTCTTCCCAGAAGATTGGTTGGTGCGTTGCCTCAGCCACAACTTTCACAGGACATTAGAGCACTGTATAGAAACCTTAGTATTATAGAGATGCATAACAGAGAAAGTGAGGAAAAAAATTACTTCTAGTCTCAAAATAGACCAATGGGGGAGGTGTAAAGTTGCTACTCTCCTTGAGAGTGGGCATCCTGCAGAGTTCACAGCAAATCCAACAGGTGTGATCATAAATAAATAAATATATAGTTGAAAAAATAAAGAAAAGCTGAACTATATTTCTATCGATCAAGAATGTGCATTGCACACCTATATCAAAACCACATCTAAATTGCGAAGCAACAGACCATCTTGGTCCTGAGTGACTTGCCTAAGGACCTCAACATCTAGTGTTGGGAATTGTAGCAAAAACAATTTACTGGAAGCTGCCAGAGCAGCCGTCCATAACCAGAGGTTTGGGAGAGGCTTTATGAGGTGCAAAGAAAAGACAAAAGTAAATCAGTATAATAGGTTTCTTAAATGGCCAAGGAAATGAACTAATCTTAGCTCATCTGACAGGGTTTGGCTTAACCCAAACAGAGCTGTTCAATCAAGACATCAGCCAAAACAAAATGGTGAATTGAAACCGTTTTTTTGCGAAAGGAATGATCCAGAATGTCTTATCATTATTCAAGTCTCACAAAAGACCAGAAAAAAAGCTTTGAGTTTTGCTGCTGCTAAAGGAGCTTTTATGTGTTTTTAGAGTTCACTTACTTTTCCCAGACAGCCTTCTGATTACTTAATGTGCTCAAATAAAGACAAAAAGTTCTTGGGTTTTATAAGTTTAGTCAGATGTTTCCGCGTGATTGAAGCTTACATGAAAATCAAATTACATTTTGGGCAAAATCAAAGCAGAAACACTTGTAAGTTCAGAGGATTTGCACCTTTTTCTCTAGCTGTTGGTGTGACTGACAGAGAGAAGAAGAAATTTCTGACGAAAATGTCATGTCATGGTAAAAGAAGCAGAGGTGACGAGACAGATGTACGGAGTAAGACTGAAAGAACAACCCTTGACCCAGAGCAACCGCTTTGTCACAGCCAGTCATCTTCTTCTCCTGCCGTGAAAATTCTGCCATCAGATTCAAACCTGTTAGCTATTGGGTTTGCCAATTTATACTCCTCTGTATCCCTATTGCATCTATATATGTTGGAGAATTTCTTATAGGTTTTGTTATTTCAGTCTTTATCATTTACAGCATAGAACACAACATAAATTGCATGCAGACAGTGAAATTTTAATCATAGAGTATATCAAAGACCATTTTTCTCTCTTTTTGTGTGTAGGGTATGAGTGAGTGGAATCCTATAGTGTGTGGGATTCTTGATGTCTCTGTATACAGTACTAGAGGTGCTGGTGTGTCTTTCCATGGTACGTGTCATCTCTGATCTGACAAGACACTTGCAGATAGATGATATTACAACCCACGCACCTGCCTGATATTGATGGGGTCTCCAGAACAATGTGGGTGTGCTGTAAATAGAGGTGGATGCCGTGTCCTGGGATAAGCTATAAATTACCTTTCCACCTCCATCTGAGTGTCTAGAGGCTGGATGGACAGACAGAAGCATGGATGGAAGCACGGAGGGGGACAGGGAAGGGGACTGAATGAGCATGAGGTCTGAGATGTACAATCATAGCTTTAAGACAAATGAACAGCTTGGGACTGTGGGTGTATATGGGCGAGAGACAAGCAGTGACTGGCTATGATGAAGATTCATTGCGCTTTTCTCTACTATCCATCTCCACTAACTTGTGCAGACACCAGTGAATAGCCCAGCCACTAAGTTGCTTGATAGTTTGCTACTTGGGTGCTAAAATAGAGCAGATTTCAAAGAAGTTACAGGCTGAATGATGACATCTGAAAGCCAGTCAGACAAAGCAGTGATGTCAGAATCGTGCGCAGGTGATCAAAGGTGTCATTCATATCAAAACTATAATTCTGTATTCAGTGTTTTTCAGATATGTACAGAAAGCATGGTTCACACAACATATGCTCTTTGAAAAACCTCCAATTGAGCTTACTAAAAGACTGCACCAATCTACTGTCTGCATGAAGTAGTCTGCACTTATTACAAATACAATAAATCTTAACTTATAAAGTGTTCAGAGTGTTCTCTCTGTCACTGTTGCCTACTTCGACATGTTCTTCTTTGGTATGGCAGTAATTTTGTCAAACTTTTAAAGGCTTAGCCCAAGTGATTCTACAACTTCAGCTTGTAACCCCCCCAAATAGTGATGCATTTCACTGTTGTGAAAAATAAAAGCTTCCCCATTTTGTACATTTTCGCTGTCAGGTGAGCGGAATAATTTTATGAATTGCACCTCAGCTCAGTACTTTGCAGTGTGACTTGGCAATGTAAAAGAGCTCCTGGGCCAAATGTAGGCAGCACATTGCTGTGAAGTGGCTCTGAGGCTATATTGGGTTGACAGGGACATTAAGCACAAAGCAGCAGGGGCAATTTTAATTACTCTTTGTCTGTCTTGTTGTCTTGGTGACAAACGGGAATGAGGCATGTTTACAGATGACTATGCTGCATAAAACATCTTAGAGGCAAATGAAGGGAAGTGAGTTAGAGATTTCTTATTTATTTAATTTTTGACTGAGATGGTAATAGATGAGACCAACACGTGGATCTGAGATCTCCAAACAGGTGTGCAGTTGATGAAGTGGGCTGTGGAGGCGAAAGCTGAAGAGACATTAGTTTTGACGCAGTTTATTATCTGGCAGCTTCCTACTCAAACACGCCCATATCTATTCTGTCAGTTTGACTTGCTCTCAGGAAGAGAGGCTTCAGGAAGAAAGAGAAAGGCTAAAGCAGTTTCTCAAAATATGTCGCTAAGGTTAAAGATGCCTGACATGCGAAACAGACGCATGTCTGCAAACCGCGAGAGGATGCAGAGCTACTTACAGACCCAGCTTTCTTTAAGAGGCAACACTGAGTATGACATGTTCTCTGCTCCTAGAGCTAAAAAAATAATTAGTCTTTCTCAGATAGAGATAGAGAGCAGAGAGAAAGTTTAGGGCTTTTTGTAGTGCAAATTTGATGCTGAGTGGTTGGCAAACATAAACTACATGTAAAGAGCTTACGTAATAAGTGGTTTCTTATACCGTATATCAAATCAGGGATGGGTTGGTTTTGTATTAAAATTCATTTCGCTTTCTCTGTACTTGGAGGGAAATCAGTTAAATTAGATTAAAAATAAAGTAAAAAGTAGATGGAAAAGAACTGGAAAATTACCCAAGGAAGATGGATAGAGGGGAGAAACTACTAAAGGAGGACAGAGGAAGCTGGACTGCACAAATGTCAGTTACAGAAATTGGCCGGGCAGTAAAGAATCTGCTGCACATATTACAGATACAGCATGCCAAAGGTTCTCCAGCACAAATTACACAGTTAGTATGTCTTGTTAGCTCGACCTTCAGATGTACAGTAATTGTCGTCTTGTCTACTGGGATGCTCTTAAATACAGAGATATGTGTAATTACACAGCTGTGCTGAGTATTTATTGCACACTCTCATATATAAATCATTAGGCTTCTTTTGGTCTTTAAAAAAATATGAAAAATATAATTTGGAGTTCAAACTCCCTTTAATATTTTATGTATTGGGGAGAAAGTTATTTTTCAAAGTTTGCTCCAAAGTCCCAGAAATGTACTGTTTTCTCACCACAGTGGCGACAAAGCTGTGAGTGGTAAAATTCAACTTGCAGCTGAAATGGCTGCACGACGCAGAACACCGCTCAGCTCACATTTAGCCCATAAAAAACATTCCAACTTGTCAAATACAGGTGTAACTAATGGCCCCATTTTATTCAGATGCCGTTAGGTGTTCCGGTGTAGTACGGTGGTTACTGTGAGTGTTTACTCGCTGGACTTGTTAACTGGGACACTGGGAAATCAGTTATCACTAGGGAAGCTAGTTACAAATGTGCTTTTTATAGTTAAAAACAATAAGTTGTTATAACAAAGGGTTTTGGATATTTTTGCACTGTTGCATTTGTTTTTGGGGGTTTTTTTGCAATTTAAATACATTTACTTTGTAATGGTTTGTATTCAGCATTAGCAATCAAATTTTGAGCCAGTCAGTTTCTTCTGATTATGTTGTGATGACTGGCGCATCTGTTGTCCCTTGTCAGTACGCTTAATGTATTCAAAGCAGTATAAAATAAAATAAATATATACATTATAGAATTATACGTGTTGATTTTGGGCAAAATCTTCACAATAGGAGTTGAGGTCCTCTGTGCGTGACATCTTAACTTATAATCACAGATAATAAAAAATAAGTAAATAAGTAATGATAAAAAAAATAATAAGAATTGGGAAAAAGGAAAGTATTTCTGTGGTGTCAGAAGCTATTTCCTCTTTAGTAGAAATAACTATGTGTATGCATTTTTCATAATTGTCTACGCGTCTCTGTCTCATGCTGTGTGTATTTAGTTGAAAGTGTTGTGAGTTCTTTAAACCTTTTACCAAAATTTTTTTAGAATGAAATTCAGCCTTTGGCAATTTCCTTGATTAGCCCTCGTTTTATTCTTTTAACCATTCCTTGGTGGATGTGCTAATCTGTATTGAAGGGAACCTCTGAATCCCGTTGATAGCTCTGCTTGTGTTTCATTCTCATCTGGCTTCACGTTATCTTTAACCTCCTAGGACCTGGTGTCCACATATGTGGACATCACATTTTGGGTTATTTAGACCAAAATACTTAATTTTGCTCTACAAGGGCCTGATATCCACTTACGAGGACATTATACTGCTACTGTTCTATCGAAATTTTAAACAAATATCCTCATATGTGGCTCTTATTTTTCTTAGAAACAAAAATCTGGTAAAAATAAAAAAAAAAAAAAAATCTGGTAATTCTTTGTTTTTACATTCATCAGGTCCCATTATGCCCAAATATCAAAGAGAAATTAAAAATGCATGTTGTGGAAGAGTTCGGGTCTTAGGAGGTTAAGCAGTCTTTGATGTGATTTAAAACTAATAGCAGTCAGCTGTTCAGCAGTCATTTCCACCTTCGTGTTTCAGATTTGGTAAGAAGTTATTTTCCTTAAAGCATTTTGGTTTGCACAAATGTCCACTGTTACTGTGGCTAAACAACCGTATCCCTGGTTCAGACCCATAGCACATGACTAGTTCACACCTGTGTCACTGGAAGGCTATCAGAATCAGAATCAGAATACTTTATTGATCCCTGGGGGCTATAATTATACTCGGATCTTCTTGTCGGAAACTCTTTTTTTCTTGTTTGAAGGCTTTTTCTGGGACGACTTCCATGCAAGTGAGTTTTTTGCTATTTCATCTCTCTTTGAAAGTTCATTTAGACACCTACATTTATGAGTTACCTGCATGTCTTTTAATTAAATTTCGAGGTCCTTGGAAACCTTGTTTTCGCATCGACTGGTCGACCTTAGAGATAAAATTGTCTAAATTTTTCAGCAAGTTTCCCCTTTTCTAATATAGTCGCAATGTCTCAGGGATGCTGGAAATGAGAGAGCACTGGCCATTTAAAATATGACAAGACTTTACAATGAGTTCAGAATAGCTCAGGTCCCTTTCATGGCCCCAACTGGCAAATCATTAATCTTCCAGAGCACTTATCTAAGAAGGTTGTCCTTCTAACACAAAACTGCCTTTTTCCTGTCATGATGCCAGAGAAGTTGGTCCACTGCATCTAGTGGACTAAATTATAGGTTTAAAGCAAGGCAGTCATGTTAAAGCTAAACCACTTAATAGAATATACTACTTGCAGTTGGATCATTTCTTTTGTATAATTTGGTTATTTTGCTAGACTTTCTTTCTTCTTCTGTTTTTTCCTGGAGGTCTTACAGAGCTTTAACTCTAAGCCTTAAAGGGCCACACAGTTAAATAGCGAGTAGAAAAGCTGATTATTGAGGTCATGTGATTGCTAACCATGTGACATTAACTTGTCTGCCATTTTGAATGTGTGACAAAGTTGGATCAATTGAATGTCTTTTTGGCTTTTCATAAGCACACTGAAGTAGTTTTATCAGTGTTTTCTCCCTTTTCACCTTGAATGTCTTCTAAAAGCTACGTTTTTCTTCATTGCACAGGAAAACGTAATATTTCCGAGACGCTTTGTTCCCTGCCATTGCTATGGACACTAGCAGATTACCACAGTTGCCTGTAGCACCATGGAGTGCTTGCTTGCAAACGCTCGCAAGGAGCTCTCTGATCAGTGAGGAAACTGTGAAAAGTGTGACACAAACAGGAAATGAAGGCTGTTTGTCAAAATAAAAGTAGTGCTGTTTAAACATGTGGGCTGTGGTGCTGACGCAAAACTTTTACTTCCATATTTCTGGTTGCACTTCAAGTTTGACTGCCGGCCATTTAGTAGTGACTTTTGAAAGTATTTACAGACACATGGTTGTCTTCCATGCAAAATACAGGAGACCACATGTGCTAGCAACCTGAAAACCCTCTTTGCATGAGATTTCACCCAGTGACAGTAAGGAGCTCAGGAACCACTCGCCACTGGTTGGCTGAGCCACAGCCACCCTTCTGAGAGAAAACTCTATAGCTGTTAAAGTTTTAAGCAGTTTAAAGAGGTTCAGATCACTGGCACCTAATCTGGAACCCTTAATTCCAAATGTAATGAGTTGAGAGTGTAAACGGAGGGCTGTACTTACTGTTCCATGTGATAATGTGGTTGAGCTTAAAAATGGCCATTTTCAGATTAGAGACTCTGGAACATTCCCTATCCAATTATTAAACTTTTCACAGATGCATCTGTCATTCATAATACACTTGAGCTTTTTGATGCGCTTCCTTTACTAATTAGTTATGTGGTATACATCTGTGTGCTGCGTGGATGAAAAGTCACCCCATTCTGAATTTGCTGTGTGAAGCGGGAGGAGAGAGCATTTTAAAATCTTTATGCTTTGATGTCCATCTAGCAGATGTGCTGAGATTTGGATGCTGGGCATGTGATACGCACATAGTTCATAGCGGAGTTCACATTCTTAAACACACAAACACACATGAACAGGTGAAGCAACGGAGAGAGAAAAGTGCTTTCGTTTTCAGGTCAGGCATTGCATTTTAGATGCTATTCGCCCCAGGAAAGCAGCCTGTTTCATCATTGCCAAACCACTTCTGTGCCTATCACACTCTACCCCTTGTAAGAAAACCAAATAACACCAGCAGAGAATTTCAGATGTAGACATGCACAGATTGTAAGACAAAAAGACAGAATATAAAATGGAACTTAAAGTGAATTCACAAACAGAAGCTGCAACAAAGACAGCAGAAGGTCGATCAGACCCGCTTGCACAAACCCTTCGTCTATTTGTTTCGTCTCATCTGGATTTACTGTAACAGGATCCTAATTAGATTACCCACCAAAGTACGGGAAAGGCTTAATATGTCCAAAACCCTGGCAGCAAATCTACACAATCCAACAAGTACTGTCACTCTATAAACTTTTCTGTGACATTTGAAACTCTTCTCCTCTGCTATATTTTTTTCTCTCTGTCGTTGTTGGAACAAGCAAACGACATCCCACAAAAAGCCTTTTCTTCAGCATTCGTGTCATTATAAGAAAGTGATTCATGTATTTTCAATTTCTTGGCGGAACAGTGCTCTCTCAAAGAAAGGAACCAGGTGCTTTTTGATAAAATACTCTATTTTATGAACAAGTAATGTAGCAACAAGTTCATATTTTGAAAATATGAATAGGAAAATACTATTTATCCACACTTTTGACATTTTTGTCCTTCTGCTTATATTTGATAAGAAACCTGTTTTTACCAGTACTTTCAACATCACTGTAGCCTTATGGCACTGCAGAATTGTTTGTCGGTACATCTGTGTATATCCATCACTGTGTGTTGATTAGGTCAGACTGAGCCCCGGCAGGTCAGCGATGATTGGCAGTTGAGTGTTTGCCTGTTCTGTTTGCCAGCTGCCCCGTGTCACACCCCGTCAATAGTAATCAGCCTGGACATAAAAGTCAGGCCTAATGTGGCTTCATTTCTCTCTTTCCTCCCAATTGCTCGATGGTAGAAGAGTAATACATTTCATTGCCCGGGCAACAAAATACTGACATGCTGTTCAAACTTACAGTGTGTTTGGCATCAGGCTGGATTCCTGCTCAGATTCTGGCTCTCTCTTTCTACTCTCTGCGTTTGTTCTCGATTCCTTTCACGTGATCTCTCCTTTTTCACTAAATAAGACCCCTGTCCTAATCAACTACTATTCACACAGAAATGATAAAGATCTAAGACACTTTGAACTGTCATTTCACAGAGTATTTTCCTAATGCTGTACCGAAAGGTACGTATAACAGTATAAACAGCTATAAATGTATAAGTTATATTGTGAAAACTAATTAAATATTTCCATACAGTTCTGACACAGCCACCAAAATTAAATTAAATCGATGTCGACTTACTCAGTTTGTGCTGGCTGTACATTTAGATGCATGAATGCAGACACATGTTTTCAGTAAAAATGAATGCGTGCACACACTACACACATCATCACATGAAAATCTGTGCTCTGTAAATACCAAACAGGTCACCCTCTAACTTTTCTGCTTCAACTGTCTGCAGTTTTTCATCTCCCCATCTGTCCATCTCCTCTCTTGCCTCCCTCTCTCTCCTCCTTCTTCCCCTTTTGTGTCTTATTGTCTCCCTGCTGTATTCATCTCTGCACCATTAATCTTCCAGCCAATGAATTGGAGCTCCTGACTCTATCACTCTTATTATCGGCTGCAGCTGTTCCTTATTTATGTTCCATTTTTCTCCTTCTCCTCCTCACTCAGCCTTGCTACTGTTGTTCCATTGACCAGCATGTAATTTCTTACATGAATAATGCAAGCAGTGAGACAAAAATAGTTGCACTCCTTGGTTCTCTTGGTTGGGATTTGTTCTGCAATCATTTAACTGAATGCATTTGGTTGAGCTGATTTCTATTCAGCAGTGCCAGCTACTTTGTTAAATGAAATAGGGATTTTGGTTGTAAGGGTATTGGGACTCCAAAAGCTGTATTCTTACTGAAATAGACTAGAACTAGATTGTGAGATCAGGGTGCAGATTTATTCAACCTCTCAGCACACTCGAGTACTGATCCAGGATCACCGAGGTGGTTCCCAGGACAATTCTATTCATTAGCCAACACTCAGAGCGGCCACGACAGTTTGCAGGCAAAATTAAATTTCAGTTTCTAGCAGCGCTGATGTGCTAGTGATAGACACAATTTTTATAAAAATGGCCAGGGTTGGTCAGGCAGCTTTCACAGTTTAAGATTAAACTCTTTGATGAACATGAATTATATAATATGAACATGCTTTCGGGGCATTGTTTCCTCAATATACTGTCTATAGGTAGAAAGATATAATTATGTCCCTGACTCTTTTTATTTACAGCTAAATAGCATTGCAGTTACAACAATAAATGCAATGTTCTCTGCCGATATATTGTCATGAGAAGCAATGACCACCCACGAGAAATTCACCTTTGTGTGTGGATCAAAGGTGAGTGACAGACTTACCCTTCACATCTCATTTGCTATACTTGTACCTGTATTATAGAATATTACAGAATATATTAGAGAGATACTCCCATACAGCTTATGACAAAATTTAATCCGAAGTGATTGATGGCCCTAATCACGACCTTTTGACCTCCCCCTCCCCCCCCCGGAAGTGTGTAATGAGCGTGACGAATTGCATCCGGAGAAGGGGGGGTGAACCCCGGAAGCGCGCCATCTGTTGCTAAGCGTGTCGAATTGCATCCTGAGAAGGGAGGGGGGAAACCTCCGGAAGAGCGCCATCTGTTGTTGGGAAAAAAAAGTTTTTAGAGGGAGGGAGTGCAGCGGGGGAGGAGAATAAAAAAGCAGAGAGGTGGAGTCCGTCACAATTTCTAAGGCACAGACGCAAGATGGATTTCCTTCTGCAGCCCAGCAGCGTTCCTGTGTCCGATGAGATCTGCTCTCCCAAAGAAGAAGGCTTTGAATATGACATATTCAAATACAGCATATTTACTATGGAAGGCCTCAATCCGGACCTTATGACCCTACCGGAAATACTCCGGAAGTGTCTAGTCATTTTCAGACCTGATGCGTCATGTTCCCTAAGCACAGCGGTGATGCAGCAGCTGATTCTGTGCTGTATAGAGAGACAGAGCGGCAGCTAGTTTTCCGCAAACTCATAGTCTGAATTCTGTTTCAATATTATGACAATTTTCTCTGTTTTTTTTACAATAGCGGGTGTAATTTTACTTTCTTAAGCTGCACCGGCGTTTGTAATGGGAATAAAGAGTGACTTCCTGTAGAGATTTCAATAGTATTTTATTTTCCTATAATACAGACGCTGTAAAAAACCTTTAAGATACACCATAGCTTGTGATGAAAAGAAGAACTTTCTATCCGCTTGTAACCTACAGGCTGCCTATGTGTAAAAAATGAATAAATATCCCTTAGTGAATACTACTTTTCCTTTTGAGAGACTGAAAAACAAACCATAATTGCAGCGACAGGCGATCTTGTTTCACACACACACACACACACACACACACACACACACACACACACACACACACACACACACACACACCCACCCACCGCGGGTCAAGGAGGAGTGAGACGGCGGAAGAGTTTTTTTTTTTTCTTCATTACTTTTACAATGGGTTTTCTCAATAGATAGAAAATGATGACGCTGAGGAGTCAACATCCGATATTATCATTGCTTGTAACCCGGTAAATAATTTCGTACATCTCCCCATAAAACAAGTCTTAGTGGAAAAAAGCTCATATTCGAATAAGTTTATTAAAGCACCCCCCCCCCCCCCCCCCCCTCTGTGGGAAAGAGTCAACCATGAGGCGAGTTTTGTCAACAGGAGACGGGTTTTGTCCATTTGGTAAAACAAATATCCGCCTCAAAGTCGTAATTTTACCGTTGCAGAATGTGGAAAACAGACAGCCCTCACAGGAGGCACCCAGGGGCCCACCTCACACACCATAGTTAAAATATTTAAATTTCAACTAAATTTGTAGTAATGATTGGATTTCCTCACTTATCTACACCACACTCCTTGTCCTTGATTTCTTATCGTTTCTTATCGTTCCTCTGTCCCTTAATAGAAACCACATATATAGAAACTATCCTCCCTTTCAGTTGTCTTTTGCACTTCCATATCGCAAAGCAGTTACTGTAGGTTATTTTCTGCTTATGCATTAATGTAATTAATTAACTTATTTATCCTTAAGTAAGGTAATGACTTGAGTTCTAATGCTTTTTGTCTCTTGAGTTAGCTGTCAATGTGGGATTTTTTTCGCCTCATGGTTGACTCTTTCCCACAGGGGGGGGGGGTGCTTTAATAAACTTATTCGAATATGAGCTTTTTTCCACTAAGACTTGTTTTATGGGGAGATGTACGAAATTATTTACCGGGTTACAAGCAATGATAATATCGGATGTTGACTCCTCAGCGTCATCATTTTCTATCTATTGAGAAAACCCATTGTAAAAGTAATGAAGGGAAAAAAAAAACTCTTCCGCCGTC
This sequence comes from Diplotaxodon limnothrissa, assembly GCF_057381915.1. Lineage (NCBI taxonomy): Eukaryota > Metazoa > Chordata > Actinopteri > Cichliformes > Cichlidae > Diplotaxodon > Diplotaxodon limnothrissa. Next base: position 5,919,209 of record NC_140602.1, read on the forward strand.
TCACTCCTCCTTGACCCGCGGTGTGTGTGTGTGTGTGTGTGTGTGTGTGTGTGTGTGTGAAACAAGATCGCCTGTCGCTGCAATTATGGTTTGTTTTTCAGTCTCTCAAAAGGAAAAGTAGTATTCACTAAGGGATATTTATTCATTTTTTACACATAGGCAGCCTGTAGGTTACAAGCGGATAGAAAGTTCTTCTTTTCATCACAAGCTATGGTGTATCTTAAAGGTTTTTTACAGCGTCTGTATTATAGGAAAATAAAATACTATTGAAATCTCTACAGGAAGTCACTCTTTATTCCCATTACAAACGCCGGTGCAGCTTAAGAAAGTAAAATTACACCCGCTATTGTAAAAAAAACAGAGAAAATTGTCATAATATTGAAACAGAATTCAGACTATGAGTTTGCGGAAAACTAGCTGCCGCTCTGTCTCTCTATACAGCACAGAATCAGCTGCTGCATCACCGCTGTGCTTAGGGAACATGACGCATCAGGTCTGAAAATGACTAGACACTTCCGGAGTATTTCCGGTAGGGTCATAAGGTCCGGATCGAGGCCTTCCATAGTAAATATGCTGTATTTGAATATGTCATATTCAAAGCCTTCTTCTTTGGGAGAGCAGATCTCATCGGACACAGGAACGCTGCTGGGCTGCAGAAGGAAATCCATCTTGCGTCTGTGCCTTAGAAATTGTGACGGACTCCACCTCTCTGCTTTTTTATTCTCCTCCCCCGCTGCACTCCCTCCCTCTAAAAACTTTTTTTTCCCAACAACAGATGGCGCTCTTCCGGAGGTTTCCCCCCTCCCTTCTCAGGATGCAATTCGACACGCTTAGCAACAGATGGCGCGCTTCCGGGGTTCACCCCCCCTTCTCCGGATGCAATTCGTCACGCTCATTACACACTTCCGGGGGGGGAGGGGGAGGTCAAAAGGTCGTGATTAGGGCCATCAATCACTTCGGATTAAATTTTGTCATAAGCTGTATGGGAGTATCTCTCTTATATTGTAATGCACAGAACAAATGAGGAAAAATGTATAAACTCAGGCGCTAGCTCATAAGCTTTTTTTATACCAGCCGCTGCTGAAAAACCCTGTGTTGCCATAGTGAGCGTGTTGGTGGTTAGTGAAGCGCAATGTATGGGCCCTTTCAAATAATGACCTTGTTGTGCTCCTTGAAAAATGTCCAAGGACTTGCATAAACATGTTTTTGGATCCCTAAAAGACTCTTGTGGTGATAATTCAGTAATTTTCTCTAATACATATCTCTGTTAAGCTGGCATAATTGCCCTTTAAGGCATAAAGAAGCGGAAAAAGTGAGCCACATAATAATGTTTTTGTCTGACTCATCTCCCTCAGCCGTCAAGCGGAGCATTTCGAAAATCAAAGGTTTCTTATTGTTCCCTGTGCTGCTTTCTTTGTTTATCACAGACCCAGTTTTCCTTTATTTTTCTTCATGATGATGTAAAGTAGTGAAAAGCAACAAACTGACAAGAATAAGATTAAAATCAAGCCAACCCATGGCGTAGGGCTGAACGATATATCGCATTTGCGATAATATCGCGACATGATCAAGTGCAATTTTCTAACCGCAAAGGCTGCGATTATACTCTGGACATGTCCAAATTCATGGGCTGCATCCTCCTGAGGCCGCATTTGTAGACCGATTACGTCACAGCGACGTGCCGAAGGCTGTCCAAATTACTACCATATCCCAGAATTCATAGCGCGGCCCAGCCAAACTCCAGTTTCCAGCAATGGCGGCCGCTACTAAGTTTTAAAATTACTCATACTAATCTTTCTGGGTCACAAAATAAACTTTTAACATATTTTCAGGCGAGAAAGTAGTTGTGTAAACATCAAATATCTGCTTGGTTTATCAAGATATCCCATATTTGCAAAAGTGCTTCGACGTTTTCAGAGGCGTCTGCTACCCACCAGCTCGACAGCTAGCCGGGACCTCGAGGGTTACTGATGCGGCCGAGAGCGGCACAACTCCCGGCACATCATTTTCAGATCACCGCGGAGTTTCGCTGCTCGGGTTAAACGTAATATATAAGTCACTTAGACAACCTAAAAATGTTATTGTTGGGCTTTTTTCAGTGTTTTGTTTGTTCGTGAGTAAATCGGTTTGGCTGAGATTAAAGTTATTAGATTAGATAAAATAAAACTTTATTAATCCCCCGGGTGGGTTCCTCCTTGGTTTTCACACAGCTGACTAAACGTCAAACAGAAAACTTATTAAACAGAAGTATGAGACAGTCGAGAATTTACACCAGTGTCTGGTTATATTTTAGATAGCAAGAAGCAGACGGCCGAGTTTATTAAACTCCACCGAGACAGCGGTGACGCTAATCAGAAGGCTAGACTGTCCAATTTCACGCCTTTAAACTTTAAAGGCGTTTGTGTGTGTGTTTATACAATTGCTATTATGTTTGCACTTTATGTGTAATGTTACTGACTGCAGAGATCAGTAAGATGTGTGTATTTTTTATTTATTAGTTTTATTTATTTAATATTATTTTTTAATTGAATGACTGTCTAGTAGTTCACAGATGTCGAAAAACTGAGTGTGGTAAAGCCACTGATTTTTTTTATGTATATTTCTGCAATCTGCACATTGTACTGACTTTCATTTTAATGTTTACACCAGGGTTCCTTGTCAGCACTTTATGCTCAGATGTTTGTAAGCTAAAAATAAACTATTGTGTATGTTCAAATATACTGTTGTGATTGAAGAAGTTAAATAAAAATGTCAGTCATCAATTCATGCATCACCTCATGTCATCATAACAGAGGTCTGTCTTCCAGGAAAGAACAGTTTAAAATTAATGTAATATAGTATTGGCCATACTATATGATGTATTGCTTGTCTTTGTTTAATAATACAGAAGACAAAGACCTTAAAAAATAATCGCATATCGCATCGCAATCGCAATATTGGGGCAAAAAATCGCAATTAGATTATTTTCCATAATCGTTCAGCCCTACCATGGCGCTTCATTTCCTTTTTTTAAGTTAGATTATCATTTAGATGTTGAAGTTAGCCTTGGGTAAGGATAAGAAAATGTGCTGTGCTTTTTTTACTTTGTTACTACTGCAGCGAGGAAAGTCTAGCTGTAGGCCTGAGAACCTGCCTTTGTCCCTGTTAATTTAAATTAAGCTAGCACAGTTTTTTTTTCCTTTTCAATAAAATAAATTGAAGTTATTTTTCCCCTCTTACTGTTTAACTGTGCTAGAAAGAAACAGTAAATTTATGGATCCCGGTGTGTCCAGAAAGTTGCGAACTGAAAATCCATCTCTTCAGCTGTAGTCACATCACATACAGATCACCGGTGCTGGTGAGTGTGTAATGCTGCACAGAGCTATCTGGTACTCCTCAGAAACGAAGCAGACAGTGGTCTGTTTGGTCTGTTCAGTAAAGGGGATTCTGGCAGTCTACATTCACTGCAGACATTGGCTGTGCCGGAGAGATTTCTGAGGACTAGACTTCCTAAACATACCGTGCACTGTTATCAAACTTCTCTCAGTTGTTCCTGTTCCTCTTTATTGTGCCACTGATAATATTTGACCTCTTTTGTGTTCATCACCTTTCATTTGTCCCGTGTTATCTTGCTTATTGATTCTCATTTTCTCTTTACTTACTTCACTTCTCTTACTTTTCTCTTATTCCCCCAAAATAGTTTTTGTCATTATTATAAATGATGCATAATTTGTGATTAGTCACTTGTCATATCCCAGTGTCTTTGCATCTATTTCCATATTTTAATTAGATCAATCAGTTACCAGGAGCCACTGCTGATTCACTGAAACTACAACATGCAAAATCGGAAGAATTATTACTATTATGTTAGGGCTAATTAACATACTGTATACCTGTGGGGCAGTTAATATGAATAAAGAAGTTAATTTATTGCAATTAGTCCACTGTGGTTATCAAGTCTCACGTGGTTGGAAATTAGGATTTGTGGACTTGTGGAATCTGTCTTAGTTGGCTGGTAATAGATGGTGGAGGGGGAAAAAAAAGATTTGTGAGATGAGCCCCACTTCCCTGCCCCTCTTTCCCGTTCTCTGCGATACCGATTTTTGCAGATGCTGGTGCTTGTTTGTGTTTAGCAAAGCAGATTAATTAAGCTCATTGGTATTCCAGGACACTGTTCCCAGCTGTTTTCCAAGCCTAGGATCAGCAAGGTCATCCATTTGAATTTCGCTCTCTGAACATGTGGAGCCTGGAAGGAAACAGCTGGGAGGCAAGCACCCACAAAAGCGAGGGTTTTGACAGTCGAGATGGATGGATTTCAGTGATAAAATCTCTCTGATCGGTTCTATCACTCAACTCCTTATGTCCCTGATTCATTCCTCCCACAGCAGATCTGTGTGCGCTGTGTAATAGATCATTTGTTATTCCATTTGAGTAAAAGTCAAAAAGGTAAATAGCGTTGTAAACATATGATAAATAGGCAGCCTCATCAGTGTGATTGATATTTCCTGTTTTGCCTTGATGCAACTTCTAATATATAATGTCATCTGACAGGCCCCAGTTAGTATCAACATTAATTATCAGTAAAACATGTTAACATGGTTCTGGGCCCTGTGCCAGCAAACAATGAGATTTGTAAGTCTGAAATAATGAGTCTTTGTGAGTATTTGTGCATTGTAAGTAATAGCAACAACTTGTCAAAGTGGAAAGTCAATACACACTATAGTGGGGGAAAAAGGAGATACAGCTCATGAAGAATGCAGCGCAGCCTCGGGTCAATGAGTTAACTGTACCTTTTAGTATTGCATCGATAAGCAGACTTTGAGTTAGATCACGCTGAGGCAGCAGTTTACTGAGTTGTGTCCCTGTGAATTACTGTCCACAGTGAAGAAGTAAAGTCTGTTCTTTCAAGTTATTTCTAAAACATTAGCTCTTTAAATTAGAATCAGTAACCACGCACTACAAAATCTCTAATGTGTTGTACACGAATTGTCTTTAATCATCATTCAAACATCGCTCCCACCTGTAAACGGTTAAAGCTGACTTGTCAGGAACAAGAGACTCTTGGTTTGCATATAATAAGCAATGTCACCGAGACGACCCAAGGTCTAAACTTTACTATAAGACTACCGAGATTTGCAGCTTTTATGCTGAGATAAACAACACCTCAAACATAAAGAAGGATGAGTGGATCTCAATAATAATCATAATAAATGCCTAGTAATATTAGAAAGAAAACTGGTCAAAGTATGGAGCTTTGTGGAAATTAATATTTAAAGATGAGCCTGTTTAAAAAGTCTAACTGTGGATTCATTAAAAACTGAGCAAGGGGCTTTTAATTAGCGAGGTTTTCAGTTATTGGTTCATAACTAAAGTTCTACTAACAAAACTTAATCTGCTGTTGAAGGCTGTGAAACAGCAAAAATATTTGAGATTCAGCGTCATGTAAGCTTTCCAGCGAATGTGTCAAAAAATATTTTTGCTTCAGGCACTGGGATTTAGTTTGCTAGTGTTCAAACAGCTCTTGATTCATCAGACTGACCGCTGAGTCCTTTCTCATACTTTTTGTGTTCCTGTTGTTTTTGATTTATATGAGACACCAGCTGATGCAATATAAATGTTTTGTCCTTAGTTGAGTTGGTGTGTGTGTGTGTGTGTGTGTGTGTGTGTGTGTGTGTGTGTGTGTGCACGCCATGCACAAATGCAACAGAACTAAGTCTGTTTGTGAGTCTTTTGGTACCCACAAACAGCAGGTACTTTACGCTCCTCTGGTGACAGACAGGAGGGGAGCCTGTTGTCACATTTCTTCATCATTATTTTCCCTGCCCTCCTTCATCTCTCTCCCTTGGAAGTTAAAAAAGTAATCAAAGGCTTGGCATCTGACAGCTCTGGCTCTTTGCTTCCTCCACTCTAAAAAAAAAAAAAAAAAAAAAATCTTTTTTTTTCTCCTCCCCTGAATCTTTTGCAAACACTAGCGCCTTCTCGACAAAAGCCCCTCATTTCAGGGGTGCTGAAAACCTCTCCAGCTTTTCTCAGTGGAGGTGTGCCTCTTTTGACATCTCTGCTAAATGGAGGATGCTTTGCCACTCATTTAACAGCTCTGCGACTTTGTTCCTCCTCTGGGAGGCACACAGCCTTTTATCTCCTCATAGCTGGCTGAGAACTTGCTCTCCTCTCTGCTCTGTCCCACCCGTCACAGCGCAGCATTAGCATGTACATGCCTCTTAGCAGACCACAGAGAAAGAGCCCTGCAGTGCTCTGGCTGGAGCACGAGGCTTAGTCCCCTGGAGGAAAAATCTTGGCCGCAGGGTGAATAACTGGAGTATGTTGGACATTAGGGCTTTGGCAATTCAAAATGCTGGATTAGGCATGAATAGTACGGAGGCATTTACACAAGGTTTTAACAGAAGGGAAATAAAGATGTTTCCTGTTATTTCACGATGTACAGTATGTGTTTTCATTTCCTATATCAGTTATATGCAGCCTCTGGAGAGTCAGATTACCTCAGTAATCGATGGATGGATGAATGGGTGAATGGGTGAATGGATTTGTGCTTTCATGAATGTAAGGCCTTAGTCTAACCACTGAGATCCATGACCGCCATTAGTCGACTCCTTTTATCGGTGTTGGTTTATGGTAACTGATTTTTAAAAGTGCTGTTTTTTCTTTTGTATGTTTTTCAAGGATGACGAGCCAATGACAGCAGGGGCTGACGGCAGAGATCACGCCCGTATTCGGAAGTTCCTCAGCCAGCACACCAAGAAATTACCCTGGAAACCAGAGGTAGTACAAATAATTTGCCCTCCTTTTTATTTGATGTGATTTCTCCTTTTGCACATATCACTTATTCATCTTCAATTTAAAGCCTTTCTTGCATCTCGCAGACAGAGCTATTGTGATTCCTCGGTTGTTTTGCTGTTTGTGTAATTAATCCACTCAATTTGGCAAGGCCACTTAGTGTGAATATCTTCCTCATTTTCTATCAGTTGTCCTTTCAACTGCAGTTGGTATTTGAGGTCAAACAGAGATCCAGCCAATTTCTGGTGGCATTATTGAAACATCAAACTGCAATTTATCATTATTAGGATAAATTATTGTGTCAGGATGAAAATATTTGATCCAAAATAATGATTACATTTCAAGCCATGCATGGCTGAAGTGATGTGATTTTGCTGTCTTTTGTGTGTAGTTGACACACCTGCTGTAACAACAGGAGCAGCAGACAGGCGTATTAAGCAGTGGATTATTGATAGAGAAAGCAGCTGTGGAAGTGTAATCTGTTCAGCAGGGTTTAATTATAGCTTTGTGCATGTATGTATGTGTGTCTGTAGCCTGGGACATGTGTTGAATTTGTAATTTTCCAAGTGGGGTAAAGTTTAACTACAAAGTCTTTGCTTCAAACCAGCATGATCTTCCAGCACACAGTGGGCAGTTCACGTAGGTTCTCTGCCTTTTACTCTGACTTCTCGCTGCTTCCATAAAGCTTTATGCATGTAATCTTTTGTCCAAGGCAAGATTAAAGCAGTGCTGAGTGCAGTATGGGCCTAATATTGTTATAGTAACTGCATTATTTCAGCAGACTCTCCTGAGCTGGTCTCAGGTTAGCTTATCTTTGCCGTCATGACTTCTCTCAGCAACAAAACAGCCAAACACTCTCATTTGGCTTTTAAAGCAGTCATATGTGGATGATGTCTGCTTTTCTGATTTAATATACCCTGCAAACATCTGTTGTCTGAATAGCGAGGGGCTGCATCTAAATGTGGTGATGGTTTTGGCATAATTTAAAACGGTGCTACTTAGAAAATGAGGAGTCACATTGATATGAAACAGCCAAGCTAGGACCACAGCCAAGTAGGCAGTCTGATACTGGACCATGTAGACTAATTGCACAAATCTAAATAGATTTCAAGGGTTGATCATAGCAAGAAGCTTTATTATGTTCTATTTTTTCCTCCTGTGCCTTGTGTTTTATCATTTTGCAGATCACAGGATATGTTTTTGCATTCACAAACATGTAAGTGATTTCATTGACCAAACATATTTTCTTATTCATGGTGTGGAATGAAAAAGCAAAGCAGCCGCAGAAGGAAAATAAATTTTGCAACATCCACACCCACAACATCTTACATTAGACATGACTAGCGTCAAAGCTCCCTTTTAAGATAAGATAAGATAAGATAAGATAGAACTTTATTAATCCCTCGGGTGGGTTCCTCTGGGAAATTCGACTTCCAAAAAGCACAGCAACGACCGAAGTTACAGTTACAGAATTGTTATATATATATATATATATACACACACACACACACACACACACACACACATATATAAATACAGAGACAAATATAAATAAAATATACAAAGGGGATAAATAGAATAAATAGGAATAAAAAATAAAAATACAAGTGAATTGCACATTTCAAGTATTGAGTCTATTGCACTGTTGACTATTTACAAAAAGTATTGCACAAGGTATTGTACAGTGAGGTGAAGAGGCACTACAGCTTAGTTGTTCCCTCCTTTGTCCTCCTGTTTCCCCTCCCTCTCCCCTCCAGAGAGGAGTTAAACAGTTTGATGGCGTGTGGGACAAAGGAGTTTTTAAGTCTGTTAGTTCTTGTCTTGGGGAGAAGCAACCTGTCACTGAACAGACTCTTCTGATTGTTTATGGCCGTGTGCAGAGGATGCCCAGCATTGTCCATAATGTCCATCAGTTTCTTTAATGTCCTTTTCTCTGCCACTGTCACCAGAGTGTCCAGCTTCATGCCGACCACAGAGCCAGCCTTCCTGATCAGTTTCTCCAGCCTGGATGAGTCCCTCTTTGCTGTGCTGCTCCCCCAGCACACCACAGCATAGAAAAGTACTCCAGCAACCACCGACTGGTAAAACATCCTCAGGAGCTTCCTGCAGATGTTAAAAGACCTCAGCCTCCTGAGGAAGTACAGTCGGCTTTGGGCTTTTTTATACAGGTGCTCTGTGTTGCATGACCAGTCCAGTTTATTGTCCACCCACAGCCCGAGGTACTTGTACTTGTTGACCACCTCCACCTCCTCCCCCTCTATCTGAACCGGTAGTGGACCTTCTCTGGACCTCCCGAAGTCCACAACCAGTTCCTTAGTCTTTGAGGTGTTGAGTTGCAGGTGGTTTGTGTGACTCCATGCGACAAAGTTCCTCACCAGACTTCTGTACTCCTCTTCCTGATCATCCCAGATACACCCCATGATGGCCGTGTCATCTGCAAACTTCTGAATATGGCATAGTTCAGAGTTGTAGCAGAAGTCAGAGGTGTACAGGGTGAAGAGAAGAGGGGACAGCACAGTTCCCTGTGGTGCTCCTGTGCTGCTGACCACTGTGTCAGATGTGATGTCCTTCAGCCTGACGTACTGTGGTCTGTCGGTGAGGTAGTCGGAGATCCAAGCCACCAGGCAGGGGTCCACCTCCATCCTGTTCAGTTTTTCCTGAAGCATACAGGGCCGGATGGTATTAAAGGCACTGGAAAAGTCAAGAAACAGGATCCTGACCGTGCCTTTTCCCCCATCCAGGTGTGAGTGGGCTCTGTGTAGGAGGTACAGGATGGCATCCTCCACTCCGACACCCGCCTTGTATGCAAACTGTAGTGGGTCCTGGGCATGTTGTACCTGTGGTCGGAGGAAGTTGAGGAAGAGCCGCTCTAGAGTCTTCATAAGATGTGACGTCAGTGCCACTGGTCGGAAGTCATTCAGCTCATTGGGCCGGTTCCTTTTGGGGACCGGGACGATGCAGGATGTCTTCCATAGGGCGGGCACTCTCCCCAGTCGCAGACTGAGGTTGAAGACTCGTTGTAGCGGCTCCCCAAGTTCAGCAGCACACGCCTTAAGCATCCTAGGACACACCTTGTCTGGGCCTGCTGCCTTTCTGGGGCGAAGCTTCCTCAGTTGCCTCCTGACCTGATCCACTGTGACACTGGGAGATGTTTGGGAGGAGGGGAGGGGGGGAGATGTCTTGCTGCTGAGAGAGGGATTGGAGGAGGGGGGTGTCATGGTGTCAGGAAGGGGGGGAAGCGAGGGAGGCAGGAGAGTGGGGAGAGGACTCTGTAGTGAAGGTGAGGGTGAGGGTGGGGGGGTTGTGGGCTGGTCAAACCTGTTGAAGAAGTTGTTGAGTTCGTTTGCCTTCTCCACAGTCCCCCCCACTGTGCTTTTCTTGGTGTTGTGGCCTGTGATGGTTTTCACACCATTCCAGACCTCCCTCATATTGTTCCTCTCCAACTTCTGCTCCACCTTCCTCCTGTAGGTGTCCTTTGCTTCCCTCAGGCAGCGTTTCACCTCCCGCTGTGCTGCTTTCATCTCCTCCTTCACTTTGCTCCTGAAAGCCTTCTTCTTCATGTTGAGGACAGCTTTGACTTCCTGTGTTACCCACGGTTTGTTATTAGGATAACACCGTACCGTCTTAGCAGGGGCGACTGTGTCCACACAAAAGTTGAGGTAGTCTGTAAGACAGTGTGTCACCCCCTCTATGTCCTCACCATGTGGGCTCAGGAGCACATCCCAGTCTGTGGTGTCATAGCAGTCTCTCAGAGCATCCTCCTTTTCTGGGGTCCATCTCCGGATGGAGCGCGTTGTGACAGGCTGCCTTTGGACGAGGGGTGTGTATTGTGGCTGTAGGTAAACCAGGTTGTGGTCTGACTTCCCTAGTGGGGGGAGGGGGGTGGCTCTGTATGCATCTCTCACATTAGCATACAGTAGGTCAATTGTCCTGTTGCTCCTTGTGGGACAATTCACAAACTGGTGAAAAGCAGCCAGAGTAGAGTCCAGTGTGGCATGGTTAAAGTCTCCAGATATAATAATGAAAGCCTCGGGGTTTTGTGTCTGAAGTCTTGCTGTGACTGTGTGTATTTTCTCACAGGCAGCTGCTGTGTCGGCCCTCGGAGGGATGTAAACACACACACAGATCACATGACTGAACTCCCGAGGTAGATAATATGGCCGCAAGCTAAACGTCGACATGGCATTTCTTTGACTGATTTCCAGCCTACTCTTAAAGCACCCTGTCATTTAGTATCAGTGAGTTTTCTGGAAATCCTGCATAATTCTATCAAATATTTCAAGAATTTCTTGGAAGTTCAACACTCAAAAATCCTTTCTTATCTCTGCTATGTCAGGCCTAAGCCAAGTTTGTCAGAAACCATGCAGCGCGGCAGCTCTTCCTCCGCTCTCTTCACTAGCTTTCTGTCCTAATTACCAACATTAACTTGTTTTCTTGGTGCACAGCCAAAATGGTAGAGGTCTGTGGGGCCACTGAGCTGGCACTGTCAAAGGCGTAGACTCATACTGGCAGAGGTAGAGTGGTGCCATATGCCTGCCGTCACAGACTGGCAGAGGTCACATGGACATTCAGAAGCAGTCCTAAACCACATGCACATAAATTCAGTTGCAAAATGAAAAAACAACAACAACTTAGACAGAAAAAAAGGCACTTTCATCACTTTTAATACATTTACAACTGTGTGGCTTGCAACAGGTAAACGCTGCTGACTTGATGAGGATCTTTGGCCGAGCGTGCTTGCTCGTTCAAAGGTGACATTGGCACTTTAAATGCACTGACATGGGACATAGATAAGAAAGTAAATTGCCCCACTTTTTAGCAGTCAAGCACTAGCCAGACAAGAATGGATAAACAGTCATTTGCAGCAAAGCTGACATGTATCTAGGGAGAATTTGAGCTTCTTAAACAATTTTATTTAGTCACACGCAGAAAGAAAGTGATGGTAAGAAGGATTAATAGTCTGCTAAGCCATTGTAGAAGTTGATATCAGAGGAACTTTCATGTTTTTTTACATGTCACTGATATTTTAAAAGCCACAGGGAGCAGAGATTTAACTTCGTCGTATTAAAGCATTAAGCTTGGTTTAAATTCTAGTGCACTGAGGAGGACAGGTGGAGGATGACAGTCTCCAAGTTGACTGACTGACTAAAGCGTCTGGCCTTTTGGCTCTTGGTGGAGCTGAAAGTATCTTTATGTCTGTACTTTTGGTGAAACAGATTTTGACAGCCTATTATTTGCCACTCGAGGGAAGTGAGGAAGATATTGTGGCACAACACAGACACATGATTCATATGGAAGCAGTCATCACAGCTGTCTCTTCGCACAGAAACACATGGAGTGACAAGACTGCAGGACAAATCAGATCTTTGTCTGCTCTTCGATCCTCTCCTCATACCTCAGTAATATGAGGTGAAGATGCAGGAGAAGACGTCTGATATTTGTCTCCCTCTCACTATTGATTTTGTCTGTTTTTTTCCTCGGTCTATTCAAAATGCCAACTGGTGAATGACTGTGATTTCTCTTATCTGCCATTTAAATGTAAGAGTTTGAGATAAGAAAAAATGCTGCTCGTTCGTCGTACCCTGTCTCATGTTCCTCAGTTTGACATATCTACTGCAGCCTATCCATCCCCCTCATGTTACATCTTTGGCATTACTGAAGATATGTAATTGTAGGACAGATGGAAGATTATACAAACCCTCATTACAGTAGTTGATGTGGCTGGGATCTAGATCATATAAACCGTGTCTTCCATTTTTTTATTTGCTCTCACTGTGTGAAATGAGTTCTCATTATCTGTGTCCATATAGTGCTTCTTCCCCTCACTGTACCTTCGTTCTTATCCCACTTTCTTTTCTTTCCTAAATTACTAATGGAAAGAGGAAGGTGAGACAGGAGAGGGAGAGACTAAATGTTCATAGAATTACAGTGCATGTTCAATTATTCCCTATTTATTCAACACTTACATATAGTACAGTGTTGTGATGTATCAACACTGAGTTTTAATGCCTTCTGTCCTGCATGTCCCATGCGAGCAAGCAAAGTGGCTTTGTATATACCCCAATCTGCCCTTGATAGGAACATCATGTCTCACTTTTCTTACCCAATAGGGATTAATAGTGTCAGTTGGTGTGAAAGCTCGTCAGTGGGTACACTGAGCAGCCATTTGTCAGTGCTTTGCTGCCAGTGGGAAGCGCAGAAGGCTGCACCAGATTTTGAGAAAGGGAGAGCCTCGCGGAGAAGAGAGATGGAAAAAAGAGAAAGTTTTATTTGTTTGCTGGGTTGATGGTTCAGCCAGATGGATGAGAGAGAGGAGATATGGTGAAAGACACGCTCGCAGAATGTATGTAGCTTTCTGGGGGAAATGTGTGGTGTGATAAGAGTAGTGTACTATACAGTATTTGATGCTTTAGATTAAATGCCCTTCTTAATCGGGTAGCTTTTCTTGTACTTTTTCTTGTTCTTTTAGTTTGCTCCTCATGTTTGACAGATGCCATAAATTACTTTGGAGAAGCATTTCCAACAAATGCAGGTCATATATGGATGTTTGGAATCATTTTTAGGGCTGGGCCACTCTAGATTATTGTTATTATTATTTGTTTGAACCACTCTGTAATACATTTACTTTAATGTTTAAAAGGGTCATTTGCTTGCTCCATCTCTGTCACGGTTCTGGGTCCGTTGGACCCAGTATTTTGAGTTTATTGTGTTTTGATTTAAGTTTGCATCAGGGATTATGTTCTTGTTCTCTTGTTGTGTTATGGTGATGATTATGATTTCTATTATTAGAGTTCCATGTTTCTGTTTATCTGGGTTTACGATGTGGGTTTAGTTTCATATGTCGTTTCCTGTCTGTCTCTCAGTGTCAGGTCTGCGTCTTGGTGTGGTGTTCTCATTTCCTGTTTTATTGTGAAGGTCTGGGTCTCATGTGAGTGTGTTCGGTTTTACCTTTGTCTCGTCTTGTTGATTATTCCCAGCTGTGTCCACCACCTGTGTGTAATTCCCCTGTGGTTCTCTGTGTATTTAAGTCATGTCTTCCGTCATTGTTGTTGCTGGTCCGTCTGTGTATTCCACCCTGCGTCATCTGTGTGTTTCCCTGCTGTCAACCGCCAAGTGTTTCTGCTCATGTTCAGGTTCGTGTTCTGTAGTTAGTTTGTTCCCAGTCTAGTTAGTCATTGCTCCGTTCGCCGTTTGTCCTTTTCCTTTTTGTGTTTAATAAACCACCTTTACACCTTCACGACTGCCTGCATTTGGATCCTCCTTTATTTTCCACACGGCTCATCTCACTTGCCGTGACAATCTCCTACTTAGTTTTAGCTGCCCCACTGTAAGACCCTTTGATAAACCCGATGACGGCAAGCTGTCTAGGCCCAAAGGCACCAGCACACCAACTCTTTCTCCACATCTCTATTCTCATGAGCATAACGTTACCATCTGTAGTGATTTCTCTGAGCCTTTAGCTGTTACTCTGGGATTTTTCTTCGCCTCATTGAGCATTCTACATTGTGCCTTTGGTACCATCCTAGCTGGGTGCCCACTTAAGGAGAGTAATAACAGAACAAAATTGTCTCCTTTTAATTGTCCACAATTTCTAGACAATCATCAGTGTGAAGTGATTAAATATCGTAACTCTCTGATTACTTTGTAGCGCTTTCCAGCTTAATGCAGTTCTCTAACATAAGTGTTTTTGCAAAGCGCTCTTTATCATCAGCAGATACTTTTGTAAGTAAGTTGAAGTCGCTCTGTGCCACACTTCTATATCTGAATGATCTATTCATTATGGACAATTAAAGTAGATTTTGTTTGTTCATAGTTGGAACTTGATGAGGAGAAAAGAAGTTGAATATAATTGCAGATCATTGCAAAAGAGGTAATGTTGTTTTGTTTTTGTTTTTGGGCTTTTTTGTCACATATGGTGGGCCAGGTGTTTGTACAATATCTGGAATAGTTTGAGATTAAGCAGGGTGTGGATGAACAGGGAAGAAGAAATGAATTCAAACAAGAGAAACTAATGGACAAGATTATACCTACATTTACATTTAAGAGGATGACTGGGCACAGGTTGCGTTTAAACACAACTGACTGTTAAAACTTTAAGAATTACGGACGTATGCTTTCAGTGTATTACTGCTGTTTATATGCTATATGTTTTGCCATATTTTTCATTTAATGTAGACAGTTGAAATATGTATCAGTCCATTGGTATAACATGATAGTAGAGGAGAGCAGATTTGTAGGTTGTTCATATTTACATGTTGCTTTCCATGTCAACATGTTGCATTTATGTTGAACTTACAGTCACGCGTAATAGGATAAAAGTAGAGAAATTTATCTTAAAATGAACCAAACGCAGCTTTGTCTTGAGAGCAGCGTATAAACACAAGTCGCTAATAATAGTTTTTTCTAAGAATATGAATATATTTTCTAGTGTAAACAGCAAGAAGGTCCTGAGTTCAATTCCACCATCAGGCCAGCGTCTTCCTGTGTGGAGTTTGCATGTTCTCCCTGTGTTTGCGTGGGTTCTCCCCGGGTACTCCAGCTTCCTCCCACAGTACAAAGACATGCAGTTAGTGAGGATAGGTTAATTGGGAACTCTAAATTGCCCATAGTTGTGAGTGCAGGAGTGAATGTGAGCACGAATGGTTGTCTCTGTCTATGTGTTAGCTCTGCCACAGACTGGCGACCTGTCCAGGGTGTACCCCGCCTCTCGCCCTAAGACAGCTGGGATAGGCTCCAGCACCCCCGCGACCCTGAAAAAGGATAAGCGGAAGTGGATGGATGGATAGATGGTGTATTTAGCAATTTAAGCAGACGCCATACCTACTACTAAATATATGAAGTCTATAAGTCCCAACAAGTAGCCCAGCACATAGCCACTTTGGACTTACTTCTGATAAAATACAGATGCAGAAGAATGATTGTGATGGACAGAGGTAATTTAATATTTAGTTAGTTCAAGTAGAAGAAACAATCCTTCCTGAGAGTGCCCATGGCTGTTTACTTGATTGCTAAAAGTGTGATTTTGGATTAAACAATAACAGCTACATAAATGGAAGTAAAACAGCAAAGTAAGAAAGAGCAGCAGTCATTCTGTCTCGTCTTTAGCCAGTTACTGAATATAAATGTTAGCTATAAAAGAAAGTTAGCTGTCATCTGAAATGACACAATCTCTACATTCCTATATTATACCCATCGTGTAAAAAGCACAAAACAAGAAAAACACAGACAGGCAGTATCATTGTCAATACACCAACAAATAATGTGAGTATGATTTTATCGCTCGCTGCAGAACGAGGAACGAGAAGAGAGGCAAAAAGAAGATGGAGTGAGACAGTGTGGCGGAGTGACAGCCAACAGCTGAGCTCAGGGAAACTAAAGAATGAGAGTCGAGACACTGACAGCATTTGGCAGAACAAAGACAGAGATAGAAGGGTGGAGAGGTCAGAGGGAAGAAGAAACAACTTTAGGGATAGTGGGACTGAAGCCTGAGAGAGGGAGGGGAGGCCTGAAGCAACACTCAGAGAAAAATGATTGAGTTTAAGTTAGAGTCGTTGGAGAAAGACAACTTCCCTTTTCCCTGACTCCGTATCCAGCATCATGTTAAGGCCAGAGCACAGACAGAGCTCTTGCTTCCCTGTCACCCACAAAACAGAGCCAGTTATACACAAGTGGACCCCTCCCCCCCACAGTAAAAAGCCTTTACTTTACAGCCCACGGCCTCTCCAGGGCCACACAGGGATATGTTTGTGTGAATAATTAGAGACTTTTAAAGCTGTCCGCTTATTGCTATTTGACAAGGAGAGAGGGGGGGGGGGGAGCAGGTCAGGCCAAAAAAGGTCTTTTAAAACCCACAGGAAATCTATTAAAAGCTTTATATAAGGCATATTTACACAGGGACTAGTCCCCATCTGCTAAATCCTTCTAACCTCACTGTGCCTCCCCATCTCTATCTGTCACTCCCCCACCCCCCTTTTTTTTAAACATCAGACAGTCTCATCCATTTTCTTCATTCATTTCTTTTTTCAGATTTAAATCTGTCAGCCTTTCAACTGTCTCTTTCTGCTTTAATTTTAAAAGGAACATTTACCAAAAAATAAATAAATAAAAATATGTGAGCTTAAATCAGGCATCCCACTGTTTGGGAATGACATGTTTTCAAAACAAAGTCATCCCATGGTTTATTCATGGACTGTAATTGCCATGTTGCTGTCATTGTCCTGGACGTTTAGTTGACCATGCAGAGTGTGGAGAGAAACGGGGACCACGCAGGTCATGCCATCTGTTCGAATACCTGTGTCATACTGAAGGAGCACAACACCCTCCACCAACATGTTTGTCCTTTAGAGTAGCAGTCAGAGAGACATTTGCTCACCTTCCATATCCCATTCCTCTAATCTCTCTAATGAGAGGATTGTGTTTTATTTACATGAGGTCACTGCCACTCCTCTAGTTTCTTGATTTGACAGCTCACTTCTTGTTGACTACACAGCCAGCACCTACTCTACGCACAAAAAGGTTACCTTTAACGAATGAAATGGAGCCAAAGTATTGAAGCATCTTTCCCTTTGATCCAACCGGGGGAACCTCGCTGTGCCGTTTTTCATAGTCAATTGGAGAGAGTCAGCTTTGCTGCTCAAGTACTCTGTGATGTTGTAAATATCTGTGGCAGCATTACAGTGGCAACCTGCTGAGACTGCTGTCACACGTTGAAAGGATACCATATGTGTGTACAGTATGTGGTATAGTATATTGGTACAGTTCGAGACCATCAAGTATAAACATTTTTTTCCACTGTGCTCCTAGAGCTTGACGTTAAACTGAGTTGAGGTTATGTGCTAATGTGCAACAGCGCATCAGAGTGTGTAGTGAAGATATTAAGAATTACACTCTTCATTGTTTCACTCTGTAGAGTTTTTCTCTCTTTTCAAACATTGCGTGACCCAAAGCACATAATTTCCATAGCACTGTAAGTTTGACACACAAGTCCATGGAGAGTCATCCCCACTCCAATACGAGCAGACTTGTGTGTGTGTGTGTGATGAACGAGAGAGAGTGCACGAGAGAGGAGACTGTGCCCCAAAGCAGACTGGTTTCACCATCTGTCCTTGCTGTGTCCTGTGATTTCCCTGTGTAATTCAGACAAATGTCATACTATGGGCAGGGGATGAGCTTTGACAAACTGCTCCAGACATTCTCAGTTCACACTCCCCCGATACTCCTGTTGAGTTCTTCTGCTATTCACAACATTTCTAACCTCACTCCGCAGTCGCGTGTTTCAAAGAGATTTGATTTTTCCTGCAACATGGAGGAAATTGCACATATTCCAGCTCGTTCTAGGCAGGATGGCAGCTCTGAAGCACTGAAGCATATCTCCTGTTTAACAGCACGTATGATGCCGCTGTTAGTGTGTGCATTGACCTGTGTCCTCTGTGCGTGTGTGATTGTGTGTTGACAGTATAAGGGCCAGGCTAACCTTCACGTGTTTGAGGACTGGTGCGGCTCCTCTGTAGCCCAGCTGAGAAAGAACTTGCACTTCCCTCTCTATCCTCATGTAAGTACAGCAGTGCGCATTTTCATGCATTAACACTAAAGGCACATAGTATTGACTGGTTGTACATGCCTGTCAGTCTCCCTGCTCGCACAAGTCACATATGCAGCTAGCTGTGTCTGTGTCATATTTACCAGCAGAATTTTTATTCATTTATTTATTTTGGAAAATGGCTCTTAGTCTCAGACAGCAGGCTTTTCATTTGTACCTATTGATTTGCTGACTGAAATTGACAACTGCCACAAGTACATTTCATCAGCTGCTCCTAGCTGAGGTGTTTGGTGCATGTGCAAATCAACCTGTGAAACAGTGAATCATCATTGTCATAAAATCAGTAGCTTTTAGCAGTGGAGCGCGCCTCACTGGTAGCTGAAATCACTGTGTTTTACATCCTTCTGAGTCTGCAAAGGCTCAGCAACATTAATCTGATAATATCATTCTAAATAATTAATTGCTAACCTATTTAGTTTAACAGCATCACTGGCAAAACTTACAGCAGTTTCAGATGTCTCAAAAAGATCAAAAATGGCAAAAAATGGCCACATGCATAAAATTGTATGATGGGACTGATACTGTATGGCAATAATTTCCAGGTAAAAAGCTAGCATGCTCACTATGATCTGTGAGCATGCTAGCTTTATGTTTAATTAAAGCAGGCTCTTTTATTACGGTATCTCGTCTGTTAGTCTTCATTGTCCTTATATCAAGTGGCAGACTTGAACAAGTGGGTCAGAGGTTTGCTTTATGCTTCATTGTGTGTTTTTGAACTGAATGTTTCACTGTGACTTAACATGAGATAGTGTTTAACTTGCTGCTATTAAAGTTGCAATATTTTTCCCTCTTTCTTACTACAGGCCAGGACAACAGTGAAGAAACTGGCAGTGGCTCCAAAGTGGAAGAACTACGGCTTGAGAATATTTGGCTACCTTCACCCTTACAGAGACGGTAACTAGCTTTTTCTATTAGTAAGTCACCAATCTGAGGAAGCATTTGCACATTTGAAAGAGTAGACATTTTCCACAGCCCTCTTAATCCAAGCACTTTGGAGCCACTAATGTAGTGGATATTCACATTTTTATTAGGGCTGAATGCCAGAAGTCTCACAGCTAAATCTCATTGCAGTTCCCTCATGGCCTTACCCTCAACCCCAGTTGCTATGGGAACTGAAAGCTCTAATGCCCAAGTGCCCTTACACAAATTGCAGAATATGAAGTTATTAATTAGATTACCATTCATTTCAGCCCCTCATGTAGCTTTCACTTGGGGTATCACTCTCCGTTGCTGATGGCTTAAAGGTCATATTATCTTCTCGGTGACAGCCTGCACGTCGTTTCTCAATTATGTTTTGCAACCAAATTTAAAATATGAATAATGTGGCAATTTAACATGTAGTTTGAGAATTCCTAAATATTGCAATAGTGTAGTAACAAACTAGTTTTATTATAGTGAACACTACCACCTGCAAAATATTAGAATGTTTCACCGTACTGACCTGGGTTTGCAGCAACCCCAAAATGGGAAGCTCTATTCAGAAACAGCTGATCACACAGTTAAGTCAACTCTGAGGTTAGTGCATATGTGGTGAATAAAAAAGGGCAGTATCAGTCGAGCACCAATATCACAAGTCGCCGTGACAATAACGAAATAACTAAATAAAGAGCAAAGCCTGGGTTTTCAATCCACTGGAGATCGAAAAGTTAACGGGTGCCGTTCTACAATTATCTTCAAGAATCCAGCAGCGGCAGTAGCGAAAGAGTCTGTGCTCAAGAGGAGAAAAGAGTCGATACATTAGCACTATTACAAATTCAAATTCAAATTTTATTTGTCACGTACACAGTCATACACAGTACGATATGTAGTGAAATGCTTAGACAACTGCTCGTGACCTAAAGAAAACAAAAAAGGGAAAAGGCTATGAATAAGGTAGGAAATAAATATGAAAAATTAAAAAGGGTAAATTTAACTAGGAAGGAATAAAATATAAATGAAGGTTAAAAATGAAATAACTGTACAACACAAATTAGAATGAAGGGTAAATTTAACTGGGAAAGAATAAGATAAAATATATAAATTAAAGTTGAATTAAAGTTACATTTCATTCTGTGTTCACGAGTGTTCATCATTCATCATTTTACACGGCAGACTTGATTTCCCAAATGTGAAAAAGAAAGCGTGCTCTTTGTTTTTAATTCTGTCGTTTTATGAAATGAATAATGAAACAAAGAGTCTGCTTGACAGTTTCTAAAAGTATTTGAATACAACCTCGGATAAGCAGTAACACACGGCATATTATACTGTGTCAAAGGCTAGGCAGAGTGTAACTGAACAGCTTCCAGAACCACCTTTAACAGCAACAACATGAAGTAATTATTTATCAGACGCTCACATTGGTGTGGAGGAATTTAGGCCCACTCTTATTTACAGTGTTTATTTGGGTTTCCAGGCACTGATTTATGCACAGCTCTCTTAAGATCCTGCCACAGCATTTGAGTCAGGTTGAGGTCTGAACTTTGACTGAGTCAGTGCAACACCTTGATCCTTCTCTTTTTTCTGCCATTCAGTTTTAGATTTGCTGCTGTGCCAATGTCCCAATGTCAGCCAAACTTTAGCTGTACCCTCGCCATTCCTCTGCTCCCCACTTAGTATGCTATGTTCATGCTGATATGCTGTACGCTTTGGTTGTCACCAAATGTAGTGCTGCGCATTATGGCCAAACAATTTCACTCTGGTCTTGTCTGTCCAAGGACTTCAGAAGCCTTGTGGTTTGTTCAGGTGCAATTTTGCAATTTCTATGACCATTATATGATTTGACCTTGGGGTGAATTTTCTGAGGTGTCCACTCTTGGGAAGATTGGCAGCTGGCTTGAACGCTGTCCACATGTGAATAATGTTTTTCACTTCAGAATGATGGACTTTAAATTGTTTGGAAATGGCCTTATAACCCTTCCCAGATTGATGGGTACTAACAATTGCTTCTCTAAAATCATTGCCGAAGTGGCATTGAGTCTTTGGAGTGTGTTAACACACACAATAGCGCTCCAGACCAGAAAAACACAAACAAAAAGACACCAAACCAAAACTTCTGCTTTTATAAGGATGGCCACACTTGATCAGTTAATCAAGGGCTTTTGATTAGCAGCACGTGGCAGCTATCCCGCTCTTAATCACTGTGGAAATAGTAAGATTATACCTTGTTTTTTCTAATAGTAATGCTGCATTTTAGCTTATTTTAGTTCGATAAATAATAGTCAGTGCAGCAACATTATTAGAAATCTGTATTCACTGGGGTGCGTTGAGCAGTCGACCACATGCCATATGGCTGAGAGCGGCCAGCCCGGGTTTGAGTCTGACCCGCGGCCCTTTGTCTTCCCCTTCTCTTTCTGCCCCTGCTTTCACTGTGTCTATCAAATAAAGGTGGAAAAGAACAAAAAAAAAAAAAAGAAATCTGTATTCACAGGTATGTCCACCTGTGTTACGCTTTTTTATATACAATAGTATATATGAATTTGCATGCCAATCCACAAGAAGAAATGAAAGATAATCTGACGGTGTGGATACCGATTTTATTCTGCTCTTAGGATGACTCCACATTTGAAAACTAAGATCACTGTCTCTCAGATCACTGATTACCCATGAACGTGTAAACATTTATGAGGAAAGATGACAAATAAATACAATTTGTTACTATCCTGAGATTACTTATAAACTGAATGACAATGTTTGTGAGCTCCACTTACTGCACCCCATGTTCTCACTGTTTTGCGTCTGTGCTCAAGTGTTTATTTCCATTCATATAGTTGTTACATACAGATTAGAAATTCATGTGAGGAAAATCTTCATATCACCGTAACCATGCATGTCATCCATGACTACTGCTCCCGGCAGGGCACCACAATTTTGGTGCGTTTTCTTTTTCACATTTCTTATGAAATTCTGCTCTTCGTGATTATACTCTCTTAGATCATACATATCTACTTCCACTGACACACACTTTGATCATATTTTCTCCCTTCCAGGTGATTTCCAGTTCTCAGTATCATCAGACGATAACTCTGAGTTCTGGCTGAGCCCTGATGAGACTCCTCTTAATGCCAGACTGCTGGTCTATGTAGGACAGGTAAGCAACAAAACTGTGTTACACTGAATATTATCTGAAACACACAGAGGGTCACTCCATTTAAAATCAGCAGGGTCCCTATATTCTTTATAGTTTACGATTCAAAGGAAAGCCATTTAGTACAACCCATTTTTCAGTACTCTCCTGTTTTTAAATGGCATTGCTTAGCAACAAGCTGTTACTGTAGGAAGAGCCTGAATCTTCTGGGGCCTAAATTCAACCTCTTAATGTCATGACCTAAATAGTAAAACACTTAGTATAATATATACCTCTAGGGAAGTTCATCCATAGTACAGTTTGCGCAGGGAAGCCAAACCTTAATCATTAGACTACATAGTGACTTTATTATCTGATAGGATATTCAGGTGACGGTGACTCATATCTCTAAATGGCTTCTAATGGATTTTATTTCTCTCATATATGGCTATGCACACTATGACAGATCAGGCAAGTATAACTATGATTAACTGCAATTCTTGTGGAATCATAGTTACTGTTGAGACTTTAAAGGGTCAAAGCTATTACTCTGAAATGATGCCATCTAAAATCGTTGCTGAGATGTGACTAAGAGCATCCAGCTCTGACCACACCTCAACATAAGCCTTTAATTCTGCCAGAGTTCAGCGATACAGCAACAGCAGGGACAATGAGCGATTTGACCTTGTTCGTCTTTAGTAATCACCCGCTCCCCTCATGTCACCATCCTAACACCGAGGCTATCACTCACCTCCCCAACACACGCCTTAAAATACAGTAGACTTAAATCCTCCTGTAGAACATCCTGTGAAAAATCGTTTTCCTTTCCCATCTATCCTTGAAGTATCCTCTGCCCGCAATTGAATAAAAGTCAAGCTGTGCTGCTGCCGCTGCCTCTGCTAATAAAGTTTTCTCTGCGAAACCCTCTGAAAGATTTAAGAAGGGAAAGATGCACGAGGTTGCACAATATTTGAACTGCACCATATGAGTGCTCTCAGCAAATATGTGTTAAGAGCAAAGGTCCAGCGATGGTGCCATCTGTATTCCAACAGGATGCGAGATGTCACCAGGTTCCATGGGAGCTGAGATTAATTGGCTGCTAGAGAATATTGATGTGACATTTAGCAGTGGAGAAATATCATCTAGGTAATGGCAGAGGAGCAGCATTATGGCTAAGGATCATTCATCCTGCCACCGGCTGACAGACAGGTCTCACTGCCTTCCCAGTCTCGAGATGCACTTTGTGTTTCACGGATAAAAATCTAAATCGTTGCTCCGTTCAAACCATCTGCATGAGCTTAGGTGGAAAAAGAGTTTATTTAGATTTTCTCTTACTGTAAGTTTGTTGTTTTTTTTTTTGAAAGAGGATTTTGAAGTAGTCAGATTTTCCCCAACTTTTAAGAGTTTGTGTTTCATATAGCACAAACACTTTACACCCTGAGGAGACATGCGCTGCTCTTCTTTGCTTGCTACAAAGCCTGCCCTTAAGACTTGTAAGAGCTCTAATACGGCGGTCCCCAACCCCCGGGCCACGGACCAGTACCGGTCCGTGAGTCATTTGGTACCGGGCCGCGAGAGTGAGACTCGGGTGTGAAATGTATGGTTTTCAGGGTTTTTAGCGTTATTTTGTTATCGTTTTTTTTTTTTTTCTTTGACTCTGTTTTCCTGGGTCTTTTCACGTGTGTTATGAATAAACCTTCTTTTTTTCGGTACCGGTACTAGTTTCATTTTGTTGTATTTATCCGCGACACCTTAAAGGCCGGTCCATGAAAATATTGTCGGGCACAAACCGGTCCGTGGCGCAAAAAAGGTTGGGGACCGCTGCTCTAATACACAATTAATTTATGGGTTTTTTAAGTTATTTCAAACCAGATAATAATAAAATAACTCAATTTTAGCTTGTTTTTTATTTTCTGAAGATTAAATAAAAATTAAAGGCAGGGGTTATTCTTCAGCCACTTCTGTGTTCTGTGTGTCACATTTACGACAGTGAAAAAAGGTTATTTTTCTAATCTTCCTGTGCATGCGAAGGACATTACACTGAATTCTAAATTCACCCATTCACTCAAATAGCATACACAGTATACTACAGTTTTATTCTGTTCATACCACATTTTTCCAATCCCAAATACACACACCGTTGGACACACCAGGGCACTTTTTCTCCTTTTTTTTGTGGAGTTGTATCTTGCCCAGAGATTGGAGGAACCCCAATAACCCCAGTTAGCATTCCCTGTAAACCTCTGTCCAAATGGATTGCACACCAGTAAAAAAAAAGCCACTGACTGACAGACAAGTGTGTGAGGGATCCAGCAAGCCCAGATCTTTTTTATTTGAATAAGCTTCCTAGTATGCCCTGTTTGAGGCTAGTGCTTCCAAATGAAAACGCCAATGACTAGCAAATATATCTTTAAAAGTATAATTCGAATGTGCTCCCATGAGGCATTTAACAGTGATGTGATGAAAAATAGAGCTGAAGTGTTTCTGTGCTGTTTCCATGGTGACCCCTGTCAGTATTTTCTTGTCTTCCAAATATTACAGCAAAGAAGATAATGATTTAATCTCGAGATGTGTATTTCTGTTATTCTCAAACATGTATAAAACATTCAAAAGGTAAGCTTGAGTCCTAGTTCCTGTGTAGGTCATCCCAAATCCACACAAATGCATACGGTACCAGTGGATCTCCAAAAAATTAGAATATTCTGACTTAGTTTTTCATAATGTAACTCAACTTTTGTATTAATCACACATCTAAACATGATTGTAATAGTTCCATGATTTAAAAAAGCATTTACAATACAGAAATCTCCAGCTTCTAAAAAGTGTGTTCATTTATACACTCAGTACCTGGCTGGCGTTGCTTTACCACAAATTACTGCATCAGTACAGTGTAGCATGGAAGCGATTAGTTTGCGGTCCTGCTGAGGTGTTACTGAAGCTCAGGTTGCTTTGATGACAGCAGCTCGTTTGTATTTTTGGGTCGGCTTCTCATCTTCCTCTTGAAACAAACCAGAGATTCTCTGTGGGTTTCAGGTCAGGTGAGTCAGCTGCCCCATCAACCATCATAATAACACATTCAGCAAATCATTATGTAGGAGTTTTGGCACTGTGGGCAGAATCCTGCTGGAAAAGGAAATTGGCATTTCCACGAAGCTTGTTAGCAGATGGAAGGAAGTGCTCTAAAATCTTCTAGTAGATAGCTGCGTGCAGATGACACGGCACTCCAAATCATCACAGACTGCAGAAACTTCACACTGGATATTAAAAGACCTTGGATTCTGTCTCCATTATTCCTCCAGACTCTAAGATGTTTATTTCCAAATAAAATGAAAAAAATTGCTTTCATATGTGGATCACAGGACTGTGGACCGAGCAGCAGTCCTGTTCTTTTTCTCCTTAGCCCAGATAAGAATGCTTCTGACATCTCTGGATCAGAAGTAGCTTGATATTAAGAATGCAGCAGTTTTATCCTGTTCCTGAAGATTTGTGTGATGGTGGCTCTTATTGCACCGTCACCAGCCTCAGTCCAATCCTTCTGAATTTTCCCAGGTTGCTCAAATAGACTTCTCTTCAAGGTTCAAGGTTCTTTATTTGTCACATGCATAGTTATACAAGTATAACATACAGTGAAATGTAGCCTGACACGCTCCTCGACATGTGCAAAAATGGGGGGGGGGGGGTGTAGAGGAAGAACATTATATACATATATATATATATATATATATATATATATATACACACACGTACATATAGTATATACACTGGGTGAATGTGCAGAACTAGCAGCAAGCAGGTGAATTCTGTACATTAATATGAATAGACATCTGACATCTTAACAATCATGTCAAGGCAGTGGTCATCCCCGTTGCTTGTGCACCTTTTCCAGAAACACTTTCCCCTACCTGTCATCTTAGCATTAACATGCTTTCATACAGCACTTTGTGAACAGCTGGCCTTTTCCCCAGTAGACCTTGGCAATGTTTGTTATCTGGACTGTCAAGTCTCTCAGTTTTGGCCTTGATCGTATTTACCTGTTCTGAACTAGACCAACACATACACAGTATTTGTATTGTTTGAGTGGTAATTTACTCAAACTCAAAATAAAATATTCTAATCATTTAAAATACTGCACACTAAATACTATCAGCCAACAATCATCCAACTGAAAACATAAAAACAGAAATATTTCACTTTATGACTTTATCAATATAGAATATTAAAAAAAAGAACCTTTAAAATATTCGTATTTTTAGGTGCTCTACTTAAAAACGAAATATATACGAACCCAAGTGAGAGAACAAAATCGACCTTGCGTCATGCTTGGTTCTGCTGCTCGGTCCCTTACATGTACCAGCTCCCTCTTCTCAATTTGTTGAAGTGCGATTGGTTGGGTACACTATTCTTATTAGAACACTTTCCATGTTCCTGCTGGGACATTATCTGTACGCATACGAATGAACTTAATGTGAATGAGGATTATCCATTGTCCCGCCTTGCCGTTAATCATATTTTTGCCTACAGCTAATCTGTAATGAGATTTTCCTTCAATCAGAATGTCCAGACAGCTCCCGCAGAGCTTCCCACAGAACCAGCCCAGTCTTGTCTGATATTAAAAGGCCCTTATGAGCAGGAAACGGCACATGTGTGCAAGGCTGTGTGTGCGCTAATGCCTTAGTGTAGTTCATGTCTGGTTGCACAGACACTTGGCGCAAATGGCAAATCAGCCACAATGTTTAAAACACCTATGTTATATTGTGTAGATCCCCCTTCCACAATGGGGCGCGATGTTGGCCCACCATAGATCTGGCTGCTTGCTGTTTATCTGCAGGATGTTCAATCGGATTGAGATTTGAGGAGTTTGGAGGCTGAGTAAATGTCTTAGAATTTTTGTGTTGTTTCTCGAGCCATTCCTGAGCAGTTTTTTTTCCCAGCTTTTGACTGTCTGGTTCAAAAAGCAGATACAAAAATACACAGGCGTACGAGAAACTGGGTCAGGGAACTGCGATCAATATGGGACTCAACAGCACCAGTAGCTTCTCATTCCCTGACAGACAAGATATTGTCACTGTTGTAGGAGCATGCACCAATTCACAACTTTGCCCCACTCTACAAAAAACCAAGAAACTCAATTTGTAGAACAGCTGATAAGCAGATAAGATTTAAAAGTTTTTTCTTTTTTCTACCACCTGGCCGTATCGATTGTAAGGAGGGATGGAATTAAGTCAGCTTCTTTGACTTAAAATCACATAAAATCTCACCTAATCATATAAACGTTTAAAATAAAAGATGTTTGACGTGTACTTAGCTGGGGCTGTTTCTGCACTGTCAGTGGCACAGCTTACTGGAACACCTAAATTGGAACAATGCCATCATTAATTTTACTAACATTTGTGGTTTTCCTGCCACAGTGAATAAAGATGTCTGCAACAACAGTGGTTAATGAGTTTCAAATGCCCATCGTTTTACCAGGTAAAAGCACCTGATCAAAGACACTGAATAGGATTTTGGATTAAAAGCGACAACGCGCATATGATACATTTTATTCTTTAGCCTTGTAGAAAAAGCATTTTGACAGGGAAGAAAATAGATACAGCCAGGTTTCAAATTTTAACATTGCTTGAGACGGGCAATCTATCACAGTACACAGCACGTCTGTGTCTGCTATTATTCGTGTTATAGTTAGATACATGTGTGCATACAAGCCCATCCGAATGACTGTAACACCAACGTAACTCGGCAGTTCGAAAATGACTGAAAAAAATGAATTCAGGCATGAAAGTAGGTTTGATGGTCCACATCCATTTAAAGTATCTGAAGGTTGATTTTATGGTAGATTGCAATGTGTGAAAACTGGTAAATTCAAATTCAAATTTTAAAGCAACCAACTTCATGCTTAATGATACCAAAATATGTAAACAAAAACTTTCATGGTCTTTGGCTCCAAGTGCACCTGTTTCTTTTTATTGCAAATGGTGCAATTAAGAAATTCTGCAGCTCTAACCATTAAAAAAAACAAAATC
Source organism: Diplotaxodon limnothrissa (assembly GCF_057381915.1). Classification (NCBI taxonomy): domain Eukaryota; kingdom Metazoa; phylum Chordata; class Actinopteri; order Cichliformes; family Cichlidae; genus Diplotaxodon; species Diplotaxodon limnothrissa. The sequence goes on from NC_140602.1 coordinate 5,947,644, forward strand.
TATACTTTAATGTTGTTGTTTTTTTTTTATAGCCCTACAATGGATCGGTGACCCTCTCGTCGGCTGGAATAGGGTCCAGCACAACTATGACAGCACAGATGGGCTGTACTGAATCTAAGTTTACCTGATTTTCCCTTCAATATCATCTTCTTCCGTGTCTATGAATTGCTTTAAGGGCTACTGCTCCATTTAAATTTTTCCCAAGAAATCCTGTGACCACTTGCCTATGCTCTGTAATTTCATTATGAACCTCACACTTGAGCAGAGAACAACTTCTCTGTCAAACTGACCTGTTGAGGGCTTTCTTTCATCATGACAGCTGAAACTGCTATCTCTCAGCTGCTGGGTTTACAGTTTGCATGAAGGGTATGCAATAACTAAACTCAAAGATGGTATATCAGGTTAGAAGCGTGACCACAAGTATGCTCGTCCTTTTTCACCCCCCTGGATCAGATGAGGGTTATGAGGGAGAACAGCCTCTGCATCGTCACTAAACTGCTGGCCAAATGTGTTTCTGTGGTGTTCTCATGTTCTCTAAAATTAACTATAATGGTCACTACCTTGCAACTCTGGAGCAGATCCAGGGGGCATCTCAAAAGCAAAACACAGAAGTGGTCAAATGCAGTTTTCACAGCAGCCAAGAACAGCAGCATTGCTGGAAGTTCTCCAGAGGTAAGCAGGGAGACGAGCTGGAAAAGAAGATTGATCCAATTTAAATAGGGTAGGTTTTTCTTATTACAGGTAGAATTGTAAATGTTTTTGTTTTTATTTCATCTTGATTCAACCAGCTGGCAAAACGTGAGTCTTGAACTTCTTCACCATCAGTGTGGTTCAGTATTGAAGCATTTTCAAAAGTCTTCTACATTTTCTGCTATGTAATAGCTTTTTTCATTCACACTATGAATTAATGACTTTAATGATGACGGCCACTGAACTGAGAGTCCTAAATGGAATGTGGCTATAATTAATATTAGTTAGAACTATGCTTTCCTGTTGTGACGCTTCGCAGCATGCCAAAATGTCTGTAGTGTGTGCAAACAGACTGATTAGTGATAGGCAAGAAATTGCTCAAGCTGAGTGTGAGAGAGGAATGATGCCTGAGCAGTAACAGGATAAAGCTAAATCCCCTGTTAATAACCATAGGTGCTTTATTGTATCATTCCAAGGTTGTATCTCTGCTTTGTCATACATTCAAAGAAAATGCAGCTGTATCCAAAAACATAAATAAATGTCTGTTAAATTTAAATATTTTTATAGCCAATACATGTAAAATGTCAGGATTGCTGCACTGGCACAATTTTCATTTTAAAGTTTGCCCCTTATTTTCTTTTGTTGCCAGTGTACTTAAATTGAATAAAAGCCGACATAAACAGTACGCACAGACCAATCCCGGTATGTCCTTGTGTCCACCTCTTCAGCAGTGCTGGTAAAAGGTTAAAGTGTGCTGAGGAGCTTTTAGTCATTAAAATTTTGCAGTTTGGATTCAATTGAAAAAACACATTGAAGGCAAGACAGAATAAGAGCAAGAAAGCAGCACTCCCATTATATCACAGGTCAGCTGTTTTTCTATTACTTTTCTCGTCTTATTTGGGCAGCGGGGGAAAGGAGTGTATGGGAGAAAAGGAGCTGATAGAAAGAGGAGTAATGTCTCCATAGCTCCACTGCACACTCATATTTCTTTTATCTCTCGACCCTGTTTTGTGTTTCGCTTTTCAGTGTTTCAGGGCCAGTGGCCATCTGAAATTAGATTTCTTAAGGTACCCACATATGTGGGTGAGGTTCACACACAGATGCGCAGTGTGGGTGTTTGTGTCTGCTTTACAGATGCAAAAAAAAAAAAAAAGAGTGTACATGAGCGTCCATCTCTCTGGCTTCTTCGATCAATTTAAGTTGAAGAAATTGGATTGCCAAGTTTGCCGGTTTACTTTTTTTTTATAGGGGACTTCAGAAGTAGAAGTACAATATGACAAAATGCAAGTGAGAAGTTGTGTTTTAAGGTGTAATATGAGTAGTGTGTGTGCCTGTGTGTGAGTAACCCCTCATCAATCTCTGGCTGCTTGCTTTCTGATTTACCTCTTCCCTACTCTGGTGAGGAGATGCTGCCTTCACTAAGCAATGACTCATCCTTCAGTGAGAAAAAAATTCTGTGTGTGTGTGTTATGCATGTCTGCATGTGCACCTTAAAGAACATCTGCTCCTTTCATTGGAGAGCTTTTGTCCTTGTAACCACAATGCACACCGTTGATTGATGTCTTTGTTACCCTAAAAAAGAGACACAAAAAGACAATTAAGTTAAAAATAAAAAAGGCTTTAATTTTGAATTATGTTCACCCTGACTTTTTGTTTGTATGAATCCTATATTTTGTTGAGCTGCTCAGAAAATAATCTAAATCATCAACTATTTTTGCAGAGCATAAATAGGTAAGTCGTCTCGTGCCACATAAAGGTTTAGAGCTCAAAGGACGGCGTAAATATAATCCCAGTTATATAAAACCAAGTTTCACTCCAAAAATTCTATTTACTTTGGAAATAAATCGAATGTCTGTAGAGATCTAATTTAATGATTTCCTGTATGCGCCCTCAGGTTTCCTGCATGTAGAGTCAGCACTAGATGACACAACTTGGTGAGATTGATATTTTTCCTGTGCTGTCTCTGCTGTGTGATAGCTTTCTAATTTACCTTTTATGTTCAGAAAAAAAAAAACCCTGAAAGAAGGGAGAGTATAACATAAAGCGTGCAAGTACAATACAGTAATAGGGGCATTTTCAATAGTGTCTTCTCATAGGTTGACTATTTCAATTTAGTGCTGCATTTTTCACCAATTTCCTCTGCTTTGAAAGATTTTACACTTCTACAGAAATGCCTTGTGTAGTCATATGAAACTTGTGAGTTATTTTAACTGTCATGGAGGTCGGTTACTAACTGTCGAAAGTAATAGAAGCATGTGTGGAATTGTTGTGACTGATAAAACTGTAAATAATAGGTGTAACAGATCAAACGGTTAGCCGGAACATCTGGTATCCAGCAGCACAATTTTACAGTTAACGGACATTCACTCTGTAGGTTGTCATATCCACATGGCAGATTTTAGCTTATCAGCATAAGAAGTGAGTCTTTCTTTTTTAAATAACATACAAAAACAGCTGACACACAACATTCAAGTATGCACAAAAAATATGAGGACAAAGTTTATTACAGTTGTTTCCGGTAAATGCTCACGTAGGTGTTTGCAAATGTATCTTCATCTTTAATGCAAAGCTACTGGAGTACTTTGCTTAGTGCTCGGTTAGCTAGCTTCCCTGATGTTCACTTTCAGTGACCTAACTCCTACCAGAGGAATATTTGAAGGGAATGTTGGTGTGAATATGCACTGTGGCAGCAAGATGCTGTGGGCTCCAGAGTTGAAAGCACAGTAGCACACATTGTGTCCTCCTCCTCTCTACTCAGTAGCCTCACAAAGACTCTCAGAGGCGTCAGCATTGCCAGGGGCCTGATTGGCTTTGGACAGGCTGCATGATTTTAAGGTTTATTATCATAGGGACTCTCCTTTCATGCCAGCAAACACATTCAGATATGCCACTGTACAATTGGCATTTTGATTTGTTTGTGTATGCATGTGCATCACTATATGTTTTTCTCTGGGAACATGTATTGTGTAACACAGATTGAGGATCAACAGCTATTTACTGTCTCTTTTGATTTGTTAGCACCACTCGCAGCAATGTCTTTTGACCAGTCTCAAACTCAGTTGTGTGGCCAACACAAACAATTAAAGACATGCCCACTGTGATCTTAGTTTCATTCTTTCATTATGGAGCTGTTGGCTTGCTGAGAGAATGAATGGGCACCGACTCAACCACAGGGCCAAAACAGGAACCCCAGGGGTTTAGATGAGCTGGCTTCTCAGAGTCAGCATTGGCAGGGAATCTGACTTCCTCTATTTCTGTCTGTTTATTGTCATTAGTTCTCATTTGTTAGCTCACTTTGCCTTTCCAAACTTTCCTTCTGATTGACTCTTCCTGTTGTTTTGGGATGTATTAGCTTGTTTTCCCATTTTCTTTTCATTTATGTTGCTAACCAGGGAGGCAGTCAGGATCTTTTGGTGTCCTTTGCGATCCACCAATCCAATTTCTGACTTAAAAATAAGTTTAGGACATCCACCTGCTAACTGAGACACCAGTCTCTGTCAGTACCCAATGAAGATAAAGTTGGTATTTTATTTAGCACACAGCTGATTTCTAAAAAGATTTGCAAACCAAACTGAATTTTTCATACTGCTCTGAGGCTTGTGGAGCCCCTTTCTCTTCTCCAGCTTGTCGTAGACTTCTCTCTGACCTGTGTCTTGTCTCTTCTGTATTGCAGCTGGGGACAGAGTGGACCGCTCCAGGCGAGTTTAACAAGTTCAGGTCCCAGTCTTCGAAGTCTGTGCAGTAAGTACCTCTGACAACCACACACGTATCAGGATGGCAAAATTATTTCACTTTCTCAGCAGTAGAGAGACCAAAAGGGCACAAGAATCTGATGGAGGATCTCCCAGGAAAGGTTTTGCCGGATGTTTTGTTAGTTTCACCTTGTAAACCTGTCAGTGTGTGTGTATTTGTGCCATCATAGCAAAATGCAGTCTGTATACACTGTAGGGGGAAGTACCTAAACACAATTCGGAATACTTGAAAGCTGTTAGCAAGACCATATATGTACTAAGAGTCAGGATGTGAATATCTAGTCTTCCATGGTTGTTTCTGTTAAATAGTCTCTTTACCTGTTAAGCAGCAGTCTGCAGCAATTGCTGTATTTGCACATTAATATTACTCTACAACCTAATTTATAGCAATAAAGGTAATCTCTAGGTAGATGCAGATATTATCAAGGAACATGATTTTTGGTACTGGTTTCTGTTTGCAGTCTGACTAGTACAGAACAGTTGTGTTTGTGTAGGTCAGGCGTGGGGGAACTCCAGGCCTCAAGAGCCGGTGTCCTGCTGGTTTTAGCTGTGTCCTTGAACCAACACAGCTCATTTGTATGGATAAATTACATCATCAACATGTCTTGAAGTTCTCCAGAGGCCTGGTAATGAACTAATAATTTGACTCAGGTGTGTTGACCCAGGGTGAGATCTAAAACCTGCAGGACACCGGCCCTTGAGGCCTGGACTTCCCCACCCCTAGTATAGGTTTTGCTTCCTATGGAGAGCAAAGGAAGAAACACATTTACCAAAATGCAAACTTGAAACCATCAGCCAATATCTGACAAGATTACATTTATAAACAATAACTGGCACATAGAACAGGAAGCCTTGGTCCTGCAACCCTACACTACAACTTCTCACATATAAGAAGAAAGTGTTCCCTGGAGACTGAAGAGCAGATCTTCTATGCATGTTTTGTATGCATGCTAGTACCTATATCTATAGATGAATTACCATTCTGTATAAGAAGTGCTCTCAGGTGTCGACAGTCTTAATCCTGAAAGTACTCTCTTTCTCAGTAAATGTAAGATGGAGAGGCATTAAACTATCCAGTCCTCGACACATCTTTCTCCCTAATGTTTACATGATGACTCACTGAGTTCTTAGGCCACACCCATCTTCAAACTCTCCTTTAATATTGATCTTTAAGTTTTCAGACTCCATCTTGCATGGTTGTGAGACTCAGGTTGACAAGCAAATAGACAGGTGACAAAGTACTCAAAGCTGCTTCTTTTGTCGTAGTTCTTACTACACTACCTGTCTCCAGAACCCAATTTTTATGACAACAGAGACATACAGACAGCCACAGATTCACAAAGTGAACATAATATCTGCCGCATTGTGATTGTAAGCACTTATCCGCATCCACTTTGCTTCTGAACTCATTAAGTTTATATGATTGTGCAGGAGAACCGATTCTAAAAGCTCTTGTTCCTTTGGGTTGCCTCATTTGCCCGACTGAATGAAGCACAAGTGTTGGCCTAAATTATTCAAATCACTGGTGTTTGGGGTGAAGTTAAGGGATACTTGGATCTTTTAAATGTAACAAATTAGGTTATGAACAATTATAACAATACAGTGTAGAAAGAAAGCTCACATTCTGTGTGGGTTGTCTTAGTTCTTACCAGGGCATAAAATTAGAGATGAACAACAATACATGATGTATTACACTGTGTAATTATTTGTTTAACAAAAATAAGCCAAAATGCAGAGGCGGTGAGTGCAATAAATAAATACTCTCCATGATTGAATAGCTTTCATAGCTGCTTTGAGCAGCAATAACTTGAAGCAACTTAAAGTAATCTTTTTTCTTTTAATCCATCTCTTATGTCATTCTGGAGGAATTTTGGCCCACTCTTCTTTACAACATTGCTTCGGTTTATTCAAGTGTGTGACAATTCATTTATGCACAGCTCTCCTAAGGTCCCAACACAGCCTTTCAGTTGGGTTGAAGTCTGGCCTTTGTCTGGGCCACTGCAAGACTTTAATTCTTTTATTTTACAGCCGTTCTGTTTAGGGGTGGGTTTTTATAATCGATTCATCGATTAAAATCGATTCTGGCTTGGATAACGTAAAATCGATTCATTTAAATCCTGAATCGATTTTTTTAATATAAATTTATTTTGCTTGAAATGCCAGAATCTTTGGTGACATCTCACAAAATTTGAAGAACCACCAAACAGTTAAGACAGTAAATGAGAGCAGGTACACGGATTCTGCACATAGACTTAAACACACAGTGCGACCCGCGGATCAGAATCAGTTAGATGTCGCCTTTCTCACGGTTGGGGCTGAAAGCCGACAGCTCGCTGATCCTGATGTTTCGGCGGGTCCGCGCTTTGTGTTTACGCCCTTTTTGCGCCGATTCTAAAGCTGTTAGTTTGATCTCTCTCCAAACAATATTGACCGAACCAGCAGCAAAAGAAGATCCAAACGTAAAATCGTCATGAATTCACTCTGACTTTTACTGTTTTGCTTCCACCGCGATGCACAGCTCTCTCTCTCTCTCTCTCTCTCCCTCCCCCCCCCCCCCTCTCTCTCTGTACTTCAAGAACAGTTTCCCTTTCTTCATTATTCGCTTGCTTGTTACGCACCAGTCTACCGTAGTTTACAGCGCTGTCAGCCGCTGTTTTTTTCCCTTTTACATTCTTCCGAAAAGAAAACCTCATTTCTGCTGTTCAATACTGAACAAATTTAAACTTTTTAAAATTATTCAAAATGCAAAACGCTTAACCGTGTCTCTAATAAAACCGCTGTAACTTCAGAGGTAATGTTCATATGTTGATTAATGGTTTTCTTTCGTTTTTGATGTACTGCAGAATATTTTTATAAAATCCCAGGCCAGGAAAATCACCTTCATGTTTTTCTGTGTTTTATCTTCAGCTACTTTGACACAAAGGCATCTGCTGTGATGCTCACACCTTTGATAAAGTCTTGCGTGTGTCAGCTTCCTTTTTATTGATACAAAAATATGTAAATGTACTGATTTGAATTATAATATTTCTGACTGTCAAAATTTCCCAGATTTAAATCGAATCGAATCGAATCGAATTAAATCGAATTAAATCGAATCGTGGATCGAATCGATTCGGGACCTTGTGAATCGGAATTGAATCGATTCTAGAAATCAGTGACGATACCCAGCCCTAGTTCTGTTGTAGATTTGCTGCTGTGCTTGGGATCATTGTCCTCTTGCATGACCCAGTTTGCCCAAGGCTTTAGCTGTCAGATAGACAACCTCACATTTGACTATAGAATACTGTGGACAGTGGAGAAGGAGTTCATTGTCGACTCAATGACTGCAAGGTGTCCAGTTCCTGTGGCTGCAAAGAAACCAAAAATCAAAATAATGATCCCTCCACCACAGTCCTGACAGTTATAATGGTAAATGGCCTGTATTTATATAGCGCTTTACTAGTCCCTAAGGACCCCAAAGCGCTTTACATATCCAGTCATCCACCCATTCACACACACATTCACACACTGGTGATGGCAAGCTACATTGTAGCCACAGCCACCCTGGGGCGCACTGACAGAGGCGAGGCTGCCGGACACTGGCGCCACCGGGCCCTCTGACCACCACCAGTAGGCAACGGGTGAAGTGTCTTGCCCAAGGACACAACGACCGAGACTGTCCAAGCCGGGGCTCGAACCGGCAACCTTCCGATTACAAGGCGAACTCCCAACTCTTGAGCCACGATTGGTATAAAGTGTTTGTGCTGTTGTGCTGTGTTTGGTTTTCACCAAAACTGGTACTGTGCATTATGGAGATGCTGCATCTCCATAATGCTCTCATCTGTCCAAACGACGCTATAAAAACTATTTGTTCAGATAAAACTTGTCAAATCTAAACCATGCTGCCATGCTCTTTTTAGAGAGAAGAAGCTTTCTCCTAGAAAGCCAAACAAATTATACATTTTCAGTCTTCTTTTAATTGTACTCTCATGAACTTTAACGTTTAACATGCTAACTGAGGCCTTCAGACTCTAACATTTCTCTGAACATTGCTCGGTCTGACCTTGGGATGAATTTGCAGGAACGTCCACACCTGGATTTGAAATTGTTTGGAAATTACCATATAACCCTTCGCCAACTAATTGGCAGAAACAATTGCTTCTTCAAGAGCATTGCTGTTGTCTGTACTCTTTGGTATTGTTTTAACACACACCTGAATGCTCCAGACCAGCAAAAACAAAGAAAGTGACAGAACATACAGTGTGATAACATCAGAAGTGTTGGTTGGATGTGTAAATGGACCTCTGAGGTGACGCTCTAAGTCAGTGTAGGTGTTCAGGTAACACTGACAAATGTCTCACTGGATCTAGTGGAAGTTTGAAATCATAGATGCATACAATGCATAAAAAAAATACATGCATACATACCATAGAAACATGCATAAAAAAATCAGAGGCCCAGATTATTCCCGTCCCAAAGGCCATTTGTGTAACACTATACAGCTGTTTTTGAAATTCAGTTTTAAAATAAAATATACTGAACATGATACTTCCAAACGCAGCTCTATATTATGATTAAAAATAATAATGGTACTATGAAAATCAGTCATGCCTGCTTGCCATTTTATATCCCCAGTGTGATGGTTCCATTATCAAAAGAAACCACATCCCAAGCTATGAAAATCCAATGAGATGGCACACATTCAGGGAATATGTTTCACAATGAACTTTACGTTCTTTATATTGATTACAGTATTGATTTTACATTACAGTTTATTCAGGCTGACTCTCTCCATCACACCAGCGTCTAATCATATATTGAATTCTCATCGTTACTGGTGCTGAATTTTTTTTCTTGTTTTTTGTAAAGCTATACCCACGCACACAGTTTAGTCTCTTGTGTGTTTGTACAGTCTGTTCTTATTCCAGGTCTTCATGACAAAAAAGTGGTAGTGTGGTTCTTGGCTGGAAGTTACACATACGTAACACCTCAGTGTGTGTGCTTTTAAATTGTGTTTGCTTTGGAGGTTTTGGTAGGTTATCGTCACGGTTTGTGCCTACGTGCTTTTGTTTTTTGGCAGGTTTGTTATGTGTAGGTTGTTTTTGTGACGGGATAAAACCAAATCATAATGCTGAAGTCCTTTTTATTCATGAATGTTGTATGTGCAAGTGTTACTTTATCTCTGTGCGTAGGATTAACTGGGTCTGGTTAGCACGGAAAGCTCATCAGCCTACGAGGGAGAGCAAAGAGGTGACAAAAATGAAATGGAAGAAGAGACAGAAGGATGCGGTTGAAAGTTTTTCTATTTTCTTTTCCTGTCTGACAAGTATATTGCAGTCTCCCACAATAACAAGACAACAACAAAGCAACCAAGCGTGAAGGCAGATTATGACAGGAACATTAAAAAGGTTGTGCAGCAGAGGAATTTGAGTGTGACACTTCAAGTTTTGTGACCTGTTACTGTGTTTCTGCGTGTGAATGTATTTTGCATCTGCTTAAAAGTATTTTGGGTGTGTTGTCGTTATTTTTTTTAACTTATGCCAGTCAAGGGGAAGTGTTCAAGAGAACAAGGCTGGACTGCGCATTGTCTATCCCAATGCAATCTGATATAACGATGATTAACACACAGCAGTTGTTGCCTTCATCTACCTCTCCGAAAGCGTTTAATGTTTCCTGGCCTTGATGTGTAAGGTGATTTATGATTTCTCTGTCATGTCATTATTTATTTATTTATTTTGTTCGTCCCAGACATGAAGCAAGTTGAAAATTGTGCGCTTTTAAGCTTGATAACTGAAGTCAAATCTATTTTGATTTTATAGCTGCTCACTTTCACTTGCTTTAGAGGAGCCATGTCAAAGAGGACATGAAAGTCAGTTTCAATATAATTATACAAAATCGGTTTTGCTATTTCATGTGTGGGTGTACATCAGAGAACATGTTCATACTTTTGCATGCAAAAAAATACAGGCCTGTCTGCATTAATGTGAATGTGCTTGTTAAATACTGCACCATTTGAAAGCCTGCTCTGCAGCTAATGGCTTTATTGTGGGACCTCAAAGCAAAAAAAAATTAATTTGTCATTTTCCGCATGTTCCCTGTGCTGCCCCGTGCAACTTGCATCCCTCACACACCATTGCACTCGATCTGTTTGTGGCAGGATATCCTCCCAAACGTGGCAAATCTGTGCAGAAGGATTAATTGCCATGCCTTCATAAGAAGGTATTCTTCAAATTAGATGGGATGGAATTGAAATGAGCAAATTAGCAGTGCAGAAGCGAATAACATATCGCTTTCCGTCTATTTTTTATTTAAAAAAAGAGACGACGTGAGCAGCTGTTATTATCGCTCATTAGATTTTATAACCTGGTAATTTCAAAGATCTGTAAACCTGATAAAATCAAGGAATAATCGAACAAAACTAAATGATTTCAGTGTTCCCGGGTTTTTATTACACTCAATTTCGTAGATGGGCACTGCGAAAATTATAAGTCATTACACATGAGGCCCTTGTCAGCCTGATCTTCTTGTACAATTTGTTATTGGAGAATAAGTTCAGGGCCATTTGAGCCTATTTACAGACTTCATTCTGCCATAGCTAAGTTCTGCACAAAGCCTTAATCAAAACTGCAATTTAAAACAGCTCTCACACTGTGCTGCTGTTCTTGGTTTTATTCATAGTGGGCTCAGAACTAGATGGAATGAGACAGCGCTATATTAAAATGGAGTCTAAAAGAGTCAAACAGTACAGAGCAGAACGGAGCCAAACAGAGAGCAGTCGTCAGAAATTTAATTGAACAGAGGAGAGCAGAGTGAAACACAGACACTCCTACGTTAGCAAGGTTGTTTCGTTTTTTTCACACTCTGGACTGTGGTTATTTATATGTCTTGGTTCATTGGACCTGTACAGCAGATTGTAGTAGAGTTGAGTGAACAGTGACTAATGGCTGCTGCAGGGCTGAATCATATTGTCAGAGAATGAAACATATTGTTGTTGAGAGGTTCAGTTTAAACTCTTCACTTGGCTGTTGGAGGTCTCCATACAATGCAATCAGAGGCAACTGCAACTAGAAAACGTACATCCACAGAGTTAAGCATATTTAAATAGATGGACAGGCACACATAAAACAGATCAAATCAAACATGTAGTCATCTTGGATAACGTGCTTTCATCTGCCACATCTTTCCCTTCAAGGATCGCTCACGTTTGTTGCTCGTTTTTTGTGGTCCACTCTTTCTCTCTTGCTGAACCTCGTGTCATAGTGACAATAACAGTGCAACATTGAATTAAAAGCAGTAAAAGGGGAAGAAGTAGGAATGCTTTCTCTGTGTGCACGCAGTTCAAAGACCAGCTGGAATGATGTATTTCTCACATGTTGGCCTTCCTGTTGCCATGAAGTGTGGAAGTTCATCCTAGGTGGCAGTTTTAATAGATGTCATCCACAGTCATCTACACCACCTGGCTATCAACTCCTGGAGGTGATGACTCATGCTATTAGTGAGTGGGTGTATTTGTGGTTAATATGATTAAGCTTATTAAAATTTGAAAATAGAGGGTGTTGATATTCTCTTTCAGCCCTTTCCTTGCTTTCAAGACACTTTTTAGTTCCTCATTGAAATAGATCCAAGTAAGGATTTGTGTAAGCATATCATCAAATGAATTATAGTACCACCACTAAAACCAATTTTTAGATTTCTGGTGACATGCTCGTTTTTTGGAACACAATATAAATAATATTTGATCATCATTTGACAGCTACTCTTTTATTTGTGAAGAACAATAGAAAACATTTGACAGCTCCAGTTTCTTTAATATGTCCCCACATTCATTTTCTGCCTTACAGAAAGAAGGTTCTGCTGTTTAGGCTCTTTCTGTGTCAAGTTTGCATGTTCTTGCAGAGTCTTGGTGGATTTTCCGCAGGTTCTCTCGTTTTCTGCCTGTGATGGTGATCCATCCAGGGTGTTTTCCTCCTCTTGGTATACACTCGGGGAGTTTCAACACCAGAATCTGAGTCAGCAGTGCTCTACTGTGTTTAATCAAATGACACTAAACAGTGTCAATTTGAGATAATTTTTTATCTGTCTCCGCCTCTGCTGTGAATTGATAGTTTGGCAGTGCCTGCTAGGTGCTGTCACAACAGCTTGATGAGTGACAGTGAAGTAGTCAGATAAGGAACTCGGATAACCCTGTCAACACTATCTCGTCTCTCTGAAACCGCTAACAGAGCCTCAGGCTGCACACACAACACCAGGGCGTGATTGACATTTATTAAAATTCTATAAGTTGAACCATCCTGAATTCAGACCGAGCTGGGCTGCTGCTCTGCTCGATTTTAGAACATTTTTTGGCTCTCAAATTGGAACGTGATTGGCAATTAGTTGAAGATTAGAAGTAGTATGATGGGTATAACCATGGATGATCAGCCATCTGACACAATGGTTTCTTGATAACCAAGAAAACTTTGCCCTCGGTGTTAATAAGACCAAGTAGCTGATCGTGGATTTCAAGCAGACAAGGAGAGAGCATGACCCCGTTTACATTAACAGAACCTCAGATGACCATCACAGAGGATCCCAAACGGTCCACATGCACACCAATAATATGATGAGGAAGACTCAACAACCCCTGTACAACCTCTGGCACCTGGAGAAATTTAGCGTGAGCTCCAGCATTCTCAGTTCCATTGAAAGCATCCTGCTGTGCTGCTGTATCATCTTGTACAAAAACTGCACCGTAGAGGAATGCAACGCACTTCAGAGGTGATTTTCCTGCCCTCCAGGAGATACACAAGCATTGATGCACTGCCCAAACCCAATGGATCATAAAAGATACTCACCACCCTAACTCACCACCTTTAGTCACATGAGTTTATTATCCTATTTTCAGACATGTACTTTTTTTTGCATTTGCATTTGCACATTTCCAAAACGTGGTGCCTTATTGTGTTCCTTTTTATTGGGAGCTATTGTGCTGCTAGTCTGGCTCATCCATTTCTTTGCTTTTGTAAATCTGTATGTGGCAGTATTGCTGAATCGGAATATCATTTTAATTGCTGAAAAAAATCTTGCCAGCACCACAAGTTATTATTGCTTTGATTTTTTTTTTTTCATTGAATTAGAATTTTTCTTTTCAGTTAGTTTATTAGTTTCCAGAGTAGATTTGCATATTTGGGGTATTTCACGGTATTTCTTTGAAAAAGTTCAGTTTTTATTAGTTTCAGGGACAAAATTTAAGAAGTTCAGAACAGGTATTGTAATACAAATACAACAGTTTGAAGAGGTAGTTGTACGCTGAAAAGAACTGAAAAAGGTTATGTGTATATTTATTATATGTGGTTTTGATGTGGAAAAAAAAGTTTCACTTAATTTTTGGTGCATTTAGTTTTTGTGATTTGTATTTTTATTTAATTTGTTAAAGTATTTACATTTTTTCAGTTTGAAATTTTTCAGTTAAAGTAAAAGTTCCATTGCAAAAATTTAATCAAACACTGTGTCACAGTCTGTGTGGGAGTGAGAAAGTGGACCCAAATGCAGACACTGGAGAAACAAACTATGGTTTAAACAAAAGGCGAGCCGTTTATTTGGCTGAAAACGCTGAAAACCTAAACTGGGTAATAACTAATAAACTATGAAAACTGGGATGAGAGACAAGGACGTGGAACTAAACTGTCACGGTCTGGCTGGCAGACCGTGGGCATGTGAGAAATGAGGACCCAAAATGCAGGACTTGGCGTTTATTTACAGTGGTGACAATCCAAACAACAATAAATTCCCCGTGCGATCCCAACTCCCGTTCCGTGTCTTCTCCTTTATCCCGTGCTCCGTGCTCTGTCTCCGTTCCCTGTGTACTGTCCGTGTGCTGCCTCCTGGTCGCCACAATTCCTCCTGAGGAAACACGCATACAAAAGGCAGTCGTGAGTACAAAACCTAACGGCAGACTTGCACTAACCTTGCACGATAAACTAAGACTGACGGGAAGTCACTCAACGATCCAGCGTCGAGGAGCTCTCAGCCACACTGTTTTGAAGCTCCTCTGACGAGGCTTGATCGGCGCCAGGTGTGTGTGGATTCCTGGGTGGGACCGGTCAGCTGGCATGGCCACACCCACCAGGCCTAGAAGTGCCTGCCACGACCGCACCCTCACACACATGCACACACCCATAAACACCTGACAGTACACCAACACGGAAAACAGGACAGCAGACACAACCATAATAACAATAACCACAATAATAATGATAATAACTACAATAGTAGTCCAGACTGCTCACGGACCCCGAATCCCTGGAACTGGGTCCGTGACATAAACAGCTACATGCGACTATGGAACTATGAAATAAACTGAACATGAACGTGATCAGTAAGAAGAACTCTGAGACATGGTGTGGCTAGACATGAAACCAAACCGACGACCTGACAAAGACTGAATGTAAACACACAGATTAAATACACATAAGGGTAATGAGGAAAGTGCAAACACATGGTGAGACACAGCTAACACAAACGAACATAATGATGCACAGGGGAAGAGTATAACTAAGCACACTGAATAGAGAAACACAATACTTTCAAAATAAAACAGGAAACATGGAGAGACATGAACTGGGACACGCAAGCTTGACACGAGACAGAGGGAGTAAGAGAGAGAGAGGGACACAGAGGAGAGACACACAAGGGGAACATAGAAAAAACATAAACCAGACTAAAACTTAACAAAGACAAACTAATAATAATAATAATAGAACTTAAAGTTTTGAAATAACTAATACAAAACAACTCAACTCTACCCTTAACTTAAGAACAGGACATGATTTTAACATAATATTAACATAAGAAATCAACAATAAAAAATAACAGAAAACGCTGGGTCACAGAACCAGCCCCTGGCACACTGACTGTTTCCTTAACTTTTAGTGTGAACCTTCTGTTGAATGCAGAATGCTGAGAATCGTTTCCTTCAGTCTGTAATGCCTCGAATCAGAAATGGTTGTTTCTGAACTTTGGCAGTGATGTGATGAGAAGCAAAGGTCGAAAATGATTCTAAGGTTGTCTGTGATACCACATTTGGCATTTAGAAGGAGCAGTATTCAATTCATAAGCTCCAAATGCCATTCACACTCAAATCTTCCAAAGACACATGGATCTGTTCTTCAGTTTGTGTGAGTACACATGTGACATGTGATGGATTTTTTGTTTTTACTTCTTCTTTACCACCTTTTTCTTCTTCCTTTGCATTTTTACTTCTATTTCAATAGTTTTGTTTTGTTTTGTTTATATGCATGACTTGGTAAAGAACCTCAAGGACTGATAGTAACTGGGAGGAGAGAGTCCACTGCACCTTTTGCAGCAACACTGAGTGAAACCTAGTGGAGAATGACCAGTTATTTCTCTATGGGATCTCTCAGTATCTATAATTGAATCATTTAAGCACTGTTGGCTATTAGCTGGTGAAGAGATTTTAGTACTTTGAGAGAGGAAAGTGTAGAGATTTTTGCACATGACATCATAGGAATACAGATTTAGCGCGCACACGAGCTGAGCATTGCATCTTCTGGCTTTCATGATATGCTCTGAAAGACTTTTTTCTGGCGTGGTTTTGATCCATTTTTGCCCATCGACGGACGTATTACTGAAAATCAATAAAAGAATGTTATGAGTGATTACCATTTTCCTGTGAAGCATTTTTAACCTGATGGGAGTGGTATTATCCAGGATGGCTGAAGCAGAGTTCCTGAATGGTTTGATAAGTATAAAAAAGATTTGAATGATATGCTCTGACCTTCATGGTCACCAGATTTCAGCCAAATTGAACCTTTGTTCAATTTCAATTTCATATTAGGAAGTACGACAGCAATCAAAACTATAAATTGCTGCTATATCACTCCAAAATTGCTGCCTCGTTAAGACACTCGATGTTGATTCCAGTTGGGATCTCTTAGTATTTTTATTTTATTTTTTTTGTATGTAAGTGACCTCTGTTTCCTTGTGTGCACATATGGCCCTGGTTGCGTGTGAGGACCTTCTAACCTCTTTCTGCTGATAGTAATTGGCTGATACCCTGTAACAGTTGAACTAGAATGAAGCTGTTTGCCAGCAATCTGCCGTGACTTCTCTGTCCTGCTTTCCTCCCTCGGGCCTTTACTCCACCATCTGTTTCTATGAGTGACGGGAGCCTGCTGAGATGCAAATCTCTGCTCGAGAGTTTCTTTCTGTTCAAGTGTGCAGTGGCTTAGGTTTGATCAGAATGAATTTCGGGTGTTGATGTACTTTGAGCTGTGTAAAACTGCAGAAACTAACATCTGATTGGCAGTAATGCAGGAGTGCGACCGACAGTCATGTTGATGAAGGGTGAGGTTAGTCTAACTTTACATACTGAGCAGCCAGCAAAGTGACATGTAAGCTGTTTGGAAATTGACTGGAATATCCAGGATCTTTCAGCATGTGATAAGAAGAGATCAGTATTTAGAAAAGAATTCTGACACATCATTAGCACATTAGTTTTTTTTAAATATATATATTTTTTGTTTTGCTATGAAATCCTGTTAATAAACTGAATCCAACTGTGCTTAAAGGTGTCAGCTCTATATAGAGTGCTTGTCAGATGGTTTCTACACTGGAAACTGAAAACTTGACACTTTTAACAGGTTAACAGTTGGCCAGGTGTGCCAAGGTGAGTCAGGAATCAGTGTTTGATCTTCTTGTACTCTTTTTCTGAGTATGTGAAACTCTGTGAAAGTCGTTCATGAATATTAAAACAGATGAGAAATATCTGGCATTTATTAGACATAAAGAGAACACTCAGTTGGGTTCAGGCAATGTGTGTCAGTTTAAAGACCTCAACGGTTTTGATGAGATCCAAGTCAGTGTGGCCAGGATCAGAGCATCTCTGAAACAGCCAGGCTGCTGCACTGCTCAACAAATGGTAGATTTTTTTAAAGTAGTTTTTTTTTAAATGTGTGGATTAAAGCATGTTTGGTGCATTAATGAGTGTTTATGGCACTAAAATAGTGGGTACTGTGACTTTACAAAAAAACGGCATAAAATATCACACGAATTATCCGTGTATATCTTTTAGCTGCAGATAAATTTTCAGTCACTTGTACATGTTCTATAGATTTACCTTGATGCAGTGTAATAATTATAGTTGCACTTCATTGTGATCAAAAAAGCATCTGCTTTAGCGCAGCACAAATACTCCCACCAAGTGTAGTTATTTTTTTTTCTTCACATGGACGGGGGGGAGGAAGGCACTGGAGAAAGTAATGCTATAATGTTGTATTAGATAATTACATATGGGGGAATTGGATGTGGTAGATAAAGGAAAAGGAAACTCTGTGAGAAGAGCCAGAAAGAAGTGACGGACACGAAAAAGAGAGGGAGCGAGAGATGGGGAAAGAGGATGGGGATGAAGGAGAACGGAGAGGGGCAGAGCGAAGGGAGGGGATGGAAGAAAGAGGATTTATTGAGGCTGCAGGGAAGAGCAGCGCGATAGCTCTCTGATGGATTAGAGGAATGTATGAGAAATGGAATGAAGAGGGGAGAGCGCAAGGAGAGAAAAGTGAAGTTTGTGGGCCTCCTTGGGGCAGCTCTAAACACTGGTATCATTAATGTAGTTTAAAGAAGTGTACTCACCGAGAAGGGTCTTTTTTTTTAAAGGCCACCTGTGGGTATTAGAGAGGGAGGAATCGGGCAAGGGAGAGAGATGGGGACAGGGTGACAGTCAGATAGCGTAATGAGAAATTGAGTTTGAAAAAGAGAAGAGATATTGAAAAAGTAGAATCAGGAAATTGCCGTGGCCTTTGGCAGATTGGAGAGTGTGTCATGATTTCACAATAGGAGAAGAAGGACGGGTATTAACCAGGGGAGGACAGTATACTGCCTTTATTTCACTTCACTTCTGCTCACTGCAAACCAGATCAGTAATTCTCAGTGTGTGTGTTTGTCAGTCTGCTGGTGTGAGAGTATTTCTTTGGTCCAACACTTTTCTGTACGATTCTGTGAGAGGATTTTCTATACATTTCATGGCAAATAAATATTTTATACTTTAAAGGTAGCAGATACCCGGCAGGCACTCAAGATATTCTCTGTATTTATCTTCAACAGTCTGTTCTTCTGTTATCCAGCCAAGTCAAGTTTCTTTGTCTCGCTATCCATTCAGCCCAATGAAGGGAAACTGGAAACAAAGACCCCAATTAGTCAGGCAATTAGACTGCTGTTTTGTGTCCTCTACTCATCCTCTGAGTCACACACTAATAGTTATTCTTTCCTCTTAAATCTCTCATTTGCCCTTCACTTGTTCTTTAATGTTTTTCCCCTTTTCTTTTCTGGCAGGATGCGATCAGTGATCAGTGGTATTCACTGTAATGTATTTTTTCCTTCAAAAAATCATTTATAATTCCCTGTGGTTTTTTTTCTTTCAGTTCATTTGCTATTTATCGCTTCTCCTTCATCTTTCTTTCCGTCTGTGTCTTTGTCACTTCATCTCTTTCGTCCGGAGCCTGCCTCATCATCCATCACGATTGGTGTGACCAGTCCTCCTACACTGTTCCTCTATGCTCTTTTGTTTGCCTTTCTCATTCTCCATCTTTTGTTGCGTTCTTTCAGTTTTATAAAACACTTTGAAGTATCTCAAATTCTTTTCACCATAATTTGTCATATTCATTTTTGAAAACTTATTCTTGATTCAAATCTTTTTCCGGTTCTTTATTCCCCCCCCCCCCCAAAAAAAAATCTTCATATTTTTCACACCAGACTGAAAACAGTAACAAGGCAAAGATACAAATTTATGTAAAGTTTAAAACAGGAAATAGCTATAAGCCGAAAGCTGCCAACAGTTATTCTCTCATGGGTAAACAAATATACGAACAGTGGAACAAAATTACACAAATCAAATGTGAAATGGCCTACAAAATGACTGTGAAGTTATAAAGGGAATAGATAAACAAGGGACAGAAAAGTACGTGAATAAAACTTAATGTTCTGCTCTCTTCATATTTTTCCATTATTTGCTTCTCTGTGTGATACTTTTTTTTTCTTTGTCTTACTTTGCCTTTGTTTCAGTTATAGTTTTATCTGCTGTCTCTCTGTGTGTTTGGTTTTTCTAGCTTCTTTTAACTAGTAAGGGAAGCAAACCTGTGCCGGACAAGTGTGCCGTGAATAGGCTTGCATCTGTAAGAGTGGAGCTAAAGGAAAGAGATGTCAAACGTTGACAGGCAGTAGTATGTTGTATTCAGCTTTTATTTTAATGTGATTGTCCTTCATATCTTTAATCAATGTAATACAGAAATATTGTGGCGGCAGGCTGCATCCTCTCTGTTCTCATATTAAATTATCCCCCAGATCGAGTCAGATTATAGGATTAAGTAGACAATCTAATGAAGGTTCGGGAAATAGGATCATATTCTCTAAAATGATCTCAAGTTGTTTGGGCACAGATGTGAAGTGGATATGCTAAAAGTCCAAAAAATTGATTAGTAAGCCAGGTTGGTCAGGGGAAAATAAAAGATGGCATGTGTTAACCAAAAATGATATTTGGTAGAATTAGGACAGGGAGATTAGTTTCTCTAATAAATTCCCCTTTTTAAAACTGGTGTCTGATTGTAATAGTTTCATGTGATATCCTTCACTGTTTATTGCCTACTGGTCTCTTCTCAAGTCTCAATTACTCAATCCTGCTGCATATCTAACATTAACCATGATGGGTCTTTTCACTGTGTTTTAACAGCGGTGAGTTAAATATAAGATTTGTCTTTGGATTTTAATCACAGCTCAGCGTAAATCACGGGGTTATGAATGGAGTGATGTTTGAATCGTTTGGGAGAGGGCAAGCAGGGTTCCAAAAGCTGAAAGTGGCACTTACTTTTCTGAGTGCCATTTTAGCAGCAGCACAGAGAGATATTCCCTATTCATGAGAGAGTGACCTTAGCACACTGTCACTGCTCCCGTGCACCTGCAATGATTTATTGGTTACAGAAAGCTGGGCAGCCGGATGATGCAGCGGCGTTTATGCATGGGGAGGGGGGGGGACACGTGACCATCCTCCTTCAGCTTTTGTCCTTTTCTTTCAACTCGGTCAACAACATCAGAAATGAAAACACACACACACACACACAGTCTAACTGTTAAGGGGTGTTTTAAATTGTAAAATATATGCTCAATTCCACCTAAATTCAACCAAGACATGTTGTTTCAATTATAGCTCTACAGTAGGGCAACGTTTAGATCAAAATTAAACATATGTGTATAAATTCTTGTCCAGATACCTGGACAAACTGATACACTGATGAGACTTTGGATACTGTGCATCAAATTCTTGCCTTCTGATGTTGTGCTGGAGCCAGTCTTCCAGTTTGGGGGTGGTCACAGCTCCTAATGCTGCTGTTACCACTGGGATCACTTTAGTCTGCAGGGTTTTGGTCAGTGGTTGTTGATCAATGGTCATGAGAATTTGCATAATTAAGATTAAGGAACTGACCTCCCAGCCCATTTTTCCTTCAGTGGGCTGGTTTCAGTCATTATGCAAATGTACTGTTTATAAGACTGGGGAAACCTGCAGTCAGCTGAGACTGAAGAAGTCACATGGATGAGTGACGAAACGTTTCTCCCACAAAACGCTACGTCCAGATGAACAGAATCAACTTTTTGGAGATTTAGTCTCCAGAGATCTATCACAAGTATAGGCCTCTGGTCCTATGTCTGATTGGTTGAGCAGCATGTCCATAAGATCTTAACCCTGTTCTTCTCAACCACTTCTGTCAGTGTCTCCCATGGACGCTTTAGGACTTTTAGTTCATATGAGCCACAAATATTCCTGTACACTGTCCCAGCTTGCATCTTACACCCTGCTACAATGTGTTGGATAATCTCCGGGGTACCTTTGCACAATCTGCAACCTTGGTTCTGTCTGCTATGGCTACTGAAGCCTCCATGGATCTGATCCTTAGTTTGTTCTTCTACTCGCATGATCAAATACTCTGTGCTGTCCATTAGGCAGGCTTTCTCTAGCGAGTGGTAGGATTTCTTTATGTCAGTCACTTCCTCTGTCTGTCATTGGTACACCCCATGCAGTTTGGTTTTCCACAAAGCCATTCCTCTTCCTGTTCCTGTTATGTCTTCAGCTGCTTGAGACACTCTTGGAGCAGCTCATCTCAGGGGACTATCTTCGTGATGTATTTATGGATGCATCCATATTTCATCCTGAATAGTGGCTCTGACACTCACTAATGCTCGCTCTCCCTCTTTCCATTGTTCATAGAGCCTCAGGGTGTTGGACTTCAGGTGGAGATCTCAGTGCGTTGTGAGGAGTATTCGTGTCTTGATGTCAGTGGCATCTGTCTCCTCCTGTGACCATTTTATTATTATTATTATTATTTTTGTATTCCAGTTGTGTATCTGCTGATCAGTGGGTCATATATATTGATGGCTTGGATCTTATTCCAGCCATTCAGCTGGCTTCTAAGAACCTGTCTTACCTCCTCGGAAGTATCTGTGCATCCTTATCATGATTCCTCTTGGGTATAGTGTCAAGAATCACATATAACAAAATTATTTCCTTTTGCTTTTCCCTTATATTTTTTAAAATCACATCCGTCCTGCTTTTGTCAGGCTATTTTCAATTCAAAACAAAGACTTCATCAAAGAAAATCAGTTTGTATTTGTGTTAGGAGACAAACGGGAGACAGAAGAAAAGGAAGGGAAAACATCAAAGAAAATAGTCACAGGAAACAGAAACAAAGAAAGATCTGAGCAAATCACACGACACAAAAATGGTGGAGATGACTGCAGATAACACCAGAAATCATAGGAGGAAATACTTATCACAGTCCACGCATAGATACATATGCATGATGACACTAATGTGCATGTGTGTTTTGAGGGGTAATGATGTGTTCAGCAGTGTTTTGGTGTCTCCCACGCAGTAACAGTTGGAGGCCTGTTATCCATGAAGTGTTTTTAAAACTGAAATATTGCATTATCACATTGTAAGAAAAAATATACCCAGTAAAACTTTAAATCAGTCCTCTACTTAGCCTAGCCAGGAGTTTCAGAGAAATACTGGAGCCTGCATAAGAGCAAAATATTAATTAATGCACAGCATCGATCGTGATTAATTCAGGAAATGAGGATTTTTAGATTGTGGCTTACTGCCATTTTTTTTGCCTTCTTGCCTGTAGGACAGCATATTTTAGATAGATTGACCCTATATATATATATATATATATATATATATATATATATATATATATATATATACATATATATAAGTAATGTTCAATATCTAATAATAATAATTGCTCTTTCCTTGTTTCCCCTCTAGTCTGATCTCATCCAGACGATACTACTTTGAGATTCTCCACAAGCAGGATGACAAGGGCTCGGATCACGTAGAGGTTGGGGTAAGTGTACCTACCCCGCTTCTGTGGTTTTGCCTCTCTGAGTACATCTTTTTCCTCACAAATACACAAATGTGTATGAAAATTGCTTCAGTTGTCTGGTGAAAACCTTGCCCTTTGACAGGAACATTTCCATTTAGTTTTAACTTGTACCCTGTGTTTAACAGTGTCAGAGTAGTGACTGAATAGATAAAGAATGAAAGGAAATGTTTGAAGGCGAAAGCTAACCTTCACCTCCTTTACTGTGTATTACTTTGCATTTCTTAGTCTTTCAGTGTATTCATCTGTCCACTTTAACTACAACTTTATCCAATACATGCCCAGCTTGTTGGTGCACTGGCTTTTCCTAAAAGGCATAAAGCCTTCACTCACATAAAATCTCTCTAACTGTTCTCTTTCCAGTCCTCCATCTGTCATCACTCTTCAGCTTTTCCTTTCTTTGCATCTTTGCTCTGTGCTTCTTTCACTTTGATTCTGCTCTGCACCATTTCTCACTCACTGGTTTTTTTGCACCTCAGGCGAAGCAAAGAGATGAGTGAGGCTTAATTTCGAGATGAAGTTTCAAACGAGAGCCCATACGCCTCGTGTGAGCTTGTACTTTGAGTAGGAAGGCGGATGATAAAAAGAGATCACTGCTGTGTGCGTATGGAATGAATCTTTTAATAAGCCTCAGGTTATCTTCATCATCAGAATCAGAATCAGAATGGGTTTATTGCCAGATGTTGAGGTTTACAACATTAGGAAATTGCTGCGGTGCTTCAGTGCAGACAATAAGAATTAAAGTGCTATGTAGAAAGAAAGATATGTGCATGAGATATACATGAGATATATACATGAGAATAAGAATTATGAGTGCTACGTAGAAAGATATATACATGAGTGCAGGTGGTGATCAGTGCCAGACATGAAATGATGCAGTGACACAGCGTAGGGTCATGTGTTAGTGGCGGGGACAGTCATGTGGTTATTGTTCATGTGTCCAACAGCAGAGGGGAAGAAACTGTTCTTGTGGCGAGAGGTTCTGGTGCGAATGGACCGGAGCCTCCTGCCTGAGGGGAGCAGGTCAAACAGACTGTGTCCAGGGTGACCATTATAAGAGGAAGAACAGCAGCTGTACTCTTGGAGTTGAACTCTTCTTAAATAGAAGTTGGGTTTTTTTTACCCTCAAGGTTAACAATTTGTTTTATTTTTTTGCGCTTCTTTCTCTTTCTGTAGCCTCTGGTTGCTTTCCTCTACTAAATCAATTTTGTTACTTTCTGCATGATTGTATACTTTACTGTCCTGTCATATTTTTAGTTTCTATTTAAAGAAAAAAGGTAATCACTTCCCATTTTGCTAATCATTACCACATTTGCTAGCAATGGCAAACACTAGTACACCAATGTTACCGAATGGTGCTCATAAAGTACAGTATTGTACTCTGATCTCTCCTTTTTTCAGTCTACTGGCAATATTTCACACAAGCAGTTAAGTTATCCATTATTGGCAGGTCACAGTACTATACAGGTTCTGTGGGATGTTTTGGGTCATTGATGTGAGTGTGTTATGAATATGCTGCCACTGAGTTGACAGTGAGAATAGTGGAGAATATTTCAGTTAAATCTGCAGAAATACAGTGTTGTCCTTTTTACTGGGCTACTGACTGCTACTCGTAAATTGAAGAAATATGTGCCTCTGCAAAGGGATCCATCAATGTATAGTGTTATGTATGCATTGTGGAGATATTTTAAGCTTGTTCATTCTTCTAATGTGTTTAGTCCTATTATTCCGCTGTTAAGGACAAGCATGGTGCTGCTTTAAATTAGCTGAGTAATTAATTGCTATTTCCAGGAATCAGGCAGGGGTGTTGTTTAGATAGCATGAGTTGCATCTCCTCACTGTGCTGTCATTTTGTGTCAGACAATGGTGGCAAGCAGGCCGCCGTGCCGTTGCTGCCAGGGGTTCTAACTTAAATGGGGTATAGCCTGATGCAGAACTGTTTCTCCACTTGGCTTTAATTTGATTTTCACAGTCGGGTTTTTTTTCTCCTTTGGCCAAACTTCTGTGAACTGTAAATATACCGCACTAATCCACTGCTTTAAAGAAAGTGGGAAAGGAAAAAAAGTGGACTGTTAAACACTTTAATGGACCTTCATTTATGCCTGCAACAGTTAGCCAACCCTCGCAGTGCACCAAATAATCCCTAGAGGGATGACTGTCATTGCCGCCCAGCGACTGCAGGAATCAACAATATGTTATCCTCATACCTGGCGTAGATCAAAAGGTTGAGGTAACTCCAGCAGCAGGCAGACTCTAGTACAAGAGTAAAAAGAGAATACCCTATCCAAGCAACTATATCATAGCTATTTGCAAGGAGCTATAAAGAAAATCCTATTAGTTTCTCACAGTGTTCTCTAGGGCATTACACATAATTTTTTTTTTTGTTTTATATGAAATGTTAATTACACCATCTTCAAAACATGTATAGTATATGATTTAAAGCTAATCTGCAGAATGCTGTGGCTATGTCTAGTTGTGGTTACCTCTAGCAGCATACAAAGGACAACAGAGACAAGGTTATTTCTTTCTTGATTTCATGTATTAGAGGAGATTAAGTAATGGTATTGACCATTACTTGGAGATCAGCCTACTGCAAAGTGGAAGAAGGGGAACAAAATGGTAATAGAATTAGGCATTAGACGGTAGATGTAGATGATGTAAAATGAAAGTAAAATGAAAGATGAGGAGAAATAAATTTGACCTGAAATATGAAGAAAAAGTAAGAAGAATGTATAAACGGTATGTGCTGAAAGCCCTTATCTGAAGTATTTCTATACTTTATGGCAGCGGTCCCCAACCCCCGGGCCTCGGACCGGTACCGGTCCGTGAGTCGTTTGGTACCGGGCCGCGAGAGTTGAGGCTCAGGTGTGAAATGTTTAAGGTTTTCAGCGTTATTTTGTTATCGTTTTTATCGTTAACTCGGTTTTCCTGGGTCTTTTCACATGTGTTATATATAATAAATCTTCTTTTTTTTGGTACCGGTACTAGTTTTATTTTGTTGTATTTATCTGCGACACCTTAAAGGCCGGTCCGTGAAAATATTGTCGGGCATAAACCGGACCGAAAAAGGTTGGGGACCGCTGCCTTATGGTATTCTTTCTTAACAGACTTTGCCAGTCATCCACATACAGGTAATGTGACTGTATCTACTAATGAATCAAGGCCACATGGAAATCCATCTCTCTCTTTCCATTTCTTGTTCTTTCTTTTTCTGCCTGTTAGCCAACTACCCATGAGGCTGTCAATGTGGGTTTCTACTAGTAGAAACAATTTAATGAAGCACATAAAAGTTATGCAGGAGCTCAAGATTGTGTGGAGGAATGTATGTGTAGTTGTGTGTATGTGTGGTGTGTCTGGTACACTGTCTTAAGAAGGCCCCTGTGTGTGATTTAACTGTGGAATACATTTCACACCTTGACAAAAATAGCAGATTTACCGTGACCATCCTAGAACAGCATAAGCCCAGGACTCACATAAATCCACTGGAACCCAGGCGCTCATTTGTTAAACAACAGATAGCGTGGATTCACAGCTCTTTCTCCTATGTTCTGTGGGAAGCGGCGATTGTATGGCCAAAGGTGGACTCGTTCCTCTGGGGAATTTATTTCTCTAGTAGCGATTCCTCTGAAGAAATGAGGTGGAGTAAATAGTGAATAATACACAAGCACAATCTGAACGTTCTATTTTGGTTAGAAAATAAGAGAGAAAATCCTTGTTTTGCCTGTGTTGGCATCCTTCCATTTCATTGTGGGTACGATTTAGGGAAAATAGCTGCAGGGAGGTGGAACATAAACAGCATTAGAGACAGGAAGAGACAGGTTCAGAATTCACTATTCGTTCCTCAAGGGGGTGGAAACAACTTTGTGTTTAGGAAGAGCAGGACAATATCTCAAGAGACTGTTAACTTGTTAGAGTAAGTAGACACATTACCAACCCACATTTCAAGTGACTATTTCCTGTGCAATCTGTGCGTACCTGCCTCTGTGTTTTCCTTCAGATAAATGTTTTTTAAAGTGATGGATTTTTTAAATGGAACGTGCGATATGACAGATGATTTAGTGAGCAGCAGTTTCATTAACTTTCCTAATTACCATCTGGATCTTTGTCAGTAAAACACAGAACCTTTCCACTCGCCTAATGGAAAACATCTATTGCTAGCACTGTGACAGAATGAAGGAAAGCTTTGGTCATTAAATGCTATGATTGAGAGAAAGAGTCGCAGGGAAAGGAAGAGAAGAAAGTCACGCCTTAATTAGCAATGGCAAGTTTATGGTCAGGCTGGGGTGAGGCATTTCAATGCAGGAATTTAGTGCCCACCAGTTAACACACACGCCCATGTCTGCACACACCCGTCAACCCAAACTCTGCACATTCTGCATTTATTCAGAGGCACAACCATCACACAAGCACATGCAGGCCTCTCAATGTCTGGCTTATGACTTCTCTTCGCCATATAAATCTGCAGTCCAAGCAAACTGTTGCTGCGTGTGTCTTTTCTTACAATTTCTTATTTGAGTTTGGTTTGCAGCTTTCACTCCTTTTTACCATTTCAAATACATTTTAAAGCTTTTTCTTATATCCTTTTTGTCCCATGTGTATATTTACATTTCTCTTTTTAAATAGGACATTAATTTTGAGATTCCTGATGTAAATCAAATTAATTTCTTGTTTTGTGTTTTTCCAGCAAATTCAGTACTCTAATAATTGTTATTTGCCTCATTGTGCAAGCCACCATATTGCAATCAGAACACATTTCAGCTTTTGGCATCTTCACTCCAAGAAATCATTTAGTGCATATGAATTTATGGAAAAATTGAGAACATCAATATAATATTTACCACACTGACAGTCTTTAATTGCTTGGGATCATAACACTCCCATGGTATTTGTCTTATTCTCAAGAAGACAGTATGAATGCATGTAAGTACAACTTAAATGATTGCAGGGTGATTCTTGCTCCTTATGAGGATTAAAATTGCACGATGTACATTCCTCTGTGGGAATCGTTTATCTTTCTCATGATTGGGAAAATCGAACTGTATAGGCAATTATTATTCTCAAATCAAATCAAATCACTTTTTATTGTCACATCACATGTGCAGGCACACTGGCACAGCACATGCGAGTGAAATTCTTGTGTGCGAGCCCCACAAGCAACAGAGATGTGCAAACACAACAACACAAACGAGCAAAATACAAGAATGGCCAACCTGAAACTAATAAATATATGTACAATATATAATAGTGTATGCATTTCTGGATGTGTATACTAAATATTTTCCTACGTGTGTGTGTGTGTGTGTGTGTGTGTGTGTGTGTGTGTGTGTGTGTGTGTGTGTGTGTGTGTATACACATTTTTACAAATTAAATAGTAAAAAAATAAAATAATAATAATAATAATAATAATAATAAAATATATAAAATATACAGAGTTGAATATGTGCAACTCTGTATATTGTCAGTCTCGTTACTAAAACCTCTGGACAGTCACTTACATGGGGTAAGCTCAGTGGGAATTAAAGCTGTTAGCAGAGCTAATCTTCGTATCTCTCTTCCTGTCTTGTATGTTGACTTTCATCTTGTCATCACCAGAGATGGGCAGTAACGCGTTAACGGTTACTAAAACCGCGATTTTTTTGCGAGAATGTCTCACGACAGTGACGTAAGCGAGTGCGCCGTTCGTGACAACGGCTGTGTGCAGATCAACAATGGATAATATATCCAGTGCAGGAGAGAGTATGAGCGTGCAGCGTTTAAAGCGCGGAAGTACTGACCTTACTTTGAGTTTGATTCCATAAAAAGTGACAAAAACATTAGCGTCCGCTGTTCACTGCGTGGGAAGAAAACTTCTTTGTACAGCGAAAAAAAAACCCCAAACTTCCAAACAAGCACCGAGTGCGCTACAACGCAATGGGAAACTCACAGAGAAACTGCCGTATCCTTCCACTGACCGCTGCAGCACACCTGCACCAGGGCAAACCTCCGCCTACCTACTCTTGCTTTACAGGTGAAAATAGAGCAACAGGACCGCTAGTCTTTGACTTTATTTATTTTCTGCTGTGTTTTACTTGCATCTATTTGAAAGAGTGAGTGTAAACACAAATATACATATATATATATATTTTATGTGCTGGAATGTGCAGAAAATAGGTTTAAATATTAAACAAATTTCTTCCAGTCAGAGAATGTTGCATATAATTAAATTTTTGCTTGATGCATAAAGTTAAAAGATTAAAACTAATAAAACAAGTTTTAAAAAGGGACTTTTCCATTTGATTACATTTTGTATGATGAATTATGCAGAAAAAGTAGAATTGTGCTGAAAGATCTATCGCTTTATCACCTATTCAGGTTGTAAATCGTGTTTTTAAAAAGTAACTAAGTAACTAAGTAATTAATTACTTTTGAAAATAAGTAATCAGTAAAGTAACGGGATTACTTTTTTTATGATCACATTACTTTTTTCAAGTAACTTGACCAACACTGGTCATCACACAGATTCCATCAGACACATCCCAAAGAGCACCATCCCACACATGACACACAGTTTCAACATTAAAAAAAGCTAACATGTAGCGCATTGTCACCCGCATTCATGTTTAATTTCATTAGCTTATGCTACCTTTATACTCTCTCACCAACTGCTTCTCTGTCCCTCTAAGTCTTGTGAAAACACTGTTTTATGTGGGAAAGTCAACAAACTGTATCTTTAGAATTTTTGTCCTTTATCAAAAGATGAAGAAAGAAATCTCTGTATATGTTTGTTGTTTGCTTTTCTTTACAACCATCAACCTAGTCGATTTCACACTTGCAAGGACATTAAGTTTGTGGGCATTAGAGTGAAGAATTCGCAAATTTTGGGTAAAATTGTCTTTTTATTACAGCTCCAGTCTGTGGTGGGAGGGGCTTACACACAGTGAAATGGAGAGTAAAGGAGACAGAGTAATGGAACCATAATTGACAAGAAGACATAGATTTTGACACTGAGCTGAAATTATTAAACTATTAATAATTTGTGGGGGGTGTGAACCCCTCATTTTTAGCTGGTTGTTGATAAAGTGTCACATTCTGGTGTGTAGAAAATGGAGACAGAGGACCCGAACGCAGGACTCGCAGATAGACCGAGAAAGTGCACAGTGTTTATTATAAGACTGGATGAACTTAACATGAATGACTGAAGTAGACAGGAGACAATGATGAGGGCTGAGAGAAACTGAGGGCTTAAATAGACTGGATAATGGGGATGACTGGAAACAGGTGAGAACACAGCTGGGATAAATGTAACTAATGAAACAGGAAGTAGAACTACAGCTAATGTACACAGACAGATGACTGACACAATAAAACAGGAAACAGGCATGGAAACTAAACAATGACAAAATGATCAACACGGAGTACACTGGCAGAAAGTTTTAAACTTCTCTCTGCCTGTTCCCTTTAAACAAACATTGTGCAAGCTGAATGAAACTGTGTGTGTGTGTGTGTGTGTGTGTGTGTGTGTGTGTGTGTGTATATATATATATATATATATATATATATATATGTATATATATATATATGTATATATATATATATGTATATATGTATATGTATATATGTATATATATGTATATATGTATATATGTATATGTATATATATATGTATATGTATATATGTATATGTATATGTATATATATATATATGTATATGTATATATATATATATATATATGGCCAAGCTTGAAACCTGGATCCCCCGTAGCCGGTTACCAAGATTACGTGAAGTACCCTCAGAAGGTCTGCTAGATGATGTTAATGCAGCACTACGGACGATACCTACAACCACGATTACCGACACTAACAAGCTGATATACAATACGGCAGCAGTGATCAGTGAGATGCTTGGCTACAAGTTGAACAGCCACAAGGGGCAGTACCCTCCATGGAGAAGGAGGCTAGAGGGCAAGATCAAAGTAGCACGGAGGGAGGTTAGCCAACTAACGGAGTTGCAGAAAGGTGTGACAAAGAAGGTGCATAAGAAATACAGCAAGCTGTCCATACCTGAGGCCTTGGAAACTGCCAAGCAAAGACTCACAGCCTTGGCCAGCCGCTTGAGGAGGTACACCAGAGAGATAGAAGGCAGGAGAATAAACCAGCTGTTCTCCACAGAACCAGCAAAGGTGTACTCTCAGTGGCAAGGGAACAATAACAAGAGAACAGCACCACCAAGGCTGGAGACGGAGCAATACTGGAAGAGCATATGGGAGAAGGACGCAACCCATAACGGCAATGCTCAGTGGCTAGTGGATCTGAGGGCAGACCACAGCGACCTCCCTGAACAGGGTCCAGTAACCATCACAGTGGCAGATATCCAAGAAAGGGTCTCCAGTATGAAGAGTTGGACAGCACCAGGGCCCGACATGGTTCACGCCTACTGGCTAAAGAAGCTGACTGCACTCCACCAGCGTCTGGCATCACAAATGAACCAGCTGCTAGTTAACGAGAGACACCCGGAATGGCTAACCGAAGGTCGGACGGTCCTGATCCCCAAGGACCCCAAGAAGGGACTGGTCCCCTCCAACTACCGACCAATAACCTGCCTCAGTACTACATGGAAGCTCCTGTCAGGCATCATATCAGTTAAGATGAACAGGCACATGGGTCAATACATGAGTGGGACACAGAAAGGAATTGGCAAAAATACCAGAGGCGCAAAACACCAGCTACTGGTAGACAGAACAGTCAGCCGAGACTGCAAGACCAGACTGACCAACCTGTGCACTGCCTGGATTGATTACAAGAAGGCCTATGACTCAATGCCCCACAGCTGGATACTGGAATGCCTAGAATTGTACAAGATCAATGGGACCCTAAGAGCCTTCATCAGGAACTCAATGGGGATGTGGCATACAACACTAGAGGCCAACTCAAAGCCCATAGCACAAGTCACCATCAAGTGCGGGATCTACCAAGGAGATGCTCTGTCCCCACTGCTGTTCTGCATAGGCCTGAACCCCCTCAGTGAGATCATTAACAAGACTGGCTACGGATACCGACTACGGAACGGAGCAGTTGTCAGCCACCTCCTGTACATGGATGACATCAAGCTGTATGTCAAGAGTGAACGAGACATCGATTCACTGATCCACACTACCAGGCTATACAGCAATGACATTGGAATGTCGTTCGGACTGGAGAAGTGTAGTCGGATGGTAACAAAGAGAGGGAAGGTAGTCAGAACTGAGGGGATTGAACTACCAGAAGGCAACATTGCAGACATAGAGGACAGTTACAAGTACCTGGGGATCCCGCAGGCGAATGGGAACCATGAAGAGGCCGCTAGAAAAGCTGCAACCACCAAGTACCTGCAGAGGGTCAGGCAAGTCCTGAGGAGTCAGCTGAATGGTAAGAACAAGATCCGGGCCATCAACACGTACGCCCTGCCCGTGATCAGGTACCCTGCTGGGGTAATAGGCTGGCCAAAGGAGGAGATAGAAGCCACTGACATAAAGACAAGAAAGCTCCTTACCATGCATGGAGGGTTTCACCCCAAGTCCAGCACCCTGAGGCTGTACGCTAAGCGGAAGGAAGGGGGCCGGGGACTGGTGAGTGTCAGCACCACAGTCCAGGATGAGACAACGAACATCCAAGACAATGAACATTGGGAAGATGGCCCCAACTGACTGAGTGCTCAGTGAATACCTCAGGCAGCAGAAACCCAAGAAAGAGGAGGGAGACGAGGAACCATCATGGAAGGACAGGCCCCTGCACGGTATGTACCACCGGCAGATAGAGGAGGTGGCTGATATCCAGAAATCCTACCAGTGGCTGGACAAAGCTGGACTGAAAGACAGCACAGAGGCACTAATCATGGCAGCACAAGAACAAGCTCTGAGCACAAGATCCATAGAGGCTGGGGTCTATCACACCAGGCAAGACCCCAGGTGCAGGCTGTGTAAAGATGCCCCAGAGACAATCCAGCACATAACAGCAGGGTGCAAGATGCTAGCAGGCAAGGCATACATGGAACGCCATAACCAAGTGGCCGGCATAGTGTACAGGAACATCTGTGCCGAGTATAACCTGGAAGTCCCGAGGTCAAAATGGGAGATGCCCCCAAGGGTGGTGGAGAATGACCGAGCTAAGATCCTGTGGGACTTCCAGATACAGACGGACAAAATGGTGGTGGCTAACCAACCGGACATAGTGGTGGTAGACAAACAGAAGAAGACGGCCGTAGTGATCGATGTAGCGGTTCCGAATGACAGCAATATCAGGAAGAAGGAACACGAGAAGCTGGAGAAATACCAAGGGCTCAGAGAAGAGCTCGAGAGGATGTGGAGGGTGAAGGTAACGGTGGTCCCCGTGGTAATCGGAGCACAAGGTGCGGTGACTCCCAAGCTAGGCAAGTGGCTCCAGCAGATCCCGGGAACAACATCGGAGATCTCTGTCCAGAAGAGCGCAGTCCTGGGAACAGCTAAGATACTGCGCAGGACCCTCAAGCTCCCAGGCCTCTGGTAGAGGACCGGAGCTTGAAGGATAAACCGCCCGCAGGGGCGTGCTGGGTGTGTATATATATATATATATATACATATATAGAAAACTATAAGCCACCACCATTTTGTCCGTCTGTATCTGGAAGTCCCACAGGATCTTAGCTCGGTCATTCTCCACCACCCTTGGGGGCATCTCCCATTTTGACCTCGGGACTTCCAGGTTATACTCGGCACAGATGTTCCTGTACACTATGCCGGCCACTTGGTTATGGCGTTCCATGTATGCCTTGCCTGCTAGCATCTTGCACCCTGCTGTTATGTGCTGGATTGTCTCTGGGGCATCTTTACACAGCCTGCACCTGGGGTCTTGCCTGGTGTGATAGACCCCAGCCTCTATGGATCTTGTGCTCAGAGCTTGTTCTTGTGCTGCCATGATTAGTGCCTCTGTGCTGTCTTTCAGTCCAGCTTTGTCCAGCCACTGGTAGGATTTCTGGATATCAGCCACCTCCTCTATCTGCTGGTGGTACATACCGTGCAGGGGCCTGTCCTTCCATGATGGTTCCTCGTCTCCCTCCTCTTTCTTGGGTTTCTGCTGCCTGAGGTATTCACTGAGCACTCGGTCAGTTGAGGCCATCTTCCCAATGTATTCTTGGATGTTCGTTGTCTCATCCTGGACTGTGGTGCTGACACTCACCAGTCCCCGGCCCCCTTCCTTCCGCTTAGCGTACAGCCTCAGGGTGCTGGACTTGGGGTGAAACCCTCCATGCATGGTAAGGAGCTTTCTTGTCTTTATGTCAGTGGCTTCTATCTCCTCCTTTGGCCAGCCTATTACCCCCAGCAGGGTACCTGATCACGGGCAGGGCGTACGTGTTGATGGCCCGGATCTTGTTCTTACCATTCAGCTGACTCCTCAGGACTTGCCTGACCCTCTGCAGGTACTTGGTGGTTGCAGCTTTTCTAGCGCAACCACCAATATACCTATACATACATATATATATATATATATATATATATATATATATATATTCCATTTTATGTATTAGAAACAGATTGTTTTTAATTTGTATGTAACTATTTGATTAGTTCAGACTTTTCACACTTGTTGCGCTCACTGAGTCATTCATGTCTGGCACTTCATTGCTTTGGTCTTTTCTAGTAAACATTTTTTAATCCAAATTACCTGCACACCCATTTTTATTCATTTTTCTTTATGTAGCTGCAGTGTTTTTTGTCATGTACATTTGCCTTGATTTGAAACCTGTGTGATTTTTAGTGTGACTAACTAGTTTCCCCTCAGAGCACACATTGAGTCGCTGTAGACACAATCACTACAACATCCCTGTAATTGCTATGGATATTGGACTCATTTGTCTATTGGAAATGTCTGGTCTAAGAGATTTTGGTTAATGTATAATTTAACTGAGAAAATTAAACACCCTGTCTCTGTATCCACCTCTTCATCTCCCTTTGAATGTTGTCCCTTCATCCCCAGGCAAAACAAGATGATATGACGTGGAGAAACAAGCCACTGTTTTCGTGTCACTGACTGGGAATGGAAAGTGGCATTTATCCTCTAGAATGTAAATGTTTAGCTCTGTTTACTTGTCAATTGAAATAAGAGTATAATCATTCATGGGCTTAAATCTTTGTTTTCATGGTTTTTAGTGTTTTACTTAGTTTTTTGGCTGTCTGCATCCTGGTCAGCTTTCATTTTATGAAGTTTGTGCAACAGTATCAGCATAGCATCAAAACACCAGCAGTCCTTTGTTTCTGCTATGCTCTGTTGGGGAGATATTTGTTCAGAGCCTGTCAGGAGTCTCTCCTTGATGCTCTGCTGCCAGGCGCTTGTCAATGGGCAGCACCACAGCTCCACAGTACTTTCAATTACTGCCAGTGTTAAAATTCACACTTTCTCTCTTCCGACCAAAGCAACTTTTCTTGCATCTCATCAGTATAGGCAATATTTCGTTGCCTTTTCTTTCACCTCACATATGATCCCTCTGCTTCCAACGCACTTGTCACATTATTAAAATTAGATCTTTCATGGTTAACATTTTAAAACATTTACAGGAAATTATGAAGGCTACTCCAGGAAAACTAAAACATGTGGTGTAGACACAAAATCTGTTTAAAAATGAAATACACTTAACGTGACTTTTAAACAAATGTAACAAAAAATGAAACCTGCGCTATTTAATACATTTCCATGAGACTCGTATTCGTATTAATATTATCATTTTTGGCTTGTTAGCAGCCTGTCAGTCTCAGTGCAGTCGTAGTTGCTATGGCCAAACAGTTGTCTGGCAACAGAAACACAGTCAGGTCAATGAAAGCACCTGTGCTTTGTTCTGGCTTTCATTCAAACTCATAATGAATCGTTACAAATGGTTTGTCAGGTTTATTAATTATCGTCCTAATAGGAAGAATTACGTCTGTTTCTTTTACTTCAGTAATAAAAACCAAGCTTTCTCGTACTATATAAGAACCTGAAAAGAATGCACAGCGTGATTTCAGAGCTATTTTTTCCTAATGGATATAATAGGGCCTGCTTACCACAGCCTTTTTCTTGAGCTGCTTTCGTCTCCATCCATTTATGATTAAATTATAACCCTGGGCAGTTAACAAAGGACACATAAAAACAAACAAGCCTTCCTAAGATAATATATTATTTACCATCCTCTATCTCTGTTCTAGCCTTGACCCATTTCTCAGTGCTTTCTGTCTGACAGTTCGACTTGGACAACAATCAATGTATGTTATTGTAACCACTCATATTAGGTAATTTGCATATTTAAACAACAAGTAATTATTTAAAATTGCATGACAAAAAATTGCATGGTGGGATGACAGGTGTTTACTTTAATTACACAAATATTATGTAGAAGTAGTAATGTTTAATAGGCATTGATCTGTAAATAACTGGATATGAGTAACTTTAGCCTATTATATTATATCAGAATAATTATAAGAAACTTAGTTTTAAATAGCATTAATATCACTTTGACCTTCAGATCAATCTTTTGAACTCAAAGAAGAGGTCAGAGGTTTTATACGGTGCTTTTTATATGTTGACAGTACACACCACATTTCTTTTAATGTCTAAGTTAGAAGGTTTTTAATCAATTTTCAACCAATAAATCATTGAGTTAATCTTGAAGACCTTGTTCGATGTAAACCAAATTTTCATGGATTGTTTATGTGACTCCATTCTACACCTCTACAAAGTTTTATCAGAATACATGTAAAACGAGCTATTGTATTTATAGGCAGAATGATGCCTATGAATACAAATTCTACCAAAAACATTAAATCCTTGGTGGAGCTAAGATTTGCAAATCTCATAAACCAATATTTAATTTACAATAGAACATAGAAAACATATCAGTTTAAAACATTTTACTACTTCATGAAAAATGTTAGCTCATTTGGAGTTTGGTGACAGAAACATGTCTACACACCCCCAACTCTGGAACAAGGGGCAAAGGAAAGCTGGAAAGGGAAACTGTGCTCAAAACAGCTGGAGGAACATTTTGCAGATGATTAGGTTAACTGGCAACAGGTCTGGTTAAGGCACCATCAGTGCTGAAAGTTATATACAGGTTTTAGAGCAGCATATACTCCAATCAAGACTGCTTTTTTCTTTAGGGAAGTCCTTGCAGCAAGACGCTGCTAAACTGAATAGTCCAACTGTTACAAGAGAATGGCTTTGTAGTAGATGAGTGCCGAAATTATGACAAAGAAGACCCAGGACTGCTGAGCAGCAAAAAGAATGGGATAACATTCATCCTCCAACAGTCCAGCAAACTGGTCTGCTAAGTTCCCAGATGCTTACAAACTGTTGTTAACAGAAAAGAGGATTAAACATAGTAGTAATCTTTTTTTTTTAGGTATGTTGCCACCATCAAATTTAAGTGAGCTAATATTTTTTAAATTTACAAATTTCATATGCTTTCTGTGTTTGTTGTGAATGATATATGGGTTCATAAGATTTGCATATCATTACATTTTGTGTTTATTTTACACGTCATCCCAACTTTTTTGGAATTGGGGTTGCAAATAACATCAGGGTAGCGCCGCTCTCTTCTTGCCTTTTCCCCTAAGGCAGGCTTCATCAGGCTTGTTAACATCTGTCTTGTTCTGCTATGTACGACATGGAGGAAACAAGAGATGAGCTATACAAAGAACACAATGAACCTCTCTGTCCTCAGTCGAACAAATGGAAATTGACAACCTTTTAAATGTACCAAGGTGAGCTAGTACTAGCATAAAAGTCATTATTCGCAAGAATAAATCAAACAAATAAAGTGCTTAATTTCTGTTAATTTTATTTGACCACAAATCTCAAGTGGTTTGTATGTAAACTTGAAGCGGTCAGTTATTTTCATTATGTCATTTCTACTTATGTGTCACATTAACAAAACAACTTTTTATCGATAGAGCGTTGGGCTCTGGTGCAACTGATTGAATTAAGGTAACAAATACAGCAGCCAGCAGTCAGTCTTCTCAGAAGCAATAAACTCCTAATCGTTGAATGATAAAAACAAA
Source organism: Diplotaxodon limnothrissa (assembly GCF_057381915.1). Classification (NCBI taxonomy): domain Eukaryota; kingdom Metazoa; phylum Chordata; class Actinopteri; order Cichliformes; family Cichlidae; genus Diplotaxodon; species Diplotaxodon limnothrissa. The sequence continues at coordinate 5,985,513 of NC_140602.1, forward strand.
TAACAAAAGCTGCGTGTGTTATTCGGTTTGGTATCAAACCATACACTAAGAAGGATTAAAACCCTCTTTTGATCATCAGATTGAAAACAGAATCAAACCTTTATATATCAGTCGGTGGTCTAGCCTGTGTGAAACAACACTGCCTGTTGTTCATTGTCATTTTGTTTCCACTGTTGGTACTTTTTATTATTTCCCCTTGGATATTGATTTTTTTCTCCCCCTTTCTTTTGAACTTGCAGGGCTAGTGAGCGCACCTCTGCTTTTTCCTGCTGTTTCCTGTCAAAAGTGTTTTAAAGTAAACACACCTGTACACACAAGACACACTACATTTACGCTTTCATAAAAGATGCTGTGTGTCTCCACACATGCACACGCACACTCGCTGGGTTGGAGGAATTCATTAGCAAATATATGAGGTCAGCCAATGAACAGAAGTTCACATATTTAGAAAATGGGCCCTGCAGGAGCACAAGTGTTGTGTGCCTCATCTTCACTTAAGGCTGATGACACATCAGCGGTGCTGTGCTCCACTGAGCTCTGGAAAGGGTTGTGTTGACATTCTTCCTAAACGCACTGCTGAAACACGCTCCGAGCCACAAGTCAAAGCATCAACTGTCATTGTCTCTCATTTTAAATTTCACAACATCTTTCGCTTGCAGCTTTGACCTGTAAAGCTGAGCCATTTTGAGTTGCATTTCTTTGGCGAAAACAAACGGGTCTGTTTTTTTGTTGTTTTTCATTATACATTCCAGAAATGCAGCTACGCAGTTACAGCCTACAGTGAAACAAAGTGGCGAGACGCAGAAAAAGAGCTCCAAAATAAGACTGTGACATGTGATTAAAAGTAATGCGAAAAAGGAAAGTAAACCTTGAAATAGGATTGATTCATGTATTTTTTAGTGTTGAATGGATGATCACTCGAGTTTTGCTGTGTGTTCTGGCGTGTAAGAATAACAGAAAGGTTGGCTGCATTTTACACTGAATATGTGGTGTCCACTTTTTTTTTTTTGTCCCTCCTGGAGTTGGGTTGTGGAGCCTTCTGGCTTGACCTTGAAGACGATCACCCTGAAATGACAGCAAGATAGTGCAGCCTTTGCTGGCCTGCTGGGCCACCCCCTGGTGCTTTTCTGCATGATGTTACCCTGTGTCCTTATTTATTGTTCTTTAATGCACTACATGCACTTCTGCGGTTATGTGTGTTTCTGAAACAATGCTTTATTGGCGTGTATCATTTGCATACAGTATACAGTGCCGTGAAAAAGCATTTTCTGCCTTTCTGATTTTGTACTTTTTGTATATATGTCACATTTAAAAGTTTTAGATCCACAACATATTTTAATAATAGATAAATATAACCCGAAGAAATACAAAGTGCTGTTTTTAAATGGTGATTTTATGTTTTAAGGGAAAAAAATATTCAACCCTCTAGTGTGTCTGAATTAAAACACTTGTGCAAAGGAGAGTGGGCTGAAAACGTCTCCACAGCCTTGTGAAAGACTCATCGGTAGTTATCGTAAATGCTTGATGCTTGCAGTTCTTGCTGCCAAAGGTAGCAGAACCAGTTATTAGGTTAAAGTGATAAATGGTAAATGGACTGGTGCTTATATGCACTTTTCTACTCAATTTGAGCACTCGAAGTGCTTTCTTACTCCAAATCTCATTCACACGAATGCTTTTTTTTTCTATGCCTAAGCACTTTTAACTTTCACGCTCTCAGAGGCAACTTGGGGTTCTGCATCCTGCCCGAGGATACGTCAACATCCAGGTTCTAGGAGCCAACTTTATTTCAAAGAGTTTTTATTTATCTGGGTTAATTTTGCCAAATATGTGACAAATAGCCAGAAAAAAAGGAACCAATACGGTAGAGGGAGAAACACTGTTTCGCAGCACTGTAGATGTTGTAAATGCCTTTCTAATTTCAGAATTTGGTGCTACACTCAGCGCTTCATTTGTGATAAAATGCCCTAAAATCCAAAACAGTGTGCATGTTTTTATGCCGTGCATACACTGGGGGCATTTGCATAAGCCTGAGGAGGGTGTTTATATTTGTATTCTCAAGCTGAGGGTTGGAAAATGACCTGTCTCCTGTGATTATATCCTTGGTAACTAGAAGTGACGAGGTAATTGTGAAATCTATTTAAAAGAATTGTAGCTTGCCTCTCTGTCTCTTTCTCATCCCCTTTTTATTTCTCTCTCTCGCTGCTGTTTTCAGGTCATTACTACATCGTTTTTCTACACCTACTCATCCCCGTCTTATCCATACAGCCATGTTGTCTCTTTGTTCATGGTCTATTTTCTTTGTTTGTCCTTTTCCTCTTGTTTCCTTTCCTTGCTTACACCTTTTGTAAGGATGTATATGTCCTACATTCTTTATTCTGTTTCCTCTTCTGTCTTCAACTATGTGTGTTTATAGAAAAACCCTGCTTCAGATCGATCCTGTGATGTTGTTAAGATCAATAACACAGAGTGTCACAGCTCAGGCAGCAAAGACTGATGGACGATTTCTGCTCGCCGTATACTTTGAACATGTTGGCATTTAGTTTTCTCGCTCAGTCCCTTTTCTCTCACTCTCTGCTCTCACACACAGTGGCGTCCGTTCCTGCCTGGTCTGAAATATGAAGTGATAGACTCGGCCTACATCTCCCTCTACACAGGTAAGAGCAATTCATCAAATTTGTGTCATCTTGTCGTGGAATCTAATAATTTCATGATTAATTTTTTGTATTTATTGGCATTTACACACTGGACTTTGTTAATAGAAAATCTGCTGAAAATGCTCAGCTGAGAGCTTGCCAAAAGGAAAGGCTCAATCATGCCATAGAAACAACCTATTTAAACCAAAATGTTCTTCTGTGGGTTCACTGCAGATGTCAGTTTGAGAACACAGCATGTATTCCCTACGTGCGGCTAAAGAGAAGTTTCAGGATCTAATAGATGATCTATTTTCTTCCATAGGTGTCATTCTTAGCAGAAATGAGAACACTATCTCCAGAGTAGATGTCTAACCTTTATAGCTCCAAGAATAGTAATGTGTCACAAAGATTCAGCATCGTTAACAGGGGGAAATGCCAGCTGCACAGAAAATGATGTGTGGAGTTGTCATCTTGGGCAAAGCTGCAGTGTTATGTGGATGCATGCCAAATCCTGTCTTCTTGTTTATGACAAGCTGTGACAGAGAGGAATGAAGCCTCGTACCATATATGAGGTCACCTGCTGGATTCGAGCATTACCATCTCCTCATCTGTCTCCCGTCCTCCACCCATCCATCCCTTCTCCTCCCTCATGTCACTCTGCCTCCCTCAGTTGTTTTTTTCCATTCACTCACTCTGGAAATTATTTAATAATCCTTCCTGTTTGAGCAAAAACATGCATCTCTTTGCTCTGGGACACCAGTTAAAGTTGTAGGACTTTGATTCTGCAATCAGTGTTGCATTGTATAAGTGGAATACTTGCACATAAATTTAGAGGTATTTTGTTATGTACCTGAAAAACTATCCCAAGCTATTTTTATGTCTTTCATTGTGCCACGCTTCCCTCTGCTCATGCAAGTGTTTTTCTGTCTATAGTTTCAAAATAAATTCTTACTGGCACAACCTGAATTGGAAGCTCCATTTGTGTAATAATGCCACAGATTATGTTTCATAATTTAAGTGAAAAAACACCAAAGATGCAGTCAACTTAGTTGCTATAAATGTGTAAAGTTAAACAAGCATTTTTTTCTTTGGTTTCCTTTGTTTTTGTTGCAAAGATCCATCTCAATATCTCTGCTGCACATAAATGAATGCTGTGGTTTTGATGATAATACAAATATATGAAAAATGATGCAATTTTTTCACAGGAAGAAAAAGGGGTTCCATTATTTTGCTGATCAACGAGCCCATTAGTCAACATTTGCAAGACTTGTGTGTAGTAAAAACCAGCAGTGTGATCAACAGATATCTTATTGTTTGGGAAAAAAAGAGAGAAAGATGGTGGACACAATTCACCCTCGTGAGGATAAAAATTATGCTGACCACCCTGTTAATTATAAAGCACTTCTCCCATCAGGCATTGCCACTGACATGCCATTAATCACGCGTGCGCTCTCCTCCTACCCTGTTATCGATTGGTATAATTATGACTCGGCTCTGTTCTGCTTTTGTTTGCTTCAACTTTTTTCTGATCCTTCACTTCAGCTTTTGTTAGGGTTCTCCTCCTCTTCCTCTGCTTCCTTTGTGCCATCTCCCCTCTGCTTCTCCTTCTGTCTCTTCCTTCCTCAGTCGCCACCTCGTCATAGATGGTAGCGATTTTGCTGTAATTGTGGCCCAAATCATATCTTCTTTTAAACATTAAATATCAAATTTGTCCATTGTGAGGAGCATAAAAAAGGAAATGAGATAAAGAGTCTTCCTCTTTTCCGCTGACTCTAACTTAATGTCTCTTCACTGCTTTTTTTCCAGATGAGTCCAATCTGAAGATGAACAGTGTGGACCACATCCCTCAGACCTTGGCCAGTCACATCCGTCTCCCAGAGGAGACACAGCCTCAGCGTCTGGAGGGAGGCCGTACCATCCTGCATGGAGCTGATATGCTGAAGCCGGATCCCAGGGACACCTTCTATAGCAGTAAATCTGCCATTCATCATTTCAGGCTGTCCTCTTTCTCTGTCTTCATCCTGATTTTCTGGCCTGTCGTTTTCTCTAAATGCCTGATTGTCTGGCTCGATTGTCTGCAGTTGTCATCTTAGCTGTATTCAGACTGTAATTTCATCCAGTAGGCTGTGTTCCATTTTTTCTGGATTTTCCTGCTTTTTTTCATCACTCACCTATCTGACTCTTAGATTTTTATTTATTCATTTATTTAAGTGTTCTATACACACATTGGTTTGGTCTAGTTGTTGAATAACTGCCTGCCTCTTCCTGTCACTCTCTGTCTCTTCTCAGCCCCTATGATTGATCCCTCTCGACTGGAAAACGTTCTTCCGGCCTGTCTTTACTCTCCAACCTATGTAGTCAAAGATTTCCCCATTGCCAGATACCAGGGCCTGCAGTTCGTAAGTCACTTTCCATCTGGGTCACAAAAAGAGTGACGCTTTTGTTCGAATCAGCTTTTATTTTTCGACAGTCAGCTGTTGCTAAAAGTAGACTAGCGGGGTCATCAGAAATGTGACCAGATATGGTAGTGGCCCTTAAAAAGTATTCCCAGTGTAATATCCCGATCAACTGCGCAGCAAACAGAGAAACAGAGAAGCTACATCTGTGCTGATTTGGATATCGCCACTGCATCTCTCCCTTTGTGTCAAGCACAGCATAAACAAAGTAAGTGGAGGGCAGTGTTGAGCACTGCTCCCCCCTTTAGGGCAGCACAGGTTACTGCAACATCTGCAAAGATGAACGATAACTGGTATGAGAGAGAGATGCAAGTTACACAGCAAATCCATTTCAGATTAGACAAGAATGACCTTAACAAAATGCAGCATTATATAAAGTGACTGGTTGTAATTAAACACTGTCACAAAGTGCACATAGTTTAACCTAACTTTTCCTCCTGTCACTGTTTTCTGGGGCGATTGCATTTTTGATTGACATGTCTCTGTTTATCAGGTCTATCTGTCTTTCGTCTACCCTAATGACTTCACGCGCCTCACCCACATGGAGCGAGAAAACAAGTGTTTCTACAGAGAGTCCCCTATCTACTTGGAGAAGTAAGGGCATTATTACTTTTATCTCTTAGGGAGGTATGGGAACATTTGTCTTTGTCTTGTATATATGAGCGCGTACACTGATTATGCAGAATAAGTGTTCAAGTGTCTGTGAATCTGATGGCAGTGATTCATGTGACCCCTCACTAAGAGATTAAGTTTATTATGCTGCAAGGCACATCGAAACTTCAACCTTCTGTTAATGCATGTGGCCGTGTGTGTGCCTGTGCCTGTGCTGCCTCTTGTTTTGTCTGCCAGGTTTGGTTTCTACAAATATATGAAGATGGATGAGGAAGAAGATGACAGGCTGTTCTTCTTCCCGAACCCAGATGGTAACTAATAATGAGCAAACACATGCACCCACCTGCACACGTACAGACTCTCATTCAACTTTAAGTCTCTTTCGTGTCCCCAGATTTCCTAGAGGAGGAGGAGGTGGTAGATACAGAGGATGAGGCAGAGATTGTTGGCACACAGTCACCCAAGAAGCCCTCTTATCCAAGCCAGACCAGCCATACTTCAAATCCCTCCTATCGGCAATCAAAGTCTGAGCCCACACCAGCTGGCCGAGACAAGGAGAAAGAGAAGGAGGATCCTAATGATGAAGAAGATGAGGGCCCAGTCAACAGTATCATACAGCACAGAGAAAGGAGGCGTTTTCCTCGCAGAGACAGACAGATGGATAGGGATTTGGACAGAGACTGGGGGAGAGATCATACAAGGGAGAATATGAGAAAAGACACGGGGAAGAGACTTGAAAACATCGAAGCAAGGGTTCTTCAGCCTGATATCGAAAGCGTGGTTAGGGGTCGCTCTCTGTCCTGGGTCCACACTGATTCTGCAGAACTAGACCCTGCCAGGAAAGGCGGAGGAACAGGTGGCGGAGAAGACAGGGGAGTTGACACACGGACTAAACTCAGCAAGTCTTCTCTTCTCTTTCCCCAAAAGTCGTCCCTCTCTGCCCTTGCTAGCCGAGCCAGGCAGATCCTCAGCAACTCTGCACATGGCAACAACCTCCACGATAGGCTTCCCGGGAGCAAAAAAGAGAAGAGGGAGGAGAACAAGATCTACATCACCAGGCCCAAGCCTGCAAGGGAGAGAGAGAAGGAGAGGGAGCAGCGGCGAGAGAGGAGGGACGAGAGGGCATCTCGCCACCCTAGAGAGGTTTTCCCAGGAGTCTTTTTGTATCAGACTGGAAAGACCACCAGGCTGGTAAACCTGGGTGCCAGGAGACGTGGTGGGGGAGGCGTAACAGGAAGTAGGAGTCTGATTAGTGCGCCTCAGCTCTGGCCTAACCCCCCTATAAAAGAAGGTAAGGCTTCTCCTCACAATGGAAGCACCAACACACACAATGAAAGTGTGGTAAAGTCTTCTAACAAGGCAACAGGGGCAAGACAGCCAGAGAAAAGCAAAAGCAAAGGAGAGCACCGGGATTTAAAGACTACTATCATGGCTGACCCACCCAGTAAAGAACACCACCTAATCGAACCGTCCTCTCACCGCGGTCCCCCTCATCCCTCTGTTACCCCACCAAGATTAAACTTTACAGACAACACAATCCAAGGTCAATCACGGGTTACTTCTTACCTGCGAACCTCAGAGATTACAGAGTCCCAGCAGCAGCCAGACCCCAACCCTCCAGATATCGACCAAGAAACAAACCACTCTAATCCTGATCCCGACCCAGAGCCAGAGCCAGAGGAGGGTGAAATGTCAGATTACAGCTACGAGGAGGTGGAGGCTCGGCCAGGTTGGGCAGAGGAGAGCATTAACTGGCAGAGGACTTTCTCGGTCAATCCGATGGACTTTGAGCTTCTGCGCTCTGACTGGAATGACTTGCGCTGTAATGTGTCTGGGAACCTGCAGCTAGCAGAGAGCGAGGTGGTGGACGTGCTGGCACAGTACATGGAGAAACTCAATGAGCACAATGGGGGGTAAGCATGGCAAAATGAAATAAAACAGACAAGGTCTATGTTTCCCTGCATCCTTGTTAGTTTAGGTGTGGTACTTATGCTAATCGTTATATAAAGCAAAAGGTAATTTTGCTGCAACATATTGCTCATGTCCTGGTGCTTTGAAGTCTTGCTCTCAGTCTTCAGTATGCTGATTACAATTTTCTTCAGTAGTTCTTGCAGAGCTCGATGTTATTTGTGTGAAGTAGCTTCTCTGTTGTTATTTTCATCATCCATGCTAAATTCAATGTGCCACAGATAATGAGAATCAGCTTTTTTGAAGTGGTTTGTACACGCAAACAATAATTAATCCACTTGTGCCAATGATGTAAAACGTTGTATTCTATATGTGCAACCTCTCTGTGTATTTTCAATATTTTCTGTCTGTCTGCCCTAGGATCTACACCCTGTTGCGAATTATCAACGTTGAAAAGCGGCGTGACTCGGCAAGAGGGAACCGGTACCTCGTGGAGCTGGAGCTTATGGAGAGAGGACGTAGCGTGGTACGCCTTTCAGAATACATTTACCTGCTGCTACACCGCAGCAAGCAGGGGGAGGAAAGTTTAGAGAACACAGACTCTGCCCCTGCCTCAGCACCGGCTTCAGCCCTCTCCACTGCCACTCCCAGCCTCACCACCCCACCGCCTCCTCCTCCTCCCACCAAGTCGTCTGGCCGAGCAGCAGCAACACCCTGGAGCACTGCATATGCTAAGCCCCTGCTATGCCAGCCAGTCATGCTCCAATGGAGGAAAGATGTCATGGTACACTTTGTGGTCCCAGGTGAGTCAAAAGTTAATCCAGGGCAGATTCAGCATCCTTCAGATGAATAATTTATTTGCCTATACTTTCTTTGTTTTCTCAACTTGCTGTCCTTTTGCCTTTGGTATTACTGTTCTTCAGTAAAAAACCAGGCTCGCTGGGTGCAGCAGTTCATCTCTGACATGGAAAATCTTCACCGGCAGACAAAAGATGACAATTTCAGCATCATCATTGTGGATTTTGAGAGCGAAGATATGGACGTGGAGCAGGCACTTCGAGAGAGCAGTGTGCCAAGGTGTGTGCATGCGACACGAGGAGCTGTGTGCTGTGACTTTTAATATTTTGAAGGCTGCCGCGCTTTATATATATTTGTGTTTTGGCAGATATGAGTATCTTAGGAGAGAAGGCAACTTTGAGCGCTCGGCAGGACTGCAGATGGGAGTGGACACTATTGAGGTCAGTGAAGCAAGCACACATAGAGAAGACGACAATATGTGAGCTGGCAGGCAAAAGCCACTCACTGAAGGTCAGACGCTTGCACAGACCACATGACCTTTACTGGCTGATGGACAGGCAGAAAGAACACTCATGCATAATGAATGCATCACAGCGAGGTTGGTCTGTCATGGACTGTGGATCTCACCCTTATCTCCAAGCCTCCTACTGCCTTCCTTGGCTCTCTCGCACAGAGTCCAGCTGTGGCTGACAGGGAATTCCTTAGACAGATAGCCGCATATCCTCTGTCATATGTATGCCATAGCTGTCACATCCACTCCCTCTCACAGGTTATTTGTGTGCATGTGCCCTTACACCATTCTGTGGCTGTCTCTGTCTCGCACACATGCATACCCACCCATGGGAGAATGGAGCAGCTGGAAGTCTGGACAGACGTTGATCCGTCAGTTGACTGTCAGTGCTGTCATGGTGGGATGACACGACTGTCACTCATATCTAAATGACCTATGGGCTGTTGACGTGACGACAACCCACTCATGCCGAGCACAGACCTAAAGAGAGCTTCTGCTCTCGTTAATCCTAAAAGCCCATGTAAAAAGCGGTAAAGCGCATGTGAACATCCGCTTGTCTTGCACCAGCTTACACACACAAAAATCAGACACTTCTTTTGCCCAGTTGAAGGAAGGATTTTGATATCATTTGGATGTAGCAAACATACTTGAGCATTTCTTTGCATTTTCTCCCACAGGACAGCCACAGCATCGTATTCCTGTGTGACCTGCACATCCATTTCCCTCTCAACATCTTGGAAAGCATCAGGAAGCACTGCGTGGAGGGACGCCTTGCTTTTGCTCCCATTGTCATGAGACTCAGCTGTGGTAGTTCACCACAGGAGCCTGATGGTAACACACAAAAAATACACGTGTTACATATTAACAAAGGCTTAGTTTGAAGGGGCACTGAAACTCATTCCCCAGTTACGGTGATATATGTGATTTTTATTTTATATGTGTAGTAAATACACTTTTTGAAGTACAATCATGTATAGGCATCAGATTTTCCTGTTGCTGCACCATCAAACTGTATGACTCAGTGCTTTTCTTTTGTCTCTAAGGTTACTGGGAGGTAAACGGCTTTGGTCTGTTTGGAATTTATAAATCAGATTTTGATAAAATTGGAGGGATGAACACAGAAGAGTTCAAAGACCGCTGGGGTGGAGAGGATTGGGAACTGTTGGACAGGTAGCTCTGCAACATAAACACTCTCAAAGCATGTATGACACAGAGTGAACAAACTAGTGAACATCTAATTTAACCTCAAAAGCTGTGTAAAAGCAGTGCATGTTGTAAAAAATGTCCCTGTGTTTTGTAAAAGTTTATATTATTAGTGAAAGTGCAGCTCAGGAAGGGAAGATCACAAGAAGCTTTAAAAAGCTGAACATTTATGTTTATAGTGATCAGGAAATTATCTTTTAAATTGTAATTTTTCAATGTTAGTCCTTTAATCTGCGTTGTGGCAGAGGAAATTATAGCTGTAGCAATTTCAAAACTTGAGCTAAAGAAACCGAAGATTATTATGTATTCATGCGGTATCAGAATAACACAATTTTCTGACTTGGAAAAAAAAAGACCTTACCTGACTTAAAAGAAGTAATTTAAAGCAAGGACACAGCTATCAACGTGTTGTTTAAACGCTCAAGGTAATAAAATACAGCGTACCTTCATTCTAATGTTCATGTTGTTCATGTCCAAATTCTCATTTAGAAGTACACGAACACATGAAAATCAGGGTTATCAGCTTATATGCAGGGTTATCTTTTAGTGTAGAAGTGTATTTGCAATATGATCTGAGACAAAAAATGAAACTTCTCTCTGTCTCTCTCGTTCGTTAGGGTCCTGCAGAACGGTTTGGAAGTAGAAAGACTACGCTTGAGGAACTTCTTTCACTACTACCACTCCAAGAGAGGCATGTGGAATGCCCAAAACAAAAAAACTCCCAAGGGATAGCGCAGCCTGTTGGTCAGAGGATCCTAAACCTACCTGCAGACCCACTGTGTGTGTGAGAGAGAGACCTGTCGGAGCTCGCTCACTGCCTGAATTCTGCCTTTTCGAAACAGGCTCCTTTCAGGGACTCCTCGGACCCTGTTGTGTATTTGTCTGTACGAGGAAACTGATTCCAAATTTGAAATTTGGAGGCGTGCTTTTTACGCAGACGGACCTGAGTCATCACTTTGCCTCACTGACTGAACTACTGTACAGAGAGAAGAGTTATTTTTATTCTCCTTTTCTCTGTCCTTTTTGGTGCAATGTTTTCAGACAGACTGGAAAGCAGAGAGCGTGTGTGTTTGTATGTGTGGGTATGTATATATAGGTGTGTGGGTGTGTTGCCATGACGGAAAGCACCCCTTTTTTTTTTTCTAACACGGAGATGTGGAGACAACCTAAGATCTTTTTGCTAACATGCTCTCACGCGGGAGCCTAATAGAATGTGTGTCAACGTGTTCATCAGGCGATTCAGACGCAGGGTTGTAGCTCAAGTAGAGGAACACTTTGTTTGATAAAGCAGTACATCAACTTCTACCTGTTAAATATCATTGACTAGAATGACTGAGGTGCTGAACTCCTCTTTGTATCTGATATTATAAACCACAGAAAGTTTTCCGTTCAGAAAAAGCCCTTTCTCAAACAGATACATCCCTTTCTGCCCCTCTTTCTCCTTCTGTATCACCTTTATTTTATTCCTTTCTTTATCCTTTTCCTTGTCATGCTAACTTGTGTGTTTGTATCTGTTTGTAATATTATTTTATAATGTCAATTTTAAAATAGAGCATTTATAATAATGCAAGCTATTGGTTATGACTTGATTTGTTTTAAGTGATGAGGGGGTTTTTCTTCTTTTTTTTTAACAAGGGACTTTTATTTATCTGGATTAAGCATGTGCTTACATTTGGCATGCTATTCCTGTTCAATAACACTGAATTTGTGAGCATTTCAGATCTACTGACAGATTTTTTTGTTTGCAAACTTCATTTCTCGTATTAAAATCCCACAGAGACGGGGAATGCTTGGCTGTCGAAAATACAGATACTCTTCTGTTTGAGCTTGTTTTAAGCGCTAACAGAAGGGAGACCAGTTCATGTGTGGGACACAGTGGTGCAAGGCATGGCTGTTTCACAAATGTGTGCCTTTATCAGGGTTTGGCTGCAGGCAGTTTTTAAGCTACTTTAATGACTGACGAGGGCCGAGACAAGCAGAAATACAACGGTATTTATCAGCAGGCTGTAAAGTCAGTGTAAATTCAGATATACTGTAAAAAGAGGAAAATAATATTCTCTTTAAAGGATCATAGAAGTGTCACTGTTTATTGTATTATCTCAAAAGAAAGGACATGTTTGATTGAGGTTTTAGTGATACGAAGTGTTCACTGGTGAGATAGAAGGAGAATCGTTAAGAATGACTACTGAGTGGGAACAGAGGGTGTGATAAAGAGTCACTGGCAGCTGCAGTCCAGTAGGACCCCACCTGCTCCCATTATTTTGGCTGGAGGCCGGGCTCCTAATGCCTTCTGTTTATGCAACATGGCACTTATATTGAGGAAGAGTGGCTGGAGGGCTCTTGGCTGGACATGTATATGGATGAACACTAACGATCTGTTATTGACTATATGATTGTCAAAATGCCCTCTAGACCTTTTTTGCCTCTACAGAAAAAAAGGTCTACACTGTACATAATTTTGCATTCACATGGGACTATTTAAAATAAAGGAAACACATTAATATAAGAATATATATATATATATATAGATATATATATATATGAAACATTTACAAAATGAAAAATAAGTATACATTCCGAGGTAATTTCTGTGAAATTGTTTTGTAGAGAAAAGGTTTTAAGAATGTATTGTACTTTTATTTTCATTTGTTGTTTGTTTGTTTTTTGTTTTTGCAAATAAACTTTTATCCTTACATCTGGATAATATTTTAGTTTTTTTGTTGTGCGTTTATTTATGTTTTTGGAACCCTGGTCTCAATACAGAAAAAGTGACACAAAAGTAAAATAAAAATGTTATTTGTTTTTCTGACCACACGGTGGTGCTCGTCCCACACGGGCCGTGAAGTGGTAAAATGGAGACATGGAAATAACATTGCTCAACATATTTTGAGCAGAGGTAGGGTGATTCATTGCCAGAGAAATAAAGCTTACTACAGCTGACTTTTCCAGTTTTCAATTATTTCACGATATTTTTTTTAAATGAACATCTATTTGTCAATATAAAGGATAAATAACATTTTCCCATTGCTATATTTTCTGTAAACTATAGTGTTCGAAGGATTTGCAAATTATAGCTTTTTGTTATTATTTATATGCTACACATTTGTTTTTGGGAAATCTACATGAACAAAACAGCCAGAGTATTACACATGAATTTGTCTGGGAAACACTACTTTCAATACGCTACAATGACGTCAGTCAGGTGATGAAGCTTCCTCCGAAAAATGGTTTCTAATACATCCAGAGAACTCATTGTGCATTGATCACATATCACACTGTGATCACATATGAGTGATATGTGAGAAGTGAAACATCATGACGCTAACATTAAAAAACTTCCCAGCAGAACTGACATTTAATCATTGACACGGTTGTGGCTTTCCTCTCTGGACCATGAGGTAAGCGCTGTCCACACCACAGCTAAACAAGGTCTGGATGAGGCAAGCGCTGACCCCTTGTGATCTCCTCTCCCGTGTCCCGTGTGTCTTATGCTCTGACTAACAGCAAGAAATTGGGGAGTTTACATGTACTTTAGTTTTTTCAGTTTCTATGACTGACTAATACAGACAGCATGATACGAGTGCATGTACATATCAGGACTGGGTTTTTCCACTTCAAGCACACAGACGATATGTCATGTAACATGTGGGTCTGTATATACAAGATAACATTTATTGCAGCCACTGTTGCGGTCCAGCAGGTACGTAGAGTGAGTCTTGTGCTTTAAACCCCTTATGTGTAATCGAGACACACCCTGCCTATGTGAGCGCAGACTAATGAGAAGCAGGTAGTAACAGGCCTATTTTTTATTAGTTCTGCTGAACTGGTGCTGAATGAGCAGAATGTACAGTGCACTACTAGTTAACCACTACAAAATCTCTCATTATTCGAGCTGTTGCAGTATTTCTGCCTTCCTTCCTGTTCTAAATAAGCTTAAAATGCAGTTTTCGGTGAAAACCCTAAACCTTGTACAGTCAAAAGTAAACTTTACTCCACCTCATATGGTATAAGTCTTACACCATTACAGAGCACCTGTATAAAAAAGCCCAAAGCCGACTGTACTTCCTCAGGAGGCTGAGGTCTTTTAACATCTGCAGGAAGCTCCTGAGGATGTTTTACCAGTCGGTGGTTGCTGGAGTATTTTTCTATGCTGTGGTGTGCTGGGGGAGCAGCACAGCAAAGAAGGACTCATCCAGGCTGGAGAAACTGATCAGGAGGGCTAGCTCTGTGGTCGGCATGAAGCTGGACACTCTGGTGACAGTGGCAGAGAAAAGGACATTAAAGAAACTGATGGACATTATGAACAATGCTGGGCATCCTCTGCACACGGCCATAAACAATCAGAAGAGTCTGTTCAGTGACAGGTTGCTTCTCCCCAAGACAAGAACTAACAGACTTAAAAACTCCTTTGTCCCACACGCCATCAGACTGTTTAACTCCTCTCTGGAGGGGAGAGGGAGGGGAAACAGGAGGACAAAGGAGGGGGGAACAACTAAGCTGTAGTGCCTCTTCACCTCACTGTACAATACCTTGTGCAATACTTTTTGTAAATAGTCAACAGTGCAATAGACTCAATACTTGAAATGTGCAATTCACTTGTATTTTTATTTTTTATTCCTATTTATTCTATTTATCCCCTTTGTATATTTTATTTATATTTGTCTCTGTATTTATATATGTGTGTGTGTGTGTGTGTGTGTGTGTGTGTGTGTGTGTGTGTGTGTGTGTGTGTGTGTGTGTGTGTGTATATATAACAATTCTGTAACTGTAACTTCGGTCGTTGCTGTGCTTTTTGGAAGTCGAATTTCCCAGAGGAACCCACCCGAGGGATTAATAAAGTTCTATCTTATCTTATCTTATCTTAGGCGCTCAGAGTATCTGTTACACTTACAGTGCAGTTGACTAATATGCAGTGAACAAGCCATGTACTTCTGAGTGAACGAGAGGAACTAACTAGGGACTGGATGATGTGCCATGTATCTGTTACTGTTACAATAAATAGTATTTAATAATTTAATCATATTTAATAGTATTTTTGAGCTCTCGATTTGACAAAATAATATATTTATAAAATAATGTTCTCACAAAATATCTGAAACATTGTGTGATACTTGGATAATGGGCAAATGCAGTAGTAGGTCATACACGTCAGTGTTACGGTATCCCTCTTTCAGGGGAAATTAAGTTTACTTTTGTTTTCCAACTTAGGAGAGCTTTTAAGTGTGCTCTGATTGGCTGACGTGAGAGTCGGGCGTCTTCTGATTGGTGTTTGAGCTGCTTCCGCGTTGTCATTCAGCAGCAGTCCCTCCTCACGCACATCTGCAGCCGAGTCTCTCCGGTACACTGTACGTGACGACGAGCTGTGAGAGGAGAGCAGAGATATATATTCGAACTTTTCCACAATTATCTGCGCAAAAAACAAAGACTTTCTGTCTGTTGAGCGGCTACATGGAGCTATTTTATAAGTAAACTCGACTCTGGCTGTATTGAAATCGCGGAAGGACTGTTTTCATCTCTTAAAAGACAGGTTACCGGAGGAAAGTTTAAATCCCGGTGAGATCAGGGGGAAGGTGAGCCGGGTGCGACTTGAATCATCCTGGCTGTCCTTTTTGTAAATGAAATAGAGAGAGTTTTGATTCAGTCTGCTCTTTCTAACAACCAGGACTTTGTCTGCTGAAGGAGTTGTAGTATTTCGCCGTCCCACGCTGAACTCCACAGCATGTCTGACAAGTGTTGCGCTGTGTAACCAGTTCGTCCAGCTCGCCGAGGAGTTTCGTCAGCTGCTTCTCTGACTTTGCAGGTAAGCCGCTGAGGAAGTTCGCCTCTCTTCCAGAAGGTCTCTGTGAAGGCCGTTGGACGACAATGGCTGGCTTGAGCAATGCCCACATGAAAACCCTGGAGGACCTAACTCTGGACTCGGGCTACGGGGCGGGGGACTCTTGCAAATCCCTCAGCCTGTCCTCCTCAAAGTCAAACTCCCAGGCATTCATGACGGCCCCTCACCGGGGGAACTGGTGGTACTATTCCGGCTCCATGAATAGCAGGAACAACAGCTGGGACACTGTCAACACTGTCCTTCCAGAAGACCCAGAGGACATCTTCTCCAAGTGTCCACGCTTACCTGAACTGGAAGAGTTTCCATGGACTGAGGAGGAGGTGGCCAAAATACTGCGTAAAGTGGCCGAGAGTGGGAGCATGAAATGGGGGACTACACCTGTGTTCTCACCGGAGGCTGTGAGGCGGCTGTCCACCCTTCTCCGCAGGGCTCTGATCCGCATTTCCAGAGAGGCTCAGCGTCTCAGCGTCATGCACTGCCGCTGCACACGCTTCGAAGTGCAGAGTGCCATGAAATTGGTGCTCAGCTGGGCCCTCGCCGACTACTGCGTCTCTGCTACAGTTAAGGCCATCTCCTTGTACAGCATGAGTGCCGGTGAACTATTGAGGAAAGGCAAGTCCGCCCGCTGCGGCCTCTCCTTCTCTGTGGGACGCTTCTTCCGCTGGATGGTGGACACCCGCATCTCCGTGCGCATCCACGAGTATGCGGCCATATGCCTAACTGCATGCATGGAAGCTTTGGTGGAGGAGATAGGTGCCCGGGTGCTGATGGCCGAGAGGGGTCATTCAGGGCCTGATTTGGGGTCAGGGTGCGTCACGGTGAGTGCAGAGGCCATGGAGGGGGTGGTCAACAATGACGCGGAGCTGTGGGGAGTCCTGCAACACTATGAGCACCTCATCTGCGGGAAGAACGCTAATGGTAAATATAAATGATGTATATAAAAGTGCATTTAAGTTAACAGTGCATAGCATAGAGTGAGGACCTTCAGTGAATGTTTTGTTGCATACTATTTTTTTGTATCACATATTGGTCTTCCTGAGTGTTGATCACAACTTTCCACTCCCTCTGAGTCCATGTGTGGAAAAAGGTTAATTGTGGCCTGGTGCTGATTACAACAGCAGCTTTTAGTGTGTGAGAGTTTGATGTATTTGTTGCCAATTTGACTTGTCAGAGTAAGAAAATTGCCTCTAATGTGGGCAAAGAAGGCATTTTCTGTTCAACCAAAGTCACAAAACAACAAATTGCTGAGAAAAAAGACTCAACCAGCCAGATTGAGTCCTCACATGTCACTCTGGTGTTCTACTGTTGTGGTTTGGAGTGCAGAGAGCCTTCAGAGTCTAGGCAGGAGGCTTGTCTGTTGACATAGCTCTCTGTATGCGCTGACTTCACCTCTCAGCCTCTCGCTGTGTTGGCCACACTCCTTTAAAATCCTCCCTTTCTTCCATTTCCTCATCCTGTACTCCTGGTAGACAGATCTCTTTCACCCACCACCATCCCTGCATACTGTTTCTTACATCTCTCCCTCCTCTCTCCTCCAGCTACAGCTGTGCATCCTGCTCCCTGCCTATTTGTTTCCTCCACCCTCACATCCCTTCTGAATCAAGTCTCTTTCTCCGCCTTCTCTGTTGATCCCTAGTACACTCACAGTGCTCTTTCCATGACTGTTTTGGCAGCCCAGCGTTGAGTTGATGCATGAGCTTGTGTTGGGACAGTGTAACCAGCCTTTGTTTGTGGCCCACTACCAGCTCCCTGGAGCAGAGCTATTTTACTGCAGCACAATGGCCTTTTGTTGTGTGATCGTGCAGCTTAGTCAAACACAGAGGGAGTCAAAGCAAATGCTGAGGATGCATACACGCACCAAGGAACAATATACACAACTCAGAGAGAGAGAGAGAAAGAAAAAATAACTATAGATAGTCAATATTAAATACAATTATGAAGCACACTTGCACAATTATGTGCAAGTGTGCCGTGCATGTGGAGAAGACGCTAATGTAACACGGCCAACTTTTGATCTGAGATCAATGTGCTCGTAATAGATAGTACTTTCCCACATGCATGCACTCACATATTAACTGCTACCTTCCATTTCAAAGTCTGTACAGCTTCCAGTGGCTTCATCATTATATCTGCTCCATTTAAGCCTGCAAGTGCTATAAACAGAACATTGCTGTACATTAGACAGGCCTGTTGTTTGGTTTTACGTTTGAATTGGGGTGCTATTTCATAAAAAAGTTAAAAAGCAGCTTTTGTCACATTACTTCACCAGATGTCTTTAGCTTAGGTTTGGCCTATTTTGGTGAGTTTAGTCACTGGTCTTGAGAAAGACCATCGTGTGATGTGTGTGTGTGCATATAATAACAACAGACTATTATTCTGACCACCATAGCTTTTTATAGGGCTAAATCTGGGATATGGAAGCCACATACCCCTCTACCATCTTTCCACCTGACACCCTACACCCTAAACGGCAACCTCCTACTGCTGAGCAACATCCCCTCTTTTGCCTACCACCCAAACAAAAAACAAATATCCATTTCCTTCTTACAAACCAGTATGGGAGGGTAGATTATTGATCATATAGAATGCATGGCACATTCTATTAAAACTCCTCCCTCTCACTTGATCTCACTTCATCTTTCTGCCTCTTTCTCAGAGGCTGACCCACATCTGGAACTCTTTAAGTTAGAAATGACTTGTACGGCTCCAATAACAAAACTGAAAACTCCCTCCCTCCCTCCTTTCCTCTTGCCCTCTCATGCTTAGTCTAACTTTTGGCTCTCTCTCTCCCTCTTTCTCCCTTTTTTTTGCCATTGCGTTCACATCCACATCCACTTCATCTTTATCTGTTTATTTCTTCTGGTCTACAGGGAGTGCATTAGAGAAACCCAGTTGTGATGTGCCAGGATCTTATTCATTACACTTGCAGACTCACCCGAGCACATTGACATGCACACAGACCCTGAAACCAATTTAGTCTTCTTTGCTTGCATATAAATGGATCTACAGCACTGGTTGAACGCTATACACAATGTGACTATACAGAAGAATCCATTTGTCATTTATTTCTCCTCACAAGGAAATGGCGTGAGCGAGCACTTCCTGGTATAATTTGTATTGACAGTACAGTGGAGCATGTTAAAGTGCAGAGTAGTAGCTTTACTAATGGACAGTAGAAGTGGCTATGAAATCATTGATCGTTATGTCTAGCACACAGATGTGTGTTAAGCTTTGGTCTGGCTAATAGGACAATTTCCAAGTGAGCACCATTCAAGTGTTTGGAGGACTTTTTTCCCGCTTTTCTCGGACTTTATAGTTGTTTGCTCAAGGGGCTTGTAACAGCAGTCCAGTAGTTAGATTTGCAAACAGTTGACTAGAGGGTCATTTATTTTGGGACATGACTTTAAATTCAATCACCAGCCCCATTCACACTTTGCACTGGGCAGTAGTTTGATATTTGGGTTGCTGTTCTAAAACTTGAATGTGAATACTTGTATAGTCTGAAGCAGGGGCTCAGTGAAAGAGAGCGTTCATGCTCAAAATATTATACATGGATAGATAAACTTAGTCCAGTACTAACATTTTTTTTCTTCTCTCTTCTTTCTTTAAATCCATGAAGATAGTAAAAAGACTGCTAGTATTGGGTTTGGGGTGTACTGTCAGAGCATATGATTTGCTACTCAGTGTTTCCCTAAATATGTATTTAGCCCATAAAGAGGCGTGGGAACAGTGGGCAGAGAGATGCAGGGAGAGGAGCCCAGTGCTGTGGTCACACAGATGGAGAAACCAGCACTCTGAAAATACATTCCCCTGTTGCACAAATCTGGTGAGGATCAAACTGAGTTTTGGGAGAAAAAAACCTAAAAATGTTAATAATATTAAGGGCTCGCAAGAGTGTTGAGTATGTTGGAGACGAGCATTAACAACAAACCCGTTTTCCTAAATATCCACACGGATTAATTTAGGTGACCCGTTTGAAAACTGCCGGCAGACATTTGTTTGAAGGGCCAACAAAACTAAGTGTTAAAGCTTTAGTAGATGGGGTTAATGCTTCACTAAACTCTCGTGCTTTTGTGTTAAAGCTTTATTTGTGACTGCATGTACCAGGCTGCATTCACACTAATGGTCAATGTCACTGATTGCAGTGGTTGCTTGTGTTGTCCCAGCTGTAAAAACAGTAACCCTTTAGAGTTCTGTGTTTCACTGTACTTAAATGTGGTTTCTTATACTTGGCTTTGCGGATACTGACCCTTGTTGGCAAACCATGAGTGATGCTTTCACAGATATGACTGCACGAATGGTTTGTCTGACTAGTAAAAAGCCAATAGCACCGAACCAGGAAACTATCACTGACTTCTTATCCTCTCATGCAGGTGATTGTGTCTGTTAAATTAATGAAAATAAAGTCAAACAATAATCTTGGAGTTCATATTGTGAACCACCTCAGGTATAACTCCTGTCTCTTTTAATAAAACTGTATTAACATTATTTTGCCTTCTGGCAATGTACCTCCTATCATATTACAGCAGCATGAGTCACGTTTTTTCTTAACACTGTTTACAGTAAATCACTGAAGGGAGTGGAACCAAAGAGATGGGCATGGCAGATATTCATGGGAAAGAGGTCAAGTGACATACAAATAGTGATTGCAAAGTTGAAAGCAGTTGTTCCTTTGTGTCTAGATTCAGAGTTCTAATCTCAATATTGGAAATCGGTATTCTGTCAGCAAACTGGGGAAGTTAAATGTTTATAAAACTTCTTTGACCTGTTTACACTGAAAAATGTGCAATGGGAGAGTCACATTCCTCTGTCCATAGGGCTGGGATTACAGCTCGGGAAGCTAATGAGGGAAGCAGGATGACAGGCTGGCAAATGGTTGCAATCTTTAACCAGGCATCTTGGAGCATTGCCTGAATGTCAGCAATATCTAAGAGGAATAACAGTGCATTGCATCATCTCAGAGCTTTATTTATACTCCTGCCTGCGTCTCTGCAGTGTTTGCGTGAGACCATTTATACTTTGGTGTTTAAGTGTAAACGCTTCATCACTGAATGGTAAACAGTTAAAACAGTGTGACTCATTTGCCGAACCCGAGAGTGTGACACTGTAGGCAGAGCTCAGCTTAGAAATCATGTTCACATGGATGTTGCATTGACACAAAGCACCACCTAACTTGATATCTTTAGAGATCATTGACAACACAATGGTATTCCCTGATACTAGTGGTCTATTTCAGCAGAAGAATGCACTTTACCACTTTTTTGTTTGTTTGTTTTGTGTTCAGTGTAGATTTGCATGTCATCAGAAAGCCACTGTTGATGTACATCTATGATTGGATGTGAGCAAGAAGGTCACCAATTTCTGAAACCTTTAAGGAGGTTAAACTACAGTAGCCTTTCTGTGCTTATGTTTCTTTTGCTTTTTTTTGTCAGATCTGCCCAATCAAATGGCTATAAAGGACCTAACCTAATAACACAACCAATTCATTCTAGCTGAAGTACAAGAGAAAAAATATCTCTATACACAGATGCACACAAACTCTTTATTCATATTTCATTCAATCCTTTATTTGGTTGTTTCTGGGCCAGTGCAGATCAGTTCCGCCTTGCCTTTAAACATTCATTCCATTCACAGATATCCCAAAGTAAACTCTGAATAACTCCCTAAGTCTGTGTCAAACCACAAACCCCTACTAAAATAATCAGCTTTCCTGCTTCTTACTCTGAAAAAAATCAGTGCCAGGCATCATGGTTGTAATTGCTAATAGGCATTAGCTGGAATGCACCCTTTCGGCAGCTTGTATCCCCCAGCAAAACTAAAGCCAGCCATTGTAGTCAATATAGAACCATTTTGTGGGTGATTGGGTTGTAATGTTTTAATTACACACAAATAGATCAGATGGGAGGGCTGCATGGAGAAGGATCGGGAAGTGTGCAGTTTAAGAGGAAACACATTTTTGTGAGCATGGATTGGATTTAATTACTCTGTGCTGCGTTCTCTGGTGAAATCTGTTGGAGTCGACTTGATATAGCCAGGTAGATTCAAGCCAAATGTCTGCAGCTGAGGAAGAGTTAGAGTCTGTGTGGAGGATTGCTCCAGCGTGTACATGCAGCCTGGGAGCCAAAGTAAAGGCTGTGATCACTCCAGCCAGTGCTGAATGAGGGCACAGCTTCTTTTGGATGTTCTTCAGCCGAGCTTGGAAAGTATTTTTTTCTTCTTCTTTCCTTTAAAGTCTAAACTGTTGTTTTTGTAAACAAGCTGAAAGAGGGAGCTTTTTGTGACTCTGTCAGTGACCTCTTTGTCCACCAGAGTCAGAGAAGCAGTGTGTGGAGACTGCAGATCTCAGATATATTGCACTGGAAAAGCAAACACAGTCGCTGGTAGCCTCACCGTTGTGCACACAGATTTATCCCCTCGAGATAGTCACACTTGAGTTCATACTGATATTCATTTACATATGCACATACACTACTGTACACATGAGTATTTGCAAATTTACACAAGTAGAGTATTTCACCTTAGTCCTTCGGGATCCAAATACACTATTTATTGTAGTTTGTTGTCTTTGTATTACTATTCCCATCAGTGTAGTTAACAGTACAAAAAAGACGAACAAAATTGCACAAGTACGCTAGCTTAATAGTTGCCATTGCATGGCTAGAACAAGCTGTTATGCACTACATACCAGCTTCTTCCTCACTGGGACAAACCAAGGCCCAACTCGCAGTACATCACTCGCAGGTTGAGCATTGGTTCATAGTTTGCATTAACGATGGGAGTAGTTTCTCTAACTCCCTGAACAACGAGCCAATTTTCCAGAGGGAGAAGTTGGATAGAGAGAATAGGATGGAAGCAATGGAAAATAAAAAGCAAGCACAATTCAAGAACAGCATTTATGACAAGCTTTTTGGTAAGTGTGTTAAAGGAGTTGTGTGCATACATGTCAGAAGTAGGTCATTGCAGCCTTTGAAATTTCTTGCGCTTGTCTCTGCTTTGATGTCGTGCACTCTCATCCATTTCTGCCTCTAGTCCGATTCTGATGGTATCTGTGCTTTTAAGAGGGACTGCAGTGTGCATACTGGGACTGTGTGCAGTCCTGAGTTAGCCTTATCTGTCAACATGGTTGATTAAGGGCTGACAGAGTGACAGCTAACAAAGGCATTAAAACACAGTGATGAGCACAGTGATGAGTGGAGACTGTCTACGGTACTTCTGTTTCACCGAATTCAAGAAGATGCAGTTATCTGAATGCCCAAAGAGGAGTTTTGCTTTTTAAAATTTCTCAAAATGCCCGTGACCAGTGACAGAAATGGATGCAGAGTATGGCTGTTGGTTATCATTGCCATCGTAAGTAAGGGTACTACTTGTTTAGTCTTCCCTTCCCTGAACTGTCTAATCTTTCTTCACCAGACACTGGAATGTGTTTGTTTGCATGTCGAGCCTGCAGCTTCATCAACAACAACACGTATATAAACTCTGAGGCTCAGCAGATTTTGCCCACATCACAGGATATATCAACCCTTTCCCAAGTTGTGCTGATTTGCAGACTTCTTTGGCTTCATCTGAAATGTTTCACTTGGTATGGCCTATCAAATCTGGTTATTTATTTATTTATTTGACCTCTGTAACAGCATATCAGGTAGTCATATTCCAGTCTTTTCTGGCACATGTTATTTTTCTCTATCCAATCCTACTGCTGTATATCTTCTCTCTTTCTTTTTTTTTTTTTTGCATCTGAAACCTTCTAACCAGCAGTGCCATCTTCTAAAAACATCACCTGTTGGGGCATGGTCATCCACATGGATATGTGGTGATTAAATAAGCCACCGCAGCACACAGCATATTTAGACCAAAAACCATGTACAGTTAGGTTTCCTGGAATTCCCTTGTGGTTAGTGCAGGGAAGGAGCCATATGGAGTACACATGTGGGCACAGGAAAGCAGACTCTGTCAAGACAGGACACCCTCTGCTCCAGACTTAAGCCTCTTTCTGTCGATAAGATCTGTACAGAACATCCACCACATGTGTACTCCTTCCTGAAACTGAAATAAACAGATCAAATCTCATAGGTAACCAAAAGAGGATGTCTACTATTAGGAAAAGCCAACAATGAAATGCATTTGATGAAATAAAAGTATGACTTTAAGAATATCTGACATACACTTTGATTTAAGAGGTATGCTTTTGGACATGAAAGGTTAGATTAACGCTGAGGACAGAGTTTGTGGGGACATCATCAGATTATCCTAGTTCCCAAGTTCCAGACTTTAAAGACTCCTAGTTATACATAATCACCATGCATTTCCTTTGAAAATGTTAGCCATTATACATAGGTCATAGGTTTTGTTTCTGTTGTGTTTATAGGGCTTAAATGCTATTGCTGTTGCACTAAGAAAATTCTGACCTAACACTCTGTTTGTGTTACTATGTGTCTGCACTGGATTTGTCCCTTGGGCACGATCCCGCTTATTTGGGCTACATCTGTATTTAACTGTGTACATATGTGGGCCCATATCCATGGAAGTGTGTGTTTGACTGGATGTGTTCTGCGAATTGATGGCCTCTGTGTTTTTAGCCACATCTGCTCTCTGTTTCTGTGTTGTGTTGGCCATCTGTGTGTCACTGCTGGGTCACAGACAGTGCTGGACACCAGCACTATTTCCTCTCCAGGACTGATATAATCTGAGCTGTGGAGGGGAAAGCGTGTTATGTGGTAGGAATTTTATACCAGTGAAAGGATGCTTTGTTGAACGTGTTCAGAGAAATGTAACCTTAAAAAAAAATCTAATAGTTAAGGGCTTAAGAAAAAGGGTGGACAGTGATCCAGTTTTATTTATTTTTTTATTGGTTTTTTTTTTCATTTGTTTATTGGCATTAATTCTGCAGTCTAGCTTGCATTCTCTCTGAATGTGAATTGGTCTATTAGTATCTTCAGTGATCTGAAGTGAGTTTGTATTGCTTTTGTCTATGCATGGAGAGGCTGTAGAGGAAGTGAGTCAGACAGGAGTTAAACAGAGCACGAGTTAAACTAAAATACTCAATATTTTCCCCTCTTTTAGACTTCTAGGAGCAAATTACAGCCTCAGAAAACAGCCTCAATGCCAACACATTCATCAGCTCATCAAACCTAATTTGGTTTAACTCTCCATGAGCCCAATGGGATTTTTAAACGTGTTAGGATTAGACATTTCTTCCACCAGCGTGGCCTGTAAATACAAGTGTGACTAATTATAGCCCATTCTTATTTCCACATGCTTTGCATTAGATATTAGACCACGCACCGCATATAGCCTTGTGGCGCTTCTGTTAATAAGTCTTATAAAGGAATTCTCAAAAGCTCATTCACAAATAAGTTAAAATCTAAAACCTACCCAGTTAACAGAGGTGAAAAATAATGTTGTGGAGCTGGTCAACATGACTTTCCATTAGACAAATGCCCGAGCAATTACATACTTGTCTATAGCCTGGCAGGAAATGCCTCCACCACAGAAGGAGCCTTTCAGTACTCCAGTCAGGTGCTAAGAAAGGGTGTGTCTGTCTGCATGATGGAGATGCAGGGGGCATATGTGTTGCGAGTTTAAGGCTTGCAGTGGGGAGGGAGTCAGCCTGAGGGTTAGCAAGTCATAAATATTGCAACGCCAACACCCAGCCAGTTAGCCGAGCCCCAGCCAAAAAGAACAGCTTTTACTCTTTCAGGTGGTGCCATGCAAACATTTCAACATAACTGCCTTAATTTGTTTTGCTGAAAGGCTTTGTTTTGACATGAGGTCTGCAGGCAGGCTCCACAGTCCAGGCAGTCTGATGTCAGGGGAACGAGGGAGAATGTACATACGACAGCAGCCTGAGAGGAAAGCCCAAAAGTCTTGGTGCTTCTCTGACTCTGATAACATTGTGGCTCTATCTTGCTGTCTGAATATACAAAGATAACTCAAACAGAACACGCTTGCACACTAAGACAAAAAAATCAAAAACACCAGAGATATAAGCACAGTCTGATAAGTAGCAAATGGGCAGACACAGATAGAAAGGAACCTACACTATCAGCATGGAGCGGGTTTATTTGTTTTCTGAATGGAGTTGTGATAGCAAGTACTTCTTAACCTCATTGGGATCTCTATGTGATATCTGTTGCTTTTCAGGAAAGGAAAGTGGAAAAGAAAACACATTCTTTACATCCATCATATCTGAATGGATAGCTATAATCTCCAGCGCCATGCTGGGAAAGAACAACTTGATTTAAGCTTCTGCTTGCCCTGACCCCTGGAAGCTTCCCAAAGGCTCCATCTTTCTCTCCTTCCATGCCGCCCCCCTGATAAGAATAAAGAGAGGGCTCTTTATTCTTATCAGTCACACTTGCTACTCTGCGTTACTGCGAGAGTCTTCATCATCTAATTACAAGGAAACCAGTGACATAGTGTTTTGTATGTGTGAGACAGTGATTGAATGATAGATTTGTATTGAGCTTTGATTTTGGTACAATTTGCCAGCAGACAGGAAGAGAGAAGGGTTATGAATGTGTGTTTTAAAATAATTTAACATGTCCATACTGAAGAATAAATTATGGACTTACTCAAAAGTAGTGAATTGCACAGTGAGAAAAGCAGGCCTGAGGGACAAGCACAGAGGGGAAAAAACACAGCTGAACCTGCCTAGTGGTTCTTGGCTCTTGTGGACTGCTGCTCTGTAGCCCATAATTACCCTCTGGCCAACTTGTGTTAGTAGCTACAGAGTAGTGAGGTCAGCAGTTAGCTGACAGGTCAAGTGCTATTCATGCCCTGGCTCATACACTGCATGCAACTTTCCATTTAACACTCTCTGGCTTTTTTTCTGTGGTTGTCTTTGTTATGTATGAGTTCATTTACATTTCTGCAAGATGGTTTGTGTGTCACCACAGTGTAAAACCAAAATCAAGGAATCACTCCTCCTCGTCTTCTACCTTCCAAACCCTTTTCCTCCCTGTTTTGCCTTCTTTTTCTTTCTTTTCTCATCTCTAGTTCTGTCTTGCCAATTACCCCTGGCCAAAGGTCAGCCAGAGACTTCCCATGCAAATCTGTATCGCACACTCCTGCAGACTCCTGCTACCCAGAGAGGATGACTGGGGAAAGCATAATTATGTTCACATGAAAACGCACCCAAGAGGTCTTATTTTAAATATATTTAGCGATCTCTGGGTATCATATTGTATAGATCTTGACTGCTAGGTTAACCCTGGCTTTCAGCAGTGGACCAGAAAAATCTTTCTTTTTTTATATATATACAAATATATATCACTGTCTTTATGTAGAATTCCTTCTGTGCACTAGATCTCATCATTAGTATCTTATGTTCTGTTTTCTTCATGTTTCTTTCAAGTGGTTGAAGGTAAAAATGTTTCTTGTTATCACTCTCCTGTTTCTGAACGCCCTTCTGAGATTGCATGGGGGCTGAAATTGGAGCCTGGGAATTGTTCAAGGGTAAGGAAACACTGTGTGTGTGTGCATGCATGTGTGTCGGTGCGTGTGTGTGTGTGTGTGTTAAACCTATGAGGTTAGGTATTCCAAGACCCAACTCTGAACACTTGGCAAGCAGTTGAATGAAATATCCCATGAACCTTTCCTGCTGTCTGTCTAGCCATATGTGGTTCTGGGGTTTCCCGTGTGGGCAAAGCAAGCATTATTGTTTGTCTTGGAATGGGACAGGAAGTGCAAGAACTAAAAGTTAGAGAGAGTTTTAA
The DNA here is from genome assembly GCF_057381915.1 of Diplotaxodon limnothrissa. NCBI lineage: Eukaryota > Metazoa > Chordata > Actinopteri > Cichliformes > Cichlidae > Diplotaxodon > Diplotaxodon limnothrissa. The sequence continues at coordinate 6,013,184 of NC_140602.1, forward strand.
AAACTGTGGAATTATGGGGCAGAAAATAGAGATTTTGCCCAGTGAAAGCCTGTCAAGAAAGAATTGCAGGGGATGGTGAATAAAGATGGCGAGACCCGTGCATATGCTCAGCTGTCATCATCACACACAGTCAGACTATAGCAGCATATAGAACAGGAGAATGAAAATAGGTTGTTCATTTGTATTGGATCTGTGTATGTGTGCACGCAATAACAGTCCTCTCCTCAAATTTGTTACACATAAACATTCCTCTACAAGACTCACACACCCACGCACACCACCCTGTTTAAAGCGTCTCTGGCTGTTGGGCAGTTATTTTTCTTTGGGAAGGGTAGAGGGGTGTGTGTGTTTTATTGTGTGTGGTCAGGATGTGGCTAGCACCTCTCAATAGTCATGATTTACTAACAATACCCATGGTGGTTTGAGCCCAACACTCAGCACATATTACAGGTCTGAGTGGGTTTACTGTACAGCAATTTGGAAACTTTTCTCCACTCGCTATACCCTCTTATTTTGTTAAGATTGCGAATATGTTTCAAGCAGTGTCAGTCACAATGATTTATCATTTGTTTCCTGCCAGGTTATATTAATTTCTGTAAAGGATACAGTTGGTAATATAAAATTCACATGTGTGCCAGGGTGTGAGTTTTTGCGTGTTTGTGTTAGGAAGAGCTAACAGACTGTCAGTTATTATTTAGCCATTGTGGCTTTGGGTAGCAGTGTGGGAAAGTCAGCTGAAGTAAAGTGACCAGTTCTTCTGCTATGCTCAGGAAGAAATGTGTACACACACACACACACACACACACACACACACACACACACACACACACTAGTTGCCAAAGCTATTAATCTCTTTAAAGGCAAATTGGCTTCATCCATTGCATGGTTTGTACTTCTTACAATCCTCTGTTTGTTAAAGTTTTCTGGTTTTGCAGTTGTAAGAAGCAGAGATTGAGAAAGGCAACAGTCTCTTGTGATATCTTGTCTGGGATGCTTGCCTTTTTCCCCCATCTGCTGCTTAGAGCATGGGGCTTCAGTGGGTGGTCCACAGAGACCCATGGAAGAGACTCATCTTGACCTACGTCTTGACTGCACACAGTCACACACACATTCGTACTCACAGAGCTACAATAGTGGAAAGACCCAATAAAACGTACCTCAGGGGTAAATCTCACGTTAAGTTGCTAAAATGAACTCCTAGTAACTTTTAAAGGAGACGTAATGAGCGAAGCTTGTCTATAGCACTTGCAGAAGCAACAGCTGGGAACGCAGTAACAAACATAACCCCTGTATACACACACATGCTCACCTCCCACAACTTTATTTGTGTAGCTCCCATGATTGCTGCTGTGGAATGTGTGAGCAGGTGCCCCCTATAGAGAAGAAGCAACACAAACTCATCATAGACTTCTGAAATATTTGTGCTGGACACACATCACTGTTTGGTTACTCCTTAACATAATTGCTGCAGTATTTGTATTTCTTAGTGGAGTCATTTTTTTTATTTAACCAGAAATATTAACACTGACTGCTTTTTGTGATATTTGGCCGGCTTGCAGTTAGTCAGAAGTACAGAAATAAGAAATAAATGGGTACACCAGACAGAGATTTATGCTTTTTCATGTCTTGTTATATCTTGAGGTGCACAAAAATAAACTGAGTGGCCAAGACCAGATTCACACAGCCTGGTGCTTTAATTTTCTTTCTTTGTTCGTTATTTCTATTTCTTTCTATTCATTCTTTCTTTTTCTCACACTCATGACACAAAATGGGAACTCAAGTCCAGAAATGCAGAGAAGCACAGTCATCATTTCTACAGGAAGCAGAGAATCGCTGGAGCGAACACTGTATCTGTATCTTCAGTTTTAGTACAGAAGGGCATTGTGGTTTCACATATATGCAGATTACCACAAAGTTAGTAAGTTCTTTTCTCAGTTTCTCATTTTGAGCTTATTTAAGGAAAACAGAGTAGATAACACAAGAACTCCCAAACTCCGTGCCCACCACCACTATGCCATCGGCATGTTTGTAAGTAGAGTAAAGACACAATGACGCTTTGTTTAGCTTTTACGTGTCTCCTGTATCGCTGACCACCATGTGGACACTTGCTACCTCATGAACACAAAAGAGGGTGGATATGTGTCTTTGTGTGTCCAGTTGTGGCTTTATGTATGTGAAGAGTTTGGGGTCAAGAGATTACATAACTGAATACAGGAATGGTCTTTTAGTCGGCTTTGTTTGGAGGTGCGGACACTCCCTCTATGTTCCGTGTGTGTGAAGGGGCGTATAAGGGGTGTGCTGGGGTCATAGGTGAGCTGTAAACCTCAGTGGGTGTCAGATGGGTCATAGAGCATATTGAATAAAGTGACTGGTCCGGTTAAAGCTATTTTACTACGTCTTGCTAAAGAGGTCGACATCTTGACACACCCTGCCGGTCCCTAACGCACCCAGGTCGCACAGACGGAGGATATTTAGTGCTCTGATCCGCTTATTGCTGTCATCTGTGAGACTGACACATGACCCCATCATTTGTGCTCTTTATGACATGTCAGTGATTGGCGCATACAATTAGTTCGTTCTGTTTTTATATGTGTGTGGCCAGACTGGAGCAAGCACATTTATCACAATGTCATCATTTGTGCCTGAGGTTAGGGTGGCTCATTGATTTATTTGCAATATTGCAGATGTTCCATCACTGACATTGATTTCCTGACTAATTGCATGAGGTGCTCTGTCCGCTTTCAAAGTACAACGTTACAATTGTGCATCCCCTCCCAGTATCGAACTATCTCCTGTCTTTTTGTACTGAGGACAGTTGTTGTTGTCATCAGTGGCCTGTAAAGGCAGACAGATGTAAATGGACCCAGCCCTGCTAATTACGCCACACAAAGAACTGCTGGCCTTTTGAGCAAAGCTCAGCTTTGTTCACTCACTGCTGCTGAGAAATGCTGATGAGTTGTAATGTCCATGAAATGATGCACATTCATCCTCTGTATTTATCTCACCAATGGCAGGCTATAATGGGATGTCTGTGGGTTGTCCTTTCTTAATGCAGGTTTAATTGGAATGTGTAGTAGTAAGAGGGTTAATGCAGCACTACTCTACAAATCCTTTATTGTCTTCAAGAGACATCATAGCCTTCCACATTCATTGCGCTGACTCTGGAGTTTTTAATCACTTAAACTGAAAGTGTCTTTGCTCGAGTTACTTTACTTTGTTTGGGTGCTACACATTACACAGACTATGTTGTTGTAATCACAGAATATTTTATGATGCAGTTGTATACAACTAGAATATACGAGCAGTATGCAAAACGTGGAGCTTTTCTTGATAATGCTGAATGACAAAAGGTTTGTTTCTACTCTTTCACTTATTTAGCATCTTGATTTTTTGTTCACTGTTTAATATTTTTGGATGTTGTGTTGCTTAAAACAGGATCTGATTGATTGCTGCCCTCTGTATCAGTTTGTTTCAGTGAGGGGGAAACAGATTTAGCTTAGAAGTGACAAAGATAAGGAAGCAAAGCAGTGATTGAAAGAGTGAGAGGACCTACAGTACTTATCGTAATCTACCCACCACCCCACCAGCCTTGTTTCCAGCCCCCAGTTTGACTCACTGCATCATGCTTTTGCTCTCTGCCTAGGCAAACCCGGAATGTTAATCAGCAGAAAACTGCTTTAGATTTACAAGGGGGAATTTGGATCCAATTCTTTGAAAACATCAGACTCCAAAGCCTAACTATCAAAACCACTACTTGGATTATGAGAACCATGCTGCAGTAGAAAAAAGTTTATATCTGAACACAGACATTCAGAGGGATACGGTGTGTGAATTTATCTCCTCAAGCTTTTGAAAGTGTGACTGTCTGTGGACGCCACTCTTGAAATTGTGTTAAATATTGCCCAGACTAATTTGTGAATGCTAAATTTAGTTTGTTTAAAGAAAAAATAAATTAGCGAGCTGAGAGAAATTAGAAGCTCAGTCTAATAAATGGTGAGTCACAAAATGTTTTTTAAAGGCGTTAGACATAGAGAGGGATTGAAGTGATAATTAAACAGTTCCATGTGCATCGAACCGCCTCATGCTGCTGAGGGTTATTTCTGTCGTCATCTTCATGTTTATTTTGGGGGTAGTGTGATAATTTAATGGTGGCAGAAGTACTGCGTTTATGTGAATCAACTTCAAACTAAGGTAGTGGATTCATGCACGTACCATGAATCACTGAAGCTGTGAATTGGTCCTGCCAGCTAAAAATCACATTTAACCTTCAAAGTTCTGGCTTTAAGTATCCATCACACACACACACACACACACACACACACACACACACACACACACAGAGCCAGCTGGACAGTAAAGCTGATTTCTCCTTTTTTCCTATAAACCGGACTCTTGAGGATTGTGATTGTTGTAATATTGTTTCATTTTTGTTAGCATGTGCTACTGAGAGTTGAGTCAGTGTCGAGTTCAGGTTCAGACCGTTGCTCAATGACCATGTTGTCTGCCATCCAAGCTGACTGGCTCTTTGTTCCTACTCTCAAGTTCCAGCTGAGAGAAAATGAGCTGATCACAGAGACAGAAAGGGAGCAATTAGCGCAAATACACACTCACATGCAAACACGTAGACAATTTGTACGTGTTTGCCCAGCCTACAGCCCATGAGGAGGTTAACTGTTTCTCTGTTTAAAAGGCCAGCCCTTGATCTGTTACAGGCAATAATGTCCACTCTTATTAAGACCATAAGACAACACTCAGCAGATGGATCTGTTGATGTTTAAAAAGGACAATAATGAGAACTTGTCTATAAACCTAAGCACAGTTACACTGCTCCTATTATACTTGCACTCCTCTATTTTTCCTGTTTTATTTTTGTAGTTTTGTTTAAGGGCTTCACCTCATGGGCATTGATTACAAGAGGGTGGATTTGAGGTTATGTTTATATGTGTGCGTAATGACAATCATCCTGTGTCATTAGAGAAACAAGACCAGCTTCCCTGTGCTGTATAGTTACAGCCTGAGTACTGTACAACAAGCCAGCGAACCCTATAAAACAAGTCATCCAATAATAGAGCTATAGTGTCCCTTTCCTGCACACTATATGGAGCATATGGAAAAGGGGATTTCTGAATAAAACGAGCTCACCCCAGGCACCACAGTCAGCCTGGAGTGTAAAATATAAAACATGATTAGAGAGGGTAAGAGGAAGGCAGAGGATAAGGGGAGAAAGCTGAAGTCATGTTTAGGATTAGGGCTGGTTGTGTGGAGCTTAATGTAATATTTTCAAGTCTGTGGGAAACCGAAGCCAGCCCTCCTGAATCCTGCCACTCCTAATATGAGTGAAAGTGTGTTGGGGGTGGTTGTAGGTATGCTACTGCAGAGCATATTTACAGCTAGGGATGGGTACCGGTGTCCGGTGCCATCATGGCACCGGTTCTGACATAAACGGTAGTAACCAGACCGAAAAGCAGCGCACATTTCGGTGCTTTATTTCGGTGCTTTTTTTTCCTGAGCTGTGATACACTTTAGATTCTAGCCAATCGTTTTACGTTTCCGAGGATAGTAGGCGGGGCCAGGTACGTACGTTCTGTTAGAGCAGAGCTACAGATTAAAAATGCCCAAGGCGAAGCGGTCAAAAGTCTGGCTGTACTTCATAGCAAAATATACAAACTCAGCAGCCTGCAACAAGTGCTTTAAGCTGATACTGTGATACTGTCAAAGGAGGTAACACCTCAAATCCGATGAAACACCTGGCGACGCATAGCGTTTTTTTAAAAGCCCAGAAATGCGCCGTATTTGATAGCTTGCTGCGAGACCTCACACCGTGCACATCTACTGCGGGTGGGTTGCCTGTTATGCAACATTCCCCAAAAACACGAAGAGGAGAGTCCTGGCCCCTAGCCCTGCCAGTGTAGCAGAAATGATGACGGATGATGGTGGCAGCAGCCGTTCTTCTCTGCGTGAGTAGCTAATTTACGTTGAGTAGGCTAACCACGTTATTACATTAATGCATGTAAGGTGAACTAGCAAACATCATCATAGCTACATGCTGTCCTCTTGTTTGATGGCAGATACTCCCTTCACCCTGGCTAAAAAGGCTAAAATGACCAAAGAAAAAGTGGAAAACAGTTAAACATGAGAGGTTTAGGACAAAGTTTGTGTTTTTTCCATTGTTTAAGCACTGCTTCCAGCCAAGAGTGATACCATATATGCCCCATAGCTGCAGAAAAGGCTAACATTGTTATCTTTTTACAAAAAACAGCTGAACATGAGAGGTTTTTGGACCAATTTTGTGTTCTCCATTCTTTAAGCACCGGTTTGAGCACCGGCACCGTTTCAAAAGTACCGATTTGGCACCGGTATCGGATAAAACCTAAACGATACCCATCCCTATTTACAGCTCAATGGTCATATTGTTGCACTGATGGAACCACTTAATTTGGCTTGTCAGCATGGCTTTGAGCATGTCTAGATGTTAGATCTTTTATCCATCTTGTTGAAGTTTACAAATGAGCAGCACAGTTCATGGTTGAAGTAACACTTTTAAAAAATATCTGTTGATGTTCAAATAGTAAGACCTAAAACCTTAAGTTCAGACATTCTGTTCACGTTAGTAGTCCCTACATGGAGGTTCAGATCTAATCTTTGTGGCTTTCCATTCTGGGTTTTTGGCTTGACTTCTGACAGTGGAACAATGCAGAAATTAGACTTTCAGCACAGGCATTGCAATTACATGTCACACTTTTAAATGCTTGTTTTCCGATCTTAGTTTTACTCACTTACTTTTAAGCCAGTTCTAAGGGAGCAGTTGGAGGACAGGAGTAGCCCATTATTACCCTACATATCTTTCTAGTAAAGAAAATAGTTTCTCACGTAACTTTGTATCTTAGTGTGTTCTGTAATTGTTCTCAGTCAGTGACTTCAGGACGCTACATTTACACAGCTGATAAGGTTACTTCCCTTTTTAGCCCCAGCTGAAGACCACCTCTGACCTGTGCCCCCCTAAAGCCAGGGGTTGCCAAAGGTGTCAGAGGGATGTTGGCCAGACCTCACTTCACTTGTCTACCAAGGTCTGTGATTTTTCAGGCTGAAAGGTGTGTGACTGGGTGTGTGCATGACTGCGTATGAAAGAGAGGCTTAGCTTCTGTTGCCTTTTAATTCAGAACCATAACGATTTGAACACAAATACTGCAGTGTATGGTCACTTTAGTGAATACTAAGATTTTAAATGTCAGCAGCTTCGACTTATGAATGCTTCTCTGTCCATGCTCCACATAGGTTGTACAAACTTGTATGCTAACTTGTCAAATGCTAGATTATTTTAAGCCCAAATATTAATACCCACTTCAAGTTTCTGAATGGTTCTTTGTCCTACAAAAAAAATCTGTTTAGATAAGATCATTAGGAGGGTTTGCCAGGGCTAGAAAATCCATGTATATTTTTAACACTGTGTACTGTAGTCAGTGGAGCTGACCAAAACTAATCATGGTGATTCAACAGAGATATACACATATACAGTAATAAAATTGTGTCATCAGTTTTACAGTTATTCTCTCTCTCAAATCCCGGTCAATGCCGTGTTAAAGACGGAATGCCAAGAAACAAAAGAATGGGGCTGTGCGGGTGACGTTGGAAGTGTGGAAAAACAGGTGTTTTGGAGCCTTTACATATGGAAAACAAGAGGTCAGGTCTATGAGTGAAGGATCACATCTGGCCAATGGATTCCACTGGAGAGGAATGAAGCATGAGTGTGGTCGTTTGTGGTGTCAAAGACAAGAGACGGTGGGAGTGATATACGCCCAAAGACAGCTCTTTCAAACACTGTACTATTGTGTGATTGTCCACATTCCAGTCTCCACAAAGGGACAAGTCTATAGCCTCCTAAACCAGAGTCAGAGCTCCTTCTTTGCCAGGGGAAGTGTCTTTGAAGCCCCCTTTCCTTGACTCTCTGATCCATCCACCCTGTAATGAATGAAGAGGCTGTTAAAGGAGGAGAGGCAGGTGTTTACGTGTGTGTGTGTGTGCGCGTGCATGCTGTGTGTGAGAAGTCTCAAGTTTTCTATCAGCTCAGTGAGAATATGCAGCAATGTATTGTGTCTTTCACACGCTCTCTTTACAGTAGACAAAACAGATTAACACACACAGACCAATTATGGTCAAAGAATGTATTTTTTGCCAGTGGGAAGAAGTTGTTAAACCGAAAAGTTAAAATCTAAAAATCACACAGATGTTCTTGCCTTGTTATGTATGACAGTTATTTTCTGAGAGTTTAAAATGCAGTCTGAAAGCCTGGCATGCCTAACATGCTCTGAATAGGTAAGTTCCCAAGGACGGTGATATGAGAAGCAGTAATGTCCTCCAGAGTCTAGATATCCAGCCTATTAATATTGCTACAAAGCATTTCTGCTGAACAAGTTATTCAAGTAGAACAAACTGTTGCACTGAGAGATAACACAAGAGTAACAGAGTGAGGGTCGAGGCACAAGAAGGAAGGCAAGGATGCATCAACTTTCATCAGCTCTTCCGTCAGAGTTTTTGGCATATTGTCCTTGCAGATTGCAGTTTATACTTTAGTTTTTCAATTTTGAAACTGAAACCATGTAACACCACTTATAAAGACACATGGAGTGACAGGCTCCCTGGACTACATTCAAAAAACTTTCTGCACACCAAAAAGTTAGTTGTTGGATTGTTCTGACCTTCTTTCGACAGCATGTCAAACATAGTCGTGAGTGATAGCTTGGCTAAGCTAGGAGCAGCAGTAACGCTCCTGAGAGATGGTTGAGATGGGCTGGGAACTGCCATAGGCTTTGTGGTAAGTTTCAGCTTTGATTTGTTGCCGAGATTCCCCACATGACATTTGCAAGGTCAGCCTCAGAAATGGAACCATAATGACCACAAAAGAATGAATCCCTTGTGTCACTTCTCTTCCCGTGCCTCGCTCTCTTCATAGTCTCAGATATTCCTGCCTTTCCCCCAGTTCCTCTTCAGTTATATTCTTTTTTTTTTTCTACATGACTCATTTGTCTTCCTATAAAGCTCTGCGACCTAAGTCCCTTTCCTCCCTGCCCTCATCCTATCATCTTATCCTCTGCTTCTCCCAGAGAAAGATAATTCACATAGTACTGGAGCTGCTGGTACTCATATTATTTAGTGGTGGTGGAGACAGGCCCTGGTTGGCTTTCAGACCTACATCAGGCCCAAATGACGCAGGCTCGGGTTCAGGGTGAGGCAAGCAACGGGGTGGGACTGTGAGAAACACTAAGTGGTTTTAACCATTTGCCACAGCTTTGAAATATTACAGAATAAATTGAAGCTGTGTTAACATTTTTAAAGATTCTGCTTCAGATCTTCTTGCAACATGCTAATATAGGCTTAATATTCTTGAAAGGTCAACAAGCATCGTGTTTAAAGAGCTTCAGTTTTTCAGTTTGAGGCTGGTACGCTTCACAACTGAAACCAGGTCGATGTTAGTAATGGGTTTCTCTTTTTAAGTTAAGGTTTTGAGGAAAGAAATAACATCAATTTGACTTTTTTGTTAATAAATCCAACTACAGGGAGTCAAAATAACTGTTAACTTTTATAGCACTGCTCGTTTCTAAAGACAAGTCTTGCACCTTCATATTCATATTTTTACTCACCCACAGTAACAAGACAGATCTTTCAAAATTGCTTTTACAGCTTGAACTAAGCTATATTTGAATGAGTTCTTCTGATTGCACATGACAAACAGCATACTACTCTGACTTTGAGGCCACTGTGGCTATAGTGTCCACAAAGCATGACTGTGTACACACAGTAAAGCACCTGAGGTGTATTCCATCTACAGAGGAAGAGAAACTGAAATCATCAGACTCCTGTCTCACATGTATGCAGCATGGGTTTTAACAAACTTCCCTCAACTTTCCTTGGAAAGATTGCCAAAGGCCTTTGTAGAATACTGTAGAAACCCCCCCCAAATTCCCATGAGGCCTTTCTATATAAAATCACAGCTGACGTTGCACATGATGCACATTTGCATTCTTTTATCTGGACAGATGACAGTGTATTGGTGTGTTTGTGCTCATCCGTGATTAGGAATGAGTTGGAGCTTGTGTATAATTTGTTTGTGTGGCATGTAGCAGTAGTAGTCTGCCACAGCCAGCCGTTTCTATTGTGTTGGAATGGGGAGTCAGCACATATAATACGAGTCAGATGGTGCAGAGAAAGTACGAGAGAGAGAGACTAGATTTCCCCTTTGGCAGAAGTAAGTGTATCATGTACCCTGTGTTGAGTAATCCAGTGCTAACACCTTTAGATATTCAAGCTGTCAGGTCCCCCTGATTACAAATTGCACTGAGGTGACTGCTACTGTCTGGGCGGGGGACTCGTCTCAGTCATAAATCATTCAGTATAATAAGAACAAATCCTGCTAACCTGTTTGGGCAGAGACTCAGTGCAATACAGTACTTACTGAAACACACTGTGACTCTGGCACATGACTCTATCAATGAGGCAGCATATTTAGAATCAGTCATGATCACATGTCAAAGTTATTTAGTCTTTGATGAACTCCACCCATTGGCGCTGACCGCTACATGGTTTTCACACATTCACTGCACCCTTCAACATTTCTAGACATTAGTTGATGGAAAAGCAAATGTCAGATGCAGTCAGATCAGACACTGAACACCCTATAACCTTAACCCTTCACCCTGTAATCTTTAATTGTGTTGATATGTGAGACACAAGTAATTGTCCAGTGAATTCACAGAGAGCAATGTTTCTTGTTTGTCTTGCACGCTCCATGCAGGCAGAACCATCACTTAAACCAAACAAAGTGTTTCCTGTAGTGCGAAGCCCTTTGAAGTGGATTATCTTCAGTTAGGTGCTATATGAGAGAAAGGACATCTTGATACAATGCCCCTATCTTATTCTTCCAACAGTTTACCTCCAAAGATGGCTTGTGGTAGTTGTGTGTCACTTTCAAAGGCCTCTGTTGCCTCTTGTCTATACTTATATGAAAGACCAGAAACAAGATTGTAAGTATGAAGCCTGCCATATTTTTCATATGTGTTTACATCATTTCAAAAATATGAAATATACTGAATATATTATACCCAGGCATTTTGGTGTATCTGAAGGCTTTAAAACAAAAGTATATATCCAAAAATGTATGTGTGGTTTCCCTTGGTGTTCTTTCAACATTCCTCCTTTGCCTTCCTTGATTCTGTCAGCAGTAAAAGTATCGTTATCTCTTGCTGGCATGTATCACTAAAAAGAAGAGGCTGTAGTGTAAGATGATGGGATTTTTTTTCAACATGTTTCAGCAGTTTTTTTCTTTCAACATCCCCACTCTGATTCCAGTGAGAACGCAGCACTTGCCGGAAGCACATGGGAATGTCATTTTAGGGACGGTAGCCCATGTTTTCCCTTTTGGGAGAGAAGGGAGAGTTTAAGATGATGCAGCTTTTTTTCCTCTGGCTTCATAAATAAATCACAAACCTGCTCTGATCATCTTTCCTCTTTTCCATTTCTCTTTTTCATCCTCGGCTCCTTATTTCCTCTGGCTTGGCAGAAAGCTTGCTTCATATTCAGAAGCCAAAATAAAGGTTAACTTTTGGGCAGCTAACTGTATTCAGATCAATTAGATGCACAGTAGCTACCTCGGCTTTCAACCAAAAAGATTAAAAACAAACCAGGCAAAACTAATTAAGCTGGGAGCTTTACCCAGGAGATCTTTTCTGAAAGACAGAAAAGGCCACTCTGTGTTCTTACTTTGACTGGTCGCTACTGTTATCCATTTTAGTTGGAACACAGCAATTAAAGCAGTGAAAGAACAGGACATTATGTCGTTATGCAAGAAATGATTGTATCTCCTTGCCTGCTCATCTGACAACCAGGGTTTTTTTTTGTTGTAACATTACATATTCAAACTGTCGGAGATGGTTGGGTTGGACTAACTGGGTCTGCTGAGTGTTTATTCAAAGAGGAAATGCCAAATGTGTTCATGATTGGCCATAGTTTCATCAGTAGCTGTGCCTCATAATTTAGTACAATTATGAATTTTGTCTCACAACTCGTGAAATTGTATTATTTTAATGTGCTGGAAACAACCATGTTATAATGTTTGCTTATGTATTTCAATTAAGATGTTTCCCGATTAGTTGTGTTTTTTTCACTTCCTCTTTTTGCATGATAAAATCTAAAACTATAAAGGATGTATTTAGCAAGTGCTGCTAAGCACGTCCGCTGTATGGGTTATAACAGGGGTAGGCAACTCCAAGCCTCGAGTGCTGCAGGTTTTAGATGTGTCCATGATCCATCACAGCTGATTTAAAGGGCTAAATGACTCCTCAGCATTTCTGAAGTTCTCCAGAGGCCTGGTAATGAACTAATCATTTGATTCAGGTGTGTTAACCCAGGGTGCGATCTAAAACCTGCAGGACACCGGCACTCGAGGCCTGGAGTTGCCTACCCCTGGGTTATAATGAAGGTTGCTGTCTGTGCTACCATAATTTTTTATCCTTATCTACCAGTATACCTCTGTCTCACTTACTGTTCCTTCATACATCAGACAAATCAGCCTCAACCATCATGCATCTACTAACTTTGCAACCCTTATTCCTTTACAGACATACAACATATGTCTTTTCTGCGGTGTTAAAATAATCACATGTTAGTAATGTTAAAGGCAAGTATTTGGAATAACACAAAATTCATAACTTTGTTTTGGTTTTACTCAACATGTGTCTAAAACAGTTTTGATTGGTTTTGTTTGCATTAGCCTCATGTCACTATGTGCTCTGTTTACTTTCCTGAATGTGCTGAGAGCAAGGCTCAGATTCCCTTGTGTGTTTGGTTGCCCTCAGTGGTGTGGATTACATGTTATAAGGATTACGACGGCTGCAGTGAGCAAATACCGGTCGTGTAGGGATTTCTACAACAGCAGTCCTGATGGATATTTCAGAAGTTATGGACGTTGATTTAAATGATTCATATCATATCTAAATATCTGTTCCTTTTTGCTTCTGTGCCTGTAGGTGTTTTGTCCCTCCCAGCCCATTTCAGTCCCTACACAGAGAACCAACAGTCGTCTGTGGACAGCAGGGAGGATGCTTATGCCCAGCTGGAGCTGAGGACACTGGAACAGTCACTGCTGGCTACCTGTGTAGGCAGCATCTCTGAACTCAGTGAGTATACATATTGTAAATAGTGTTTGTGGTCCTGATTAGAAGCATTTTTTCACATTATGTTTTAATTGATTAAATTCCTCTGAGCTGTGAAGCTACACAGTATCCTTGCCAGAAAAGACAAGTACCAGTTCCCAGAAATAATAAAATGTCCTGACTTTAAAAAAATGTTGGTGCTTGACCACAAATGCTTTTTTCTTGCTCTTCTCTTAAAGACACATAACCTTTTATTTTTTAATTCAACAGAAAATAATAGTTCAGACAGCAAAGTAGGCAGCAAAGATAACATATAATTATCACTTTCTGTCCCGAGTCTCATTGTGTGCCTGAATCTGCAAGTCATCTAATGCCGGCTCTTCTAAAAATAAACAGCGGATCAGTTTATCTACACATGGAGCTCTGGAGAATAAAGTCACAGTGCCTCAGATTGTACATTTGTCATCTGTAATTTGTTTGCAAAGCAGTACACAGTCTTTTTTTTCAGTGAAGTTGGTCCACAATGCAACACTTGGACTGTGTCAGCATGCCTCAGACTTTATTGACTTTATTAGAGCCTGCTGTCAGTCTGAATACAATTGCATCCGTCTTTTCTTCTGATGTTTTCCTTTGGATTGATGTAGTAATACAAAGTATAAAGCCGCTGAAAAGCCTGGTACTTATTTGTCCATTAGGTATTAGACCTTGAATGATTGGACGGATTCTTTGTTTAAACATAGACAGCTCTAGACATTCATACGCATCGTGGATGGTAAACACAGAGTCATGCAGGCACACAGCTTTACTGTACTCTACAGTACGTGTGGTCTGTTGAAACTGCAGGCTGCGAGGGAGTTGGCAGCAATGAGGGGTAGGAATAACAAGTAAGATAAAAACAGGAATAGAGTTAGTTTGAGAGATGGAAGTTTGTAAGGCAGAGGATTCAATTTAAGGAGCGAGTGGGTTTAGAGGTGTGGAGAGTCAGGAGGAAATGATGGAGAGGTAGAGAGGTGAAGATGGAGAGTTTTGGGGCATGCACAGAGGAAACGTGGATATTAGAGTTGGACGGAGCAGGGATACATTTCCTTCTCTAAATGAGCTAACACTTTGCTGTTTGTTCCTAAAGCACAAGGCCACGGTTCATACACCGCTGAAGTTAGTGAGGCATTAAGAAAGTATACACATGCACTCAGACAAAGACACACTCTTTCTCTCAGTAGTCTCTTTGTGCAACATCTCTCTGGTGGGGTGAATTTGTGCTGTTCTGGGCAGGGCTGATATCCAGACCAATTCACACCTAGAAACACACACAGGCTTGTGTCCGCTAATTCACATACACGCCGCAAAAACACGGTGGGTTTGGCACTCTGATCCTAGCCCAAGACACCAGGCAGACACAGGAGCATCTGTACCAAGCTGCCCGGCTTTACTTGATCACTCAACTGGACTTGGCCAGACACACAAACACACACCATACACAAACATGGTGGATAACTGATAGTAGGCTACAGCACATTTCAACTATATGGCCAAAATTGTAGGGGAAGCAGCATAATAAACACACTGGCTATGGGAAAATGCAGCTTTCACAAAGACTCCAATATATCTGTAATCTAAGAGTGAAGTTATTCATAGGCATCTGACCCCCGGAGCTCAGTTTTGCTTCAAGGCACAATATATTCTGGAAAGGAGAGGCTCTCCATCATGGCCAATGATTCCTACGAGACCTCCTGGAGCAACTGCTGGTGGTGGTTATCACAAAGGGGGCCCTTCAGCTTTAAGTGGGGTCTGTTTTGGGAGGGTTACCCAGCCTAATCCCCTAGAAGTACCCCAAACCTCTTAATGCTGACACACAAACACACTCGCACTGTTGAATTCTTCACCCTTAGCTGATGTGCTGTCTTTTTACCCGGGGGTAATTATGCTAAATGAGTGTTACAAGATCCCAAGTTCATCCTGGGCTCCCTCGTTCACACCGCCTCTCCCTGCCCCTCCTCCATTTCCCTGTCCCTGTGACGACTGTCCACTTTACACTTTCTTTAATGCCTAAGATCTCTTTTCCTGTCGGTCTGGCTCTCTCTCTCTCTTTTTTTTTTTTTTAAGAATTTTTGCATATCACACTGAACATATTTTAAGCAAAATGTACTTTTATTCAGTTGCGCATAGTT
Source organism: Diplotaxodon limnothrissa (assembly GCF_057381915.1). Lineage (NCBI taxonomy): Eukaryota > Metazoa > Chordata > Actinopteri > Cichliformes > Cichlidae > Diplotaxodon > Diplotaxodon limnothrissa. Next base: position 6,028,497 of record NC_140602.1, read on the forward strand.
CACTGCTAGAGTATAAACTGATGAATCATCTGATGAGCACCATTATACAAACAGCTTTCATTTAAGTGTTCGCTGTCAAATCGCTATATTCTACTTTCTGAAAAGACTTAATGTTAGCATTGCTATTATCACGTGACTGACGCATAACTTTCACGGTAGAGGGTTTTTAACTACTCTGCTACTACATGAACAGTTCAGTAGAGCCTTGATCATGGGTGAATGGCTATTTAGACTGGTCGTCTGGCTTTGCTAATGACAAATACCACTAGAGACATGGTTGGAGGGGGGAATCCAGTTTGACTGAGAGCCCATGGGGCTTTTAATGTAAACAGTTTTGAATATGCCACTCATTTATGTCCATAAACTGATTTTTCATACTGCACTACAGAATCAGGAAAATCATTTTTAACCTTCAGTTTTTTAAATTACATATGACTTGTTAACTATTAATGTTTCTGTGGTTCCAGGTGACTTGGTGTCCCGTGCAATGCACCACATGCAGCGCCTAAGCTCAGTACGTCCAGGGCTGAGCCCTGCCCGCCACGCCCGTCCTCAACAGCCTGTGTCCTGGTCGCCTGACGCCCTCCACACCCTTTACTACTTCCTGCGTTGCCCACAAATGGAGTCCATGGAGAATCCCAATCTGGATCCCCCACGCATGGCACTTAGCAAAGAGAGGTGGGAATAATGCATGACTGGACACAAGCAGTTTAGATGCTCCCTCTCTGGGTGCAAAATAGGCGGTGAAATTACAGATCTAATCTTAATCATTGACCCTGTTCCATTTTGTTTTCGACCCCCCCCTTTCACAGAAAATAAGTGGTACTCCTGATTTGCCCTTTTATCCATTTGATGCTTATCTCCCTAAATACATTTGTAATTTCAAATGATTCGGTTTGATTCATGAAGCTGACCAAAATACAGTCAATGCCAGAAGTGTAGCCACTGCAAATAAACAAACCCAAATTGAAACCTTCAAAAATGAACAAATGGGTTCTCAATGAAGTGAAAAGCTTTTTGCAGGCAACACTTCACTTTCATCCTTTTCCTAATCCCATTAGCCTTTGTTCATTTAAGTGTTAACTTTCTGTTGTTGAATTACAAGCAAGAAAAGGCTTCTAGGTGTCAGCAGTAGTGCGATAGAAGGGTGACTTGCACCTTTAGAGTGTAAATTAGGCTGAAGACTGGTGTTTAAAAGAATTTTAAGAGGTGGAAATAGTCTGTAATTTTGTTAGGGTCTGCTCAATCTTCCTTAGTTGCATTGAGAAAGTCTGGCAGTTTTTGTGTTCCCTTTATTTCCTGTTGTTTCTTGGAATGAAAATGTTTGCTCAGTCTGGACACAGTGCAGCACATTCCACTTGTTTTTTATTTAAAAGTTGTGGCTTTATCTACAAACCTTCCATACCAACCCCTTCCGTATGTTTGGAGGTGTCTCTGGGAAATTACAGCGTTTCTTGCTTTTTTTGCTTTCTACAGAAGTAACTGTTGAGTAACACTCAACCGAGTCACGTCTCTATTCTCCAAAAATGTGATAAAACGTTCGAAAACATTGCATTACATCACTGTTGTTCACAGTGGTTTGCAGTTCTGATACTGTGATATTCAGCACTTCAGATAAATGTGATGGATTATGTGCCTTCGGTTAAGGTAACATGACAAAAGTAGTTGTGCCTGCCAACACACATGAGGTCTGCTCTCAGAAAGAAATCTTCAATTATGTTTTTGTGCCAGAAATGTAAAAACTGGCAGCAATAGGTGTTCGCGGCTTAATTACATTTTTTATACTGATTTATACAGGCATGTCTAAAGGTAACATAAGCATATATAAACGTGCTGGCGCTCCCACTAAGGTGTGAGTGTTCAGTTTGCAGCAGTAAATCAGTTAATGTTGTTGACGAGATTTTGCCCTTTAATGCTGATAATGAAAATCACATGTTAGGATTATGATGAAGGCATAGCATCTGTCAGGTGATCATAGTTACATGAATGTTTTCACAGTGAAATCACCAAAAATATCCACCTTGTCTTCCCTTCATTACACGTTTGTATGGAAATAAACCCAGCTGCCTCCTGTGCATTTAATAAAAAGCAGACAAAGTGCATGTGAGACAAAGTCCCCGTTAGCTTCAAAGTGAACACAACAGCAAATATACACCCTTTTCTTTCACCTGGCTGTTGTTATAAATCCTCAGATGTTTTTAATGCTGGATGTATATCAGCCTAGTTTATGTGTCCAGGATAAAACAGTTTGGCATCCCATCATACTTTATGCTTTTTTTCTTTCTTGACAGCTGCTGCACACAGGTTTGCCTTTCTGCATGTTCATATTCCTATCTCTTTGTGACTGCGTGTCTGTGAATGTTAGAGAACACACTCAGGTGGTGTGAAAACCTGGTAGTGATTACAATACGAGTGCCTGGTAATGATACAGGCTTCTCTCCTTCAGTGGGCCTCTCCCTCTATCTGGCTCAGCCTCTATTAAGAGCTGTGTAAAACCTTTGGTGGAAACCCAAAACCACCAGATCTGTGTGGGCCACATCGTCAGACATTAGAGGGAGCCTGGTGAGAGCCTTATTGCCGAATCCTTGAGAGTACAAGAGAAACCCTCTTTGTTTTGATCCTCTTAAAGCTGGTGCTTAGTTGTGAGTAATAATCTTGTTTTGGAGTAAGAGGGCGCTTAAAGCGTGGGAGGGCAGATATTATTGTCTTATTTTCACACTCCACTATTTAAACATACAGAAAAAAGTTGATCAAAAACAATTAACTTTTTTTTTGTTTTTTACTATTATTGCAACTTCACTAAAAAGCAGCACTTCCAACATTCTTCTAAACAGACCCCCTACTCCTCTGCTTCCTCAAGGAAAAGAGATTATTTTAATAATGGAGCTTACTTCTAACTGCATTTACATCAGCTATGGTTATGTCTCCATTCATATCTGAGCCTTTACGATTGCAATCTGAAACAAGATCAGTGGTTAACCTTGACCCTTTGGCAAATTGTGATGAGGTCCGCTTTAAAAGCTGATTTAAGTTCCTTTCGGGTTATAGGTTTTATAAGACACATGGGGCCAGTGTAGCGTGTGTGATTTTTGCCTCCTAGGTAGAAAAGCCTTTGCTTTTCATTTTGGACAGGTCAGCGTTCGAACACACCTGACCATGATTTGAGCTCACTGTCTTTATGACCTACCAGATGGTGGTAAGCAACGCACCATGAATCAAAGCTAACGTTTACATGCTCACGTGTTGGAGAGTTTGTGTATGTTGGTGTTTCTATATCCTGCTGTTCTCTGTATGAAGCCTTAGTATGAGAGGTCAGTAAGCTAGCCAGAGGCACTATCTGGTTTCGGTCTTAACAGGCTCTGTGGCTTTTGATGTTGCAGAGACTCTGATGAAGCTAAAATTTGCGTTTCAGGCAGAGGGGCATAACCCGGACACGTACGAGGGTCAAAAGGAAGGCGTATGTTTTTAAAAAAAAAAAAAAAAAAAAAAGGAGATTGATCCTATAGGAGAGATAGGATGGGACATTATAAGTGTGCATCTGTCAGCAGTACATGTCTGGCTAATTGGTATAAGAATGCAGCTAAATATCTTGTCAAACACTATTGTCCATTATTAATAGAAAAACTCTACCTTTAATGTTGGCTGATTGACAAAAGGAAGGACAGAGGGGGAAAATCTGGATAATAGCTGTAGCAAAGTTGGCTCTAGTTAGTGTCTGATTGCAGGCGTGCAGTCAAGTAGTAGGGTGGATACCTATGACATTCAGGAAGCCACACACAAATGAACAGACACACTCACACAGCCCAATTTGTGTTGAGTGGAGGCCATTAAGGGAGAAATAAACATTGATTCCCAAGCCCATTGAGCCCATCCTCAGAAACGTGACATTCTTATCACTCTGCACCCTCTGAACTACCCACAGACTACCGCCCAACCCCCGTCTTCATTTCGACATACCCCACCTGCTATCTCCCAAACACTTAAAACCTTCATTATATGCACCTACCAGTCACACTTAATCATCCCTCCTCCCCTTGATCCCCTTGTCTGCTTGTTAACTGTCACGCCTGGGTGACAGCAGAAGCTCCTCCCTTTGACTGACTAGCTACTGATAAAGTACTGAGGCAACATCTGAGAGAATAGCTCGAGAAAAAGACTTGAAGAGCTGACAGCAGAGGAGCTGCAGATGCCCAAAATTCAGTTAAGGCCTCAAATGTCAGCAAAAAAAGTTATTATTAGACTCTGCAGAACAGTGTTAATTATCAAACAAGCATGGCTTTATTATTAACCACTAATTTCATACAGTCTAGCTAAGAAAATCTTTATTATTTATGTAAGTTGGGATGCAGCTGTTTGTTCAATTTATGTTATATCAGATTCATGTTTTAAAAGCTCCACATCAATTGTGAGGAGGAGAGCCATTTTGCAATATGCATTATTAACAAACCCGTGATGAACGAGTGCTCTTGTGCAGAAGGTTCTTTGCTATAGGAAGCCTCCTACTGCTTTTTAAAGTAAGCACAGTAAGGAGAGTAAATGGCACAGCAGTGCTACTGACAGTAACTATAATCCCAAAATACATTGCTGTGTTCTTGTATACTGCCCATGCTTTTGCTACCATGGATATTCATTATGTAAGTCTTTCATTTTCCAAGAACAAAGGAATGGCCACTGATAAAAAACAATGTCTCAGCATGAGAAAGGCAGTCTAATAACACAGAGACGTTGTTCAAACAATCATTAACGGCTCTTAAATGAGGCTTCATATGATCAAAAGCAAACAGCAGTCACATTCCTGCTAATTTGTCATTGTTCACAAACACATTCTATTCACATATGGTGGGAGAGAGGCGCAGACGAGAAGGGACTGATAACAGATAACAAGCTAGACTATAAAAGGACAAATGCAAAGACGGCAATCAAACAATGACTTTCAAAGTGCCACGTTCACAAACATGACAGCAGACCAAATGTTGTGTCCTCGTGGTTTTTTTTCCCCCACATATACTTCTTCAGGAATAACAACACTGTTACTTCAGCTTTAGGTCACAATTTTTAATTTCAGGTGATTCTTTCTGTTTTTGTTGAAGATCTTGGTTAAACATAAGTAGCCGCTATCTTGTATTTTTACATGACCGCAAAGATTAAATGGTAAATGGCCTGTATTTGTATAGCGCTTTACTAGTCCCTAAGGACCCCAATGGGTTTTACGCAACCAGTCATCTGCCCGATTAACACACTGGTGATGGTAAGCTACATTGTAGCCACAGCCACCCTGGGGCGCACTGACAGAGGCGAGGCTGCCGGACACTGGCGCCACCGGGCCCTCTGACCACCACCAGTGGGCAACGGGTGAAGTGTCTTGCCCAAGGACACAACGACCGAGACTGTCCAAGCCGGGGCTCGACCCGGCAACCTTCCGATTACAAGGCAAACTCCCAACTCTGGCGATCTAGTCATATAGAAACATCTGTTTCTTGAGCCTTAGAGGGATGACATCAGCGAGAATGCCAGCTGAGATTAGGAAAGATGACTCGTGCTGTGAAATGAATGTGGGTTGGTGATGTTGTAAGTCATCTGGCTGAAGACAGTCTATGAGTTAATTCCCAAAGTGACTGAATTATGAGTGTTTAAGTTTACACTCCCCACTAAAGTCATCTAGTCTTTCACAGAGCCTCATCTTTTACTGGCTCCGTTCAATAAAGATTTGAATTTACTGGTTTACAAGGTCACTTTCTGTGTACATACAGGGAAATACTAATGTCTGTTACCTAGCAGTGAGTGGTACTCATTATCATAACCAGTAATAATTGGACCAAAGCAAACAGAAGGTGAATGATTTCTCTTTTTTTGCTCATAGGCCTTTTCTGTTGCTGCCACCTTTAATGGAGTGGATGAGGGTGGCCATAGTTCATGCCGAGCATCGCAGGAGTTTATTAGTGGACAGCGATGATGTCAGACAGACGGCGAGGCTTCTCCTTCCGGGATTGGACTGTGAGCCGAGACAACTGAAGTAAGTGAGAACACTCATTCACCTCACTCGCTCTGCTGGGATGAAAGTGCTTAAAATAAAAATACAAACCTTACTAATAATTTCAGGAAAAGAAAAACTAAGACTGATGTTTTATTTGAGCTGGACGTCTGTCGTTTAATCATTGTATTTAACAAATGATTGTATGCGGTAAATTAATCTTTGTTAACTATTGTGTGGCTCATTAACTTTACTTCTTTCTATAGAAAGCATCATTAACATATGTAAGCCACAAGGTGCATAAAACAAGCATCTTAGAAAAGCAACCGAGTAGATCCTAATAAATTAGCCATCAGCTCTCAGAAATTAATTGGTAACTGGTTATTTATTCAGTTTTAATTTTGTTTCAGGCCTGAGTGTTGCTTCAGCTCCTTCAAGCGTCTCGACTCCAAAGCTGCCTCTGATAAGTTCCACCTTGATTTGGGTTTTCGGATGCTCAACTGCGGTCGCACAGATCTTATTGGCCAAGCAATCGATCTACTGGGACCAGATGGGGTGAACAGTATGGATGACCAGGTATTTAAATTTTACTTAATTTATGTTGTGGAGATATAAATGTAAGCCGTTAGCTCGAGCAAACCACCTCTCATTTGGGGACACAAAGCAGGCCCCTTATACAATACGATAAATCTCAAGGAAATTGCTGTAAGTCCATGAAATATCCTTAGAAGTGATGGAAACATAGCTTTGTGTTATAACTTGTTCAAAGCTTCATGCATTTGCTTCTACTCTTGTTTTCATTACAGGGTATGACCCCTCTGATGTACGCCTGCGCAGCTGGAGACGAAGCCCTCGTCCAGATGCTGATTGATGCTGGGGCCAACCTTGACGTGGCGGTAAATATGCTTAAGTATTTCCAATGTTGTCAAATCTGTCTTAATTTAAGCACATTTTGTATCCCTTTACATCTATAAACAGGAAAGG